>NW_025422005.1:20527500-21152500 GCF_011764305.1 Mustela putorius furo | reverse complement strand
ATAAATAAAATCTTTTTTTTTTTAAAGATTTTATTTATTTATTTGACAGAGAGAAATTACAAGTACACTGAGAGGCAGGCAGAGAGAGAGAGAAGGAAGCAGGCTCCCTGCCGAGCAGAGAGCCCGATGTGGGACTCGATCCCAGGACCCTGAGATCATGACCTGAGCCGAAGGCAGCGGCTTAACCCACTGAGCCACCCAGGCGCCCCAATAAATAAAATCTTTAAAAAAAAAAAAAACATTGTAGGAAAGATGTGAATAGGCATTTTTAATCAATGCATGTTCACTGCAATGTTATTTCAGCTGGGAAAAAAAAACATAAAGCAGCTGACAAATCTAAAAATTAAGGATTGGTAAATTATAATAAATCTATGAAAGAATACTAGGAAGCCATCAAAAGTCATGTCACAGAAGAATATTTAACAATTAGGCAAAGGTTCTAAATAAATGCAGAAAGCAGGTTACAAGATAGTATCTGAAGTACACAAAAGAGTAAACCACATATGGAAGATACCCCTAAAATTTGCTGAAGTTTCAAGCTTGAAGCTTCTATGATACTGAATTGCAACAAAGAACAGAGCAAGTTGCTAATAGTAGGCTAAAATGGCTATAGTTCTGCTTCAGTGTGTTCTGCCAAGATACATACCCAATCATGGAACTTTAGAATAGCTGTGACATCATTTTCAGGATGAAGCTTACGTATTTCCCCACTTGAGTTACTATGCCCACTTGGCACAATTTTTTGGAATCTTGTAAATAATACACAAGTGCACATACAAACACCCCACCTAAAGGAGTCGACTGCCTCAATGAGCTAACAGTTTGATTCTCATGAAACTTGTTTTATCTTGGAAGCCTAAAAAAGACTAGCTTTACATCAGTTATGTAAGAATGTTAAGGTTAGCAGTAGACAAGAGAAGTAAGGCAATACTGACTGAAATGTTAACTGGGTTTAGAAGCAATCATAGGGACCTTCCTGAAACCTTAGCAATCTCTTCTAACAGAAGGTAAACTAAAAAGTAATCTGACACAAGTATGGTTGAAACTTTCTTTTTCTTTCTTTTTTTTTTTTTTTTTTGTAATTTGTTCACCAGCCTGAGAACAATTCATATACTCATTCATCACAAGTCTTTACGGAATGGTTTTAAGAAACATCCATTAGGGGCGCCTGGGTGGCTCAGTGGGTTAAGCCTCTGCCTTCAGCTCAGGTCATGAACTCAGGGTTCTGGGATCGAGCCCCGCATCAGGCTCTCTGCTTAGCAGGGAGCCTGCTTTCTCCTCTCTCCCTGCCTGCCTCTCTATCAAATAAATAAATAAAATCTTAAAAAAAAAAAAAGAAAGAAAGAAAGATCCATTAGTTGGCTTAACAAAGCCCCTAAACCTTGATTATTACCACTCACTATGAAAACATCACAAAGCTGGTCAATTCCAACATATGACTCTTACACCTCCTTATGAAGTTGAATTATTATTCACTGAACTGCTCCAGTGAATTTAGTACAAACTTGATTAAAAGTCTACATAAATTAACAGCACTCAAATTTGCTACTTCATTTTTAAATCCAAATTTCCCCACTACTTCCAATACATACAAGTCAATCTTATCAATTAGGCTGTACATTCCTGTCCTTGCCCTATTTTTGTTTTTTGTTTTTTTTTTTTTTTTAAAGATTTTATTTATTTATTTGACAGAGAGAGATCACAAGTAGACAGAGAGGCAGGCAGAGAGAGAGAGAGAGAGGAGGAAGCAGGCTCCCTGCTGAGCAAAGAGCCTGATGTGGGGCTCGATCCCAGGACCCTGAGATCATGACCTGAGCCGAAGGCAGCGGCTTAACCCACTGAGCCACCCAGGCGCCCCCCTATTTTTGTTTTTGCCTTCCTATTTTTAATCACAACACGTGGGACAGAACTTTGCAGATGAAAGCAAGCAGATTCATAATATGGGACTGATACGCATGTTTCAAGTGGTTAAACTAAGCACCTGGATGCCCCTCACACACTTTAATAATCTACTGTGAAACTACATGACGTTTAAAAGGTCATGGCCTCCCATCCTTGAGTTCCTCTATATTTCTTTTAAAGATTTTATTTATGTATTTGACAGAGAGATATCACAAGTAGGCATAGAGGCAGGCGGCAGGAGGTGCGGGGGAGAAGCACCACCATCCCCCTCCAAACAGAAAGCCTGATTCCAGCCTCAATCCCAGGACCCTGAGGTCATGACCTAAGCCAAAGGCAAAGGCTTAATCCACTGAGCCATGCAAGCACCCCCTTAAGTTCCTCTAGATACAGGAGACTGTTAAAACATCTTTAGAGCCTTTCAGATGTCTGGTGAAAATAATCAGTACCATTTCCTCAAGATTATGGTAGATTTTTAAGTTAAACCGGTAAACTTTGGGGAAGGGAAAAGAGGAATTTAAAGAAAAAATTTTTTGACAGTGAATTTTCATAATGTGGCTCTATACTTGTAGCATCACTGACAAACATATCTCCATTTTTTATTCATCTGCACACACCAGAAGGCAACCATCCTGCTTTAGCTGGACAACTATGCACCTCTGAGTCTGTGTTATCCAGGTGGAGAATCTAATCATACAGCCCTCCTCCTACTGCTCAAAAAATAAGCTTTTATAGAGGCATAACAAGTGCCTCAGATCCTATAACAAATATATAAAACCTGTATGAATTCATGACAAACCTAAGAAAAATATATTTACATAAATTTAATAAACTTAATTTTACATTTGAAGCTAACCACTTAGGATTCTCTCAATCATTAATGTATCTTTAAAAAAAAAAGTCTTCTTAAAAAAAAAAGTCTTCTTGCCCATAATAATCTTTTCACCTACTTCCTACATTTAAATATGTCAAAGTCCTAGATAACATAAACTCTGCCTCAACTCGTATTTTACCATTCTCTATGGTCTTAAAGTTTACATTCACTCAATACACACAGACCAAGTATTACCAACACCTTCCAATAAATTCCAACTCTTTTTAGTTTGGACCTATTCCCCATCTGCCCAAGATGGTCACTTGTTACAAATAGGGAACAAGAGGTTACTCTTCAGGAATACAACAGAATTTTAATAACGAGAGATCAGCTTTTTATGATTATCTGTTTCCAAGTTTTATATAATACATACTATGTTTCCAAACTGGAAAAGGGTTTTGGAAAAAGTAACTAAGCAGAACACTAAGGACAGGAACAAGGAAAAAGTTCCAAAACATTCCCTAATACTTCCAGTAATCAAAGGCAAGCAGGGTGGCACACCAACTCCTGACTTAACCACCTTACCTGACTTAAGCCAAAAGTTAATTATAACAGAACTTTAACCTTTTCTCTGCCATATTAAGGCCTCGATCTTTTCCTATTTGATTTTTCATGGTTCTATCACTTCAATTATCCCCTTTGCACTTCTTCTGGCCTGTTCTTCACCTCTTTTGCATCATTTAAATTCTGCTTTCCGTTAACTTAAGCTTACATTTCTACACATGAAGCCAAACAGTAACATCAGTTATACTTCCATAAAGGCTTAAACTGTTAAGTGATATGTTTGTTATTTACAGAGCTTTTATTAACCATTCAGAATACCTCTCCTGTTCTCTCTAGTTCCTTCTCCTTCCTTATAAGTCTTAAGAATGGTAAACTGGTTACCTTTTTAACACTTTCTTCTTCCTCTTGGCGTTTCTCATAGTGTGAGAAGTCATCAAAAATCGAAGTGGTGTGCTTGTAGCTGGCTATGATTTTCAACACCTGCTTAGCCTTTTCCAGAGGCACTTCCTGAGTGTCCCTGGAGTTGGTCACTGGTTTATTCTCGTTGTTCTCTAGGCGAATGTGTCGCAGTTGGCTATTGGGAACGTCCTTCACAAAAATCCACCTGACATCAAAACGACCCTTCCATTTGTCCTGGGACCACACACCTGCACATGTGTTGTAGTCCACAGCAGATTTCATTTCTGCAACGCCACAGAAGTGTCCACTGCCGTTGACACTGAAAAGTAAGTAAACGGGGCCTTTCCCGTTCATGGAGCGATAAGCAGCATCCAGTCTCTTGTTACCGTGCTCTGTGCTGCACCAGATATTATACTTAATGGAACGGTGGATATCGTCCTCAGAGTAGCTCTTAATGATGAAAACCCGGCCATGTTTCAGATTCCAGTCAAAATCCTTGGGGTTATAGTTGTTAATGGACCGCAGCTTCTCCAACACTGGGTGAGGTTCTGAAGGAGTAGATCCAGATCCAGCCTGAGACTGTCCTACTCCATTACCATCCACCCCATTATGACCGAACCCACTGCCACGGTTCCGAGGTGCTACCCAGCGGGTTGGCTGAGTTGCCTGTTGCTGGACTGAGAGTTGGGCAGGCTGTGGTGGAGGTGGGGGCAATGGCTGTGTTTGTTGCCCCACGGATGCCTGAGCCACTGGTGGGCTATTGTTAGCCTGCTGACCTACAGGCTGGGGAGACCCCTGGGTTGGCTGCTGACCTATGTTCTGAACCAAAGCCTGTGAGGGGGCTTTTGCCACAGGACCCTTATTATCCCAAGTTCCAATATCCATGTTATGCTTTATTGGGGGTGGTGGAAGACTTGACCCTGCAATGCCATTCTTGGTCTTCAACTTCGGTTGCTGTTTCGCCGGCTTGCTAGCAATATCAGCCCAAGATGCTGGTTTTGGAGGAGCGATGGTTGCTGGAGGCAAACTATTGGAAGCCACGATGTTACCAGTAATGGACCCACTACCAACTGCAGAACCTACAACTTTTGGAACACTGCTTGCAACTTCTGTGCTACCCAACTTCAGTGCTGCCATCCCTTGGTCTATAGTATTCATGCCAGGAGCCTTATTGAGGGTCTCACTGGCAAAAGCTGACTGTCCATCAATCATGGCTCCACCTAAGGAGCTAGGTGCATAAGCATAATTGCTACTATATCCAGAGCTCTGAGTAGACTGTCCCTGAGAACTGTTATTTCCCCAAGCTGAGAAGTCAATCCCACTGGGAAAGAAATTAAAACCATGCTGACCAAGAAATGGAGTGCTACCCAGGGCTCCTGGTTGTCCGAACATTGCATCTGGTAGGAAGTGAGGCTCTCCGTTGCTCAGCTGTCCATAAGAAGTCAGATAGGGCATGGCTGTATCACCCCCAGTAGACCAAGCAGCTTCACCCAAAGAATAGGAGAAGCCAATAGAGGGACTGTAGTAACTGGGCAAATAGGAATCTGACATGGCAGTATATGCATTATTCTGTGAAAAGGAAAAAAAAAAGGCAAATCAAAATTAAACACAAAAATTAATAAAACAACAATAAGGACATTTCCTCTTCCAACTATTCACCCAATTCAAATGCGACTAGAAAAGCAACTATTTCAGGTGATCTCTTCCCATAAACTTCCTGGAATTCTTACACTGAAAGAGATTTTAGTTTCATAATTAAAATGTTTAAGCATTTCAAGTTAAACTGACATACAATTTAAGCCTTAACTTTAGCAGTATACAGTTTAGGACATACATATAAGCCTTAATTTTAGCACTAGAATTGAGGAAAGGGAAAACCCAGCATCTCACCAAAAGAATTAAGTCTTTGCTCTATAGAAGTGTTGAGATGATGCTTTTACTAAAAACCAGTGCTCTGTGGATTCAAGGAGTGTGAACTTTGACAGATCAGAGGAGTGTTCCTAAGAGTTTCCTATCAAAACCATACTATAATAGATAAGAAAACAATAGCAAGAACTGGAAATTTCAAGTTCTATCCCAAAAATCTGTGTAGCCGTTCCTCAACCATAAACCAAGGTTTATTACACTTAGTTTACATCATTAGCCTCTTGGCAAACCATTTGGGAACATTAGGAGATACGACTATTTAATTATAACCTGGGAAGGCAATGCATAACCGCTTCCAAAGTTTAAAACTGAAAAATGTTGCTATCTGGTCTACTTCACCTATAAAATTAATGGCTTCAAATGCACACCTGACTTTTCCATTAAAACTAGGGGAATTCCAAAAACATTGAAAGTCTGTATCTTTAAGAATTATTCTAAGGAATAACCAAAAATATAAACTTACACTCAACTAGTCAGCACATTAGAAGACAGACTGCACTGCAAAAACCTCAATCATTCTTGACCTAAGTAAATACTGTAACTCACAGAATAGTCCAATAAGGGAGAAGCTGTAGATATAAAAAATTGGTCTGAATATGTATGGATATAGCTCAACTCAAAACAGAGTATCCTAACTTCAAAATAGCTCTGGTACAGGCGTACACTTAACCTGATGAGCACTGAGTAATACATGAAATTGTTGAATCACTATACTGCACTCCTAAAACTAATGTAACACTGTATTAACTGCAATGGAATTAAAATAGCAGCTCTGGTACACAAGAAGCCTTTAACTACTGAATAAAGAATTTTGTTCTTAAGAAACTTGGATGACCAGAAGTATGTCAGGCCTGTATTATCTGTATTATCAAAGCCAACACTATTCTCCCTAGCCAAACATAGCGCTTGAAAATTAAATGTTTCAACTAATACGGTTTGATAAAAATGGTCCTTTTCTCTGCCAATATTTTCCTTACCAAAAAAAGGGGAGAAAAAGTAAGTCTTTTCACACATCCCCTTAGGTTTAAGAGAAATCAGTTTCTCAAAGACAGTGTTAAAATTTTAAGACTCAAATCCATTAGGAATAAGAAATTCAGTCTATCATCAATGGATTAAGCCTTAAGGATTATTCCAACATAAGGCAATAAATAATGGTTAAAAGGTAGATGAACTACTCTTGATAAACTACAAAGATTTTCAAGTTATCCATCTATTCAACCATGATATGATTTCTACTCCCCCATACCCCAGAATTTTTTAAAGACATTCAAGCTTTAGCTTGAGAAGTAAAAAACGCACTTAATATCACAGGTTATGCCATCATATAGCTGAGTGCCTACACCTGAACTGGCAGGTTCCCACATGCCCCTGAGCTCAAAAATCTGAATTACACAATGTTTCACAAGAACTACCTAGAATTATGTTTCCAAATGCTCCCACTCTCCCTGTATGATTATGTAAGCAAACTACTTCAATAGCAGGAACCTATAAATAGTTCATTCCTCTACTTCCTTCCTACTTTTCCTGATTAACTGGTTGCCTTCTCTGAAAACTTTTCCCAATCACTCGCTTAAATGGTTTCTTCACTCTCAATGGAGAAAATTTTATGTGGGGGATCTAAAAGTTTTATGCAAGAATTAGGTCCAAATATGGGCATGCACCAATATGTCAAGTTTTCAAAATCTAGTGTATGGCATCTGTTCAGAATTTATATAGATATATCATAAGCTTTTTCATTTTTTAGGGTATCTTCGATGAGTTACTGTAAGTTTTCCTTCTGGTTTATTAAATCTGTGGGTTTGTATTTATTAGCTAAAACCTTGTGAGTTATATCTTTGGGACCCAGAATATTAACACAAAAGAACTGACAAATGAAAGTAGTTTCTACATACACAGATCATGTTAATATATGAACCAATATAGACCTAAAAGAAATTAGAAAAACAGGTTACACAGCAAAATCCTCAATCATTTTTGATCTTCATTTGTGCCAAAGAGTACCTTATCTTCCTTTAACTCCATTTTATAAAATTCTATAGCTCCCACAAGTGAGAAACTAGAGGTGTACAAAATTGGTTTCTACAGATATAGACACATCTCAACTTGAAAAAGGAATACCTAAGTCCAAAAGTTAGGATAACCTAACAACCCACTAACTAGTGACCAGATGAAAAGGAAGATTGCAGTTCTACAGCACTAAATAAAGTTCAGGAGATTTTTTATTAGTTTTTTCCCATCACATATGCATCCAATTTTCCTAAAAGAAAAAGGTTTGGGGGGTAAAAAATCAGAATACTTAAACTGAGTATTCTTCAGTTTTGCACCGTTACATTCTTGGTAAGGAGAATTACTATCAGGTGCTGCTGGTATACTATAAAATGCTATCACTTCCAATCTCAGAATTCTGTTTGCTGTCAACAACGATGGGAATCTTAAGTCTATAACATCTGTAGTAACTCGTTTACCACACACGGACTGGTATTAAAAAAAATCACCCCCTGAAAATGAGATTCATTGATAAGGCAGAGAAAAAATACGGTATGTTACACCCTCTGATCAGGCATGTAAATGGTTAACTACTCACGGGCCTTGCCTGTGGACTCAAGTAAGGTTCAAAATCATCATCATTTAATCCATCCTTTTGATGTACAGATCCATTTTGTACTGAAGGGGAAAAGATTCAAATACATTAGGAGTGTCTCAATCGCACAACCTATCTCCCAAATTAAGCAAATCTATTCTAACCCGGAGAAAAGCCTCACTAAACAGAGCAAGTCAGTCTGAATTTCAGAAAAAAACGGATAAAGAGGAGAATGAAAGCGGAGCAATATTCGTCAATGAAAATGTCTCCCTCCACCAGAAGCAAGTTGATCTTAAAAAGGTCATTTTATTGGCTCCTCTAGATTTCAATCCCCTCCGGCTTCCCCTCCCCCATCACATGTGAGTACTTCCAGAGAGTGATCCACGAGGATGAAAAACAAAGGCCTTCTAAGACCTACAGGAAACTAAGGACCTGGGACATTTCAAAACCGAATCCACCCCCACCCTTAATGAATTACTCCTTGTTCACTGAAAAGCTGTTCGCCAGCTGCAAGAACACACCGAAAGGGTCAAATACTTAAGTGTGAGGCACCTGCGAACTAAGCGGCTTCCGAAAGGTCCTCTCCCTGGGGCGCTTCCCGGAGACCCCGCCCCCACTACTCGGCGTCCCCCCTCCCGGCCCAGGGCCACCGGCGGAGCTGGGCTCACCTTTGTTTCCTTGACCTTTTGGTCTCTGCGGGCGAAGAAAACGTCGCCGAGCAGCAAGTCGTCCAAGGAAGAAATGGAAAAGGAAAGACAAATTAAAGCCGGGTCGGAGACGGGAATAAAGGAGCAGGCCTGAAGGGAGGCGTCAGGAATGATGGTGAGGGGGAGGCTGAAAATGGGAGGCGGGGAAAAGCGCAGGCCGGCGGGGCCCGCGGAGAAAAAGCGGGGGACGCGCCAGAAACAACGCGAGGAGACTAGCGTTTCAAGGAAGGGGAAGGAAACAAGGAAGAAAACGAGGCCCGCTGAGAAGAGGGAACGCGGCGCGGCCGGTGGGCTCCGAGGCCCGGAGAGAAGCGGGGAGAGCGGGCGGAGGGCGAGGCGCTGGGCGCGGCCGGCCTGAGAGGCCCGAAAGCTGGCCAGCGAGAGGCGCCGCCTCGGCTCGGCCCGACCGGGGGCGGCGGGCCCGGGCCTAGTCGGGCTCCCTCTCGCCTCACACAATGGCCGAGGCATGCGGGCCGGGCCTGTACCTGCTCCAAGAGGCTGCTGGCCGACATGGCTCTCGGATCCTCGCGGGTAGCGACAGCGGTGGACTCTCGTCAGGGCGGCGGCGGATGAGCCCTGGCGGCGGGAGCAGGCGGCGCGGTGGCGGCTTTTGTCCCTGACACTCGGGGGCCTCGGCGGACGCAGCGGAGACACAGCGCGCGGCTCGGGCTCCGGCTCCGACTCGGCGACGCTCTAGCCCGAGAGCTCAACGCTCGTCTCTATGTCTTTACGCGCGCGCCCGCCCCTCGCAGCCGAAATAAGGGCGCCCAGCGGCGGAGGCGGACGGCGCGCGCGGCGCGACGCTGACTCTCACATTCACTCACCCACGCGGAAGGCGTCCGGCGCGAAGCACTCCGGGAAGGAAGGGACGAGGCCGCAGTGCCCTCTGGTGGGCTGGAGGAGCGGAAGCGGCGAGTGCGGCCTCCCCGCCCCCATCGCCTCGGGATTGGGGCCTATAGGAAGGTGGGGGCGGCCAGGGTCGCGCCACGAGGTTTTGACTAACACCTGGAGGGAGTAGCTTTAGCTGGAGAAAACCCACAAAAGCCGGTTTCTCAATGAAGAAGTCACCCCCGGAATGCGAGAGACCTCAGAATAAACCTGCCTCCCAGCTGCAAATGGCACCCCACCCCCATGGAAGGGTGGGTATCCTGATAGGGGTCACAGCCCCCAGGGAAACTTCACAGCCCCCCGAGAAATATGCACCACCACCACTACCAGCAGGGACCTTGTTATCCTCTGTTGGACTACAAAGAGAGTGCCCAAAAAACAAAAACATCCACAAAAAATCCGGTACCCTGCAAAAGAGATTTGACATTGCAGGGAGGACAATCTATAGCTCTCTAAGGAAGTCGTTGGCCACCGTGAATCTGTTAAACTGTGGCCTTTATTTCCAAGAAAAGCACACCACATACATCTACACAAAATGTTCCGTGTACTTTGAACAATTCCCAAGAATCTCTAAATCTATGGACTTGAAGAGAGAATGTCCTTATCTGGGGAAGGAGAGAAATTAACTCTACTTGAATATCTGCTGTGGGTTACGTTTTGTTGATAGGTGCTTTTTTTTTTTTTTTTAAGATTTTATTTATTTATTTGGCAGAGCGAGATCACAAGTAGGCAGAGAGGCAGGCAGAGAGAGAGAGGAGGAAGCAGGCTCCCTGCCAAGCAGAGAGCCCGATGCGGGACTCGATCCCAGGACCCTGAGGTCATGACCTGAGCCGAAGGCAGAGGCTCAACCCACTGAGCCACCCAGGCGCCCCTGATAGGTGCTTTTGAACATTCTAAAGCAGCACCTTCCAAATAGTCTTTAGTCTCTGTTTGACAACTGGGGAAACAGAGTTAGTTAAGCAATGTGCCCAAGGTTACAAAGCTATTAAATAGTCATGTGTATCTGACACTAAGAGAAACATAATAGTGTCCCTCCACGCCCACGAGAAATCCTGTATTCAGGAATCAAAATCCAGAGGAGATCCATAATATGGGCAAAAGCATCCTTAATCAGCAACAAACCCAAACTCATGCAGGGATATTTGATCCTAGGACAGCCCATCTCCTAATAGCTTTTATTATTGCAAATAGTAGTAAACAGATAAATAATGCACTATTAAGGATCAACCTGATACCATCCACTCTCTGGAAACAGGAGGCTTTGGTAGACTCAGTAGTAAAATAAATGATAACACAGCATCTTGGATTTTGCATTATAATTTTGCTCAAAGTGCTGAAAGCATTTTTTTTCTGCCCATAATCATATTTATATCATATTTATGGTTGGAAGGAATAAGATCAGACACCTATATATGTAATGGACTTCTGGAAAAGACAATAGAATGTCAAGTCTCAGAGCAGAGATCCCAGCAAGAGAATAAAGAAACCTAGTAACCTTTTTCTTTGAGACAGCCAGTTAACCCCATAGCCCACATTTTTGTATAAAATAAGCAGTTGCCTACAGTTACCCTTGAAAGCAGCATGATAGTATGAAAAGAGGATTGACTAAGAATCATGTCCTGGGAAGAGGAGAGACTAAATACTGGCCTCACCACCAGATTTGTAGCATTAAGTAAATTACTGGAAACTTTCAGAGATTTCCCCCATTTGATAAAGGGAAAATAATTACTTAACAGATTTGTTGTGAAGAAAAAGCTTAAAAATACAACAACACGGAAGCAAGTCTGGTACATTGCAGGTTCCTTTCCTGTACTCCCATTAAGGGATAATAGTGAAAATTCCCTCCTTCCAATGACATTTCTAGTGCTTTAAATTTTTCTTACAATAGTTCCCCCTTATCTGAGGTTTCACTCTATGTTTCAGTTACCAATGGTCAACTGTGGTCTAGATCAGATTATTGTACTGACATGTGGTCAGAAGAGCAACAGTAGCCTAATGCCAGGTTACAATGCCTACATCATTCACTTCACATCATCTCAACGCATAGACATTTTATTATCTCACATTATCGCAAGAGGAGTGAGTATATTATAATATTTGGGGGGTTTGTTATTTATTTATGACAAATATCCCACATCCATAATCCTCTCCTGTCAGAAGTTCTTTGAAACAATGCCATCAGCCTCTGCCAGTCAGAGGATGGAGTCATCTGACTCACCTAACCTGTGAATGGCCTCATAGGTAGCAGAGGTTTTAAACTAGCCATATGAGAGGTGGCTGGGTAGCTCAGTAGGTTAGGTGCCTGCCTTTGCTGTGGGGACTTTTGCTCTTCTCCCTCTTTTCTGAGGAAATTGCGTGGATTTCTTTCACTTCCACTAACATCTCTGCACCACAGATTCCAGATCAGTTCATGATCTCAGGGTCTTGGGATGAAGCCCTACATCTCCCTCTCCTCTGCTCCTCCCCACTGCTCATGTTCTCTCTCTCTCTCTCTGCCTCAAGTAAATAAAATAAAATCTTTAGAAAAAAATATTAAGCTGGCCATTTGAAACTGCCTGTCACCTTGTCAACCCCAGCCACATGCATCTGGATGGATGTGTGGTCCTTAGGACCAATGACACAGTAGCAGGCAGAGCATTTCTGCAACAGGTGCAGGTCCCCAAACTTGCTGATGTCCTACTGCATGTTTAAGGTGAGCCTGCTGCCACCACCAGGACTGTGAGCACAGAAAGCTATAATAAGATATTTTTGAAAGGCCGCCTTCACATAACTTTTATTACAATACATTGTTATAATTATTTTATTATTGTTGTTAATCTCTTATTGTGTGTATTTTATGAATTAAACTTTATCATGGGTATTTATATATAGAAAAAAAACAATATATAGGGTTCAGTTCTATCTGCAGTTTCAGGCATCCACTGGGAGATCTTGGAACACGTGCCCCATGGGCAAAAGAGGACTACTGTAGCTCCTTTGGGATTACTTTCTGTCCTCCAGAAGTTCTCAGGAGTTAAAACGCAAATATCCTTGGAGCAAGGGTAATCTCTAAATCTGTATTCATTCTCCAGATTGGTTGTAACAGGCCCCTGAAGAGAAACACAAGAACAATAAATTCAATCACCAGGAAAAGGGTGAGGAAGTCTGGAGTGTGGTGTGTCATCTTACTGAGATAAACCCCCCTCCCCCCCATGGTTTGAGAAAGGAATACTAGACTGGAAATGGCCTCTCTAGCTTTGTCTCTGCCACTGGGTGGAAAAAGCACTCGAGATCTCTTTTAACAAGTATGTATTGAGGGGTAGGGGCGCCTGGGTGGCTCAGTGGTTTAGGCCGCTGCCTTCGGCTCAGGTCATGATCTCAGGGCCCTCGAATCAAGTCCCGCATTGGGCTCTCTGCTCTGCAGGGAGCCTGCTTCCCTTTCACTCTCTCTGCCTGCCTCTCTGCCTACTTGTGATCTCTGTCAAATAAATGAATAAAATCTTTAAAAACATTTTTTTAAAGTATGTATTGAGGGCTAGGCGATGTGCTGGAGAGAAAGCCTTAAGAGTTCACTTTACTCCTGAAGCTTATAGACAGTCAGGGAAAACAACAGTAAATAAATAGTTATTCAATTACAGTTGTACAAAGTGCAACGAGGAAACACCTATGGATCTAGCTCAGATGCAGGGTGGGTGGGAGTGGGGGAGGGCAAGGAAGTTTTCCCTGGGTGATAAGCTTCAGCTAAAACCTGAAGGATGACCAGAAATTAACCAGACAGGAAGGGAAGGGAAGTGTGGGAACAATATGTGCAAAGGCCCTATGTGGGAAGGAGCTTGGCACTGATGAGGAATGGAAAGGAGGCCAGCATGACTGGCACATAATGAGAGAGAGGGTGGGAGCAGATGAGACTGGAGAAAGAAGGAAAACAGGGACTTTAGTCGTTAGCTGCTAATGATGATCAGCAAGGAGAGAGTTAACAGAAGTATAGCATTCTCGGGTTTATGTTTCAAGGAGTTCCTTCTGGTTGCAGTGTGGGAAATAGATCTAGGGAGGAGACAGTAGATGAGGAGTTAGAAGAGGATTGTAGGAAGTCCAGGCAAAAGGTCATGCTCTAACATAGTGGCAGTGAATACGGTTAGAAATGGACCAAAAGAGGGGAGCCTGGGTGGCTCAGTGGGTTGAGCTGCTGCCTTCCTGATCTCGGGGCCCTGGGGTGGAGTCCTGTGTCGGGCTCTCTGCTCGGCTGGGGGCCTGCTTCCCTTCTTCTCTCTCTGCCTACTTGTGATCTCTGTCTGTCAAATAAATAAATAATCTTTTTAAAAAAAAAAGAGAGAGAGAGAGAGAGACCAGAGCGATACAAGGGGAGATAAGGAGAGTAAATCATTCCCTCACTCAAAATCTATTTCCAAGACTGTAAAAGAAGGACACAGGACCAAAACAAATTCTAAGGTCCCTTCGGGTTCCATTGTTTTAGATCTCTGGAAGGTAGAAACCAAAGTAGTCCTTCCAGATACATGAAATGAGGAGTGGGGATCAGAGAGAAAAAGAAGTAGCAAAGAGTACAGATTTTTGCATACTCCTCAGAATTATGCTGTAGTCTGGGGCTGGATTGTTGGGCTCTGGTCCTCAAACGTTTCCAGCCTTCAGGAATAGTAGACCTCAAGACCCAAGTCACCCCCCCTTTGTAAGGCAGGAATAGAGAAATGTTTACATCCTTCATATAACTGACAGTGTAAAACCCTATTTTTTTTAAAAGATTTTATTTATTTATTTGACAGAGAGAGATCACAAGTAGGCAGAGAGGCAGGCAGAGGGAGAGGAGGAGGCAGGCTCCCTGCTGAGCAGAGAGCCCGATGCGGGACTCGATCCCAGGATCCTGAGATCATGACCTGAGCCGAAGGCAGCGGCTTAACCCACTGAGCCACCCAGGTGCCCTGTAAAACCCTATTTTTAAAGATTTCTGCTGGTTCTCTGTAGTCCATACAATGTACAAAGTTTGCCACTCCCTAGCCCTGTGAATTTCTCACCATATACTTCTGGCCCAGCCACACTGAACTTGTTTCCCAAATACATGTATTTTTCTGGACCCCAGAACTCTGCACATGCAGTTCTTTCTGCCTCAAATGCCCTTCTCATCTTGCCTACCCAGCTCCTATCTATCTTTGAGATCCTCATCAAATGATGCCTTATTTCTTCGCCCAAGCAGAAAGGTGCTCTGTTCTTTGTTCACTCATAATATTAGCCATATTTCCTTATTTTAACATTTTAGTGCATTAAAACAATTCACATCAATATTTATTTTTCCTTTGGAAGTTTGGGATTCAGTTGATAATCTAATGGGAGTAATGAATTTTGTCCTTGGAAAAAGGTACATGCACCCAAATTTTTGCCAACAATCTCATTGAGCAGACCCTTCCCCAAGCCCATCTATATACCATGGACCCCAGGTCAAGAGAACCAAGCATTGGGCTTACATATTGCTTCTCCAGTAAATCTAGAACTGCTTACTAGGACAAGGAGCATTTTTATTATTGATCTTTATATTCCAAAGCTGAGTAAATATTCATTGAATTTTTATATCCCCAAGCTAAGTAAATACTCATTGAATTAATTTGTTCTCATTCATTTTCAAAATTCTCCCTGGTCCTGTCAATCCCCATTTTACTAATGAAAATCTGGTGGAGCCAACATATGTGTTAAAAAGTTAAATGTGCAGGGACATCTGGCTGGCTCGGTCAGAAGAGCCTGTGACTCTTGTTCTCCTGGACATGAGTTCAAGCACCACATTTGGTGCAGAGATTACTAAAAATATAAACTTTTAAAAAAATGTACAGAGACTTAATTAGCTTAATTGAATGTTAAAAGAAAGGCACTATGGAAATCCCAGGGTAGGTGGATGATTGGCTTTGTAATGTGCAGGTGTGTTTTATGACGGTCTGAATGGAAGCATGAAAAGAGCAATGTGAGAACAAGGCTAAAGGAAGAAAAAACCTGCAGCTGGGCCAGGTGGCCTCCGGACACTAGCAATTCACAGCTGTGCAAATCCAAAGGCAGCTGTTAGAGACCTGGAGGGCAGAGAAGAACAGCACCAAGAAAGGGCCTGCAAAAGGAGCCTTGAAGATTCAACTCAGAGTCAAGAGGTAAGAGTAGAAATTTTCACCAGTCCTCCAGGAAGAAAGAAAGGTAATGATAATGTAATGAGCTTTTCATAAAGCTTAATGTATTCACTGTAAAGGACTGTTCTTTATTCTGAGATTATCTCCTGTCTTTTTGATGTAAAAATGCCCTTTCTTTTCAAATGATGCCAGTAAGAGTTGGCCATTTTTTAAAAAATCCTTATTCAGTAAAATATAATGTCAAGAACCCCATGTTGGTTCCTAAGACTTTTTTTTTTCTTTTATTGATACATGATATCTAAAAGTCCAAGTAGCAGTGTGCTAGGGAATAGCTTAAGGTCTCAATCTAAGACAATCAGAGAGAAAAATGAAGGGCAAACAAGATTTTTGGAGATAATGCCAAAGGGAAATGAAGCCAGGGACCCCCCCGGAGGGGCTGATTCAATTTTAAGTTTCCAAGAAAGAATAAGTAAACCAATGAATGTGGGACTGAACTATTTGTGACAATGTTTTGTTTATTTGTTTAAAGATTTTATGTATTTATTTGACAGAGAGTGAGAGAGGGAACACAAGCCAGGAGAGAGAGAGAAGGTGAAGCAAGTGGAATCCTGATGGGGGGCTCAATCCCAGGACCCCGGGATCATGACTGGAGCCGAAGACAAATGCTTAACAATTGAGCCACCCAGGTGCTCCTATGTGTGACAATGTTTTACAGATAAATCCTTCCCTGGTTCTTGGGTGGGAACTACGGAGAACATAAATAAAGCAAATATATGAGAAGTTGTGTCCAGTTTGCTCAGAAAGTCTACCCAGAGTGTCTCAGTCAATGACAGGGTGAACTCAGCATTTTTGTAGCAAAGTAGTTCTCATAGTTCCTAGAGTAAGAGTATTAGCTTTTTGCTCAGTTAGCAAAGCCTTTGCAGTGCTATCAATGTTCTGCGGAGTAGGGTCCCTGTGTAGCAACTGGCACATGGACTTGGTTCTGCACAGTAGGACCCTAACAAAGAGATGAAGGAGTTCTGGGATGCCTGAGTGGCTCAGTCAGTTAAGCATCTGCCTTTGGCTCAGGTCATGATCCCAGGTTCTTAGGATCAAGTCCCGCATCAGGCTCCATGCTCAGTAGGGAGCCTGCTTCTCCTTCTGCCTGCTGCTCCCCCTGCTTGTGCTTTCTCTCTGACAAAGAAATAAAATCTTCGGGGCACCTGGGTGGCTCAGTGGGTTAAAGCCTCTTGTCTTCAGCTCAGGACATGATCCCAGGGTCTTGGGATCGAGCCCCAGGGAGCCTGCTTCCTCCTCTCTCTGCCTGCCTCTCTGCCTACTTGTGATCTCTGTCTGTCAAATAAATAAGTAAAATGTTTAAAAAAAAAAAGAAAGAAAGAAAATCTTCAAAAAAAAGAAAAGAAATAAAGGTGCTCTAAGCAAAGACTCTGACACCAGTGTCATTTCAAACAGGGCCATTAACAAAGCAATAAATCAGGGGCACCTCACTGGCTCAGTCAGTAGAGTGTGTAACTCAGTCTTGGGCTTGTGAGTTTGAGTCCCACACCAGGCATAGAGATTACTTTAAAAAAAAAAAAAAGTGAAAGAAAAAAAGAAAATCAAAGTGATACTTCCTGTGAAGTACAGATTATCTGGATTCTAAAATCCTTCATCCAGTAAATGAACTTTCCCTCCCTCCAGTACTTCCTATCAGGAATCCTAGAGAGATGGGGAACAGGACTTACTGCCCAGCATGATCACAAAATCTTAGCAGCTACCACTGCTCCAGATCTCCACAATCCTATCTAAACTGCAGCCTGATCAAGCTGAAAATTTTAACTTAAGTGGTAATGAAACATGTTATCAAATAAAACACCATTATATAATGATTCATTGAAGGGCTCCTTTTAGGTATTAAGTTTCCCTAGTAGTTTAAAGACTAGTTTGATGAGTAACAATGACTCAAAAGTATCTGTTGTTTAGGATAGAATATAAATATGTTTCTTTATTGTAGATGAAGTAAATAATGTTATCCACCACTTAGGATAGTTGGGAGGATCAAATGGGTTAACATATGTAAAGTGCTTGGAACAATGCTTGGTACATAGTTCCTCTTCAATGAGTATTGGCTACTTAGTGTTCACCTATCAAATACCTATTCAGCTTCTACTACAAGGCAGGCACTGTTCTAGGGCCTGCAGAAACAGCAGTGACATAGAGACAAGAAAGATCCCCTGCCTATGGAGCTTCCATTCTAGTCTGGGGAGGAAAAAAAATCAGATACATAAAATGGAGGAAAATAAAGGAGGGTAAAGAAAACTAGAAAGCACAGGGCAGGGGAAGTTGCCATTTTTCATGGTGTGGGTGGTCAGGGAAGTCCTCTCTGATAACGTAACATGTGACCAGAGACTTGAAGGAAGTGAGGAAATAAGCTTTGCAGTTATCTGCGGGGAAGAGTGTCCTAAGAGATTACTGAATCAAAAAAACAGGCTCCCAAAGAAGAAGGTCTGGGTCTTTCTGTAATGACAGACAGGAACAGGGTCACGTGGTGAAGACACTGTGCTCCACCAGAGACAGGACTGAGTTCCAGACAAGGCTTGCTATGAGGAAATGTGGACCCAGTGTTGTCAGATCTTCTAGGTTTTTTTTGGTTTGGTTTGGGTTTTTTTTTTAAGATTTTATTTATCTGACAGAGATAGAGTGAAAGAGGGATCATAAGCAGGAAGAGTGGGAGGGGGAGAAGCAGGCTTCCTGCTGAGCAGGGAGCCTGATGCAGGGGTTTGATCCCAGGATCCTGGGATCATGACCTGAGCCCAAGGCAGATGCTTAACACCTGAGCCACACAGGTGCCCTGGTTGTTTTTGTTTTTTAAGAAAAATTTTCTCTTGAATTTTTCATGCGAACTGTCCTAATATTTGAAAGGCATAAATACATATGTATGTTTATCAAATTCATGGACAAGAATGTTCAGAGGCACTATTTATAATAACTTCAAACTGGAAACCCCTCAAACGCCCATCCTTAGGATGGATCAGCTATGACACAGTTAGTTTCTGCACAGCCGTGAGAAGGACCCAGCTACAACTTCATACAACATCATGGGTGAATCTCACAACATAATATTGAATGAGAAAATGCTAGACGTGCCAGGGTGGCTCAGTCACTTTTAAGGGTCTGACTCTTGATTTTGGCTCAGGTCATGATCTCAGGGTCCTGAGGTTGAGCACCATATCAGGCTCCATGCTAGACCTGGAGCCTGGTTTAGATTTTCTTTCCCTTTTCCTTCTCCCTATGCCCCTCCCCTTCCCCATGTGTGTGCTGGTGCCTGCATTATCTCTTTGAAAGAGAGAAAATAAAAAAGAAAGAAAAGAAAAGAATAGGCCAGTCACAGAGCAGTTCAAAAACAGGTAACACTGAGCTATGGTGTTGGAGAGCATATGGTGGTTATCCTGGTTGGGTAAGGCACTGTATTTTTTTTTTTTCTTAATCCGGTAGCTGATTTAATGGGTGTGTTCAGTTTTTTACCAAATTGTACAGTCATCTGTGCACTTTCGTGTATGCATTTATATTTCATAAAAAGTTAAAACAAAAATGTGGGCCAAAGTCTCGGGAGAATCAGGGCTCTGGGCTTCCAGTTTGCTCTGTAATACAGAGGAAACAGCAGAGTAGTTTTTAAAATATAAACATATACTTCAGAATGCAACTAAACCCTCTCTGTATATGCTTTCTTTAGAAGCTCCTACAGAGTCCATTGAGGAACTTGTCTTTCCTTCTGGGTCACTGCCCAGCTCACATTAACCCTTAGATGTGATACAATACTATTGTTCATTCTTATTCTCAAACTAGAAAAGCAAATTCCTATATACCATATTGCTAGCCATAACTATCAGTAAAAGTACAGAACTGGAAACCATAGATGCAAGAGGAGAACCCAGAGGCAATTTCCAAGTAGGCTGTAGTCTCCTATAGGCTGAGAGGCTCATAAAACCTAACAGAAATTTCAGGTAGTTGTGAAGTGGCAGTAGGAATCATACTGGACCGAAATTATCTATCCAGGAAACAGGAATGTCTTAGCCTGGGCCATGCCCATAGGTAGAGAATCAGTTGGATATGAAAGATAGGCTTTAGGGGCACCTGGTTGGCTTAGTTGGTGGAGCACGTGACTCTTGATCTCAGGGTTGTGGGTTCAAGACCCACGATGGATGTAGATTACTTAAAAATAAAATCTTGGGGCACCTAGGTGACTCAGTTGGTTAAGCAACTGCCTTTGGTTCAGGTCCTGGTCCTGGAGTCTTGGGATCTGGTCCTGCATCAGGCTCCCTGTTCAGTGGGGAGTCTGCTTCTCCCTCTGGCCCTCCCCCCTTTCATGTCCTCTCTCTCATTCTCTCCCTTCCAAATAAATAAATAAAATCTTTAAAAATAAATGACTAAAATCTTTTTTTAAGATTTTATTTGAGAGAGTGAGAGAGAGCGAGTGCACATCCATGAGTTGGGGGGAGGGGCAGAGGGAGAGGGAGGATGCTCCCTTCTGAGCAGGGAACCCAATGCAGGGCTTGATCCCAGGACTCTTGGATCATGACCTGAGGCAAAGGCAGATGCTTAACCTACTGGCCACCCAGGTGCCTTCCCCCCTACTCCCCACCAAAAAGATAAGTTTTAGATACTCACTGCACAAGAACATCCCAAAGGTGCTTTAATTCAGGTGATTGATGGAGTTGGGGAAACTGTTTTAGGTTTAGACTGCAGACTATGGATGTATGCTGAGGTTTGGGTCTTGAGGGTCCCTTGACAAAAATGATTCTCTCAAGAGTTACTGACATGGTAGAAAGACAGAATCACTGACATGGCAGAATTTAGGAGGCAAATCAACTTTGGCTCCTAAAACCTAGGGCTAGGGAAGAGGAGTATGGGTAAGGAAGTTAGAGGAAAGTAGAACCTTCTAGAGGAAGTCAAATTATAGATATCAGGACTAAGAAAGTTGTTCCTGGATTGGGAAGGAATCTTGAAAAGCGTTCAATTAGGGTTGCCTAAGAGAAATTCCAGGGGCAGAGTCTAAATCTAACAGAACCGATACCTTGTCTAGTGCAACAACCTCAGTTTTTACTGTAATACATTAGACCATGCAGGAATTTCCCCCAAGAGGTATGTTAAGGGTGAGGAAATCTGTGAACAACTGTACTAGGTAAGTTGTCTGAAAATGCAGGGACTAGCCTAGTTTGTGACATTGTTCTCGGAGAGGACTCTTTGCTCAAGAGCATTGCCCAAAGTGAATCACAACCTCATGCCCATTTTCAGAAATCAATCTTTCGTTTATGCTTTTGACCTCCTAACAGTACTAAAACCTGGACCAGTTATAATTCAGTGAACTAGTAATTACATATTTCATGCTTGATTATACTGTCTTTATAATCAGATGTTACCAATACCAGTATTTCCCACCACACTTACCTTAGTGCCTTTCATGAAATGGGATAAAATGCACCACTAAAAAGAGTGTCAGACCACCTGAACTGAGTATCAATTTCCAAGGTATTTGTATTAACACTGGTGTTCCTTCCCTAATGTAGACAGAGGTAGGAAAGAAACTTCACATGAAGTGGCTTTGAATCTTGATTATTCAAGTACATTGTCCATTTTTTACTTTAGAATAACTGGGAGTTGTTTTGTTTTGGGGGTGAGAGCACGGAAGGAGTCTGGAAATTGAAAGAGGAAAAGAACAAGGCAGGGACATAACCAGTGAGACAGTTGCACAGATGACTCCAAGGCCTTTGTGGAAACCACATGGCAGGAAGGTTGGGGCCATTTACCTTCTACCAGCTAAACTCCAGTTGGGCACTGGATTCCTCTGATGGAAACTCAGAGAAGCTAACACATGACTTGGCTTTTTCCAGTGGGGTACTCTTGGGAGACTGCCCATGCTGCTGACTCTGCCTAGCTCTGCAGGCAGAAGCAGCAAGAGACTAAAGACTTTTTTCCCCTCTTATATAAGCAAGCCCCACTACTTGAAAATGGATTACCAAAAAACCTAGCCAAAATGATCTGTCCTAAACTAGCTTGAGTATACACCTTCTCCCAGAAGTACTCCCGTACCCACCTACCTCCCCATGCCGGGTTAGGTGCCTGATCCTTTGTTCTCTCAGCTCCCACCCTGTAGCTACGTGGCTGCACTAACCCCAACATGATGATGTTTCAGTATCTCACTAGAAAAGGCTTAACTTTTTTGTGTTTTTTATGGTCTGCTGAAACCTATGGACCAATTTTCAGAATGTTTTTCAATGCACGAAATAAAATACATAGGGTTACAAAAGAAACCAATTATATTGAAACATAGTTCTTCACTCCAGACAACCTCTGAAGTATGAGGTTGGGTCTTGAGGGTAGGAACTCTGTCTTCATCTCTGTAGGAACTCTGTCTTCATCTCTGTACTGCCAGTGCCTAGCACAAAGCCTGGCACGTAGATGGTACTTATAAATGTTTATTTAATGAATGAACAGAAATATAGATGGCTACTGCCAAGTCAGCCTGAGGAATGATTCATTGCAACTGCTTGTGCACATACCAATGGTTTGCATATTTCTCACACTGAGATTGTTTAGACCGGGGCTCTGAGGAAACCCCCTCTCAACAACCAGGAACACAGCAGCTAGCAATAATGACAGGCTATTGGAAGACCAGGAAAACAACAAAGCTCATGTATTTCCACCAGCCAGAATATTCAGATAGTGAAAGTAAACAGGTTCTGTCTTCAGGAGGAGGAGATCTCTTGACTTTGGAACCGTGATGCTCACACTACTTTAAAACACTACAGACAGCTGAAGGAGGAAAGTAAGGAACCTGAGCTAGTGTGTGGGTGTTCTCCAGGGCTCCTCCTCTGTCCTGAATTGGACCTCCCATCTCTGGGAAAGAGAAAAGTGTCCCTAAAAACCATGATAAGCACATAACATGTGCCTTTCTAGGTTCAAGTAGCAGTTTTAGGCTTAGATAGAAACTCTGGGTTTGTTTATGTACCATCAGAAAACCTAAAGAAGTAATAATAAAAGCCAATTCCTTCACTAAAGGGCCAAAGGTTTGTTCTAAGCTGATTGCTACATCTATTAAACATTTTGAAGAGAAAAGTAAAACCCCATACAATTTTAAAGCTCAAAGCCACAACTATATGGGGTTCAGAAATTTAACCCTTAAGGCTTGTTAAGATTGGCCCTCCCAAGTTAGAGGGGCTTCTCTAGCTATTAAAGCCATCTGAGGGATGGCAGAACAGTTTTCATTTGCTTGACAGTAGGGTTTCCAACATCTGTTGGAAGAAACATGGCTTCAGGTGGGTGCCTTCTCTTAAGAAAAAAAAAAAAAGGAAACTATAGGTCAAAGTTTTGCTTTTAATTAAAAACCAGAAACCAAAAAAAAAAAAAAAAAAAAGCTTCCCACTCCTAAGGTGTGTGCTTTCTTTTTTGACCTTGTTTTCCTTTAAATTGTCTGCAGTTTCCCTATATTTGTCCTAGTGCAGTAAACAATGCAATCAAAGAAATAAAAACCAGGATCCACTCTTGCCCCAAACACTGAAGATGGTCAAAGAGCAGGAATCACAGCACGGAAAATGGCCCAGCTCTAAATATACAAACAACATTATAAAAATAATAATAATAACCCCCCAAGATATTATTATTGACATTCCTGGTACATTTCCTATAATATAATGTTGCAGACAATGCTTCTTTCCCAGGGAGTCCAGCTTGCTCAGGAGGAGACATCTACTCAGTGCCTCAGGATAGGCCGGGGCTGTTGAGTCTTCCCTGCAAAGCCTAAGGTTTTTTTATGAGCTTAATATCTCACAGAAACATCTGTGGTATAAATGGTATAAATGAATCTAAAAGAGAATGAAGGCAGGCAGGCACCTGTCACTGTTCTCCAATCAGCCAAAAAGCTGAAAAGCGTGGGATCCAGGAGACAGATGCCATTAACAATTGAGGGATGGAGGGTAGAACAAGAGGAAGCACCAAATGAGTGGCTGCTTTTGGTTCCAAAGCCAAAAAAGGGCCCCACCAAAAAGGGCAGCTGGTCTAGATGAGGAACTCCCTGCGCCTGGAGTCATGCAATAAAAATGACGGCCTTGGAGCCCCACCCCCAGGACAGCCACTGTCCAAGAACCAGAGAAATTTACACCACATCGCATATTTGCAAATGAATGGACTGATCCTAATTTAGGAGGGTTAAGTGCTTTGACAAAGTTAGGAAGGGAGGGAAGGTGAGCTTCGATGACAAAGCACAGCTGTGACAACCAGGGATTCCTGTTTCTGCAAAGCCACAGGCCCCTGGGCCCCTGGTGCCACTTGGTCCAAGGAGATGTACCCTTCCACTTATTTCTGGCCTCTTCTCAAAATGGCACCGTGGTAATAACCCTTCGAGATATCAAGAGGCATCAGTTGCACTTCTGGAGCTAAGATAACTTCCTTGCCCCATGCTGGCCAAAGCACTTCCCTTTTTAAGCTGCTGCTGGTATGCCACCTTCCCCTCCAAGTACAGTTCAACTTTTCTTTCATTTCAGTTTTGCAGCGGCCTCTGAGGGTCCTTTCCAGGACACAAAAAAAGTATCCTTCCACTTCCATGGGTGGGTGCGCTGCCTTCCAGTGTCAGATCTGCATTCCAGAGTTTGGTCAATGCATCTTTACAAAACTAAAACCACATGCGTACACAGACTAGCCTGGAAAGGGCTTTCTGGACAGGGTTTCTGATTATCCTGATGCCTCCCCTAAAAGAAGTAACTTTCTTGGTGTAAAAGGATTAGGATACTGAGTGACCTACTCTCAACTTCTGGAAGGACAGCTTTGTTTTTGTCCATTTTTCAATAAGGGGGTGGGAGGTACCCAACATTTTCAGTTACAACAAAGAGATTTTGTTTAAAAAAAAGGATCCTATGTGGAAATGAGTGGGACAATGATAAAAATAAACAAATAATTAAAAATCCAAACCAAAACATATCTCCTGGCCCCGAGATCCCCAGTTAATCCTCTAAGACCACAATCTCCACATTGTGGACTTGATGCTGGTGGTCTTCCATCTCAGCCACAACTTTCTCCTCAGTCCTCAGCTCTGTCTCCAAAATGACTGCTTTGCCCTCAGTATCTTCAGCCTCTGGATCTGGGGCTGGGTCAATCTCAATGATGGTCTGCCCATCCTCCGAGGTGCTTTCAACAGCCTGGATTGCTGAGGTGAGGCCGGATTCCATGGCCACCAGCTCCACGGGGCTCACCATGGTGGTCATGTTGCCCAGGGTACTCCCATCCTGCATGGCGGTGGAGCTTAGCAGTGCCAAGCTAGACGAGGGGTGGATGGTCACTGTGTCTGGGGAGCTGCTCTTGGCAGAGGAGACCACTGTGGCATAGCGGAAGAGCTGAGGGCCAGAAGGCAGTGTGTGAACAGTCACAGGACTGGAGCCCTGGCTGAGGGTGGCCACTGGAATATTGCCCATGGAAAATGACTGGCCCACTGGGGTGATGGTGATTGGGGAGATGACTGTGAACTGAGGCTGCTGGACCGGAGGAGAAGGGCTCAGGACTGTGGTGGAAGCTGGCCGCTGGAGCCGGGGCCTTTTTGGAGGCTTAGGAGTGCTCACAGGCATCAGTACCACATTTTGAACCGTCTGGGATTTCAGCCTGTGATCCTGAGCTTGCTTCTTCTGCTCTTCCAGCTGGCGTTCCAACTCTGGAAAGAAAAGACAGACTTTGTGTGGAGAGAAGTATATTCTTGGGAACAGTGAATGGAGTCAGGAAACCTGAGGTCTTGCCCTGGCTTTGCCACTATATAGTTTCATTGTTTTCAAAACAAGAAACAAAACTGGATGATTTTTAAAATCCCTCCAGCAACTACATTTCATTGTGTGACTATAGGCAAGGCAACAATTCAGAATCATTTTCAGGCTGTGATCCTACTACAGCCCAGTCCTAGAAGCTCCTGTGGTATTTTGTCACCTGTCACCAAAATGCAAACCAAAGAAGCCTGCTGTTGATCCTGTGGCTTATAGATGCCCTGCCTGGGTCTCCAGATGATAATAAGGAATATTTGCACAATCCTTCTGGAACTAACATGGACCTACAAGGGAACTACAATGGCTGCTCCAAAAAAGCAGTGATTCCCAAATTGTCCTTCAAGGCAGGATCACCTTGCTGGTGACCTTAGTTTACCAAATGGCCTTCGTCTACCATTAGCACCCAGAAAAGTCTACAGAAAATTACAGAGGAAGTCCCTAAGAATTATAAACACTAAAAGAGGTCTTAGAGCACTAACACATTCATTTTTTTTTAACTGGGACCCAGAGAGGTAAAGTGACTTACTTAAAGTCTTAGAGTTTGGGCCAAGACAAAAGTCTTCTGAAGGCCAACTTGCTGGCTTTTCCATCACAATATGCCTATCACTATCCCTTTCCCAATGTACAATCCAGCCCTGGTGACCACTAGTGAGTCGGGTTCTAGACCAGAACTTCTTCTACTTCTTAGTACCTGAGAAGCACTCAATAATCAGTTACATCTGGAGAGCACTTTGCTCCTATGGAACACCAAGAGCAAATCAATTCCTTGCTGAGAATCAAAGGAGTAGGCAGGGATCAAGAGCACATTAAAAAAATTTTTTTTTTCACTCAAAATTTTTAAATACTGCCTCATACGTTACAAAATACTGCATTTTTTTTTTCCATTTTCAGTAGTAGTCAAAGAAATGTAAACCTCAAGAAGATAAAAATTACATGGGGCACCTGGGTGGCTCAGTCAGTTAAGCATCTGCCTTTGGCTCGGGTGATGATCCCAGGGTTCCAGGATCAAGTCCCATATCAGGCTTCCTGCTCAGCTGGAAATCTGTTTCACTTTTTGCCCCCACCCCCTGCTCATGCTCTCATGCTGTGCACTCTCTCTCTCATAAATAAATAAAATCTTTGAAGAAGTTAACAATTACAGGGCGCCTGGGTGGCTCAGTGGGTTAAGCCACTGCCTTCGGCTTAGGTCATGATCTCAGGGTCCTGGGATCGAGTCCCGCATCGGGCTCTCTGCTCAGCAGGGAGCCTGCTTCCCTTCCTCTCTCTCTGCCTGCCTCTCTGCCTACTTGTGATCTCTGTCTGTCAAATAAACAAATAAAATCTTTAAAAAATATATTTAAAAAAAAAAAAAAAAAAAAAAAAGAAGTTAACAATTACATCTATAATTTTTTAGAAAGTTAAATCAGAGACTATTATACATCACAACATCCAATGTTGGTATGTTCAAAATGGTGACATTATATTCTTGGAAATTTGGCAACAAGTCATAAATATCCATAAAACAATTTTCAATACCATTTAACTTGAAACTTAGTTCTGGGAAGTAGTTTAAAAGCACATAAAAAGAAAAAGTTATATTCATACAAGTTCACTGCAACAAAATAAGCTACTAAAGAAAAACCTGAAAATTTAAATGTCATCCTTAGAAGAATGTCCAGATAAAGTACTATGTAGCAACTTGGAAAAATATTAATATGTCACAGTGGAAAAAGCAGAAAATAAAACTTTATGTGTACTATGATTAAACCTATCTTAAAAAAAATATATGGACAAAGAGCCAAAAGCCCACATTCCTAACAAAAACCATTTTTTTGAATAGTGTGAAGTTTCAAGGTGAAAGCATTGGATTAGGAGTAAGAAAGCCAAGTTCTATTCCAAGCTTCACTGCCAAGTACTGATGTGGCCCCAAGGCAAATATTTATCCTCTTTGTGCCTATACTAGGTCATCTATAAAACAAGGACAATAGCCTCTAACATTCTTAGGAGGATCAAATGAAAAGGATCTCATAATACTCAGTAAACTGAGTTGAAAATATATACTGGTTAAGTTTAAGACAACATATATTGGGGCACCTGGGTGGCTCAGTTGGTTGAGTGTCTGCTTTCAGCTCAGGTCCTGATCCCAGGGTTCTGGGATCCAGCCCCATGTCAGGCTCCTTGCTTGACAGGGAGCCTGCCTCTCCCTCTGCCCCAATCCCCTGCTTTCTCTCTCTCTCTCTCTCTCTCGGATAAATAAATAAAATCTTAAAAAACAAACAAACAAAAAAACCATAAATTGTTCTTCTCTTACCAAATAATCTTGCCTCTTGGCTTAAGGACTAACTATAATATATTCTGCATCATTCAAAGGTGATATAGTCCATACCTCTGACTTGTTTTGTATCTCTCACCCACCTTACCCAAAACCTTTTCTTGATTCTCTCTGGGTATAAGTGACAACTCCTTTTGTTCTTCCCCCATACCCATTATATGCCTCAGTTACAAAGCTGACTACTTTTTGCACTTATTTCTATGTCTGCTTTCCCCTGAGTTCCTTAAACACCATGAAGAGTGTGAAGCTGTCTTAGTCAACATTGTATTTCCACAACCTAGTTTGGACACAGTGCAAATTTGTTTTTTAAAGATTTTATTTATTTATTTGCCAGTGAGAGAGAAAGAGAACACAAGCAGGGGGAGTAGCAGAGGGAGAGGAAGAAGCCAGCGGGGAGCCTGATGTAGGACTGGATCCCAGGACCCTGGGATCATGACCTGAGCAGAAGGCAGATGCTTAACGACTGAGCCACCCAGGTCATTCCAGAGACAGCATAAATTAAGTACTTGATAAAAAGAGTTAAATTATTCATGTGCTTATAATTTCTGAATACCACAAATAATGGAGAAGGTGATAAATTTATAATTATCAAAAGATGCAATACAGATAATGTAACAAAAACAAAGGCCAATTTGTTTCTTCTGTCACTATTGATATTACTGAATAAATGGAGCAACTGAGCAGACATCTTAATCCTCCAAGATATGAAAGGAGGACCATGATGAGGAAGGAAGGAAGGCAGGCAGGTAGGTAAGTAGAAAGGAAGGAAGGAAAACAGGACGGAAGGAAGGAAGCCAGTCCCAAAAGAAGTCCACAAAGAAATGGCAAGACTCAAGGATATTAGTATAATATCATCTAAGAGGAAACAAGTTATACACACCTGTCAGAGTATAGAGAAACTGCTCTTCTCCCTGCTCTACTTGGTTCCTTCTGTTGTCCAATACCTTCTTCACTGTGTCCATTAGGCCAAATGTATGTGCTACATTGTTGAGAACAGCAGCATCTATTTAAAACAAAGACATGCCTGTCAAGTTAAAAAAGAAGTGTTTCCCCAGCTCTCTGTTTTACTGCTTATAAATATGAAACAACCCAGGAATGATGATACTATTCTACTTGCATTTTAAAAAATTTTGGTAAAGATTTATCACATGTATAATTAACTTTGTTATGACTTACACATCTTTCCATATAAATAAATATAAAAATTTTAAAAATCTCGCATCTGGTTATAAGTTCTGACTTGTGGTTTAGAAAACATGGTCACTCTAGATAGAGCTAAGTTTGAATCTCAGTTTTATGGTTTCCTCCTATCTGTGTGAACTTAGATAAGTCATTTCACTCCTCAGTTTTCTCATCTGAGACAAAAAGGCCTAATAATACCTACCTGACAAGACAGACATGAAGATTAGAAATATCGTATTTTAGGGGCACCTGATTGGCTCAGTTGGTAAAGTGTCCGACTCTTGATTTCAGCTCAGGTTGTGAGGTCGAGCTCCACATCAGGCTCTGCCCTTGGCATGAAGTCTGATTGTCCCTTTCCCTCTACTGCTCCCCCTGCTTGCTCTTTCTCTCTCAAATAAATCGAGTTTTTTTTTTTTTTTTTTTTAAGAAACAGCATATTTTAAGTGTCAAACATGGGAACTGGCATGCAATGTTATTCATAGTGTTATCTCTGTTCCTCTTTAAACAAAACTTCTTGAAAGCACTGTCAGTAGTTGTGGTCATTACTTCCTTAACTCAGACCATTTCTCCACCTACAGCTCTCTTCCACAATCATCTCATCCAGTTCCATGCTTTTAAATAACATGTACATGCTGAGAACTCCCACATGCAGATCTCCAGCCCTAACCTCTTTCCCGCATGCCAGATTTCATACTCCATCTAGCTGAGTAACATCTCCATTTGGAGGCTTCATAATCATTTAGCGAGTCAAAACTACTTTTTTTTCTTTCTTTCTTTTTTTTTTTAAAGTAAGCTCTACGCCCAACATGGGGCTTGCACTCACAACCCTGAGATAACCAGTCACATGTTCCACCCACTGAGCCAACCAGGTGCCCCAAGTCAAAACTAACTTTGAGGGGTACCTGGTTGTCTCAGTCTCTAGAGTATGTGACTCTTGATCTCAGGGTTCTGAGTTCAAGCCCTACACTGGCTATGGGGTCTATTTAAAAACAATAACAACAACAAGTAGTACTAACTAGTTAGTACTAACTAGTACTAACTAGTACTAACTGTACTAACTACAACTCTCACAGTGATCTTCATCTTAGGAAATGTTGTTACCATTCATGGCTCAGGTCAAAAATGTATGAGTCATCCTGGATTTCTGTCTTTCTCTTTTATCCTACATCCAGTCCCTCAGCAAAACTTGTCAGCTCCACACTCAAAATATATCCCCGGTAAGATCACTTCTTCCCAGGTCTACCACTATCCACTCTAATCCATGCCACCATCATCTCTTGCCTGGAGTAATTCCTTTAGGAATCTCCCAACTGATTCCTTTTTCCTTCTCTCTTTTTTTAAGTAGGCTCCATGCCCAATGTCAGGCTTGAACTCACAACCCTAAGATCAAGAGTTGCACTCTCGGGGTGCCTGGGTGGCTCAGTGGGTTGAGCCTCTGCCTTCGGTTCAGATCGTGATCTCTGGGTCTTGGGATTGAGCCCCGCATCAGGGCTCTCTGCTTGGCGGGGAGCCTGCTCCCACCCCCACCCCCTGCCCCACCTCTCTACCTACTTGTGATCTCTCTCTCTGTCAAATAAACAAATAAAATCTTAAAAAAAAAAAAAAAAAAAAAAAAGAGCTGCACTTTCCACCACTGGAGCTAGCACACACCCCTCCCAACTGATTTCTTGCCCCATACAGTCTATTCTCCACATGCAACTGAAGTGATCTTTTAAAAATATAAAAAATAGGGGTGCCTGGGTGGCTCAATCATTAAGCGTCTTCCTTCAGCTCAGTTCATGATCCAAGGGTCCTGGGATGGAGCACCGCATCAGGCTCCCTGCTCAGCAGGAAACCTGCTTCTCCCTCTCCTAAGCCCCCTACTTGTGTTCCCTCTTTCAATGTCTCTCTGTCAAATAAATAAATAAAATATTTAAAATAAATGAAATAAAAAATATACAACTACATAAAACTATAAAAATGTAAATAAATCCTTTTCACTCCCCTGCTCAAAATAACTATGATGGCTTACCATCACCTTAAAATAAAACCAAAGTTCTAACCAAAGCTTATCTAAAATGTCCTCTCGGGGCACCTGGGTGGCTCAGTTAAGTGTCTGCCTTCGGCTCAGGGCATGGTCCCAGGGTCCTGCGATCGAGCCCCACATCAGGCTCCCAGCTCAGCAGGGAGCCTCCTTCTCCCTCTCCCCACTGCTTGTGCTTTCTCTCTCTCACTCTCTCTCAGGTAAATAAAGTCTTTTTTTTCTTTTAAATTTAAAAATCTTTTTAAAAGATTTTATTTATTTATTTGACAGACAGAGATCATAAGTAGGCAGAGAGAGGGGGAAACAGGCCCCTGCTGAGCAGAGAGCCTGATGTGGGGCTCCATCCCAGGACCCTGAGACCATGACCTGAGCCGAAGGCAGAAGCTTTAACCCACTAAGCCACCCAGGCGCCCCAATAAATAAAATCTTTTTATTTATTTATTTTTATTTTTATTTTTTTAAAGATTTTATTTATTTATTTGACAGAGAGAAATTACAAGTACACTGAGAGGCAGGCAGAGAGAGAGAGAAGGAAGCAGGCTCCCTGCTGAGCAGAGAGCCCGATGCGGGACTCGATCCCAGGACCCTGAGATCATGACCTGAGCCGAAGGCAGCGGCTTAACCCACTGAGCCACTCAGGCGCCCCCAATAAATAAAATCTTAAAAAAAAAAAAAAACTAAACTGTCCTCTCTATTCCTCTCCAACCTTATCACCTATCACTCTCCTATATCCTCGTCCACTGTGGCTGCCTCAGAGCTTCTATAATTCTTTGAACCTATGAAGCCCATTGCAACTTCAAGGCTTTGTTCCTTTTCCCTGAAAAGTTCCTTCTCCTAGCTCATCACATGGCTAGCTTCTTCAATTCAGGTCTTTGCTTAAAGCCACCTCCTTAGGGAGGCCTTCCTTGATCACCCTAAAAGACTCATCCCTGCTTTCTAAATTACTTGCCTTTTCCCCTCCAAGAACATGAAAAAAAGATTCTACTGTAAAGTTTAAGTGTATTTATATAATGTATGAATTATAGAGAGGTAGTAAGACACAAGTAACAAATCTAGGAACTCACTGACACACAAGCTTATGAGATATTATAATGACTCTTTAAAAAAAAAAAAAAGATTTATTTATTTATTTGACAGACAGAGATCAGTAGTAGGCAGAGAGGCAGGCAGAGAGAGAGGAAGAAGCAGGCTCCCCGCTGAGCAGAGAGCCCAATGCGGGGCTTGCTCTCAGGACCCTGAGATAGTGACCTGAGCCGAAGACAGAGGCTTTAACCCACTGAGACACCCAGGCGCCCCATATTATGACTCTTTTTTTAAGTAAACTCTACCCTCAATGTGGAGCTCAAACTCATGACCCCAAGATTAAGAGTAACATGCTCTACGACTAAGCCAGCCAGATGCCTGTCATCACAACCCTTTTGTATCAAATGATTAGAGCATCCTTTTACATTATGCACAGCAGCAAGTACCCTATGGGTATTTGGAAAGAGCTGTAAGTGCACACAATTGTTCTGGAAACCCTAAACTGATATATATGAGACTCATCTAAAACCAGGTAGCTTTCTCCAATTTTCAGACTCTACCTATCTATATGTAATAGAGAGAGAGCCTGCTTTCTGGCACCATTTATAAAGGCAAAAATTACCTGTGAAGAGCATGACCAGAACCGAGTTCAAAAACTTATTATCGAGTATGGACAAGTAACTTAACTTTCATGAGCCTTGATTTCCTAATCTGTAAAATGGGGATAATAATACTGACACCCCAGTGTTTTCATGAAACTAACAGGATCTGCCTACAGTTGTTAGTGTTCAATAAAATGACCACTGTTGTTGGAATTAGTGCACTTACCTGTTACCTGGAAGGGAGCTTGAATGAGTCGCTGCTGAACTCCCCTGAGTAGCTCCTCTATTTCCTTCTGTATATTGCAGACAACCTCTTCCATCAGCCCTACATCAGCTATTCCTTTCCAGAACATCAAAGTGTCCTCTGACACAAGAGGGATAAGACAAGAAGATAAACAAAGATGCTACGTATACTTAGATACATCTCTACAAATTAAACTCAAAATTATTTCAATTTGAAATGATTTCTTGTTGGGCCATTTCTGGGAAAAATGAAGAAGTTTTTGGAATACTAGCTGCCCCTCTAAGTTGCTAACCAATTATTTGGCCTCTTCAGCAACGTAGGTACTTGGGATAATTGCTCTAATTTGTCATGGCTCGGGCTGTAGGGAGCAGGTTATCTTCCTCCAATAAAGATATAAATAAATATTAAATATTATTTATTTACATAATTTAATTTAAAATTAAATAGTATTTAGTATCTTAAAAGTTAAATAATAAAGACATTAAAGATATACAGGCAAGCCTTGTACAATACAGTGTGAACTGTGAGGGTACACTTATACACAGATTTTTTTCAATAAATACAGTGCAGTGATGTACTGCACTCATCATTTTTGAATTAAAAAAATGTACTCACGTACTCATCATTTTTAAATTAAACAACTCTTTTCTTATGATTTTCTTAACACTTTCTTTATTTACTTTATTGTAAGAATACAGTATGTAATACATATAACATACAAAACATGTTAACATTTTACCAAACTATGTTATTGGTAAGATTTACAGTTAAGGTGGGGGAGGGCAGGGGATTTTCCCCTGCACAGGAGGCTGGTGCCCCAAACTGCCACCTTGTTCAAGGAGCAACTGTATTCCCTCTAGTTCTATACTTACAAAATAAAATAAAACAGCTGAGTCGGTGGGACGATAAGCTCTCTGAGGGCAGAGGTTTTGTCTTTTCACCTATCTTGGCAATGGAGCCAACTAAAAATAGGCAGCAATAAATATTTTTCAAATGAATTAATGAATGGAGGATGATGTGAAACCCCTCTTGGTCCCCTCTAAGTGAATCATCATTAGTCACCATCCTCTACACCACCTGCTACCTAATTTTTCCTTCTAACACCTTGCAGGTTGGTTTATCTAAGAAACGTTCCAAAGTTGGAGGCAGTGTGACAGGATGAAAAGCATTGACTACAGAGTCAAACAGCTGAATTCAGCTCTGACACTGCTGGTTGTATGGCTGGTCTGAGGCAAGCTGCTGAATTTTTTGAATCTCAATTTCTTCCTATGCAAAATGTGATTGTGCATGGCTGTTGTTGCAATGGATTAAAATAAAATGTCTGCAGCTACAATTATTAATGTGCATGAGAAAAACCACTAAGTAATTAAGAGACCCCCTGTGTCCATGATCATAATGGTGAGAAGGGTCCCAAGACCCTGCAAGGTATCTGAGGCTCAAAGAAAAGTACCTGAAATTTCCTCTGAGTCCTTCTTCACACCCTCCTCTGTAGCCATGGTGACAGCAGCAGTGAGAGCAGAATTCCATTCCAGCCCTGCCTCTTCCATGCTCTCTTCTGAGATGGCAATCTGTGTGATGCTACCTAAAAGCAGTCCATTAGAGGTAAATCCAGTGAATTTCATGAAAAAGTCATAGCTATCCTTTATCTCATACAGCCAAAGAGACCCTGTTATTTTAATATTCTGGCTTTCTGCCTGCAGGTCCATATAGTAAAAACTAGAATCTTTGGTAAACCAGGATGAATATTGGATTTTCTAAAGAAAACCTGTCTTTGAAAAGAAAATGCTTTCTTCTTACTCTGAATAGAAAGGGAAAGATAACTTATAATATCACAAAAGAGCAATCTGCTTCCTGAGCGGTTACATTTTTTAAAAAGATGGAAGGTGAGCATGATTGCTGGGCTGTCTGCCCCAGACTTAGCGAGGATGTGGAGGATCTGAAATAATTTAAGAGAAAAGTATGGTGCTTAGCCAAGAACACTAACCATCTAGAATATCAGAAGTTGTTATAGCTTAATTATCAGGCTATGTATGAGAAAGCAAGAGAAATGAGACCAAAAAAATCAGGCAAGAGATCCATGAATAGCAGATTCACAGAGGAAAAGAACTTGTGCTATTAACATCATCTATTAAGATTTTATTTTATTATTATTATTTTTTTTAAGTAATCTCTCCACCCCAACATGGGACTCGAACTCACAACCCCGAGATCAGGATTCACATACTCTTCTCAGACAGCCAGGAACCCCTCATATATTAAGATTTTAAACAGGGGCACCTGGGTGGCTCAGTCGGATAAGCGTCTGCCTTCCACTCAGGTCATGATCCTGGGGTCCAGGGATCAAGTCTCACATCCCGCTCCCTGCTCAGCAGAAAGCCTGCTTCTCCCTCTGCCTGCCACTCCCCCTGCTGTGCTCTCTGTCAAATAAATAAAATCTTAAAAAAAAAAAAAAATTTTAGGTGCACGTGGGTGGCTCAGTGGGTTAAAGCCTTTGCCCTCGGCTCAAGTCATGATCCCAGGGTCCTGGGATCAAGCCGTGCATCTGGCTCTCTGCTCAGCAGGGAGCCTGCTTCCTCCTCTCTGCCTGCTTGTGATCTCTGTCTGTCAAATAAAATCTTTAAAAAAAAAAAAAAAAGATTTTAAACAAAGAGAATGGAGAGAAATCAAACTGATCCAGACAGATATATAGACAAGAATGGACTCCACATGCTGGAGGATATTAATAATCAAGCAAAAAAGTAATATTGAGGGGCGCCTGGGTGGCTCAGTGGGTTAAAGCCTCTGTCTTCAGCTCAGGTCGTGATCCCAGGGTTCTGGGATCGAGCCCCACATCGGGCTCTCTGCTCAGCGGGGAGCCTGCTTCCTCCTCTCTCTCTGCCTGCCTCTCTGCCTACCTGTGATCTCTGTCTGTCAAATAAATAAATAAATAAATATTAAAAAAAAAAAGTAATATTGATATGGATAATCAACTAGTGGAGTTTTGGCCAACAAAAAGTAAGTAAATAATTTCATAGCATTTTTTACTTTTCAAGTGAAAGACACCCAGGACCAAAAATTCAAACTGCTAGATATTTTATACTTTCCTGAAGGGAACATAGGTTCTAAGAGATCTGCCTTCCTCTCACCCAATGGTTACTCACAGAGTATTAGGGCTGACCAAGAGAAACCTTTAGTGGTCATTATTAAAACATGGTACTTCCCTTAAATCCGTTAGTGTCCTTACAACTCTATCAGGCATATTTTTAAGTCTTGTGAAAGTAGTTGAGATAAGAATCTTAACTGGACTAACTGAATTTTTTTGTTTTTAAGTTTATGTATGTATGTATGTATATATGTAATCTCTATACCCAGTGTGGGGCTTGAACTCATGATCTCAAGATGAAGAATCACACACTGTTCCAACTGAGCCAGTCAGGCTCCCCTGAACTAACTGAATCCTTAACAATCATCTTTTACATGGCTCTATCTTTCCCAGAGAAGAGCAACGAGCTCTATTCCCAAGGTAAACAATAATGAAGTTAAGCATATGCCCATCTTGCCTCATTTGTGAGGAAGCTTTTTGTGGATCCCTTCCAGGCAGAGCTCTCTGATCTGTACAGCAGCAGATTCTCCAGAGTCCAGTCCAGCCAACCATACATTATCTTTGATACATCTCAACTCAACAGTTGAATACCCTTCATCATTCTACCTTCCTTCCTGACCACCAGTAGAGCAAAGGATTTTCAAAACAATCTAATTTCAAAGATATGCCAAGTGGTACCAAAGTCAGTGGGGCACTGGTGGTTCAGTGGTAGAATTCTTGCCTGCCAAAGTGAGACCACTGAATAAACATAATAACCACTGAATCATCTTTCTTTAGAGAGAACATGCATGGGGGGCGGGGGGTAGAGAGAGAATCTTAAGCAGGCTCCACACCCAGCACAGGACCTGACGTGGGGCTTGATTTCACAACCCTGAGATGGTGATCTGAGCCGAAATCAAGAGTGGGACTCTTGGGCGCCTGGGTGGCTCAGTGGGTTAAGCCGCTGCCTTCGGCTCAGGTCATGATCTCAGCGTCCTGAGATCGAGTCCCACATCAGGCTCTCTGCTTGGCGGGGAGCCTGCTTCCCTCTCTCTCTCTCTGCCTGCCTCTCTGCCTACTTGTGATCTCTGTCTGTCAAATAAACAAATAAAATCTTTAAAAAAAAAAAAAAAAAGAGTGGGACTCTTAACTGAGTGAGCCACCCAACTGCCCCTGAACCATCTTTCTAATGTTTACCATGTAGTTAGAAAGAAATAAGGAAGTACGTATGGCCAACAGGAATCATCTGGGAGAAAACCAAGAGATCTGTTTCTAAAGTATGGAATCACACCCAAGATCAGCATACTTTACAAGGACATCAATGCTCATGAGAATTAAAATTAAGAAACACAAGAGAGAAGTAAGGGGGAAAATGTTACTAAAAAACACTGGGTTTTCAGGTGGTTTCCTACCCCCTACCATCAGCCGAAGTGGGTGTCTGCACCACACTTGTCTGCTGTCCGGGCACTGGAGCTCTTGCACTGCTGATCAGAAGATCAAACTTGGTGCTTCTGCAGGTATTGGAGCAAACTTTGTCATGTTGGTAAAAATCAATCTGTCCGGAGTCCATCATTTTCCTGTGTAAAGGGAGACAAGAAGTACCAGTTCAGCCTGCACTACATCTAGATGGAACTAGGCCTCAGGGACAAATAGAAACAAAGTTGTTGTATCTATTCCATAGATTAGTGAAACCTAATAGGATTAAAAGTCATTAGGTTACAAAAATTCTAATTGGGATTATAAAATTTTCATTGGTCCTGCCCACATTTACAAGTACTCCTCTTCCCTCCCTAGTCTGATCATTATGAGTATTGTTTCATTTCCCGTTATCACCAAGCTTTAGCTAGGGACACACTCCTGACAACATCTGAGTATCGCCATAGAATCTCATTGAAACCAAACCCAAAAGGGGAAAAGACTAATTCATATATCCCAGCATAACTGAGAATTTTATGATGAGATTCTGATGTATTAGTATTCTTAGACCAGAAGGATCTGTTGCCACTTTTGGAGACAAAACTTCAGCACATTTCTTTCCTTTAAAAAAAAAAAAAGGCTAACAACTGTCCTATAAATACAGTGCAAAGTTGATTATACTAAATCCCCACTATAAAATGCCCTTATAACTGAATTCACAAGACACTGTTATTATAGGCCATGAGCAAAGCCATGGGTTATCTTAATTATAGTAAACTCTATGTTATAACGTTTCTCAGCTTTCACTAAATATCTTTTAGGCATTCTGATTCCTTCTTACATTTGAGGAAAGTTGGCATGTGCTTGTTTTTCTGGGCAAAAGGAACAAGCCAAGAACAATAATGAAAGTTATAAGTATTCTTTCCCAATTTTAACTAAGTACTGATTTCTACATACAAATCATATAGAATAATTTCTTTTTTAAAAACATGTCTCTCTATAAAATAATATGTGAAGGGGCACCTGGGTGGCTCAGTCGTTAAGTGTCTGCCTTCAGGTCAGGTCATGATCCCAGGATCCTGGGATCGAGCCCCACATTGGGCTCCCTGCTTCTCCCTCTTCCCCTCCCCCTGCTGTGTTCCCTCTCTCGCTGCGTCTCGCTTTGTCAAGTAAATAAATAAATAAAACCTTAAAAAATAAAATAATGTGTGAAGAAAAAATTAACATTCTCAGTGGAAAATACATAAAACTATAAAGAAAACCACTGCTCTTTAAAAAAAATCCAACAACACAGAGATACATTAACATTTTGGCATATTTTCTTCCATTAAATTTTATATGTATACGTGTAGGTCTGTTTTTTACATAACTAAAATCACAGTTTGACATACATATATATATTTTTAGTAGGCTCCCAACCCAGCATGGAGCCCAATGAGGGGCCTGAATTCACAACCCTGAAATCAAGACCTAAGCTGAAATCAAGAGCCAGATGCTTAACCGACTGAGCCATCCAGGTACCCCTACATATCTACATATCTATATATCTCTATATATTTGTATCCATCTATACATGTATTTTTTTTTAAGTAAGCTCTACAACTAACATGGGGGTTAAACTCACTATCCCAAGATCAAGAGTCACATGCTATACTGAGTGAGCCAGCCAGGCGCTCACAATTTTATATTTTGTTTTCTTTCTTTCATTATATCATACGCATTTTTCCTATAAAAATTCTTTAGAAATATTTTAATAATCTCATAATATTTCATAGTATATACTCATATATGTTTAGATGAGCCATAAATTTTCTTTAGAAATTATATATTGACTGTATATTGAAGCAGACTATAACTTTCTTTTTTTTTTAAGATTTTATTTTATTTATTTATTTATTTAGAGCAAGTACAAATGGGAGGAGGGGCAGAGGGAGAGGGAAAAACAGGCTCCTCAAAGAGCAGGGAGACTGATGCTCTGGGATCAGGACCTGAACTGAACGCAGATCCTTAACTGACTCAGCCACCCAGGCGGGTGCCCCTAAAGCAGACTATAATTTTCAACAATGTTGCAATAAACGTCTTTATGCCTGAATCTCTACAAGCACTATAGATTTTTCTTAGGACAGAGTCCTTAAAAAGAATTAAAGACAATGGGTAAAATGTTCTTAAGGGTGTTGATACATGTTCTGCGAGGAACTTTCCAATCCTGACCACAAAAATCCATCAATAGGCGACTGTTCAAGGAACACTAATTAACGTTAATGTTAATGTTCCTCCCTTTCCAGAGGGAGGAAAATTATAAAAGTAAGCTTACTGCATAAAGATGGGGGTGAGGATATTACACATTCTGAAGTTTATTTCTGTGGTATATTGATGGCAAGGACTGCATTTACTGAACATGATGGTGACTTATCAACAGCGCCTCTGTCTTACCAGATTATCACAGAACTTGTCAACCAGCCTACACTTCTCTGCGGTCGGCATGCTTCCTCAGCACCAGGCTTAGCCCTGCCTGTACTTGGTGATCTCAAGTAGGATTGTCATCTACCCCCGAGCTTCTTGGCCCAGAAAGGATCCAAACATCCTGACATCAGAAAAAATTTGCCCTAAATGCTGGGAAGAGTGAATTCAAGTCAATCTTCCTTTTCTCACAGTGATTTTAAGAATTGGCTGATGAAGGTTAATACATGGATTGCACGAGCCAATTCTTTAGAGGGAATAAAAAATTTGAATTAAAGAGAAAATCCTGAATTATCTGTATTCTACCATGATTTAGTGTTCCAAAGTCAGCTGGAAGGTATATATGTGCTGAGAGGCGCCTGGGTGGCACAGTAGGTTAAGCACTCAACTCTTGGTTTCAGCTTGATTTCAGCACAGGTCATGATCTCAGGGTCATGAGACCGAGCCCTCTAACAGTCTCTGTACTCAGCAGAGTCTGCTTAAGATTCTCTTTCCCTCTGCCTCTACTCCTCCTTCTCATACTCTCTCTCTCTCACTCTAAAATAAACAAGTAAATCTTAAAAAAAAAAAAAAAAAGACTCTCCTTCCATCCCCCACTCTGCATTCTTTCTCTCTGAAATAACTTAATAAACCTTTAAAACAAAGTTTGCACTTTTTTGTTTTTTGCTTTATTTTTTATTTTCTTTGCAATCTCTACACTCAATGTGGGGCTCTGAGATCAAGAGTTGCAAGCTCTTCCAGCTGAGCTAACCAGGCACCCCGGTACATGCTTGTTATTAAAGCTCACCTGAGCATGATTCCACCCAGACGAATGGCTCTCTTCCAGTCTTTTAGGGTGGACTTGCCAGCCAGATGTACAAAATGCTTGGGGCTGATCAACTGATCATTGAACTAAAGTAAAAAGAAAAGTCCCAAATAACCCAAGGTCAACTTAGGCAGGTCAAGAGAAAGAGAAAGGTATTTCTACTTGTTACATATGAAAAATACCCAGATGGCATCTTAAGTCATAGCCTTATATCTCCCAGCCTCCTGCCCTGTTGTGCCAGAGAAGATGATCCTTCTCTGGGCACAGTGCCCTGTCCTGGTACAGAGCTACAGAAGACAGGAGGAGGATCAGAGATTAATATACTGATTAGCATCTAAAATCCATTCATGCCCTAAATCAGGCACTTGGGTCCAATGTTGCAAAGGCTATTTAAATAAACAGAAGCAACCTACCAAGCTCTAATGACAAGATTCAGGATGTGGTGGAAAGAATAAGTACCACAGAAACCACTATCACTGCAGAGCCTCAAAACTCGGTAATCCTTAATGATTCTAGGATGATGCCAGCGATGGTGACTACCATCCATTGGTACTGCTGTGGCTACCAAAGGACACAGAATAAGCAATTATTTCCACTTTGTGCTCTCAAGAGAATTTAGTTTTATCAGTAATAATTTTCAATAAACTCTAATGCACACTTCTATAAGGCCTTTTACATATATTATCTCATTTTATCTGCTAGCAACCGTACAGTGTGATTATCCATATTTTAACATACGATTATTCATATTTTAACACATTATTCTCATTTTAACTCTAAAATATTAACTTGTTCAAGGTCACCCAGTCATAGAGACGGGACTCCATTCATTCATTTAACAAACATTTATAGATAAAGATGCCAAGCATCATTCTAGGTGTTGGGGATACACTGGCGAACAATCCAAGTTCTCAGCTCTCACAGAACTTGTGTTCTGCTTGGAATTTGAATCAGGCCAATTTCACTCCAAAGCCCTTTTTTTTTTCCCTGTGACATTATAGGGACTATAGCCACAAAATTGAAAACATTGATATGGCAGACAAGAGAGAAGAGGCACTAAAGTATACTCTTTGAAAACAAGAAGCCCCCAAACAGATCCCAGTAAGGAGAAAAGGCAATTACCTTGACACACTTCACATTTATTCCTGGACATACAAACTTCTTCCAGAGGAGAATGGCTTTGCTCTCCCCACAAGTTATGGGGTAAGCAATTTCCATATCCTCATTTGCTTCTATAGTGCTTGCATCTGAAAATGAAAATAATATATCAGTTATTTATTGAATGCTTTTTCCCAAAAGCTTAATTCAAAATCTCTAGTCTCTTGGTTCCTCGGAGTAGCTAACAGTTCACATTGGCTGGTATCATTTTGGAATCTTCTGGAAGAAGTTTAACATAACAGCTCTCTTACCAAGCTCACCCTATATCCAAGATACTGTCCTATGTACTTTTACATGCTTAATCTTACTTAGTTCTTACAACAATCCTGGGAGGCAATAAGTGTTTCCGATGTATGTAGGTGCAACTCGGAAAGTTGAAGTGACTTTCCCAAGGCATATAGCTAAGAAGTGAGAAAGCAGGATTTAAACTCTGGCTTGTCTAGTTTCAAACTTTTTTTTCAGTTTCTTTCCACCGACTGCCTTCCAATCAACACCTCGTACATCCTAATCAGCAACTTCCCTCATGACAGATCAACCTTGAGGCTCTAATTTCTTTGTGGAATTTTTGAAGATGAAAAATCTTTTCAGTACCCTAGCAAACTGATGTTAAATAATCAGCTGACAGGCCTAGTCAGTGGTGTCTCTAGATGCACCATCATCAAACTCATGCAGCACTGGTAGGGCGTACTGGGTTGGGGGAAAAATATAAGGCACAAAAGGCAAGAAATCTCAACCAAGGAAGCTAAGATCAAAGATACCAGAATAACAAAAAGACTTACCAATCCCTTCTTCAATTTTGTGAATCGTGTGAGTTTCTACTGCCACAACTGCTGTGTTGTTCTCGGACCCAGGTTCATAAATCCTGTTGTAAAAGTGTCCATCGATAAACAAACTACATAAATCATGAAAAAATTAATATTCACAGCATGGGGTTAAGAAATTCGTTATAATCTATCTCAAAAGGAATAAAATAAATATACTTTACAACTCTATGTTAGTGCTTTAATAGTTTCCCATTGTATTTAAACTCCAAGCTACCCAGGACTACTTAGCAGCTACGACCATGGACATGAATCAACAACTTTCTCACCTCAAAGGAAAGTTCCTCTTGCTACTGTCTTTACATCACCACTTGTTACTGTTTCACACTAGATTTTCCCTTCATACCTTAAATGCTTATGATATAAAATATTGCTTCAAGTATAAGATTAAGTTATATTATAGAATTATCCTAAGAAGACTAAAAAGTAATATTGTTGGACAATTCAAGACAGGAAGAACCCAGGGCACCTGGGTGGCTCCGCTGATTAAGCATCTGCCCTCTGTTCAGATCTGCTCATTAAGCATCTGCCCTCTGTTCAGATCTGCTCAGGACCCTGAGATTGGGCCCCAAGTGGGGCTCCTTGCTCTGCGGGGAGCCTGCTTCTCCCTCTCCCTCTGCCTGCTGCTACCCCTGCTTGTGCTCTCCCTCTCTCTCACTGTCAAATAAATAATAAATAAAATCTTTAAAAAATCTTTTTTTTTTTTTAAAGATCATTGACCATAGAAGCTGATGTCCTTTGTTGGAATCTAGATACTTTAGTCTTTCTTTAGCACTTTAGCATTTTTCAAATGGTCATAATCAAACTATTGATATGAACAGAGCCTAGTGAAAAAAAAAAGAAAGAAAGAAAAAGGAGAGAGACAGAGACAGAGAGATAGACTATGCCCAAAGTAACTAGCATTAACTAGAAGTATCACTTAGGGAAAGTCTTTGTAAAATGTTTCTACCTTCTGTGGTGCCTGGGTGGCTTAGTCATTAAGCACAGGATTCTTGATTTCAGCTCTGGTCAGCATCTCAGGGTCGTGAGATTGAGCCCTACATCAGGCTCTGCACTGGGTATGGAGCCTGATTAAAATTCTCTGACTCCTACTCTCCATCCCCACCTCCCTCTCAAAAAAATTTAAATAAATAGGGACGCCTAAGTGGCTCAGTCCTTAAGCAACTGCCTTCAGCTCAGGTCCTGGGATCCTGGGATCAAGCCCCACATCGCATCGGGCTCCCTGCTCAGCAAGAGGCCTGCTTCTCCCTCTCCCACTCTTCCTGCCTCTCCATGTCAAATAAATAAATAAAAATTTTTTTTAAAAAAGAAAAAAAAATTAAATGGTTTTACCTTCTAAGAAATGGACTCAGATAACCTAATAAAATATACTAACAACATTTAATTTCTATAATAAACTTATTGTACTAACTATTGCATCTTTTTTTAAAAGATTTTATTCATTTAGGGGCACCTGGGTGGCTCAATGGGTTAAAGCCTCTGCCTTCGGCTCAGGTCATGATCCCAGGGTCCCGGGATCTCTGCTCAGCGGGGAGCCTGCTTCCTCCTCTCTCTCTCTCTCTCTGCCTGCTTCTCTGCCTACTTGTGATCTCCCTCTGTCAAATAAATAAAAATCTTAAAAAAAGAAAAAGAAAAGAAAAAAAAGATTTTATTCATTTATTTGAAAGAGAGAGAGAGAGCACAAAGGGAAAGGGAGAAACAGACTCCCCACAGAGCAGAGAGCCCAATGTGGGGCTCCATCCCATGACCGGAGCCAAAGGCAGACATTTAACTGTCTGAGCCACCCAGGTGCCCCTGCATCTTGTTACCTGAAAGCACCCCCATGGTGACGCCTCTAGCACAGGCCTCTCCTCTTAATTTCACACCAGGACACAGTTTACTTGCTAAATGAATAAACGCTTCTGGATGTCCCATAGCAGTTTGTTGAATTCATTATGTCTAAAATAACCAAGTTCTCTTCCCTCTCCCAAACCACTCTTCTTATATTTCCTATCCCTGTTAATGGCACCACCAAGCACTCTACAGCCTAAGACAGAAGCCTGGGGATTACATCAGATTTTTCCCTCTTCCTCCTCCTCAACTCCCACATACTCAGCCACCAAATCCTACCAGATGTAACTACTTAACACGAGCCAGTCTCCCTGTCTCTTTTTCCTCTGCTACTGCCTTAATTCAGACTGCAGCATCTCTGGTCTAAACTAGTCTCCTTGCATCTCCTGATCTCTATATTCCTATGGAGTGATCGTGTAAACCCCTCCTTAAAACCCTTCAAGAACCCTCTACTTGCTGTTACAAAAAAGCCCCAAATCCTTCATAGGATATTTAAGTTGCTCCAAGATCGGGCCCCTGGTTTCAAGTCTCCCTAAACCTCACCTTACAATCCAAGCCCTAGGGGCGCCTGGGTGGCTCAGTGGGTTAAAGCCTCTACCTTCGGCTCAGATCATGATTCCAGTGTCCTGGGTTCAGGCCCCGCATTGGGCTCTCTGCTAGGCGGGGAGCCTGCTTCCCCCTCTTTCTCTCTGCCTGCCTCTCTGCCTATTTGTGATCTCTGTCTGTCAAATAAATAAATCAATCAAATCTTTAAAAATAATAATAATAATAATCCAAGCCCTAGTCATACCAAATTATTTGTGGTTCCCAGAATTGTCATCTTTCACACCTTCCCTCCTTGTTCTACTTCCCCCTTTCCCCAGAACAACCTTCCTCATCTGTTTGTTTGTTTTTTAAAGATTTTATTTATTTATTTGAGAGAGAGCATGGTAAAAAGAGAGAGAGAGAGAGCATGCATGCCAGTGCACAAGCATGGGGGTGAGGGAGGGAAAAGTAGGAGCCGAAAGCAGGCCTGGATCCCAGGACCCTGGGATTATGACCTGAGCCAAAGGTAGACGATTAACCAACTAAGCCACCCAGGTGACCCTGTTTGTTTTTAAGATTTTATTTATTTATTTATTTGTTTGTTTTTAAAGGTTTTATTTGTTAGAGAGAGAGCATAGCAGGCAGAGTGGCAGGCAGAGGCAGAGAGAGAAGCAGGATTCCTGCTGAGCAAGGAGCCCCATGCGGGACTTGATCCCAGGACCCTGGAATCATGACCGGAGCTAAAGGCAGTGGTTTAACCGACTGAGCCACCCAGGTCTTCCCAAGACTTTATTTTTAAGTATTCTCTACACCCAATGTGGAGCTTGAATTTACAATCCCAGGATCAAGAATCGCATGCTCTATTGACTGAGACAACTAGGTGCCCTCCTATTTGTTTTTTAATGAGTAGCCTCTATGATGCCTTTTCTTCCAATAAACCCTCCAGTACAATCACTTATCTCCTTCTTTGTCATCCAGCTATACTTCAGGCTTTTGTCACAACACATATAACACTTAATATTATATATTTGTTCAGCTGTCTGCCTCTCCTTAAGCACAGTCTTAGAGGCTCCCGAGAATAGAGATCATGTCTTATTTATTTATTTAATTTTGTATGTCTAGTGTGTCGAATACTAACTAGAACATGACAAGGTACTCAATAGTAGTTGGTCAGTTAATGAGGATTATGATAAATATGAGAAACTACTGCTTCAAGTAAGTTCAGTAAATTCACTCTAAATTGACCAGTACGTGCAAAATCCTTTAAAAGAAATTCAGGGGCACTTGGGTAGCTCAGTGGGTTAAGTCTCTGCCTTCGGCTCAGGTCATGATCTCAGGGTCCTGGGATCGAGCCCCGAGTTGGGCTCTCTGCTCAGCGGGGAGCCTGGTTCCCTTCCTCTTTCTCTGCCTACTTGTGATCTCTGTCAAATAAATAAATAAAATCTTTAAAAAAAAAAAAGGGGGGGGGCGCCTGAGTGGCTCAGTGGGTTAAAGCCTCTGCCTTCGGCTCAGGTCATGATCCCAGAGTCCTGGGATCGAGCCCCACATCGGGCTCTCTGCTCAGCGGAGAGCCTGCTTCCTCCTCTCTCTCTCTCTGCCTGCCTCTCTGCCTACTTGTGATCTTTGTCTGTCAAATAAATAAATAAAATCTTAAAAAAAAAAAATTAGAAATTCATATTTAGGGCACCTGGGTGGCTCAGTGGGTTAAAGCCTCTGCCTTCGGCTCAGGTCATGATCCCAGGGTCCTGGGATCGAACCTCACATCGGGCTCTCTGCTCAGCAGGGAGCCTGCTTCCTCTTCTCTCTCTGCCCGCCTCTCTGCCTACTTGTGAACTCTGTCAAATAAATAAAATCTTAAAAAAAAAAAAGAAAGAAATTCATATTTATTTATTTATTTATTTATTTATCTTAGAATTTTTATTTATTTGACAGAGAGAGAAAGAGACCACGAGAGGGAACACAAGCAGGGGAGAGGAAGAGGGAGAAGCAAGCTTCCTGCTGAGCAGGGAGCCCAACAAGGGACTCAGTCCCAGGACTCTGGGATCATGACCTGAGCCAAAGGCAGACACATAATGACTGAGCCACCCATGCACCCCAAAGAAATTCTTATTTATACATAATCTCAACAATCAGTAAATTGTACTTGCTGTGGGAAGTAGGGGTACAGTCTATATACAAGGTTTTATCAAGGAAAAATTTCCAGGGCGACTGGGTGGCTCAGTGGGTTAAGCCTCTGCCTTCGGCTCAGGTCATGATCTCAGGGTCCTGGGATCGAGACCCACATAGGGCTCTCTGCTCAGTGAGGAGCCTGCTTCCCCCTCTCTCTCTCTCCCTGGCTCTCTGCCTACTTGTGATCTCTCTCTTTCTGTCAAATAAATAAATAAAATTAAAAAAAGAAAAAAAGAAAAAATTTCCTAGGATGTTTCAGTGACTCAGTCTGTTAAGTATCCAACTTTTTTTTTTTTTAAGATTTTCTTTATTTATTTGACAGAGAGAGACATCACAAGTAGACAGAGAGGCAGGCAGATGGGGAGGGGGGAGCAGGCCCCCCACCAAGTAGAGAGGACCCTGAAATCATGACCCAAGCCAAAGGCAGAGGCTCAACCCCCTGAGCCACCCAGGCGCAACAAAGTGTCCAACTCTTGATTTTAGCTCAGGTCATGATCTCAGGGTCATGAGACTGAGCCCCATGTCAGGCTCCATGCTGAGCATGAAGCCTGTTTGGGATTCTTTCTCTCCCTCTGCCCCTCCCGGCTGAACACATGCTTGCTCACTCTCTAAATAAATAAGTTAAGTAAGTAAGTAAAATACAACTAGAGAAATCAACTGAGCATTGACTAGCTGGCATCTCAAAATTCAGTACCTGAAAATGTATTCATTTGCTCATACGGCAAATTCAGTATAAACAGTATGTTGGGGAGTCAATGTTGTACAAAGATGCCTATAATCTAATCAAGAAACGAGAGCAATGTCATTTGGAAAATAAAGCCACACACAAAATAAATGGAGCTAATCTTCAAAATAATTAAATCTCTAAGTAGTTGAGAAGTGTTCTCTGTCTCTAGCAGGGATAGGATAAGTGACAACTGGAGCACTTTAGGAAAGAGAGAAGAAACAATGACTCTAAGAGAAAATAAAGCTGCCATGCATTAAAGAATATATTCTTTAATTCTTCCTCATTACCCTTCCTCAAAGGATAACAACTGCAAGTATGTGTGTACATAACAACTGAAGTTCCCAAACAAGCGAATTTGAATAGGCAAACATAATCTTTTGGTGCAAATAAAAATTCTAATCATTCTATTCACTGTATGTCAGTAATTATTTTTTAAGATTTTATTATTATTATTTTTTTAAGTAATCTCTACATCCAGTATGGGGCTCGAACTCACAACGTCAAGATCAGGTGTCACATAGTCCAACTGAGCCAGCCAGGAACCCCATCAGTATTTATATCAACTTTCTTTCACAGATCTTAGAATATTTCCTTCAATATTCAGAAATGTCAGCAAACTATGGTTAAATTTTAAAAACTAAAAAATCCTTACTTTTATAAGATACATACTAATGTCTGGGATTTGCTTCAAAAAATTCAAGAGTAGGTGGATATAAAGATGAAATAAGACTGGCCATGTGTTGATAACTGTTGAAGTTGGGTGATGGGTGTGTACATGGGGGTTCATTACAGCATTTTTCTTAAATTTCGGGGTATATTTGAAATTTCCTATACTAAAAAGTTTAAGTTACCAAGAGAGGTTAACTGTCTTTCTCCCTAAGTGTTTTAAGACAAGGTATGTTACTTAGTAGGTTGAGACTGGATTACGTGTTTGCCCATGAACATTTTTTTTTTAAGGATTTTGTTTATTTATTTGTCAGAGAGAGAGAGTGGTCACATGCACACAAGCAGGCAGAGTGGCAAGCAGAAGCAGAAGGAGAAGCAGGCTCCCCGCTGAGCAAGGAGCCCGAAGTGGGACTCAATCCTGGGATCATGACCTGAGCCAAAGGCAGCGGGTTAACTGACTGAGCCCCCAAGGTGTCCCACGAACACTTTTTTTTAAAGTAGGCTCCACGCTGGGTGTGGAGTCCAATGCGGCACTTGAACTCACAACCTTTAGATCAAGACCTGAGGTGAAATCAAGAGTTGGATGCTTAATCAACTGAGCCACCCAGGCACCCCCTTTTTTTCTTTTTTTTAAGTAATCTCTACACCCAACATGGCGCCCAAACTCACAACCCTGAGATCAAGAGTTACATGCTCCACTGAGCCAGATGCCCCAAGAACATTTCTAATCTTATGAAGAATCTTTCATACGTTCCTCAGGATAAAATAACTAACTACCCCCTCCTTCTCTCTGTAAATATAATTCTTATTTAAACTTCAAAACCAGGGGGTGCCTGGGTGGCTCAGATGGTTAAGCATCTACCTTTGGCTCAGATCATGATGTACCCACGTCTGGTACCCTGCTCAGTGGGGACCTGCTTCTCCCTCTGCCATTCCCTCTGCTTGTCCTCTCTGGCTCTCCCTATCTCTCTGTCAAATAAATAAAATGTTAAAAAATAAATGCATAAATACATAAATATATAAATAAAAATAAATTTCAAGACCAATTAAAAAGTCTTATATCTTCTTTCAAATTCATAGTGATCCTCTGAATTCAAGCTACTTCCTAACCATGATACTCAGTACTTCTTAGATTTTGCCATGTAAATGACCTCTTTATTTACATATATGTACTTCTTGTTTGCACAACTAGACTGCAAGCTCCATGATGGTGGGAACCATGTGCGATAATTTCTTCCAACACTGTGTAATACATTATAAAATAATAGGTCGTTGACATGTATTTTTTGATAAACTAAGCTTGATTAATTTGTCCACCCCTTAGGGTCCAGACTGCTTCTGGTAGGAAAACTTTTGTAGTTGCCTTGCCTAATCTCCTCTGACTCTAACTATACTGTCTTTCAGTAAACTTGCACCAAGGTGGGTGCCTGGGTGGCTCAGTTGGTTAAGCCGCTGCCTTCAACTCAGGTCATGATCTCAGGGTCCTGGATTGAGTCCCACATCGGGCTCTCTGCTCAGCAAGGAGCCTGCTTTCCCCTCTCTGTCTCTGCCTGCCTCTCTCCTACTTGTGATCTCTGTCAAATAAATAAATAAATAAAATCTTAAAAAAAAAGAACAAAATAGCCTTGTATCAAGGCCCTGTACTCAACAGTGTGGATCAGTAAGAGTGAGCCATGTAACTTACCCTCCAAGAGCTTACAGTGGAGAAGAGGGAAAGAGAAAGAGACAAGGACATAGTAACTGCTGTAGTAAGTACAACTATGACAAATATAGCACACAATACTTTATAAAAAGATGAAAACTTAGCCAGTACTGAGAGAGATTGATGTTGAATATTCCCTTGTGCTAAGCAATCACACAGTTTCACACAATTTCCCCACTCTTTAAACCTCCCAAATTTTTCAGAAGACCCAAATCTCTAGTCACTTACCCTTGCTGCACAGGCTGTAACTGCAAGATCACTTGAGTTTTAGTGTCTTCAGGGTTCTCTCCTTCATTTCCTTCAGTGGGTACCACAACCACATCCCCCACTGGGACACTCACTTCCGCATTAGCCATCTTTCACATGAAGTCAGATAGCTGGGCTGCTGTCGGAAACAAGAAGCACCAGTGACTTGGTCTGGTTTGAAAAGATGGCAACTGGGTGCCTGGGTGGCTCAGTTGGTTAAGCGACTACTTTCAGCTCAGGTCATGATCCTGGAGATCCTGGGATTGAGTCCCACATCTGGCTCCCTGCTCAGTAGGGAGTCTGATTCTACCTCTGACTCTCCTCCTTCTCATGCTCTTTTTCTCTCATTCTCTCTCTCAAATAAATAAAATCTTTTAAAAAAATAAAGAAAATAAAGAAAAAATGGCAATCGTAGGAAAGGAAGACCAAGATAATTATGACTACCAATTCCAAGATCGCAGTCCTCTGAAGAGGATGGGAACTGTGAGAAGAGGCTGACCTAGGCTCTGATCTTTCCAGAAATGCCTTAGTACTCACTTGCTGATTTAGGCTTTCTTAGGTTTTGTGATTGTACTGGACCTGCTCATTTTTTTTTTTTTTTTTAAGATTTCACTTATTTATTTGAGAGAAGAAGAGGGAGAGAGAGGAGCAGAGTCACCACTGAACAGAGGGCCTGACACAGGACCTGATCCCAGGATGCTGAGATCATGACCTGAGCGAAAGGCAGACACTTAACCAACTGAGCCACCCAGGTGCCTTGGAACCTGCTCTCAAGAATCAATTGTTCCAACTCTGAGTTTAGTGACATCAAATTGGTAGCTTGAAATCAGTGATGCTGGGAGTATACACCACAGATATGGCAAGCACTAGAGGACAGGATTTTTTTTTTCCTGGAGAACTGATTTCCAGCACACCACTAGTTCCATCCCAAACAGTAAGCTTCTAGAAAGTAGGAATCATCTATTTTCTTTGCAATAGCCACTGCACCTCATCAAATGCTCCGTCCTTTGTGAATTACTTAAAAAGGATCCGGTAAGGGGTGCCTGGGTGGCTCAGTTGTTAAGAGTCTGCCTTCAGGCCAGGGTATGGGGATCGGGACTGAGCCCAGCATCAGGCTCCCTGCTCAATGGGAAGGCTGCTTCTCCCTCTCCCACTCCCCCTGCTTGTTTTCCCTCTCTCTCTGTTTCTGTCAAATAAATAAATAAAATCTTCAAAGGAAAAATAAAAGTATCCGCTAAATGAAATAAACTGCATAGGAAGAAAAATGATTTGTATTGTGTGGTTGCTTAATAAATTCTGAATCCAACTGTATGTCTTCTAGGAACTTCTTACTATCTCTTTGCCTCAGATTGAAGGGAGAGATGATCTTGCCTGACATCTCCCTTGCATACTTGTTGGGAAACCAGTGTCCAAAACCAGGTGCTCCTTGACTCTAATGTAATTCAAAGCATCATCCCAATTTTCATGAAAATTCTGAGGGCCCCTGGATATTCTGCAGTGGTTAGTTCTCACAGCTGCAAAGAAAGGAGTCACTTAAGAGAGTATAGGTAAGAGCACTGTGTTTACTTAGGTATGTGAGATGATTAGGATATGCTGATAAGAGTAGGCACATGGTAGAAGCACGTTTGAATGTGGGACTGGTAGAAACCAAATCCACATCTGGCTTTGTCACAGCACTTGTCTACAATATGCATAGTTAAGGATGGCACTCAAAGTCTCCCGAATCTGGCCCCCAAAGAGTTTTCCAGTTTCATCTGCAACTGCGATTCCCCTAGAACCTCAAGTGCCAGCCATACCAGCTTCCCCCTGTACTCTGAATATACAATAGGTACCTTCAGGTTTCTATACCTTTTTTATTCCTTAAGCCCAAACTCTCTTTTCCCTCAACTTTTCCCTTCAAGACCCAGTTCAAAACCTCCCTCCGCCACAAAGCCCCTGCCAAATCATTTTCTTTTCTCCAGTCCCCCAACACTTGCTTTGTAGCTCTCTTTTAATGATTACCACACTGTGCTCTGTATTGTAGTTAACTGAACAGACCTATATTTCCATAACTGAACTATACTCTCTATGAGGTACTGCTTCTTTCTTTTTTTTAAATTTTTTTTCTTATTTTTTGGTATTTTTAATTCTATGAGGGCAGGAGTTGATTCTTTAGGTTTTTTTGTTTTTTTTTTTAAGGTTTTATTTATTTATTTGACAGAGATCACAAGTAGAGAGGCAGGCAAAGAGAGAGGGAGAGGGAAGCAGGCTCCTTGCTGAGCTGAGAGCCCAACGTGGGACTTGATCCCAGGACCCTGAGATCATGACCAAGCCTGTCTCTGGGCGCCTGGGTGGCTCAGTGGGTTGAAGCCTCTGCCTTCGGCTCGGGTCATGGTCCCGGGTCCTGGGATCGAGCCCCGAATCGGGCCCTCTGCTCGGCGGGGAGCCTGCTTCCCTTCCTCTCTCTCTGCCTGTTTCTCTGCCTACTTGTGATCTCTGTCAAATAAATAAATAAAATCTTTAAAAAATAAAAATAAAAAGCCTGTCTCAGGACACCTGAGTGGCTCAGTTGGTTAAACCACTGCCTTCGGCTCAGGTCATGATCCTGGGGCCTGGGATCAAGTCCCACATCAGGGTCCTTGCTCAGCAGGGAGCCTACTTCTCTCTCTGCCTCTGCCTGCCACTCTGACTGCTTGTGCGGGCTTGCTCTCTCTCTGACAAATAAATAAAATCTTTAAAAAAATAAAAAGCTTGTCTCCCACAGCCCTGTTCACCATGGTACTGACACATTGGTTCAATCAATTTTTGTTTGTATTTGACCTAGTTAAAATTCCTTATATCAGACTTATGCTTCTGCCTTTTATGATTCTCACACTTTTTTCCTGAATGCTATACCACTTGTACCCAAATGCCTCTTAAAATTTATCTTGTAGACACCTTCAACTGAACTCATGTTCTCTCATAAACCTGCTCCTGTTTCCTGCCTCTATAAATGGCACTATCCTCTATTTTCTCAAGCCAGAAACTACTGAGTTATTTTTCAGCCTTCTCTTTCTAAATCCAATCAACCACCAAATCCTATCCATTCTATCATCTGTATTTTTCTTTTAACCATCCCCCATCCTCCATCTGTGCTGCCACCACCATATTCTAAGCCGCCACACTGTTACCTGAATTTTTCCAGCTGCTTCTCATCAGTATCCTAATCTCTGGTCTTGCTCTCCACTCCATTATCTACACAGCCCACAGAGTCATCTTACTAAAGGCCACAGGCCATTTCCCCATTTCAGAATCCTTCAGTGGATTCCCTTTGCTACTAAAGTGCAAGCATCTTAACAGTGCTTATAGAATCCTCCAAGTCTGTCCCTTGTCCACATGTTAGTCTCGTTTCTCATAGTTCTTCCTCTCATGCTGTGGGCTCCTGTCGCCAATTTTTTAAAAATTTTTCAAACATGCCATATTTCCTCACCTGAGTCTTCACACTTGTTTCCTCTACCGGGAATTCTCCTCCTTCCTATTTGGCTAGTCACTGCTAAACTTTTATAACTTATTTAAAATGTCACATCCTGGGATGCCTAGCTGGCTCAGTCAGTACAGCACGCAACTCTTGATCTGAGAGTCATGAGTTCAAGCCCCATGTTGAGCATAGTGTTTACTTAAAAAATAAATAAAATAAAATATATACACACACATACATACATGTTCATTTACAGGGAGGCTAGATGTAAGCTTGCATTCTTGCTTCTTAGTACCTGCTGCAGCACCCCTGTCATCACCATTAACTCATTTCATCAGCCTCTCCTCACCAGACTACATCCTGGGAGAGCAAAGATGGCTTTCCTTTTTCAACAACTCCCCTATAACTAGTTCAGTACCCAGAACACAGGAGTACATAAATAGTGTTCAAATATCAGACTATTTACAAAACTGCCTACCTAAAACTTTCTAAGGAAATCTGACACATAACAGGTATGTAATAAATTTCTGTGTAGTGAATGACTCGCCTTGCCCTAAAAGACTTCTAGAATTTTCTACTTTTCTAAATTAGGGGATATAAATTTGCTTAGGTAGCTAGGCTAAGCTTATGTCTGTCATTTTGGCCAGTTCAACAAATATTTACCGAGTCTCTACTCCACATCAGGCACAGAATTAGGCTCACTGGAGATGAAAAGGGACAGTGTATGCTCTTAAGAAATTAAGGAAAAGAGATGCATGATATTGTCACATATTAGAGAAAAAATTAATTGCAAAATATTACAGTACACTATCTGAACTTACATAAATTAAAGGTTTAAAACTCGGAATAGGGGCACATGGATGGCTCAGTCAGGTAAGTGCCCCCCTCTTTATCTCAGCCCAGGTCATGATCTCAGGGATTGAGTCCTGCAAAACTCCAAGCTCAGTGGGAAGTCGGCTTCAGAATTCTCTCTCCCCCTGCCCCTTCCCACCCAAAAATAAACCTTAAAAAAAAAAACAAAAACTAGGGATTAAAAAAAGACAATCAGGAGCACCTCCGTGGCTCAGTTGGTTAAGCCTCTGCCTTCCGCTCTGGTCATTGCTCTTAGGGTCCTGGGATGGAGCCCTGCATCTGGCTCTCTGCTCAGCAGAGGGCCTGCTTCCCCCGTCTCTCTCTGCCTGCCTCTCTGCCTACTTGTGATCTCTCTGTTAAATAAATAAATAAAATCTTTTTTAAAAAAAAGCTTGAATCAGGGTGCCTGGGTGGCTCAGTGGGTTGGGCCACTGCCTTCGGCTCGGGTCGTGATCTCAGGGTCCTGGGATCGAGTCCCGCATCGGGCTCTCTGCTCAGCAGGGAGCCTGCTTCCTCCTCTCTCTCTCTCTGCCTGCCTCTTTGCCTACTTGTGCTCTCTGTCAAATAAATAAATAAAATCTTAAAAAAAAAAAAAAAGCTTGAATCATAAAAATGTAGCTTGAATGAAAAGAATCACAGCTAACATTTGCTGGACACTTATTGTCAAGCACTATTCGTTACTATTACTTTATTAATGAATTTAAAAGATGTAAACTTTATCATATAACAAACTTATAGAATTTATTATTTTAAAACAGCGGTTTACAATTTTAAAAATAGCTTCAGTAGGGGCGCCTGGGTGGCTCAGTGGGTTAAAGCCTCTCTGCCTTCAGCTCAGGTCATGATCCCAGGGTCGAGACCCGCATTGGGTTCTCTGCTCAGCGGGGAGTCTGCTTCTTCCTCTCTCTCTGCCTGCCTCTCTGCCTACTTGTAATCTCTGTCTGTCAAATAAATAAATAAAATCTTTTTAAAAAATAGCTTAAAAAAAATAGCTTGGGTAAATTAATGGGTTAGAGGAGGAGAATTAGAAGGATGCTTCTAGTTTTAACGTTTTACCCTAAGGTTGAGTCCTCTCTACAACACTCAGAATAAGTGGTTGACTAACTACTTGATTAATACTTTCCTCAATGGGAACTCATATTTTACTCCTTAGCCCTCCCACACCTTGGAACTCAAGAGGAATGTTCTCTAACCTTCTGAGTTTATCCAAGAAGATAATTATAATCATCCACAATATGTTTCTCAGTGTCAGTTAAGAGACACAAGGTCTAATCCAACATGGCAATTCATACGTTCTTTAGAGAAGCAAGTTTAGGTCGAGTATCTCTTATTACCCTAAATACCACATTCCTAACAAGCAACCCGAAACCAGCTCTACAGACTACACTGGCTAACTGCAAGGTCATCTCTTTGAGGTGAGTATAAACTGAAAAGTAGCTCTTGTTTATAGCAACAAAAACTCCTGGGGCAAGATGACTGAGTTGCTCCTTTGGGTATTTCAGAGAAGGAGCCTGAGAGTACTCATTGTGTAATCATACAACACTCTGTAACTCTAGGGGAACACACATAAAGGAAAGATGTCATATTTATGTGAAAATAATTATTTTGTAGTTATTTTCAAAGATAAAATAGATACCTTGAAAGTGGGCACATGAATACTCACATAAACTACTAAAAAACTGACGACGTATGACTTACTCTAGATTAAATTCATTTTTTGTGTTCTGAAAACCAGTTTCTTTTTGTTGTTGTTTTTAAGTAATTTCTGTGCTCAACATGTGCTCAAACTCATAACCCCAAAATCGAGTCACAAGCTCCATTGACTAAGCCAGCCAGGCACTCCTGGAAGCTAGTGTTTAAAATGTGGCAGGATTATGAGTGTCACATGACTGCAGGAACATCAGAGTTGGTAGCTGAAAAGGAATAAAATAGCAGATAGCCTGAAATTTTCTAACCCTAAAACGTATTTATTTATTCCATACTGCATTGAAATTTTAATAGACTGTGTAGCCTTTTTTTTTTTTCACTTTTTAAAGATCTTATTTATTTATTTGACAGCACACAGGCATGAGTGGGGGGAGGGACAGAAGGAAGAGGAGACTCCCTGCTCGTCAGATGGGGTGGGGGCTCAATCCCAAGACCCTGAGACCACGATCCTGGACAAAGTAAAGATGCTTAACGGACTGAGCTACCCAGGCACCCCAACTGTGCAGTCTATTCTTAAGAAATTTCCAAATTAAAACTTTATTATTACTTGAGGCCAAAACTCCTTGATTTTTTCTCTTCTTCATTCCTTCTCATGTATTCAGTAATACTGAATTCAGGGCACTATCAAATGTAATAAAGCCAACAAGAAGGCTATACAGGACCACTGTGAGGGACACAGCCAAAACAAATGAAGTTTGGGATAAGTCACATATTGGAGACTACTATATAGGTGCTTGGGGAAGCAATGAGATAAAAGTGTTCTTTGAAGGATCGTCACACTAGAGTCTAGGAGACTTCTGCTTAGGACAAGACCAATTCAGAGCCCAAGCTAACCCCATGAAGTTGAATACAAGTCAGCTATTTAATATGTTCGTTGAAGTAAATATGAATAAATGGTTGACTAATGACTAATGAAAAAGTCATCAAGTCAGTACCCATAACTGATACAAGGCTGATAAATTAGGGAAGACAGTCCAAACATTTAATGAAAAAGTCTTCCAAAAGCACTTTGGTAACCATTAGCAGAGGCAAGGGAGAAGAAAGGAATCCCTCTCAGTTCGTCTGGAATGACCTGATCCTCCCTCTTCCTCATTCTCCAGGTTAAGGAAGAATCCCAATTCTTGGTTCTCCTAAAGAGACATCAAACAAGGCCCTTTCTGTGTCTGGCAGGAAGTACTTTTGAGATTTCTCTCATCTTAAGAGAATTCAGACCTTCTCCACTTCCTTGGATAGTCAAGACTTCCCCGGATTTGTAGGTCAAGGCTTGACATGCCTAAGTCAGGTGGATCACTCTCCAGGACCCTCAGATAAGATTCTGCTGTCATTGTTCCTGCCCCTCAGGAGACACCTGGCCAATTCCCCTCTCATTTCTGAAAGTAGGGGTACTCTAAGCTTCTTCCCCTCAACTATCTTTTCTCCGGCCCTCAAGAACATGGGTTTTCCCATCCCCTGACATACCAGGTCGTCCCGTTCTCTACCTATACATCAGAAGGTATTCAATCTCACACCCTCACAGATTTGGACCCTTCCTATTCCTACTTGAGGAGGCTCTGAGGCGTCTTCCTACTGCCCCCTCACCTCAGGGAAAGCAGGGGCCTGGTCACTTTCCCTGAAGCTCTTCTTCCTCGTCCCCAGCTCCCACTACCCACCGTGTCGCCACGCCTTCGGAGCAGCACCTGCCTCTTTTCCCCTGGACTGAATGGCTGAGGCCTCTAACGCGCCCCTCGGGTGAAGCTCGGGCCTCCTTCCCTCAGAAGAACCTACTCTCTTGCTCCCCCGCCAAGCTTCCGAGGGTCTCCTCCCGGGCGGGGACCCAAGCTTCCTTCACCTTTCGTCCCACCCCCACCCCCTCACCGCGCCCCCCCCCCCGCGCCCCGGTCAAGAGCGACCGAGGCCCCTCCCCAGCTCCGCGTCGACGGGCCTGCTGCTCCCCGGGCCCCGCCTCTGGGGATACCCCGGGATCCCCGGACCCCTCGCCGGGGTCCTGGGCGTCCGGGCCTCTCGGCCCCGAGTCGCTCCGGCCCCTCCGGGCCCCTCAGCCTAGGACTTCCGGGGCCCTCGGTCTGGGGGCGCGGGGCCCCCAGGCGTCCCGCTCGCCGGCGCCCGCCGCCCTCGGCCAGGGGCCGAGCCCGGGCGGCGCGGCCGGCCGCGCTGGGGGCGGCCCGGCTGCTCGGGCGGACCCAGCGGCAGCGTCCCCCCCCCCCCCCCCGCGGCGCCGCGACGTCCGCTCGCTCCCCGGCGGCGGCGGCGGCACGCACAGGGCGTGGGGAGGCGCCCGCGGAGGCAGCAGCCCCCCGCCCCCTGCGCGCCCGCCCGCCCTCGCCGGCCGCCGCGCGGCCCCCGCGCCCGCCCCCCCGCCCCCACCCCACCCCGCGCCCGCGCCCGCGCGCCCACCCCTCCCCCTCCTCACCGTCTCCGTCGGGCGGGCGGGCGGCGAGCGGCCAGGGCGGGCGGGCGACGGAGCATGCGCAGAGGCCGCCACGGCCTCTACTGCCACCGCCGCCGCCAGGCCGGGCTTCAACACTTCCGGCCGCCGCCGTCGGCGAGCTGGCGCCTTAAAGGGGACGCGTCCCTATTGCGGGCCCAGCGGAGGATGAACCTCGGCCGGAGGGATTTGAGTGAGCTTTTACCTGAGCAGAACTCTTCTGCTCTCGAGAGTCAGTATTGGAAAGGGGTCTGGGGACCCTAATAACTCTTCTGCCCCCACTTCACGGTAAGGAAAAAGAGGTCTAAATTAAAGAGTCGCTTCATCCACACTCAGAGGCAGAAGCTTGTCTCTCGACTCCTCTGGAGGACTGCCCGTTTCACCTCCCCAAATCCAGTTTTATGGAGTTTACATGTTACACACCTTCAGGGTTTTGACCAACTATCAATTCGGAATCAAAAATCTGTTTGAGTATAGGGTCAGTAAGTGGTCACGAGTCCAAGAGCAGACTGCTTGCATTCTGTGAGCCACACGTGTTTGCCAAGCTTTGCCTGGTTGTGAGGTTATGGGTTCAAGTCTTAGCTTCTTGGGGGGGGGGGCGTTGTTAACAGCTCCAAGTGTGTATGTCGCCTAAGGCATAAGGTTGTTGTGAGTATTAAAAAAGGTGTTACTTGAAAAGCGTTTAGGAAAATTTCTGGGGCCGGTAATAGTAACTAGCAAATATTAAGACCTTTCTGTATGGCTAAGCGTTGGGGAAGATGCTTGGTCTCCTATAATATTCCCAGCAACCCTACTAAGCAACTTTTTCTCACTCCCCATTTACAGACTAAAAACTAAACAGGGGCTCCTGGGTGGCTCAGTAGGTTAAGCCTCTGCCTTTGGGTCAGGTCATGATCTCAGGATCCTGGGATCTAGCTCCTGGAGGGGGCGTCTCTGCTCAGCAGGAGCCTGCTTCCGCCCTCTCTCTGCCTGCCTCTATGCCTACTTGTGATCTCTCTGTCAAATAAATAAAATCTTTAAAAATAAATAAAATAAAAGCAAAGCAAAACAGAAACAAACAAAAAAACCCAGGAGAGGGGCAAGAGAAGTTAACTAATTCCTCAAAGTCAAAGTAACCTGTAAATGGTATAGATGGGCAGGCCCTCTATTCAGGCCCTCTTTCCCCTGAGTCCAAGGCTATAATCGCTGAGATGGTTGCTCTCCTTATTAGGAACAAATGGGGTGGTGATATGGAGCACTTTTTTAACAGGAAAGAATTGCTTCCCCATCTTGCCTCCTGTGAGTCATCTCTGCTGGATGTTCCCACCACCATGAAGAGGTACAGGAAGTCTTACAAGTTCTTGATTCAAGGAGAGGCAAGGAGACCCATGAGTCAACAATAGAACTGAATTTGGCTTAGGGATGTTGGCCAACTCTAATCTTGAGCCTCGATGTACTCATCTGTAAAATAGAGATGATTTTCCTACTGTGCCTGCCTCTCAGGGCTGTTTCCAGGATCAAATGAGATGTAATACCCACATTAGTATCTGTTCTTATCATCAGGATAAGATGATAACTTACACATTATCAGGTGGTTTTGAATATAACAGGGCAGCCTGGAATTGTGACCTATGTGAACTGTTCCTTAGTGGGACCATCTGTATCTTTTGATCATGCATTGAACACTCTGTACATTTACTAAAACTCTGTCCTTCCCTTCCAGAAGCTCTTGGTTCACCTTCTTCAGACATAGAATTGAAAACAACAGAATGGTACAGTGTGATAGATATCCTAGAGGTATAAACTAAGCACTGAAAAAGTTCAAAGGGCTCTCTCTGGAGAATTCCTGAAAAGCTTTAGAGAGGAGGGGGTATTTGAACCTGGTCTCAGAAATAAATCAAAGGGAAAATGGGGAAGAACATTCCAAAAAGCATATGTGCAAAGACAAAGAAGAAATGAGGAGAAATGGGCTGAAGAGGGAGGCTAGAACTAAGTGGATGTCCTAAGGAGTATGGAGCTAGCCTGCATATTTGGGAACCCAAGGAAGGTTTAAGTTCCTGCCATCTGCACTCCTAACACCCAGCCCAGCCCACAGGACTTGCCTGGACCTCCCTCCCAGATGCTCTTTACCCTACACTCCTAGAGGTGGTAATCTTTTGAAGAGATAAAGTCAGATGTGACTTGCCTGTGAAAAACTCCTTAATAGCCTCCCATTGCACTCAAATAAAACCCAGCACTACCACCAGCCCCACCAGGCATGATCGTCCAGCCTTCCTCTTTCTGCCCTTCACTCAGTGTGCTCCAGACATCCTGAGCTCCTTTGTGTGTTGGGAACCCCCTTAGGGCCTTGTCACTAGCTCTTTCCTCTACCTGGAAAGCACCTCCCTCCAGTTTTCAGAGCTCGTTCTCATCCTTTGTTCCTCACAGGCCTTCCCCTGGCTCCCAACCTAAAGTGGAGTCCCCAGCCACATTCTTTCCCCTCATTGCTGCCCCCAGTTCCATCAGGGTAACTGTCATGTTCATCTAGGGGACAAAGACCACTTCTGAAAAAAGTCCCCTGCCCATGCCTACTTTCTCTCAATCCCCCTGCTTACTTTGATAGCAATCCCCACAATCTGAAATGCCCTAGATTTCTTATTTACCTATTTTGGGTCCATCTGTATCATTTACCCCTCAGTATTTGGAGCAGAGTTTGTACATGGCAAATGTTTGTTGATTGACTAAATGAATGAATAATCAGAAAAATCAGAAGGTATGGACTGGGGAGGAGAAAGACCAGGAAAAGCAAGCTATGTCAGTGAGACTGCTATGATCATCCAGCAAGAGAGAGAGGGCCCTTCTGTAGGACAGAGCCAGAACACATCCTCAGGGAGCCAGTGTGCTCCAGACAGTTTCAAATTGGAACCAACAGGTGTTAGTGACCTACTAGATGTGGGGAAGGAAAGAAAAAGACAATGCTGACTTCCCAGGGAAGGAACAAATCAGGAATAGTTCATTGGGTTGAGGGAAAGTAGAAATGATGAGTCACTTTGGACTTCTTGAGTGTAAGGTGTTTGGAGGGCCATCCAAATGAAGGTGTTCAGAAGGAAGTTGGATTGACTTGTCCAGGCAAGAGTCCAGGGCTGGGATCTAGGAACTGTCACCTGGATGGGATCATAACAGGCCAAGAGTGGATGAAGCCACCCAAGAAGAGAGGGAGGGGGCTAGATGCCCAAAACTTGGGAACATTAAGCTGAGAGGAACCTGCCAGGACCAACCAGAGGTCGTCAAAAATGGGGAAGAAAGGAAGTCCAGAGAGTAGGCAGGGATCTTACAGAAAGAGGAAAGCACCAACCGTATCTGATACTACAGAAAGCTCTGGCAGGGGGAAAGGAGAAGCCACTGGATTTGGCAACTTAAGACTTGTTGCTGAGCCTTCCAGGGTGGGGTCACCTCCAAGGTTGGGGAGGAGGCCAGATTGTTGCAGATCAAGTAGGAAATGGGAGAAGTGACAGAACCAGCCAAGGGAGACAATTCTTCAAAATTTTCTGTAGGGGTGCCTGGGTGGTACACTCATTTAAGCAAACAACTCTTGGTTTCAGCTCAGGTCATGATCTCAGGATCCTGAGATCAAACCCTGAGCCAGGCTCTACACGCAGTGTGGAGTTTGCTTAAGACTCCTGGGGTGCCTCGGTGGCTCAGTTGGTTAAGCCTCTGCCTTCAGCTCAGGTCATGATGTCAGGTCCTGGAATGGGGCCTTGCGGTGGTCTTGTTGCTCAGTGGGGAGCCTGCTTCTCCCTCTCCTTGTACCTGTTGTTCCCCCTACTTTTGCTCTGTCAAATAAATAAAATCTTAAAAAAGAAAAAAAAACTATCTCCCTCTCCCATGCACCTTGCTTTCTCTCTCTCTCAACTAAACAAATCTATAAATTAATAATAAAATAAAATAAAATATTTCTATAGAGGGGTGCCTGGCTGGCTCAGTTGGTAAAAGAGTGTGGCTCTCAGTGCTGTGAGTTTGGCCCCCTATATTGGGTGTAGAGATTACTTAAAAATAAAAATAAATTTTAAAAAACTTTAAAAAATAATAAAATCTTTAAATAAAACAAGCAAAAATTAAAAAAAAATAAATTTGATAGGAGGAACTAAGACATAAAATTAAGATGATTAAGAGGAAAGAAAGTCTTGTGAAGGGTTTCCTTTTTTCACTTAATCATTTTTCTCATTAATTACACATTCACTATAGAAAATTGTGAAGTGCGGGGCGCCTGGGTGGCTCAGTGGGTTAAGCCGCTGCCTTCGGCTCAGGTCATGATCTCAGGGTCCTGGGATCGAGTCCCGTGTCGGGCTCTCTGCTCAGCAGGGAGCCTGCTTCCTTCTCTCTCTCTCTGCCTGTCTCTCAGTGTACTTGTAATTTCTCTCTGTCAAATAAATAAATAAAATCTTAAAAAAAAAAAAAGAAAATTGTGAAGTGCATAAAAGGATGGAGAAACAGGAAAAAACTTTTATTTAACATAGAGCATATTTCCTTGTGATCTTTTTTCTATTCATTATTTTTCCTTTACCTGGATGAATTACCTTGAATATACAATTCCATGTTACAGTTTTCCCCCCCAACTAAACACTGTTTCCCAAGCATTGAAGGGGACTTTTTTTTCTCCTTCTCCCTCTTCTTATTCTTTAATATGAGAGACACTTGAATGGCCAGTCAGCTTCTGTCCTCCCCTCCCTCCCCTTGGGGTCTGATTTTTGAGCAGACAATTTTGTTCGGAAGATAGTTCTGTTCATTGTGGGTGAATAAAAAAAAGCTGAACAACAGAAGAATCAAAAATCACTTTAAGGGACACCTGGGTGGCTCAGTCCTTGGGCGTCTGCCTTTGGCTCAGGTCCTGATCCTTGGGACTTGGGATCAAGCTCCACACTGGGCTCCGTGCTCAGCGGGGAGCCTGCTTCTCCCTCTCCCACTCTCCCAGCTTGTGTTCCCTCTCTTGCTGTCTCTCTCTCCCTCTCTGTCAAAAAATAAATTAAAACTTTTTTAAAAAATCACTTTAGGGGCAGCTAAAGTTAGGAGAGGGATGTTCAAGGCATCCAGGCCCCCTTGGGGAGACTGTGAGTATGAGCTGAACCCAGGGTTATAGTCAGTTTGGAAAGAACAGGTTTTGGGGAGGAGGATGGGGAGATGGGGTAACTGGATGGTAGACATTAAGGAGGGCATTTGATGTAATGAAGACTGGATGTTATATGCAATTTGATGAACCACTAAACTCTACCTCTGTGACTAATAATATACTATATGTTAATTAATTTAAATTTTAAAGAGTAAAAATTTTAAAAAAAGAAAGAGCAGGGGAACTGAGGGATGCTGACGCCAGGCCTGCGAAGGGCCTGCTAGCTGCCGCAGAGAGCTCCAAGCATTTGAGAGCTGTATAACCTCCCAGGTCCTTTTATGGACCCAGTTTAAGGGGAAAGGTTAGGAACTTGCCCACGTTCACACATCTGTCCATTGGCTCAGTTGGATTTGAACATATGCCCTTGTGCTCCAGAACCCATGCTCTTCATTAATCCTACCGTAGAGTCCCTGTTCCTGGCCGCACATAGAATCAGTTGAGGTTTTATAAAATACCTATGCCAGGGCCCCACCTCAGATGAATACAGACAAGATTTCTGAACACAGGGGCACCTGGCTGGCTCAGTCGGTTCAGTGTCAGCCTTCAGCTCAGGTCACAATCCCAGCGTCCTGGGATCAAGCCCCGAGCCCCGCATCAAGCCCTGCATCCTGCATTGAGCAGATGCTCCCCGTCCCGCCAGTGGGGAGTCTCTGCTTCTCCCTCTGCCCCTCCTGCTGCTCATGCTTGCTTCTCAAATAAATTAAAAAAAAAAATTTTTTTTAATTTAAAAAAAAAAAAGAAGAAGAAGATCTCCGAAGATAGAGTCCAGACATGAATATTTTCTAAAATGTCCCTAGAAGGGGTGCCTGGGTGATGCAGTCAGTTAACCATCAGGCTCAGACTCGGTTTGGGCTCGGGTCCCGACCTAAGGGCCATGGGACTGAGCCATGCGCCAAGCCCTGCCTCAGGCTCTGTGGGGTCTGCTTCAGATTCTCTCTCTCTCTCTACCCCTTTTCCCTTCTCATGGGTACTCTCTCTCTCTCTCTCTAAAATTAATAAATAAATCTTTTTTTTAAAAGATTTTATTTATTTATTTGACAGACAGAGATCACAAGCAGGAGAGATGCAGGCAGAGAGAGAGAGGAGGAAGCAGGCTCTCCGTTGAAGCAGAGAGCCCGATGCAGGGCTTGATCCCAGGATTCCGAGACCATGACCCAAGCCGAAAGCAGAGGCTTTAACCCACCGAGCCACCCAGGTGCCCCAATAAATAAATCTTATATATATAAAAAAAAAGATATCCCTAGAGGACTCTAATGGTCAGCCCCGTCTAAGAGCCAATCTAATCCTTACTCAGTGCCATGCCATTTTAAACACTTTGTACTAACCTATTTAATTCCCACAAGGTTGGTACAAGTAGTGTCACCATCCTACCGGTAGGAAAACTGAGGTTGCATAGCTGGCAAGTGGTAGAGCCAGAATCTGGACCCTTTACCTCAGCCTGTGCTATGGCCTAACCATTCTGATTTCCTGATACTAGCTGCTCAGAGGACTGAAAGGGAAAGAAGCCAACATTGCTTGAGCCCCTTCTCTGTGTCTGCCACTGTGCTAGGAATTTCCTATAGATGAAATTCCAGGTAAGGAGTGTTACCGTCATTTTCCAGAAAAGGCAAGACACTCAGTGAAATTAAGTGGCACACTCTGGGTTGCAAGGCTGAGAAGCAGCTGAGCTGCCATTTCCAGTGGGTCCATCCAAAGTCCAGGCTCTGTCCAAGGACAACTTTTCCCCCTTCTGTGGTATCACATCCTGCCCATGCCAGAGGTTGAAATCAGTGCCATCAGGACCGGGCGTGGAGTAGACCTACAGGGATTAGACCAGCTGGAGAGTTTGTGCCCTAACTGGAGGGCCTGCAGCTCTTCTACCAGTCTGCGATGGAACCAGAATGTGGGCCTAGTGTGTCTTGGCCATCTAGTTTGGCACAGGAAGTTTTATTTGCTATCTTTGGATTTTTTTTTTTTTAATTTTATTTGGGGTCCTGGGTGGCTCCGTTGGTTAAGTGACTGCCTCTGGCTCAGGTCATGGTCCCTGGGTCCTGGGACCAAGTTCCATGTCGGGCTCCCTGCTCTGCAAAGGGCCTGCTTCTCCCTCTCCCTCTGCCTGCCACACCCCCCCCCCCGTTTGTGCTCTCTCTCCTCCTCTCTCTCTGTCAAATAAATAAATAAAATCTTTAAAAAAAATGTTATTTGAGAGAGAGAGAGCAAGAGAAGAGAGTAAGAAGCAGGCTCCCCGCTGAGCAAAGAGCTCAACTTGGGGATCGATCCCCAGACCCCGGGATCATGACCCAAGCCAAAGGCAGACCACTTAACTGACTGAGCCACCCAGGTGCCTCGATATCTCTGGATTTGTAAGTGTCAATAACCAATTTCAAAAAAAACAGAAACAAAATAAAATTTCAAGCATCTTCTGGACTCTACCTTGCCCATCTCTGAAGAAGTATGGCCTATTGGTCCCAAGTGGCACTGTCTGATTTCTCTTCCCAGGCACCAACTTCTAGCCTGGAACAGAGCCTCCAGCTGCCTGACCATCTACTTATTTGGCAAAGTCAATATGTCCACACCACATTCATGATTTCTATCCCCACCTCCCCTTAGATCTACCCCCCCACACCTCTTATCTCCTCCACCCCAGAGAATGGTACCTCCATCACTCAGTCATCTTCCAAAGACTACCTCTTCTCTGAATCCCTCCTGGTCCACACCACCATCATTACCTGTCTCTGCTGCCTTATAGCAAGAACCTCCTGACTGGTCTCCCCACTTCCTGCCATGCTGCCTCCCGGGCTCCGCTATTAGCTCCTCCAATGGCCTCTCTTCCCCTTAGCATTAACATTGAACTCCTCATCGTGGTCTACAAGACCTTGCAGGAGCTGGCGCTGGGATCTCCTCTTGACTCTTTTCCTGTCACCTTGCTACAGCCTCCCTGGCCTTCTCCAAGCCTCTACAACACAAGGATTTCGTTACGTTTGCCTGTGCTGTTTCCCCACAGAATCCTGTAATGCCCTTCTCCTGCATCTTTACCTGGCTCCTTTCCATGCTGCAGGCCGCACCTCAGCTCCTGGGCCAGGCCTGCCCTGTTCTCAGTCTCCAGTCACCTTGTTCCCCAGGCACGCTCTCTCCTATCTCCTTTATAGCCCTTACTAACGCTGGCCACATCTTCTTCCTCATTTGTATCCACTTCCCTCCCCCTCTTCCGCTTCCCTTTCTACTTCATCCCCCTCTCCAGCCCTAATCTGCCACTCACAAGCATATATATCCTGTAATGGAAACCCCTTGAGGGCAGGGACAAGGTCTGTTGTATCCAACCTCCAAAACAGAGCCTGCTGCATGGAGAGCTCTCAAAAAATATTTATTAAGGACTGCCCACACTTTTGTGTCTACCTCCCTACCCTCACAGATTACCCTACCCTCTGCATCACATTCTCAGAAGCCAGAATCCACTAACAGATGGGGAGTGAATCAGAAAAAGAGGCAGAGAGAGAAAAGGAGGAAGTTCTGCCAGTGGGTGGGGAAAAAAAAAATCTGGGTTGAATCTAGATTCAGTCCAAGGAATTACTTACTCCCCTATCCCATAGACCCCCTCACCCACTGTCCACCACCGAGGGCAAACCAAAAGGCTGGATTTCTGGTGTTGGAGTCAAAGAAGAGAAGATTTGAGTCCTGCTGGCTCCTTGAACTTGGATCAGTCTCCATCTCAGCCTTAGTTCCCTCAGTTAAAGGGACATGGTACCTTCTCACAGAGGAGTTGTAGAGAGTAAATTAGGTGAAAAGATTAAGAATAGTGTCTGGAATGTATTAAGCACTCAAGAAATACCAGCTGGTATTATTATTAATACTCCAACTAGGGATGCCTGGGTGGCTCAGTTGGTTAAGTGTCTGCTTTTGGCTCAGGTCATGATCCCAGAGTCCTGGGATCAAGTCCCCCATCAGGCTCCCTGCTCAGCAGAGTCTGCTTCTCTCTCTGCCTGCTGCTCCCCCTGCTTGTGCTCTTTCTCTCTCTCTCTCTCTTTGACAAATAAGTAAATAAAAATTTAAAAATATATATATTCCAACTAGCACCCCCCCCATCTGCCTTGCAGAACTCAGAGCCTGCTCAGCTGCCTCCATTGGCTACAGGACCTTGTTGGGCCTCAGTCTCCTTATCTGTGATGGGGATACACTTTCGAGTACATGCTCCTTACCCTGCACTTGCCTTATACACTGTTTTTCTGGCTAGAGTAAGTTCCCTGAGCTGGTGACCCAGCTTCCAGCCCCAGTGCTGAAGGCTTTTTTTTTTCCCCAAGATTTTATTTTATTTTTCATTAGTCTTTTTCTTTATTTTCTTTGTCTTTTTATTTTTCTTCTCTCATTTTCTTTTTATGTCTCAAACATAGACCATTTTGTTGATCACATAGAATGGTGCTATATCAACACCAGTCTTTAGAAAGCCTTATTCGAGTTTATTTTTATATTTCAAACAAACTCAAATACCATCTTTTTCATAGGTCTACCCTTTATTGTATTTATAAGCATGATTCCAGTGTGCTTTTCTTACATTTACTGAGATATATGGACATCCTTCTACATGTGTATGTATATATGAATAGGTGTATGTATATGTATATATATCATTTCCTCTGTTTAGCTTATTCAAATGGTTTTAAGCTTTAAATTTCATTGTCTCCTTTTTCCTATTTTCCCCTGCTTAAGATTTTTTTTTAAAGATTTTATTTATTTATTTGACAGAGATCACAAGCAGGCAGAGGGGCAGGCAGACAGAAAGAGTGGGAAGCAGGCTCCCCGCTGAGCAAAGAGCCTGATGCGGGGCTCGATCCCAGGACCCTGAGATCATGACCTGAGTCGAAGGCAGAGGCTTTAACCCACTGAGCCACCCAGGCACCCCTAGGATTTTATTTTTAAGTAATCTCTACACCTGGCATGGGGCTCAAACTTACAACCTTGAGAACAAGAATCACACGCTTCTCTGACTGAGCCAGCCAGGCACCCTGGTTCCAGAGACATCTTAGGTATATCCAAAATGGGCTCCATGCTCGGCGGGAGGTCTGTTTCTCTCTGTCCCACTCCCCCTGCTGCTGTTCTCTTGCTCACTGTGTCTATCTCTATCAAATAAAATGTTAAAAAAAAAAACAACTTACTCTTCACCATCTTTTCTTTGCCTTAAATTTTTAAATTTTAATTTATTCATTTGTAATTTTTTAAATTGAGCATTTTGGGGCGCCTGGGTGGCTCAGTGGGGTAAGCCTCTGCCTTCGACTCAGGTCATGATCTCAGGGTCCTGGAATCTAGCCCCTCGGGCTCTCTGCTTGGCAGGGAGTCTGCTTCCCTTCCTCTCTCTGCCTGCCTCTCTGCCTACTTATGGTCTCTGTCTGTCAAATAAATAAATAAAATCTTTAAAAAAATAAAATAAAATTGAGCATTTTAACCATTTCTAAGTGTACCCTTCAGTAACATTACGTACACTCACACTGTTGTGTGGCCATTACAATCACCATCCATCTCCAGAATGTTCTCATCATCCTCAGCTGAAACTCTGTGCCCATGAAACAATAACTTCTCATACACCTCCCCCAACTTCAGCCCCTAGTAACCACTATCCTACTTTCTGTCTCTGTGAGTTTGACCATTTAAGGTTAAATGCAATCACAGGATGTTTGTCCATGTGAATCTGGTTTCTTTTTTCTTTTTTTTTTTAAGATTTTATTTCTTTATTTGATAGAGAGAGAGCCAAGTAGGCAGAGCAGGAGGCAGAGGGAGAGGGAGAAGCAGATTCTCTGCTGAACAGGGAGCCCGACGTGGGACTTGATCCCAGGACCCTGGGATCATGACCTGAGCCAAAAGCAGACACTTTACCAACTGAGCCACCCAGGAGCCCAGGGTCTGGTTTATTTCCCTTGGCATAATCTCTTCAAGGTTCATCCATGTTGTAGCAGGTACTTCATTCCTTTTAATGACCAAATAATATTCCATTGTGTGTATATTTATTTATTTTGTTTACGCATTTATCCTTTGATGGTCATTTGGATTGTTTCCACCTTTTGGCTGTTGTGTATAATGCTGCCATGAATATGGGTGTAAAAATATATATTTGAGGGGCGCCTGGGTGGCTCAGTCCATTAAGCATCTGCCTTTGGCTCAGATCATGATCCCAGGGTGCTGAGATCGAGCCTCACGTCAGGCTCTCTGCTCAGTGGGGAGTCTCCTTCTCCCTCTCCCTCTGCTCTGCTTGTGCTCCCTCTCACTCTCCCTCTCAAATAAATAAATAAAACCTTAAACACACACACACACACACACACAACCACCACAAAACCCCCCAAAGAAATGTATCTTTGAGATTCTGCTTTCAATGCTTTTGGGTAGATACCCAGAAGTGTAATTGCTAGATCACATGGCAATTCTATTTTGTGTGGAATTGCCGTACCGTTTTCCACAGCTGCTGTACCATTTTACATTCCCACCAACGTGGCACAAAAGTTCCAATTTCTCCACATTCCTTGCCAACGCTTTAAGTCTGTTTATTTAAGTAATCTCTACACCCAAAGTGGGGCTTGAATTCACGCTGGGATGGAGAGATGCACACTCTTCTAGAGCCAAACTAGAGCCAAACTAGTGCTCTGCCAACATTTGTTTTCTGTTTGTTCATGTTTGTTTTAATAGTAGCCATCCTGTGAAGTGGTCGCTCATTGTGATTTTGATTGGCATTTCCCTAAAGACTAATGTTGAGCATCTTTTCATGTGCTTATTGGCTATTTGTCGATCTTTAAAGAGATGTCTAAGTCTTTTGCCCATTGTTGAATTGGGTTTGCTCTATATTGTTGAAGTTCTTGTATAATCTGAATTATGGAAGTTCTTGTATAATCTGGATGGCAGCCCTTATCAGATGAGTAATTTGCAAATATTTTCTTCACTCTGTGGGTTGTTTTTTCACTATCTTGTTAGTAGCCTTCAGTGGATAAAATCTCAAATTTTGATGAATTCCAGTTTACTTATTTTTTCTTTTTGTTATCTGTGCTTTTGGTATCATATTTAAGAAATCTTTACCAAATCCAATATCATGAAGATTTTCCCCTGTTTTCTTCTAAGAGCTTTATAGCTTTAGCTCTTATGTTTAGACTTTTGATACATTTAGAGATATTTTTTGGATGTGGTATAAGAGTTCAAATTCATTCTTTTTTTTTTTTTTTTTTTTTTTTTTTTTTAAATATTTTATTTATTTATTTGACAGAGAGAGATCACAAGTAGGCAGAGAGGCAGGCAGAGAGAGAGAGAGGGGAGGAAGCAGGCTCCCTGCTGAGCAGAGAGCCCGATGCGGGACTCGATCCCAGGACCCTGAGATCATGACCTGAGCCGAAGGCAGCGGCTTAACCCACTGAGCCACCCAGGCGCCCCAAATTCATTCTTTTTTCCCAGCACCATTTGCTGATGTTTTTCCTCTACTGAATGGAAAATGGTCTTCGCGTTCCTATCAAAAATAATTTGAGGGGCACCAGGGTGGCTCAGTCAGTTGACCATCTACCTTCTACTCAGGTCATGATCCCGGAGTCCTGGGATCGAGTCCCAGGTTGGGCTCCCTACTCAGTGGAGAGCCTGCTTCTCCCTCTCCCCTCACCTGACTCATGCTCCCCCTCTTTCTCCCTGCTCGCTCTCTCAAATAAAATATTTTTAAAAAATCATTTGGAAAAAAATAATTTGATACCAGAATTTGATGCCAAGACACTTCACTCTATTCCATTGGTCTATATAACAGTGTCTTTATAACAATACCACACTGTTTGACTTACTGTAGCTTTATAGGAAGTTTTGAAATCAGAAAGTGTCGTCTTCCAACTTTGTTCTTTTATGAGAGTATCTCAGCTATTTGGGGTCTCTCGAGATTCCATCTGAATTTTAGAATGGGTTTTTCTACTTCTGCAAAAAAAACTTAGGATTTTTATAGGGATTGCATTGAATCCATAGATCAGTTTGGCTAGTATTGATAATCCTAAGAATAACATTAAGTCTTCCAGTCTACAAACATGGGATGTCTTTCCATTTATTTATGTCTTCTTTAATTCCTTTCAGCAATGTTTTGTAGTTTTTTAAATTTTTTATTTATTTTCAGCATAACAGTATTCATTATTTTTGCACCACACCCAGTGCTCCATGAAATCCGTGCCCTCTATAATACCCACCACCTGGTACCCCGACCGCCCACCCCCCGCCCGTTTTGTAGTTTTTTTGTGTACAGGTTACACTCCTCCTTCGTTAACTTTTACTTCCTCAGTTAAGTTTATTCCTAAGTATTTTATTCTTTTTGATGTTATTGTAAATGGAATTATTTTCTTAATTTCCTTTTTCGGTTCTTAGTGTATAGAAACACAATTTTCGTGTGACCATCACTTATTATCAGTCATCTCTTATCCCAGCATTGCAGATATGGACCAAGGGGAGTTAGGGGACCAAGTTTGATTGTTTTTGGTTTTTTAAGTGAGCTCTACACCCAGCATGGAACTTGAACTCATGACCTTGAGATCATGAGTGGCATGTTCTACCGACTAAGCCAGCCAGGTGCTCCCAGGTTTCTTTGGTTTTAAGAGAGGAGCCATGCTTGCATCTCTGCCCACTTGAAGGTTAGAAACACCATCTTCTCTTCTAACAAACTGACACCCTCTTTCTCTCCCCTTAAAATGACAAAGCTTCACAGCCTCTCAAAATCCATCTCTGGTGGTGTCCGGAAGGCTCGGTCAGCTGGGCATCTGACTCTTGAATTTCCGCTCAGATAATGATCTAGGGGTCATGGGATCTAGCCCTGAGTTGGGCTCCGTGCTCAGCGGGGAGTCTGTTTGAGATTCTCTCTCTCCATTTCCTCCTCCCTCTCCCCCCCATACTCTCTCTCTCAAATAAACAAATAAAAACTTAAAGAAAAAAAATCGATCTCCCTGCCCCCATCCACCGGGAGTAGATCCACCACCCTACTGGGAGTCCATCACCTGATTAGAAGCCACTGCTGTTCCATTTTAGTTACAGAAGGTCCTGTGACTTCCTTACACAAGTGGGGTAGGCTTAGGCTACCTATAAAATGGGAAGACTGTTCTTGTCCTCCTTAGGAGAGTGGATGGGAGCAAGCTATCTTGTTTATACTTATATCCTAGGATATAATAGGTGCTTAATAAATAGCAGTGAAGGTACTTGTATATACACAAGTACTTCATGGATTATGAAGAGCTTTATAAATACATACTGAATGCCTTTATGTGCCAGGTACTATACCAGACACCAAGAATGCAAGTGGTACCCAGACAGGTTCCATGCCCTCACATGGGGGATACTCTGGCTGGAATATAAATATTGCGCAACTAACTTTCCATTAATTGTAAGTGCATTAATAACAATTGTGATAATGTTCTGGTGAAAAGTACATGGTGCCAGGAAAGAGTGTAACAGAGTGTCGGGGAGCTAACCTAGTAAGGGGTGGGAAATCAAGGAAGGCCTCCCTGAGGAAGTGACATTCGAGAGCAGAGATACGGAAGAGTAAGGAGGAGTTAGCCATGATGGGAAAGGGAGGGAAAGAGCATTTCCAGCTGGAAGAAAAATCTTTCTGGAGACCCGGAGGCAAGGAGGGAGTAGCAGCTTCAGAGATATCCAGAGAACACCAGTGGGGCTGGAGGCCTGAGGACAAAGAAGGTGGTGAGTCATGGTGACTTATAAGATGTTAAACCAAACTATTTAGGCACCACGAAGGGTCTTCCATTAGGGGAGAGGGGGGAGTGACATCATCAGCTAACACAGAAGGTCAGCATGCAGGAAATCCACAAGGTCAAGTTTCTAAATTAGAGAACTTACTCCATAAACTGATTTCAGATTCTCAGACTTCTATCTGGGTATATATACCTTTTTCCAGCCCTTGATTTTTTTTTTGACACCCATACTGGAGTATAATTTACATACCACGAGACCCATCCATTTTAAGTGTACAATTCAAGTGGTTTTTAGTAAATTTATGGAGGTGGGCACCTCTAACCATTACGTAGTTTTAGGATATTTCCTTCACCCTCAGGAAATCCCTCATGTCTGTTTCTAGTCAACCTCTGCTCCTATCCCACAGGCAGCCACTAATCTGCTTTAATTTGCCTTTTCTGGACATTTTGTATGAAAGTAATCATATAATATGTAGATTTCTGTGACTAGTTTGGGTCTGATCTTGTCATCAGTTGTATCCCAGTAACTCTGTGTCTCCATTATTTCTCTAACCTTTTCATGCACTCTGAACTTTCACAGGAAAGAGGAACATATGGGGGGTGCCAGGCTGGCTCAGTCAGAAGACTGTAGGACTATTGATCTCACGGTCGTGAGTTCGAGCCCCATGATGGGTAGAGAGTCCCATGAAGGGTATAAATAAATAAAACTTAAAGAAGAAAAAGGAAATAGGAAAATTTGGGTAAACAAAGGGGGGGGGAGCTACATTTTCCCAATAAATCTTTCCTAACACATTCTGCTGTAGTTGACATTCTCCCGGAGCAGTCTGCACAAAACACCTGATTCCTGTCAGAAGACCTGAGCTCACCTCTTGACTCTGCTACTTTCTAGCTATGTGATCTGGGCCTCTTGGAGTTTCTGTTTTCCAGTCTGTAAAGTGAGCCAAATAATGCTACCTACCTCATTGGCTTATGTTATGAGGACTGGGAGCTAATGCATACTTAATATAGGGTCCAGCATTTGATAAGTGCTCCACAGAGGCAACCGTTATCATAAATGTTCCTATGCAATATTTCATTTTTATTTATTACGATGTTTTAAAGTAAGCTCTATGCCCAACATGGGGCTTGAACTCACAGCCCCGAGATAAAGGGATGCATGCTCTACCAACTAAGCCAGCCAGGTACACCTCTAGGCAACATTTTTTTTTTTACATTAAAAAAAAAAAGATTTTATTTATTTATTTGACAGACAGAGATCACAAGCAGGCAGAGAGAGGGGGGAAAGCAGGCTCCCTGCTGAGCAGAGAGTCCAAGGGAGGGGAGTAAAGGGGGGGCTCCCTCCCAAGAGCCTGAGATCATGACCTGAGCCGAAAGCAGAGGCTTAACCCACTGAGCCACCCAGGCGCCCCTCTAAGCAACATTTTAATGAATACATCATATTCCATTTGTGGCTATCCCTTAGTTGGTTTGACTATAGCTCTTGAATATGTAAGCCAGGAGTCTGTTAACTACAGCTCCCAGCTGTTGCCTAAGAGTCTGAGAATGACTTTCCCATTTTTAAATGGCTGGCAGGATTAAAAAAAAAAAACAACAACAACAAACCAAAATAATACTATTTCATGACATGGGAAAATTACACGAAATTCAAATTTTAGTCTCTATCAATAAAACTTTATTGAAACACAGCTATACCCTCTTGTTTATTTTTTAAATTATTTGTTTAAATATTTTATTTATTTATTCGACAGAGAGAGTGCAAGTAGGGGGAGCAGTAGGCAGAAGGAGAAGCAGGCTCTCTGCTGAGCAGGGTGTCTGATGTGGGGCTCCATCCTAGCTAGGACCCCTAGCACTCTGGGATCGTGACCCCAGCCTAAGGCAGATGCTTAACAGGACTGAGCCACCCAGGTGCCCCAACCTCTTGTTTGCATATTGTCTGTTACCGCTTTGCAACAGAAGAGTTGAGTGGTTAGCAGAAACCGTATGACCACAAAACCTAAAATACGCACCATCCAGCCTCTTTACAGAAAAAGTTGGCTGATACGTGGTGCAGATAATTTTTCACTTCTTATACTTTATAAAAAATACTGCAAGGAGCATCGAAGGCCTGGGAGACCAGCCCTCAGTCGTCTGTTCAGTTTTCTCTCTCTACATCCTGCCACCTGGCTGGTTTCATTCTGGCCGTTCTGGTCTTTCAGCTCTGGGATTGCAGCACATCGGGTCCACCATCCAGGTTTTGCCTCTTCTTAAACAGCCCTTCCCCCTACAACTTTGTCTGGTGGTCTTCTATTTCTTCTTCAGGTTTCAGCTTTCAAGTCTTTGCTTTAGGAAAGCTTTCCCAGAGCTCCCCCTCCCAGCCAAATGTGGCATAGTATCCGGTTTGCTCTTCTCTCCCCTCGCTAAGCCTTGTGCAATCAGGCACTGGGTCTAACGCTGATCCTTGAACAATGCAGAAGTTAGGGGTGCCAACCCCCCAACACGCTCCCCTGTTGTAAAAAGTACCATTACAGGGGCGCCTGGGTGCCTTAATTGGTTGAGCATCAGACTTTTGATTTCGGCTCAGGTCATGGTCTCGGGTTTGTGGGATAGAGCCCCATGTCAAAGCCCCAGTCGGGCTCCAAGCTCAGTGCAGAGTCAGCTTATCCCTCTCCCTCCCTCTCTGGCCCTCATCCTGCTCTCACATGCAGTCCCTCCCTCTCTTCCTCTCTCTCTAAACTAAGTAAGTCTTGGGGCACCTGGGTGGCTCAGTTGGTTAAGCATCTGCCTTTGGCTCAGGTCATGATCCAGGGTCCTGAGATGGAACCCTGGGAGCCTGCTTCTGCTTTTCCCTTTCCCTCCATCCCTCCCCTAGCTCATGCTCTCTCTCTCAAATAAATAAATAAATAAAATCTTTAAAAAATAAAAAATAGGGCACCTGGGTAGCTCAGTTGGTTGGGCAGCTGCCTTAAGCTTGAGTTATGATCCCAGAGTCCGAGGATCGAGTTCCACATCAGGCTCCCTGCTCAGCTTGGAGCCTGCTTCTTCCTCTCCTGCCTCTCCCTCTTGCTTGTGATCCCTCTCTGTCTCTCAAATAAATAAATAACATCTTTAAAAAAAAAGAATCAGGGAGGGGCACCTGGCTGGCTCAGTCAGTAAACATGCAACTCTTGATCTTGGGTCATAAGTTCAAGACCCACCTTGGGCACAGACCTTACTTAAAAAAAAAAAAAAATCATAAGGAAGAGAAAATACATTTGCAGTATTGAACCTGTGTTGTTCAAGGGTCTACTGTATATTGGAGCACTAGTATACATTTGTTGTTAGAATGAACCCTTTGCTAAATCTTTTTCCTTTACATTTTCTAAAAATTAACATATAATGTATTATTAGCCCCAGGGTACAGCTTAAATCTTTTTTTTCTTTAAATTTTTCTTTATTTGTTTCAATAATCTCTAATCCCAAGGTGGGGCTCCAATTTACCACCAGGAGATCTAGACTAGGGTCACATGCTCTTTGGGCCAGCCAGGTGCCCCTAAATCTCCTTTTAAACGTAATTTTACATGAGGATACATTCTTGGGAGATGAGTTTTTTGAAGGTTTTAGATTCTTGTGTCCGTGCTGGTTACCCAGAAAGGTTGCTGGTATCCATCAGTAAGAAAGTGCTAAACTGGTATTTTAAACTATTGCTTCTGTTTTTAAAGGACAAAAGCTACAGAAAGAACATTAACACAGCTAAAGGGATATATAGGGCGCCTCAGTGGGTTCCGATGGGAGCGACTATCCTTTACTTATCCCCTCACTCGTGCTCTTATTCAAAAAAGAAAAAGGAAAGGATATAGATGCCTAGTTAAAAGGGAAGAATTCTTACAAAATCAGTTATGGGTGAAGATGCAATCACCTCTGCAAGCAGACACTTAGGAATCCACTGGGGGCACAATTCAGAGTGCTCTGGAGTAAACATAGAATTTACCTTCCGTAAACCTCAATTCCCTAACCTGTGAAAACGAAAAACAGGGGCTCTTCCTACGTCAGCAGTTATCGATGCTTCTCACATATAGTTAACTTACCGAATTGTCAGCATCTTTTCACTAGCTTAAAGTCTAAACCAGCCCAACCGACCACCATGTAGAAAAAAAGCCACGCTAACATTACCGGTCACCTGAACGTCTAACTTCCATAATACCCCTTACAACTACAAGTCAGAACCAAAGAATAAACTAACTTTTAGTTACGTAAAGCAAGGGCGCCGGGACCAACGATCACCAGCTGCCCAAGTACCAAAAAATTATGCTTCCGAAATCTCTTGATGTCGATTCCGCACGTAGAGCAATGGAGCTGCCCTACGTGTGCCACTCACGACAGAAGCCCTTTTTGCCTTTTCAGAAACAAAAACAGGGTGGCAGTGCTAGCGAATCCCTCTTTCGATAAAGGTGAAAACATACTGTAAGCAATTTCCTATTCTGTGTTCCTCATATTGAAGGGGGAATTGCAAGACATGCTGATCCGTTGAGCAATACTCACAAGAAGACTTTTATGATTTGTCCTTTGCGTTTTTATATAGAAGTAAAGGCAGGTCCATAAATTGATATGCAAATGAAAGCGGTGCTTGCTGGGAAGGGACCGGCGGGCGCAGAGGGAGTGGCTAGGAAGTGCGGTTGTGGGAGACCACGGGGGAGCTGTCGTTCGTTGCAGTGAGCCTCGGGTCGCACCTGTTGTACGTTAGGTTGGGTACTCGCTTCTCGGAGGCTCTCGGTATCTGAAGACCCGAATCCCATCCTATTAAAATTGAAAACGTACGAACTTGCGCCATCCGTGGCCATCCACCCGGAAGAGGCCCCACTAGGGGAGAACTGGCGGCACAGGGAAAGACTGGGGGCAACCTAATCTGCTAACGGATTAGCAGAACGTAGTGTGTTCATAAAGTGGAATGAATGCCATCTGCTGCGCTGCCAAAGATTGAATTAAACACCAAAAAGCACTGAGTGATAAGAATTGCAGAATAAAGTACAGCATGACGACCATTAACGTGAAAAAAAAAAAAAAGCAATACGAAATTTGGATTGGTCAAATAAATCTTTATCAACAGATTAAAAAAAACTGAGTGAAGGTTAACATTAAAGTAACATTAAAGTAATAAAGAACATACACGTGTGCACATAAAACCCAGTGCTATATATTTTCTAATGCCACTTTATTAACTTTTAGAAAAGGATTTGCCAGAACACACATCAGTGACTACCTCTCTCTGGGAAGGAAGGAAGTATGGGGACCATGACATACAAGACATCAGACTTGCCTGTAATACTGTAATTATTTTAAAAAGCAGGGGCACCTGGGTGGCTCAGTGGGTTAAGCCTCTGCCTTCTGCTCAGTTAGTGATCTCACCTGCATTGGGCTCTCTGCTCAGTGGGAAGCCTTCTTCCCCCTCTCTCTCTGCCTGCCTCTCTGCCTACTTGTGGTCTCTCTGTCAAATGAATAAATAGAATCTTTTGAGAAAAAAGCATAATAGGCTATTTTATTATTGTGAAATTTTATTTTGTGTAACTGAGAATTTTAACTTCCTTGCTTTCTGCATTTTCTCTATAATTTTTAAAAAGATTTTAAGTAAAAAAAATATGTATTTTAAGTAATCACTACACCTTATGTGTGGCTGGAACTCACAATCCTGAGATCAAAAGTCACATGCTCTCCTGACTAAGCCAATCAGGCACCCCCCTACATTTCATTTTTTGAAGTCAGGTTTGGGGTACCTGGATGGCTCATTCGTTAAGCATCTGCCTTGGGCTCATGATCCCGGGGTCCTGGAATGGAGCCCACGAGGCCTTGATTTCCCTCTCCCACTCCCCCCTACCCCGCCGCTCATGTTCCTGTTCTCGCTGTCTCTATCTCGCTGTCAAATAAATAAATAAAATCTTAAAAAAAAAAAAAAAAGTCAGGTTTGTTGATATGTAATTTACACATACTAAGTTCACCTTTTTTATCGCATCGTTCAACAAACTCATATAGACACGTATTCTGCTACCACAATCAGTCAAGTATCAAACATTTCTATCACCCCCAAAACTTCGTCTCCTTTTCTAGTCAACCGTTCTCCCTAGCCCCAATCCTAGTAGTCAGTGCTCTTCTCTGGCCCTGTAGTTTTGCCTTTTTCAAAATGCCATAAAAATAGATTTGCTCATATATACTTCATTTTTAATATAAAAACATGTGCTAATTTTTAAAAAACTGAGTAAGTACAAAAATGTGAGAATGTTTTCCCCCAACTCCTATTAACAGCTTAGTGTTTCTGTTACCAGACTGTTTCCTATGTACATATACACAGATTATTTTTTGAAACAAAAAATACAGACTTTCAGGCATTTTACTTTCCTTAATGTATTTTAATGATACACAGAAGTACCTGAACTCTACAAAGTAGAAGCTGCAAGAGAAGGGATTCACATAAATAGCTCTTACACTGTAACAGGATGCAGACTTGTAGTATAAACTGGAGGAAGGCCTAGATGGGGGTACTGTCAGCTGTTCTTGGGGGCTCCTCCTATAATCCACCACTCATCTTTTCAAAACAAATTATTTCACTCCTCTATTCAGCACTCCGATGTCTTTCCATTGTGCAATAAATAAACCCCATATCCTCACCATAGCCTACAAGGTCCAGCCTGAGCTGTCCTCTGTCTGCCTCTCCAAACTCTTTACCTGCCACTCTCCCCACCTATTAAGTTCAGCCACCTGGGCCGTCCTGGTCATTTTGGACCTCGAATAAGCTTTCCTAGCTCCGGGCCCTCCATCACCCAGCTAAATAAATCTGGTATGTACTTATGTATGTATTTTATTTTGGCATTTTCTCTTCCTACATTTTTGTGTACTTTCTGGTGGTCTGTTTTCCCACTCCAGATGGTAAAGGATAAGGATATTTATTGTCTGTGGTTATCTACTATTACATACGCAGCACCTAGCAAAAAGCTTCTCACACAAGGAGCACTCTGTTAAATAAATGGATGTATATTTAAACTGGTCTTAAAAAGAGGAATGGGGGGGCACGGGAAAGGGTGGTGTGCCAGATCCTTAGGAAAATGAAGTGAGCAGTATCAGGGATATTAAGCTAAAGCTGCTCAAAGCCTAATGGTGAAGGGCCCTTGAATCTAAGAATCCGAATCTGGTCGCAGTGTAGATGGTGACTGGGAGGAGGGCTGTTAAGATACAAAGACTAGGAGGGCACTGGGACCCCTGGCTGGCTTAGTCAAAGAGCACACGGCTCTTGATCTCAGAGTTGGGTTTGAGCCCCATGTCGGATGTACAGATTACTAAAAAAATTAATTTAAAAAACAAACAAAAATGGTGGGAGACACTTCTTCCTGATCCCTACGGGCAGTTACTACGGCTCACTTTGGGCTGTCACAAGCCTTTGGACATTCCTGCCACATTGTTCAGGACTGGTTCTTACATGCCTATCACCTGGCATAGGGTAAAAAAGTTATCTCAAAGCATCTGATGGAAAAACAAAAACCATCAGTTTAATAGTTACATACACGATACTATTAGTCTTTACAATTAAGACTTCTGAGTCCAATTGAGACTGCACTTATTAGCTAAAACCTTACTTCATCTCTCACCAGTTTTTCTTTAAAAGATTAAATGGTATATCGGAGTTCAGGGGCTTAGCAAAATTCCTGGATGACAGTAAACGCTCAACTAATACTACTAGTTGCCAATCCACAGGTACAAATGGTCTCTCTTGTCTCCAGGTTCTCGTGTTGCCAACTCCCTTGATAGAGTTCAACAGAATTACCTACTGGGTGCTGCGGTCCCAGGTGGGTTTCTCCATTCCGTTATCAAGATAAAGGCACCAACTAAAAATGGCGACCTCTAAACCGTCCGAGGGCGTCAATTACCGGTAGTGCTAGCGATATATATGACAAGCGGAGACGGAAACAAGGGCAAAGCTCGTAACACCTGGGTAGAAGGCGAACGGCTCGCCCACGCTGCCAGTCAACCCCAAGCAAGAAAAAACACAACGGCCGGAGCTGAGCAACAGCCTGCAGCCTGACCACGTGTCAGAAGCCAGTCTGCGCCTGCGCAAGCCAGGCGCGCGCCCGCCGGCCGGAAGAGCCGCGCGTTTCCGGGTTGGAGGCGGGGAGCGGTGCCGGAAGTACTCGGGGAGGGCCGAGCAGTCGGACCGGCTGCTGAGACGAACGCTTCACTGGGGCAGTCTCCGCATATCATGGGGAGATAGACGCTGCTGCCTGTGAGTCTTGGGCCCTGGCAGTTGAGGAAGAAGAGTGGGAGGAGGGAGTCAGGACCCAGACCCACAGTGGGTCAGTGTTTGAAGAACTAGGTTGTGGAGGAGACCGGGTTGTGCGAGGAATCAGGCTGTTGGGACGGGACTGAGGGGAACGGGGCTCGGAGAAGACGCGGCTGTGGGGACCCGGGCTGTAGACGGGACTTAGGGAACGGGGACGGATGTGAGTTCTCCGGCACCTGAGGGAAAAGCGGTGTGAGAGGGACAGGATTGTGAAGACCCGTGCTCCTAAGAGGAGAGGGTCGGAGAGGAAAGGGGCGTGAAGACACGGGCTTCCGAAAGGTAAAAACGGAGCTGTGAGGACTTGGGCTCCTAAGAGACAGAAGCGGGACAGTGAAGATCCAGGCTCCTAAGGAGTCAGAAAAAGGGTAGCGAAGACTTAGGTTCCTGAGGGGCAGGAGCACTCAGAGAACACTTGGGTTTGGAAGGAACAGCAGCGGGCAATGAAGACGGGCTTCTGTGGGGACGGGATCGGGGCTTGGAGACTCCGAAGTACCTGAGGGAACAGGGCTGTGAGGACCCGAGCTCACCAAAGCGGAGAGTGTAAGGGGCCATGGCTGCGAGACCACACTCCAAGGGAAAGGGAGAGAGTTTGGAAAAGATCTAGTGGTTTTGTTTTTTTTTTTTTTTTTCTCACACACTCTGAGTCCAGAGTGGTAAAGGATGTATTCCGGGGAAGAAGACCCTTCCTTCGCGCTGCCTGCTTGGCTTTGGGCAGGCTTTTCTTGTGTCAGATACTTTATCTGGGAAAGCCCCATGCAAGCATCTTCGTTTTCTGCTTCATTCTTTCGAAGCTCTGATGTGAAGTCGAAGCCGTTTGAACCCAGTTATATACTTGATAAGTGCTTTAAATACCATTCCATTCAACCTTATTGAGCACAGATCTCTGCATCTCAAATCAAAGAATGTTGGAGATAGGAGGACAGGATGGCCCAGAAAGATAATCTTTTTTAAACTCCTGTTTTATATGCAAAGGGGCTAAGGTCCAAAGAGGGTATAGGATCACAGTGAGGTAATGATTGATTAGGTCATAATTTTGATATAGTACCCTGCTGTGTCTAGCAAATAGGAGATACTTGGCAAGTAGCCTTGAAAACATGCTTCTAGAATCTTTGCTTTAACCTCAAACTCAAGAAGGAAATTTTTTCCCAAATGTAGTACTTTATTTTGAGGCTTTTTACTGTATTGACATCAATACATTGAATGACACTTAACCAGGTAGGGAACCTTTAAACCAAGCCCCATCTCCCCCCACCCCCCAAATTTAGGAAGCAGTTTTGAAAGTTGCAGATAAATAAGTTGTATCCTGTATTTTTATTATAGGCCTTTACTGGAGATGGCTGCTTTTATTTTATTTTCTATTTATTATTTTTTTAAGATTTCTTATTTGAGAGAGACAGCGAGTACAAGCAGGGGAAGCCGAAGAGGGAACAGGAGAAACAGGCTGCCCGCTGAGCAGGGAGCCTGATTTCAGCTCCATCCCAGCACCCTGGGATCATGACCTGAGCCAAAGGCAGGTGCTTTAACCAACTGAGTCCCCCTCCCCACCCATCCCTGCACCCCAGATGGCTGCTTTTCAAAAAGAATGTCAAAGATACTTGGACGAGTCACTTCCTTTCAATAATATCTTTTCCTGAAAAGACTAATCAGGCACTATCATAAGCACTTTCAAATATTAAATCATTTAATTATCACTTACAGCCCCATAAGTTAGATATTGAAATTGGTTCAGAATTGGTTCAGAGATTAAGTACCTTGCCTGAAAACATGGTACTAAACCCATGTTATGTGTTTGACTAGCTTTGTTCTACTTTTCTTTCTTTTTTTTTTTTTTTTTTTAAGATTTTATTTATTTGACAGACAGAGATCACAAGTAAGCAGAGAGGCAGGCAGAGAGAGATGAGGAAGCAGGCTCCTTGCTGAGCAGAGAGCCTGACATGGGCTCGATCCCAGGACCCTGGGATCATGACCTGAGCCGAAGGCAAAGGCTTTAACCCACTGAGCCACCCAGGTGCCCCTGTTCTACTTTTCTAAGTGAATTCTTCTCCATGTATCAGTTTGCACATCAACAAAATAGAAATAACACACAAAACATATCATTGAATGAAAGCACCTCCCTCTCCCTTAAGACTTCTCTTTATGTGAAGTACTGTAACTTGTTAGGATACTTATATAGTATAATATTTGAGGAGAACTAAATTTTGGTGGTTTTTTATTTTTTTTAAGATTTTATTTATTTATTTGACATAGAGACACAGCAAGAGAGGGAACACGAGCAGGGTGAGGGGGAGAGGGAGAAGCAGGCCTCCTGCCCGGCATAGAGCCCAGTGTGGGGCTCAATCCCAGGACGCTGGGGTCATGACCAGAGCCCAAGGCAGAGGCTTAATGACTGAGCCGCACAGGTGCCCCGTTTTTTCTATGTTTTAAATAATAGATATTTAAGATAGGAAAATGGGACCTGAATCGAACTTTTTCTCACAATGGACTAGGATATATTTAATTTTAAATTTAGGAGGCCAAGAAAGACCAACTTGAAGAACAAGAACCTAAATAGTACTGACTTTAAATTAATTTTAACCTAAACTAAATCAGGGAAATTGGGCCAACTAGTTGAAACTATTATTTTTTCCCAAAGGGTCAGCTTATACTGTTTGAAAGTGCCTCTACTGTTTGCAAGTGATCAAAACTTACACCAAATTATGAAATAAAGCATGCCCATGCCACCATTTCAAAGTACCTGATGGTTTAATTAATGATAACTTAGTTCTGAGTTAATATCCTGGTCTACATTTGCAAAATGTATTTATTTCACTCATTTGTGGCTCTAGCATTGAGTTATAATAGTACTTCAAAGTACCTGATCAGAAAATCATTGTGTTAGAGCAGATACGAAAATAGAACATATTACTTTTGATCTGCAGTCTTCATGGTAAGCCCCCAAATACTTTGGAGATAATATACCAGCAGTGGTTAGAGTCTAGTGTAAAACAGGTGTGCTGGATGCAGAAGACAAACTGAAATCAGTACATATGGACTTAATCTAAAATCTTACACTAATTCTTAGAGCTGAAAAGGACTTTAAAATCTGTCTGATCCTATTCTTTTTTTTTTTTTTTTAGAGATTTTATTTATTTATTTGACAAACAGATCACAAGTAGGCAGATAAGCAGGTGGAGGGAGAGGGGAGGAAGCAGGCTCCCTGCAGAGCAGAGAGCCCATGACCTGAGCCGAAGGCAGACCTGAGCCGAAGGCAGACCTGAGCCGAAGGCAGAAGCTTTAACCCACTGAGCCACCCAGGCGCCCCCATGTTTTAATTTGTTAAGGTCTGTAGTCATAAAAATGGTTATAGGATGGCACCCCACATACCACAATGGGAAAACCTTTTAGTTTTATTTTTTATTTTTTTTAACATTTTATTTGTTTATTTGACAGAGAGAGAGAGGGAACACAAGCAGGGGGAGTGGGAAAGGGAGAAGCGGGCTCCCTGCCGAGCAGGGAGCCCAATGTGAGCCTAGGATCATGATCTGACCGGAAGGCAGACGCCTGACGACTGAGACACCCAGGTGCCCAGCCTTTAGTTTTAATACAGTGGTTTTTGTAACTAAGATTTAGAAGAGGAGGCATATATATTATATAATTTTAGCAAACATTTATTTGTACTTTCCATGTACCAGGCACTCTTCTGAGTGCTTTAGATTCATAAACTCAGTGTATTATCACAACAGTCCCATGAGATACACTATATGATTAACTCAATTTTTCAGGTGAGGAAATTGAGGCATAAAGAGATTAGATAACTTGCTCAGGGACTTAAGCTATTATTAAGTGGCAGAGTTGGTGCTTGAACTCAGACACTGCTGCCAGGGTCCATGCCTTCAACCTTTCTATTAAGTCAAAACCACCTAAATAGCACCAAACTAGGCAAAAAAAACTAGTGGGAAAAAAATCCCACGTTTCTATTGTTCTTGGGTCTTCTGTGTAGGATGCAATTAATGATTCTGTTTTTTTAGGCTGGGAAATATGAATTCATTTAGATACATGTAGAAGCTAGTGAGAAGAGAAACAGGTACAAAACCCAGTCATTAGGTGAAGTCATGTACCGTAGTGATAGGGCATTTATGTCATTAGTCTGGCAGTCCCCTTCACTCCAGTATTTTAAATAATTCCTAAACATTTCAGAAATAAAAGGGTTTTAGAGACAATCTGGTCTTTTACTCCCCTATTCTGTTCCCCTAATAAAAAAAAAATCTTGGGGCACCTGGATGACTCAGTGGGTTAAGCCTCTGCCTTCAGCTTAGGTGATGATCCCAGGATTGGGATCGAGCCTCACATCAGGCTCTCTGCTCAGTAGGGAGCCTGCTTCCTCTTCTCTCTCTCTCTCTGTCTACCTCTCTGCCTACTTGTGATCTCTATTTCTGTCAAATAAATAAAATCTTAAAAAAAAAATCTTGGGGCGCCTGGGGGGCTCAGTGGGTTGGGCCGCTGCCTTCGGCTCGGGTCATGATCTCAGGGCCCTGGGATCGAGTCCCGCATCGGGCTCTCTGCTCGGCGGGGAGTCTGCTTCCTCCTCTCTCTCTCTCTCTGCCTGCCTCTCTGCCTACTTTTTTAAAATCTTTAAAAAAAAAAAAAATCTTGGTGGGTGGATCTGTGGGGTGCTTGGCTGGCTCAGTCGGAAGAGCATGTAACTCTTGATCTCGGGTTTGTAAGTTCAAGCCCCCAGCATAGGGTGTAGAGTATACTTAGAAAATCTTTTTTTTTTTTTTTAGATTTTATTTATTTATTTGACAGAGAGAAACACAGCAAGAGAGGGAACACAAGCAGGGAGAGTGGGAGAGGGAGAAGCAGGTTTCCTGCCAAGCAGGGAGCCCGATGTGGGTCTAGATCCCAGAACCTTGGGATCATGACCTGAGCCGAAGGCAGAGGCTTAACGACGGAGCCACCCAGGTGCCCCAGAAAGAAAATCTTTAGGAAAAAAAAGTCTGTTAATGAAACAAATGTCTAAAAAACACCATGGTCTTATAACTACTACAAGGTATCCCCCCATATCCTAACCTTCTGAAAATCGGATACTCTTAGTACAGTAGTAGGGTTGCAACTGGATTTCTGTTTGAGGTTAAAGCTGAAAAGGGAAAAGCAGTTAGGAGCTGTTACCCTAAGCCTATCAACAGGAGTTTAAATGTAACTGGTAAGGGGGAGGAAGGATAGGCTTGGTATTTAATTGAACTCCAGCCATACAATCTTGTTTTGATAAAATTACTAAATAACTTTTACTGTAAATCACTGGGGCATGGACTTGTTTTGTAACTCCTGGCATGTGATTTCTACATAGTAGGTGCTAATAAGGGTTTACTCTTATAATTGTTCTCCCAAACTGTCTCACAGAAAATGCCCGTTTTGACACAGCAGTGCTTTCTATTTCTTGGCATTCCAAGTAAGTGAAAATTAGAAATTTGAGGAGCCCAAAGGCAACCAAGGTATATTATGTAATGGAATTCAGGTTATTTACAGTCACTTCATGCCATTGTGCTTGGTCAGCATCATCCACAATTGTACTTGATGAAAGTTGTCAGTATACAAATAATTTGGATGTAGAGGCATTGACCATTTCAGAATGGTTGTGATGTTTTGTTTTTTAATTTACATACCAAAAAATCCACTCTTTTGGGAGTACAGTTCTGTGAGTTGTGACAAATGCATACTGTCGTATAAGCACCATAACACTGCTACCTCACAGTTCCACCACCCCCAGAGTTTGCTTCATGCTGTTCTTCGTTGTCCAGCCCTAGCACTCTAAGCCACTGGCAGCCACTAACCTGTTTTCTCCACCCATATCGACTGGCCTTTTACAGAGTGTCATTCATATAAATGGAATCATACAGTAAGTAGCCTTTTGAGTCTTGCCTCTCACTTAGCATACGCACTCGAGATTACCCATGTTGTTGCATGGATCAGTAATTGTTCCTTCCTACTGCTGAGTAGTATTCTATTATATGGATATATATTCTTAGTTTATCCACTCATCAGTTGAAGGGAATCTGGATTGTTTCCACTTTTTGGCAGTTAATAATGTTGCTATAACATTCACGTACCGATTTTTGTGTGAACGTGTTTTCATTTCTTTAGGGTAAATAACTAGGGGTGGGATTGCCGGATCATATGATAAGTATATATTTAGCTTTGTAAGAAACTGCCAAGCTGGGGTGCCTGGCTGGCTCAGTCAGTTAAGCAGCTGCCTTCAACTCAGGTCATGATCCTGGAGTCATTGGATCGAGTCCTGAGTCAGACTCGCTGCTAAGCAGGGAGTCGGCTTCTACCTCCCCTCCTCTACCCAACTTGTGCGCTATCACTCACTCTCTCAAATAAATAATATCTAAAAAAATTTAAAAAATTAAAAAAATCCTGCTAAACTGTTTTCCACAGAGATTGCACCATTTTAAACATTCACACAGAAATGTATGACGGTTTCAGTTGCTCAACATCCTCTCCAGCACTGGTTGATTTTTTAAAAATTTTAATTATTCTAATAGTATTTAGTATTCATTTCCCTAATTGCATTTCCCAGATGACTAATGATACTGAGTATCTTTTCATGTGTTTATTTGCCATCTGTTTATCTTAGGTGAAGGATCTGTTCAGATTTTTTGCCCATTTTTTAAATTGGTCTTTCTCTTATTGTTGAATTTTGAGAGTTCTTTATATATCCTGGATACAAGTTGTTTGTCAGATATATGATTTGTAAATATTTTCTCTTAGTCTATGACTGAGAGAGCAGGAGTTTGCATTTTGATTAAATCCACTTTTTTCTGGTAGAAAATAAAATAAAATTTTATTATTATTTTATTTTCTCTTTAAGATTTTATTTATTTGACAGAGAGAGACAGTAAGAGAGGGAGCACAAGCAGGGGGAGTGGGAGAGGGAAAAGCAGGCTTCCCACTGAGCAGGGAACCCGATGGGGGCTCGATCCCAGGACCCTAGGATCATGACCTGAGCCAAAGGCAGATGTGTAAGGACTGAGCCACCCAATCACATACTTAAGCAGTTTCTTTCTTTTGTGGATTGCGCCTTTGGTGTTATATCTAAGATTCCTGCCCTGACCCAAAGTTACAAAGATTTTTTTCCCTACACTTTCTTGTAAAAGTTTTATGGATTTACATTTTTTTAAAAGATTTTCTTTATTTGACAGAGAAATAGCAAGAGAAGGAACACAAGCAGGGGGGAATGGGAGAGAGAGAAGCAGGCTCCCCAGTGAGCAGGAGCCCAATGCAGGGCTCGATCCCAGGGCTCTGGGATCATGACCTGAGTTGAAGGCAGACGCTCAATGACTGAGCCACCCAGGCACCCCTCTTCCTCGTTTTTTAAAAACATCTTTATTGAGATGCTATTCACATATCATACAATTCACCATTGTCAGATGTACAGTTCAGTGGCTTTTTTTTGTACACTCATGCTTGTGCAGCCATCACCATAATCTTATTTCGATTATTATTTTTTTAACAGACTTTTTTTTTTAAGATTTTATTTATTTATTTGACAGAGATCTCAAGTAGGCAGAAAGGCAGGCAGAGAGAGAGAAGGAAGCGGGCTCCCTGCTGAGCAGTGAGCCCCATGCGGGGCTAGATCCCAGGACCCTGGGATCATGACCTGAGCTGAAGGCAGAGGCTTTAACCCACTGAGCCACCCAGGCGCCCCTAATTTCGATTATTTTTATCCCCCCTAAAATGAATCCTCTGCCATTAGCAGTCAGTCCCTAATCTTTTCCCCCATTCTTCAGCCCTATAAATTTTTAAAAAAGTTTTATTTATTTAAGTAATCTCTACACCCAGCACGCAGCTTGATCTTATGACCCCCAGATCAAGAGTCACATTCTCTTACACTGAGCCAGCCAGGCATCTTTTATTCAGCTTAATATTTTCATGAGTCTTATTCTTTTCCAGTGTATTTCGTTTTGTGGTTATACCCAAATGTATTTAACTATATCACTTTTTAAAAGAAAGATTTTATTTATTTATTTGACAGAGACCCAGTGAGAGAAAAAACACAAGCAGGGGGAGTGGGAGAGGGGAAAGTAGGCCTCCTGCTGAGCAGGGAGCTCCATGTGGGCCTCAAAACTAGGACCCTGGGATCATGGCCTGAGCTGAGGGGAGATGCCCAAGGACTGAGCCACCCAGGCACCCTCACTTTTTTTTTTTTAAGCTTTTATTCCTTTTATTCGTTTATTTGACAGAGACACAGCAAGAGAGGGTACACAAGCAAGAGGAGTGGGAGAGGGAGAAATAGGCTTCCCGCTGAGCGTGGAGCCCAAAGTGGGACTTGATCCCAGGACACTGGGACCATGACCTGAGCCAAAGGCAGATGCTTAACTGGCTGAGCTACCCAGGCACCCCTAACTATATCACTTTTTTTTTTTTAAAGATTTTATTTATTTATTTGACAGAGAGAAATCACAAGTAGGCAGAGAGGCAGGCAGAGAGAGAGAGGAGGAAGCAGGCTCCCTGCTGAGCAGAGAGCCCGATGCGGGACTCGATCCCAGGACCCTGAGATCATGACCTGAGCCGAAGGCAGCGGCTTAACCACTGAGCCACCCAGGCGCCCACTATATCACTTTTGATGGACATTTAGGTTGATAATCCTCATATGTATATTTCTATTTACATAGATGTCCAACTATAAATTGCTAAAGATTGAACTATGGGATCAAACCAACATATGCTTTTCTTTTTTCTTTCTTTTTCTTTCTTTTTTTAGAGAGAGTATAGGTGCCAGTGGTGGGGGAGGGGCAGAGGATGAATGAGAGTGAGAATCTTAAGCATGCTCTATGGGACATGGGACTTGATCTCATGTCCCTGAGATCATGACCTGAGCCAAAATCAAGAGCTGGATGCTCAACTGACTGAGCCACTGAGGTGCCCCAGTACATGCTTTTCTGATTTTGGTAGATACTGCCAAGTAGCCCTTTGTAGAGACCTAACTAATTTATATCCTCCACCCCACTCCCAAATCCAACAATGTGTGAAATGACTGTTTCTCTATAAAACTTTCAAATGGGCACCTGGGTGGCTTAGTGGGTTAAGCCTCTGCCTTCGGTTCAGATCATGATCTCAGGATCCTGGGATCAAGCCCGGCATTGGGCTCTCTGCTCAGTGTGGAGCCTGTTTCCTCTCTTCCCCATCCACCCACCCCCCTGCTGCCTCTCTGCCTACTTGTGATCTCTGTCTGTCAAATAAGTAAATAAAATCTTTAAAAAAAAAAAATAAAACTTTGTGGGCGCCTGGGTGGCTCAGTGGGTTGAGCCGCTGCCTTCGGCTCAGGTCATGATCTCGGGGTCCTGGGATCGAGTCCCACATCGGGCTCTCTGCTCGGCAGGGAGCCTGCTTCCTTCTCTCTCTGCCTGCCTCTCAGTGTACTTGTAATTTCTCTCTGTCAAATAAATAAATAAAATCTTTAAAAAAAAATAATAAAACTTTGAAACAGTACTTATAAAACTTTTCCATCATTGCCAAAGGAGTAATAAATAGTTTCAATTTGCATTTTTATTATGAATGAAAATAAGGATCATTTCATTACTTTTTTTTTTTTTAAAGGTTTTATTTATTTATTTGACAGACAGAGATCACAAGTAGGCAGAAAGGCAGGCAGAGAGAGACAGAGGAGGAAGCAGGCTCCCTGCTACGCAGAGAGCCCGATGCGGGGCTCAATCCCAGGACCCTGGGATCATGACCTGAGCCGAAGGCAGAGGCTTTAACCCACTGAGCCACTCAGGTGCCCCATCATTACTTTTTTTTTAAGGATCATTCCATTACTTTAAGAGCTATTTGCAGTCATTTTTTTGTTGTTTTTTGCAATTTTTCTTTTGGGTTGTTGGGTGTATATTGATGTGTAGGTATTTTTTATATGTGAAAGAAATTAGTTTTTTGTCTTTGATACATATTGTATGTATTTTTGCTAGTTTGTCTTTTGTCCTTTAACTTTATTATGTTTTTTGTCATGCAGACATTTTCATTTTTATTTAAAAATTTAATTTTTTTTTCAGATATTTTTATTTATATGTGATTGAACACGTCAGTCTTTTATGGCTCCTGAGCTTTGTGTCATCTTTAGAAGGGCTTCTCTTTTCTTTTCTTTTAAAATGTATTTATTTATCTTAGAGAGAGAAAGAGACCAAGCAAGCATGAGTAGGTTGGAGGGGGGCAGAAGGAGAGGGAGAAAAAGAAACCCAAGCAGACTCTGATTGGAACCTGATGTGAGATTTGATCCTACAACCCGGAACTCAGGACCTGAACCAGAATCAAGAGTCAGATGCATAACTGACTGAGCCATCCAGGTGCCGCAAAAGTGTTTTTCACTCATGACTGAGAATAAATTTTTTTTAATTTTTAAAAATTGAGATAATCATAGATTTATGTGTAGTTACAAGAAATAATGCTTTGCTCAGTTTTCCCCAATGGTACATTTTGCAAAACTGTTGTCTGTTATGATAACCAGGATATTCACATTGATGTAATCTGTTAGTCTTACTCAGATTTACCCAGTTTTACTTGTGTCCATTTACTTGTGTTCAGTTATGGATGTATGTGGATTAAGTCCTATACAACTTAGTCAGTTTTATAGGTCCTTTTATCCATCATCACAGTTAAGACAGTGAACTGAATCACTGTCCCTCATTTTGCCCTTTTATAACCACATCTGATTCCCTGCCACCCTGTCTCTGACAACCTCACTAATCTGCCCTCTATTCCTAAAATTTTATCATTTCAAAGATGTTCTATAAATGTACTCTTTAAAAAAAAGGGGGGGGGGATTTTATTTATTTGAGAGAGAGAGTGAATAAGAGAGAGAACACAGGAGTGGGGGCGGGGAGAGGTGACACAGTGCTTGATTCCAGGATGCTGAGATCATGACCTGAGCTGAAGGCTTAACAACTTAACCGACTAAGCCACCCAGGAGCCCCAGACATACTCTTTTTGTAATCTTTTGTTCAGCATAATTCTCTGGAGGTTCATTCAAGTTGTATGTATCAAGTTTTTTTCTTTTTATTGATAAGTAATTTTCCATGATATGGATATACCACAGTTTGTTTAATCATTCACTTCTTAAGAGACATCTGAACTGATTACAGTTGAGTATTACAAATAAAGCTACTATGATATTCATGTGCAGGTTTTGGTGTGAATGTAAGTTTTCATTTCTCTAGGATAAATGCCTAGGACTTGAATTGTTGGGTCATATAATAGTTGCATGTTGAGTTTTTTTTTCCTGAGTCAGATTTTTTTTTTTTTAAGATTTTATTTATTTATTTGACAGAGAGAGAGATCACAAATAGGCAGAGAGACAGGCAGAGAGAGAGATGAGGAGAAGCAGGCTCCCTGCTCAGCAGAGAGCCCAATGTGGGACTCGATCCCAGGCCCCTGGGATCATGACCTGAGCCGAAGGTAGAGGCCCAACCCACTGAGCCACCCAGGCGCCCCTCCTGAGTCAGATTTATTGAGGTATAATTTGCATGCAATAAAATGTGCACATTTTAGGTAGACAGTTTGATGAGTTTTGATAAATGCATGCATCTGGGTAAGCATCACCCCACTCAGGATAGAGCGTGTTTACATACATACAAACTTTCCCTATCCACAGCACAAACTTCCCCCATGCCCCAAACTCTCTGCCCCATCTATTGCTAGAGATTAGTTTTTTGTTTTTTGTTTTTGTTTTTGTTTTTTGTTTTTTGTTTTGACAGACAGAGATCACAAGTAGGCAGAGAGGCAGGCAGAGAGAGGAGGATGCATGCTCCCCGCCAAGCAGAGAGCTACATGTGGGGCTGGATCCCAGGACCCTGAGATCATGACCTGAGCTGAAGGCAGAGGCTTTAACCCACTGAGCCACCCAGGTGCCCCTAGAGATTAGTTTTTAGATCATTAGACATTAGGATTTCATATAAATCATACATTGTGTATTCTTTTGGAACTGACTTTTTTTTTTTTTACTTAAATATTTTAAGTTATCCCTATTGTTACGTATCAGTGATTTGTTCCCTTCCCCCCACCTTTTTTTTTTTTTTTTAAAAGATTTTATTTTTTTGTTTTGTTTTTTAAAGTGAGCTCCACACCCAACATGGGCCTGAACTCATAACCCTGATTTTAAAATTGCAGGCTCCGGGCACCTGGGTGGCTCAGTGGGTTAAAGCCTCTGCCTTTGGCTCGGGTCATGATCTCGGGATCATGGATCAAGCCTCCCATCAGGCTTTCTGCGCAATGGAGAGCCTGCTTCCTCCTCTCTCTCTCTCTCTGTCTGTCAAATAAATAAATAAAATATTTAAAGAAAAATAAAATTGCAGGCTCTTTGGGACACCTGGGTGGCTCAGTCAGTTAAGCTTCTGACTTGATTTTGGCTCAAGTAATGATCTTGGGGTGTGGCCCTGTGTCCAGCCCATGTTCAGTGCAGGATCAAGCCCTGTGTCCAGCCCATGTTCAGTGCAGTCCACTTGTCCCTCTCCCTCTGCTCCTCCTCCTCCCCCATGTACGCATTTTCGAGCACTCTCTCTCTCTCTCTTTTCTAGATTTATTTATTTGACAGAGACATAGCAAGAAAGGGAACATGGACGGGGGAGTGGAAGAGGGAGAGGCAAGCTTCCTGCTGAGCAGGGAGCCCAGTGTGGGGCTCCATTCCAGGATCCTGGGATCCTGACCTGAGCCAAAGGCAGATGCTTACCAGACTGAGCTCAGGTGCCCCTTGATACAGTACTATTAACTGAATTCAGATCACAGTTTTCCCATTTTGTCTTTATGTCTTTTTAGGCTCTTCTATGACAGTACATGAGTAGATTTTTTTTAAAGAAACTGCAAACTGTTTTGCAAAGTGGCTATACTGTTTCCTTTCCTAGTGGCAGTGTACTAGTGACCCAGTTTCTCTTCATCCTCGTCAGCATTTGGTTCTATCGTCGTTTTTTATTTTACTCATAGGTGTGTGGTTTTATCTCATTGCAGGTTTAATTTGCTTTTTTTTTTATGACTAATGATATTGAACATCTTCATGTGCTCTATTTGCCATCTGTGTATCCTCTTTGGTGAAATGTCTGGTTGTGTCTTCATTTTGTGATTGAATTAGTTAAAAAAAGTTGAGTTTTGAGAGTTCTTTATAATTTTAGATACTAGTTTCATTTTTTTTTTAAGATTTTATTTTATTTATTTGACAGAGAGACAGCGAGAGAGTGAACACAAGTAGGGGGAGTGAGAGAGGGAGAAGCAGGCTTCCAGTAGAGCAGGGAGCCTGATGCGGGGCTCTGTCACAGGACCTTGGGATCATGACCTGAGCCGATGAAGGCAGACATCCAACGACTGAGCCATGCAGGCACCCCTAGATACTAGTCTTTTGTTGGATATGTAGTTTGTAAATATTTTCTCCTACTCTGTAGCTTGTCTTTTCATCCTTTTCACATGGAACTTTCACAGAAGAAATTTATTTTAATTTGATGAGGGCCAATTTATCAGTATTTCCTTTTACTGATTGTGCATTTGGTGCCAAATCTTAAGAATTCTGCCTAGTAGAGCCCAATGCTTTTCCTCTGTTTTTGTTTTTGTTTTTTTTTAATATTTTATTTATTAACAGAGAGAGAGATCACAAGTAGGCTGAGAGGCAGGCAGAGAGAGAGGGGGAAGCAGGCTCCCCTCTGAGCAGAGAGCCTGATGTGGGGCTCGATCCCAGAACCCTGAGACCATGACCTGAGCTGAAGGCAGAGGCTTTAACCCACTGAGCCACCCAGGTGCCCTTTCCTCTGTTTTTTTTTTTTTTCTAAAAGTTTTATAGTTCTACATTTTACATTAAAGACTGTGATCCAGGGGCGCTGCCGTAGCTCAGTTGTTAAGCATCTGCCTTTGCCTCAGATCATGATCCTAGAGTCCTGGGATTGAGCCCCACATGGGGCTTCCTGCTTGGTGGGGGACCTGCTTCTCCTTCTCTCTGTTGCTCCCTTGCTTGTGTTTCTTATCTCGCTGTGTCTCTCTCTGTCAAAAAAATAAATAAAATCTTTAAAAAAAAAACTGTGATCCATTTTGAGTTAGGTTTTGTACAAAGTGAGAGGTTTAGATTTCAGAATATTTTTTTAAATCTCCTACATTCTAGTATATTATTTTATATTTAAGGTTTAAATATTTGATCCATCTGAAATAGAGGAGTGCAGGGGCACCTGGGGGGCTCAGTCAGTTAAGTATCTGTCTTCAGCTCAGGGTCCTGGGATCAAGCCCTATGTCGGGCTCCTTGTTCAGTGGAATGCCTGCTTCTCCTTCTCCCTCTTCCATTCCTCCGGCTTGTGCTCTCTGGCTTTCTCTCTCTGTGTTGAATAAATAAAATCTGGGGCGCCTGAATGGCTCAGTGGGTTAAGCCTCTGCCTTCGGCTCAGGTCATGATCCCAGGGTCCTGGGATCGAGCCCCACATCGGGCTCTCTGCTCGGCGGGGAGCCTGCTTCCCCCTCTCTCTGCCTTCCTCTCTGCCTACTTGTGATCTCGGTCTGTCAAATAAATAAATAAAATCTTTAAAAAAAACAATCTTCCAAAAAAATGAAATAGAGGAGTGTATAAAGGGAGGGATATATATGTGTGTGTGTGTGTGTGTGTGTGTGTATATATATCTCCTCTCATTCCAGGTAGATCACATATTTAAATTTTGAACATGAAACCCGATTCAATTATCTGCCTTTTCCCTATTGATAAATGCTATGAACATTAGCATATAGGTTTGCCTGGGAGCACAAGTTTTCATTTTTATGCAGGAGATTTGATTTATTGTCCTTAATTGTGGTATAATTTATATACAGTAAAATGTACAGATCTTAAATATTCAGTGTGATGAATTTGACATTGTATAAACCCATGTAATTATCACCCATATGAATATGGTGTTTTATTTATTTTTTTCCAAAGATTTTATTTATTTGACAGAGAGAGAGAGAGATCACAAGTAGGCAGAGAGGCAGGCAGAGAGAGAGGAGGAAGCGGGCTCCCCGCTGAGCAGAGATCCTGATGCGAGGCTCCATCCCAGGACCCTGAGATCATGACCTGAGCTGAAAGCAGAGGCGTCAACCCCCTGAGCCATCCAGGCGCCCCTCATTATCGTGTTTTAAATCCAACCAAATAAAGGTACAGTTTAGGAAACTAAGGGCAGTGTCTGGTAATGAGTGGTTATCATATGCTTTCTTTTGTTTTGTTTTAATGGAAGAGTAGTTCGCTTTCCCAGAATTATTGAAAATGCAGAAGTATTGTTTGTTTCTCAACAAAACAGTAAAGTACAGTCCAGTTTCTGAGGGAGAAACTTTGATTTTTCTTACAATGTACAGATTCCTCTTATATCATTAGTAGCCCTTGGAACTATTCCTTAAGGCTAATTCCTAATTTGATAAATGATTATCCATATTTGGTGCTGTGTAGATAGGCTATATTTTTGTCTACAGGTCTTATTAGAGAAATTCCCATTATACAGAAACCTCTGTTACAAAAAGAGTCTTCTCCTTATTTTGAGCAATACTCAGTCCTATTTGGGAAGTCCCTTGTAGGTTGTGGGAATGTTATTTGAAAGGTATAATGTTCAGTATGGTGAACATACTGATAATCTTTAATAAGGCTCTTTCTTAACTCGCTGTGGGGGAATAGTTTGGTTTTATAACATTACAGAACTATTACCATGTCAACAATTTTTCCCTATCCTGATTCTTCCATTGATGACATTTGTGGGTAAGGGAAAGGGAGGCAAATGGTTAAAAAACAAGTGATCCTGATGCTCTGCTGTCCCCTCAGCTGCCTCTTGGCCAACAAGTTTCTCTTGGTCACTTAACCAGTAAGTAGCTAGTTGCTTTAACTTATTTATTTTTAAAGTATTTGTTTCAAGATTTTATTTATCCATTTGATAGAGAGAGACAGTGAGAGGGAACCCAAGCAGAGGGTGTGGAAGAGAGAGAAGCAGGCTTCCTGCTGAGCAGGGAGCCCGGTGCAGGACTCTATCCCGGGACCCTGGGATCTTGACTCGAGCCGAAGCCAGATGCGTAATGACTGAGTCACCCAGGATCCCCTTATTTTTAAACATTTTATTTATTTATTTGAGAGAGAGGGAGAGGGGGAGCACAAGTTGGTTTTATATACAGTATAATGCACAGGAGAGGCAGAGGGAGAGGGAGAGGGAGAAGCAGACTCTCCACTGAGCAGGGAGCCTGATGCAGGACTTGATCAAGGGCCCTGGGATTGTTACCCGAGCCAAAGGCAGACGCTTAACAGACTGAGCCACCCTGGCGCCCCATACGCTGCTTTTATTAAGGGCAGACCAGAAAAGGTCATTTCTCATATTAGAGAGTTAGACAGCTTGTTGTGGAGGAACGCAGCAATACGGGGCCAGAGTTGACAGGTGCAGATGCTCATTTAGGTTGCTAAGCTTCACCAAGTTCTGAAAACCACTGTTGTGATTCCTGCAGGTTCATTTCACAGTTTTGGCCAGTGAAGTTTTCATATGCTGCTGGCTTACCCTACCAATAGAACATTGTTTTATTGGAAGAGAAGCTACATTACTATAATTGTCATTAATTAATTTTAGAGGTTGTGTATGAAAGAGATGGAGATGTTTTCCTCAGTGTGCAGTATGAATAAGGAGACAAGAATAAGGATGTTGTTTCTCCACATCCGGTTTGCTTGGATCCTGGTCAGTGAAGATGTGCCAGGCCACGCAGCCAAAGTGCTGTGGCAAGGGTGGTGGTTGATGCCAGTTGTTTATTTACAGGTAGCTTTTGAAAATGGCTGCCTCTCATTTCACCGGGCTCACAGCCGTTGCTGATGTAATTAAAGATCTAGACACTCAGATAGCTGTAAGTAAGCTCGTTGAGGCCACTGTTGGTGGAACTTGGTAAATGTGCTTCTGATGTCGATGACACCAAAGCTGCTGTCCTCATGGCTTTAAAATTTAGGCATCTTGACTACTCTGGGTTTGGGATTCTGCATGTACTTAAAGATTGTTAACACTCAAAAAATGTGCTCTTGATGACAAAGAACAGCTTACTTTTAACAGTTGCTAAAAACGGTGTTTTTTAGACATAGACCTGACATAGATGTAAGCATGTTTTGAAGTGCCAAAAGGAACTAATCTATTTTCTTAAGTTTTGTGACTGGGTTTTAAGTGTGTGATTGTGCCATGATTTGTTTGAATATAACATAATTTGCTGTTCAGAAATAAGGCATGTAGTACTTAACCAAATATTCTATTTTTACAAAGTCTTCAAAAATGTCTTACTCATTCTAGTCTATTTTTGTACATAAGATTTACCATTTCATTTACTTTCTTCCTTATTTAATTTTGTGAACTATTTCATTTAGCTTTTGGAGACAAGATGGTTTCTAAATTTGAGGTGAGAGCAGTGAACATTCTTCATTCCCTCCATTTTTAATGTGTAGGTGTGAGTGTTCACTATCCCAGATATCCTGAAGACCCTGCAAGTCTGACAGACCTTATACAATTTTACTTTCAAACCTTATCCTTTATTAAAGATGTTTCTGGAGCTAGTTCTCTTGTTTTCCTTCTACAGCTGATTGGCCTTGGTCCTCACAGCTCCAAAAAGAAACAGGACCTCGATAAGCTCTATGAGCTGAAGTCCAAAGCTCGACAGATTATGAACCAGTTTGGCCCCTCAGCCCTAATCAACCTCTCCAATTTCTCATCCATAAAACCGGAACCAGCCAGCACCCCTCCACAAGGCTCCATGGCCAATAGCACCACAGTGGTAAAGATACCAGGCACTCCTGGGACAGGAGGGCGTCTCAGCCCTGAAAACAATCAGGTATCATCTCTTACTTTTTGCTCTCCCTTGGCATCTCTTACGTTATTTGAACCAGTAATGCTTTGAGAGATGTCTATCTCAGATGCTGCCTCTTCCTCTCAGCTGAAAAAGAGTCTTTTCCCTCCTTTGGACTTCTAAAGTTCCTTATCAGATTATCATGTACAATGTTTATCAATGTTTACTCTGTGGTATTTATGTGTGAGTGTGTATATGTACATACATTCATACACACACACTAACACATGTTGCCTATGACAGGTTTTTATATATGTATATATAAAAATATATACGCTATATAATTGTTAAATAAAATAATGAAATAACTAATGGATTCATTATTCATTATTCCTGTAATAAAAGCATTATTGCCTCTGGTCTTTTCTCCTTCTAGTTCATCCAGCTGCTCCATTATTAACTTTGTGCACTAATTCTAAAATCTCCCCCCCCATGCCCTCTCTCCCCCACTTTCTGCTCATGATTCTGATTCTGCCCTCCGGAGCCACAAGAGATAAGAAATAAGTATAATCTCTTGTCTGGGATTTATAGGCTGGATAGAATAGGAGGGAGAGACATTTCAAGAGAATGGGGTGGGGGACTAGCAAAGGTGAATGGGGAGGGTTGGGCAGACATTTGGGAAGCCAACCTGTGTTGAATGTGGAGTCTTTTGGAGGAGAACAGGAGGTAACATTACATAGGCAGGATTATGGCAGAATATACTGCGCATATGCTAGTCAGTCTCCTTTGAAACACTTAGTCATTAGACAATCTTTGCAAATATTTAATAGACGAGTAAGTAATTCTAAAAGTCATATGTCTTAGGATTATCTTGGCAGTAAGTGGACAAGAAAGGTAGAAAGGGGGTGGACTGAGAGGAAGACCAAGTCTAAGACTTTTGCAGTAAATCAAGACATGGAATGAAGGCTTGCCTTAAGTGGATTTAATAGTAGAATGCATAGATCTGACACATAATTAACAAATAATAATTTTAAAAATTTGTTTCTTCATTTCCAAAATTATACATGCATGCTTATCACAGAAACTTTAGAAATACAGAAGAATAAAGAGCCCATAATTCTACCACCACCCCAAAATAACTATGGTCAGCACTTTAATGTACGTCTTGATTATTATTTAATGGCATATGTATATGACATGACATTTCCTTTATGAAAGAGAAGTCACAGCTTCATGCACTTATACAAATATTATACAGAGATGAACACATGTTCCCTGCCATCAGGGAGCTTTCAGCCTATTAAGCCAGGAACAGGCAAGTTTATAATATATGCAGTGACAGAGGGGGCACTGGATACCCTAGAGGCCAAAGGAGGAAGTGGTTCCTTTTACTGGGTGGGCTAGGAAAAGCAGAAAGAAGCCACCATGGACAGAGCAGATAGGAAAAACATGTCCAAAGACAACAGAGGCACAGTACAAGTTACAGTTATCAGATAATTGCAAATTACTTAATGTAGAGGGAGGGTAAGGCACAGTGAGCACAAGAAGCAGAAATAAACTGACAGATGTTGGTCTCTCTTCCACACTGCTCTTTCAGCCTTTCCCTAGGCCACTTCTGTCTTGAGAGTGTAGTCTTAGAGCAGACTGCCAGGGAGGCTAGACTGTTAACTTTTGGAAAGTAGAAACTAAACCCAGCAAACTGACAGCATTTCTTCATTATAGGGGAATGAGGTATTCTGTTTCCTTAATACTTGGCTGAAAAAATCTTCTCCCAATTAACTTTAGGTTTTGACCAAGAAGAAATTACAAGACTTAGTAAGAGAAGTGGATCCTAATGAGCAATTGGATGAAGATGTGGAAGAGGTAAGATGGAGTTGGGCACCCCAGAGTCTGTGTCCCTGAGAGCTAAGACTTCAGAGGCAGACAGATCTGAATTTAAATCTTGGCTCTGCCACTTACCAGCTTTGTAGCTGTGGACACATAGCTTTTTGTGTTGGTAGGGTGTGGTATTACTTACCGACAGGGTTATTATGAGCGTCTCTTGGAATAACTTCATACAAATCACCTGGGAGAATGCCTAGCACTTTATACCTAGCAGCTGCTGCTACTTTTGCTTGGTGAAAAGGGTTCAGTTTGCTGCTCGTAGGCAGTTACGTTCAACAATTTTAGTTGTTCATGTGATATTCCTCCATGTTTCTAAGTAATACAGTTAAACAGATATTCTTCGGTTTCTGTCTTTGGACTTCCTGTAGATGAGGATTTTGTTAAGCCACTCACACATGTCCGTCCATGCTCCTTTCCCTCATTTCTCTTTTTTCTTTTTTTTTTTTTAGCAGTAGAGTTAATTTTTTTTTAAAGATTTTATTTATTTGTCAGAGAGAGAGAGAGAGAAAGAGTGCACAAGCAGGGGAAGCAGCAGGCAAAGGGAGGAGCAGACTCTCTGCTGAGCAGGGAGCCAAGATCATGACCTGAGCCAGGGTCAGATGCTTAACCAACTGAGCCACCCAGGCACCCTCCCTCATTTTTCTAATATATATATATTTTTTAAACACATATTTTTTAAGGATTTTATTTATTTATTTATTTATTTGTCAGAGAGAGAGAGAGAGAGCGAGAGCGCACAAGCTGGGGGAATAGCAGACAGAGGAAGAGGGAGAAGCAGGCTCCTCACTGAGCAAGTAGCCTGATGTGGGACTTGATCCCAGAACCCTGGGATCGTGACCTGATCCAAAGGCAGATGCTCAAGTGATAGGGCCACACAGTCATCTCTCCAATATAGTTTTTTTTGTTTTGTTTTTAAGATTTTATTTATTTACTTAGGAGAGAGAGAGTGAGAGAGCATGAGAGGGGAGAGGGTCAGAGGAAGAAGCCGACTCCCTGTTGAGCAGGGAGCCCAATGCTGGACTCCATCCCAGGACTTCAGGATCATGACCTGAGCCGAAGGCAGTCACTTAACGAACTGCGCCACCCAGGCGCCCCCCTCCAATATAGTTTTGTCACAGCATTTAGATAACTCAGAAATCAGTGTTGACATTTTTCTGATCAAGTACATATTGTTCACCTCTGAACCAAGTCCGGTTTTGTACTACCTACTAAAGTTGATAATTGACTTTTTTTTTTAAGATTTTATTTATTTGTTTGACAGAGAGAGAGAGAGCACATGCAGGGGAAGCTGCAGAGAGAGGGAGAAGCGGGCTCCCCACTGAACAGGGATCCTGACGTGGGGCTTGATCCCAGGACCTGGGATCACAACCTGAGCCAAAAGCAGACGATTAATCAACTGAGCCACCTAAGTGCCTTTGTTTCGTTGTGGGGTTTTTTTGTTTTGTTTTGTTTGTTTTTGTCAGTAATCTCTGTACCCAACATGGGACTTGAACTTACAACCCTGAAATCAAGAGTCACACATTCTACCTACTAAGCTAGCCAGGCGCCCCTATAATTGACTTATTTTTATTTAGTTTTCTTTGTGCCATTTTTTATTCTGGTTCTACTATCAGCTCTGGTATTCACCTATCAACATTGTTTTCCAAATGGATAAGTAATATGCAGATTTGGGTCCTCCTCCCCTCCCCAACTCAGATTTCATGCTCAGAAACCTCCATCCTGGGGCGCCTGGGTGGCTCAGTGGGTTAAGCCTCTGCCTTCAGCTCAGGTCATGATCTCAGGGTTCTGGGATCGAGCCCCGCATCGGGCTCTCTGCTCAGCGGGGAGCCTGCTTCTCTCTCTCTCTCTCCCTCTGCCTGCTTCTCTACCTCCTTGTGAGCTCGCTCTCTGTCAAATAAATAAATAAAATCTTTAAAAAAGAAAGAAACTCCCTCCTTTAAGGAGGACCCATGATATGATGAGCACTAGGTGTTATATGCAACCGATGAATCATTGAACACTACATCTGAAACTAATAATGTACTATATGTTGGCTGATTGAATTTGAATATCAATAATAAAAAGAACCCTCCATCATCTTCTGGTCTAATTAATTTTAGGCCACTTGAACAAGCCCTCCTCAGTCTTCCTGTCACTCTTTTTTTTTTCCCCCTCTGGCTCTCTTGTTTCCTATATCCCACATCCTCTTAGTCTCTTTTTTTGTTAGAGCGCATTTTTTTGTTATTGTTACTGCCTACAAAAGAATAGACAAGAAGCAAATGTTTGGGGGCGCCTGGGTGGCTCAGTGGGTTGAGCCTTCGGCTCAAGTCATGATCTCAGGGTCCTGGGATCGAGCCCCGCATCAGACTCTCTGCTCAGCGGGGAGCCTGCTTTCTCCTCTCTCTCTCTGCCTGCCTCTCTGCCTAATTGTGATCTCTGTCTGTCAAATAAATAAATAAAATCTTAAAAAAAAAAAAAAGAAGCAAGTGTTTGAAAGTCTCTTACATTCTAACCTCAGAACTTTTAGTTTGCATGGGTTTAGAATCAGATTATGAAAATAATTTTTTCCTTCCATTTGTGAAGGTATTGCTCCATGTCTTCAAAAAACCTATTAGGAAATCTTGTGTGGATGCCTGGCAGGCTTAGTCTGTAGAGCTTGCGACTCTTGCTTTCAGGGTTGTAAGTTCAATCCCCATGTTCAGCATCGAGCCTGCTTAGAAAAAGAAAGGAATTCCATGCTGTTCTGATCCGTTTTTTTAGTCTTCACTTTTTTTTAAATTCTGAATTTTCATATGAGCCTCAGTATCTATCTTTTTTCATTTGTTGTGCTGGCTTCCTAGAGCCTGTTTTTATTTGGGGGATGTGAGTGCCTCAATTCTGGGATGATTTTGTCTATTTTGGGGTTTGGAGTTTCTTTTTTTTCTTTTTTTTTTTTTTTAATTAAAGATTTTATTTATTTATTTGTCAGAGAGAGAGAGGAGCAAGAGTGAGCACAAGCAGGCAGAGTGGCAAGTAGAGGCAGAGGGAGAAGCAGGCTCCCTGCTGAGCAGGGAGCCCAATTTGGGACTCAATCCCAGTACGATGGGATCAATACCTGAGCCAAAGGCAGCCGCTTAACCAATTGAGCCACCCAGGTGTCCCGAGTTTGGAGTTTCTTATTGATGTTGTCTGTTTTGCCTTTGCTGAGGAATGTGTAGTGACAGGGAAGAGAAATACAGATTACAAAAACAGTATAACTTCATTTTAATTTTAATTTAATTTTATTTCTTTTTTAAGAGTTTATTTATTTATTTGACAGAGACATAGAGAGCACAAGTAGGCAGAGCAGCAGGCAGAGGGAAGGGAGAAGCAGGCTCTCCACCAACCTGGGATAATGACCCGAGCTGAAAGCAGCCACTTAACCGACTGAGCCACCTAGATGCCCCATTTATTTTTATTTTTTTAACCAGAGGGAAAATATTTGCTCTCTCTGCGTGTGTATGTGTGTGTTGGGAGGGTGTTTGAGGCAGCAGTTTTATTGCGATATAATTCATACACCATAAAATTCACTCATTTGAAATCTACAGTTCAGTGGTCATTAGTCTCTTCACAGAATTGTGCAACTCTCAACACAGTCATTTTTTTTTTTTTAAAGATTTTATTTATTTATTTGACAGACAGAGATCATAAGCAGGCAGACAGGCAGAGAGAGGGAGAGGAGGAAGCAGGCTCCCTGCAGAGCAGAGAGCTCGATGCGGGACTCGATCCCAGGACCCTGAGATCATGACCTGAGCCGAAGGCAACGGCTTAACCCACTGAGCCACCCAGGCGCCCCAACACAGTCATTTTTTTAACACATGATGTATTATTAGTTTCAGAGGTAGAGGTCAGTGATTCATCAGTTACATATAACACCCAGAGCCCATTACATCACGTGCCCTCCTTAATGCCCATCACCCAGTTATCCCATCCCCCTCCCACCTGCCCTCCAGCAACCCTCAGTTTGTTTCCTACAGTTAAGAGTCTCTTAGGGTTTAACACAGGCATTTTTAGAACATTTTCCTCATCCCTGAAAGAAACCCATACCTATGAGCAGTCACTCCCATTTTTCCCCAGCCCCCATAGTCCTTAAGCAACTAACTACTAATTTACTTTCTGTGTCTATAGATTGGCCTCTTCTGGACATTTCAGATAAATGGAGTCATATGATACGTGATGTCTGTGCATGCCTTCTTTCATTTAGTATAATGTTTTTAAAGTTCATGTTTTAAGGAGTATGAGTACCTCATTTCTTTTTATGACAGAATACTCTTCCATTCTAGAGACATACTGTATTTTGTTTAGCCATTCATCGGTTGATGGGTTGTATGCACTTTTTGGTTATTATGAATAATGTTGCGTGAATATTCACATGCAAATTTTCTGTTTTTTCTTTTCTTTTTGACTCATGTACACATTTCTTTTTTAAGATTTTATTTATTTATTTGACAGAGGGGGACATAGCAAGAGAGGGAACACAAGCAGGGGTAGTGGGGGAGGGAAAAGCAGGTTTCCTGCGGAGCAGGGAACGCAATGTGGGGTTCCATCCCAGGACTCAGGGATCATGACCTGAGGTGAAGGCAGCCACTTAACAACTGAGCTACCCAGGTGCCCCTCGTGCATACATTTTTGTGTGGAAATACGCTTTCATCTTTCTTGGTAATATTTCTTGGAGTCATGTGGTAACTGTGTTTTTCCTTTGAGAAACTGCCTTTTCCAAAGTGCTGCATTCTTTTACGTTCCTATCAGCAGTGTGAGATTTCGATTTTCTTCTATTGGTTTTTTGATGAGTTCTGCTCAGTGTTTACTCTTCCTTTTTTATTTATTTATTTATTTATTTATTTAAGAGAGAGAACACGCAGGAAGGGGAACAGGGAAAGAATATTCAAGCAGGGTCCTTGCTGACCAAGGAGTCTGATAGGGGACTTGATCCCAGGACCCCCAGATCATGACTCAGATGAAGGCAGATGCTTAACTGACTGAGCCACCCAGGTGTCCCTCGTTTCTTTGAAATTCTAAGTTCTACTTGCTAGGGAGATTATCCTTAGTTTATCCTCTAAACCTTTTAAGTTTTGTTGTTGTTGTTGACAAAAAAATTTTAATTTCTATAACGTTTTCTTGTTGACTAGTTGGTCTTTTTTTTTTTCCCCCTTAAGATTCTGTTTTGTACGGGGCGCCTGGGTGGCTCAGTGGGTTAAGCCGCTGCCTTCGGCTCAGGTCATGATCTCAGAGTCCTGGGATCGAGCCTGCTTCCTCCTCTCTCTCTGCCTGCCTCTCTGCCTGCTTGTCATCTCTCTCTGTCAAATAAATAAATAAAATCTTAAAAAAAAAAAAAAAAGATTCTGTTTTGTAAGTAATCTCTATATCCACCATGGGGCTTGAACTCACAAACCGGTTATCAAGAATTGTACACGGTACTGACTGAGCCAGCCAGGTGCCCCTAATTGGTCCTTTTTATCCCCATGGCACTCTGTTCTTATTTTTTCGTTGTGATATCTTTTCTTACCTTTCACTCTGAGGAATTACATTTTTTGACCTTTTCTTATTTTCCCTGCATTATCTTAGTGTCCTCTGGGTCCCTTTTTTCTCCTTTGGTTTGTTTATTTTCTTTTTAGTGTTTGAGATTTTCTTCAAATGCTTGGTGTTCTTGACTATCTGTTCTTAAAGAGTGAGCCACTGAAAACCTAATTCAAAACAGAACTTACTGACTGATGGGCTTCACTCAGTAATGTGCTGGGAAATGTTTAGCAACCAACTCTGTGGAGAGAAAGACCCTAATTTTGAACATTCCCTAATTTCTATGGTGTAAATATTCCCAATAGGCCCTATTTTAAGCTATCAACATGTTTCTGAATTCAAGATTATGAAGAAAGGCATATAATTAATTGGCTTTTGTGAGCTCCACTCAGCCAGTTTTAGCAAAGCACTGGCTTCACTTCAGAATAATTTATCCACAAGTCAGCCTTCTTATAGGGAATTCTCTTCGTGTCAGCATCTGTATGTCTTTTCTCTGGAGTCGTTTGGCATCTCCAGAGAAAAATCCTCCAGGCTCCTTGCCTGGAGGGTTTATCTCTAGCTTCTGATATGCTGGCAGAAAGGCAAGAGAAGGAGGCTGTGTCTGTCCCGTGCTGTGTCTGGTGCATTCTAATCCAGAGCCATTCAGTTGAACTCTATTCAGTTCTCTAGAGAACGAACTGCTGTGTTCTGGGTCAGGTATGTGTGGGGAGGAGTCTCTTGGCTGTTTTTGGAGTGTGGAGGCATGGGGACTAGTCTGTATATAGACACAGAGTAATTTCTCAGTTTTTAGTCCCATGCCTCAGCCCAGTCTTCTGTGGTAAATGGCACTTCCAGAACCTGGATCTTTTAGGGGTTGCAGGGGGCAAATCAAGTCAAATCTCATTGTTGTCCCTTCGATGGGTACTTGTGTTGTACCTTCCATCTGCTAGATCAGATCCCACTTTTCCACTGTTATCTCTTTGGCAAAAAATTACTTTAAAAGCTTATTGCATTCTCTTATCTATTAAGCATTTTTCTCCTGTTCTAATTGTCTTTGTGGATTTATATGTCTTTTTTTCCTTTTCTGTTATTTTAGTGCATTTAGGGAAGGAGAGGAGGTCATTTTTGGAATTGATCTGCCATGTTTAATCAGAAATCTCTCCATTGGGGGTGCTTGGCTGGCTCAGTTGCTAGAGCATGTGACTCTTGGTCTTGGGGTAATGAATTCAAGCCCCACATTGGGCATAGACCTTACTTTTTCATTCTTTTTAAGATTGTATTCATTTATTTAAGAGGGACAGAGTGTGGAAGAGAGAGCATAAGCAAGGGGAAGGGGCAGAGGAGAGGGAGAAGCAGGCTCCCCACTGACAGGGAGCCCAATGATGTGGGGCTCAATCCCAAGACCCTGGGATCATGACCTGAACCAAAGGCAGACACCCAGCCACCTTAGCCAATCAGGCACACCTAGAGCTTACTAGGAAAGAGAGAGAGAGAAAGGGGGAGAGAGAGAAGGAAGGAAGAAAGGAATCTTTCCATTTGATGGTATCCATTTGGTTTCATCGGAAAGATGACAATGTGATAATGGTCTAGCAGAATAAGTAATGTCTATCCATGGTTGTAATTTTATTTTATTTTTGGTCAGCAGAGGAAGCCATGGGGAATATATTGAGTGATGAGAATTCCAATTTTTAGTAGATTTTTAGCTTCAGAATTGTGACTTTTTTTTTTTTTAAGATTTTATTTATTTATTTGTCAGAGAGAGAGAGCGAGAGCGAGCACAGGCAGACAGAGTGTCAGGCAGAGTCAGAGGGAGAAGCAGGCTCCCTGCGGAGCAAGAAGCCCGATGTGGGACTCGATCCCAGGATGCTGGGATCATGACCTGAGCCGAAGGCAGCTGCTTAACCAACTGAGCCACCCAGGCATCCCCAGAATTGTGACTTTACTGTTCATGTTGTCCAGGATAATTGATAATGAAGTGGAAAGAACCCAGGTTTCGGACATGGAACCTCAAAGTCAAATTCTGGTTCCACTGCTTAGCATTTGTATGGTTATGAGTTAGCACCCTTCTGTATATAAGGAGGATAAAGTCCATGCCCCACTTTTTTTTTTACAGGATTACTATAAGGTCTCAGTGAGATTAATGGAAATAAAAATGCTTTAGGAGACTGTGAATGAGGAAGTATAATGATTCACTTTTGTTTTCCCACCTAATTCTAAAGAAAATACGAGGGTGAGGGATTGGACTGGTTGATCTCTCTAGATAGAAAGTTCAGAGAGTAACGTCCTCAGAATCTTGTGAGTTGCACTCAACCTGCTTAAACGAGTTGATGTGTTTCTAGTGTTGTCCTCACTCCTCCTCGTCCTCACCTTAGCCCAAATGCTGATTCCGGGCCTTCTAATAGACAGCCTAACTAAATATGTGATTCCAGCAGACAGAGTTGTCTCAGCAACAGGAGCCTGCTCTGCCAATGTCATGGTTACTCTCCCCCACTTTTGTCTTCCCCAGATGCTGCTGCAGATTGCTGATGATTTTATCGAGAGTGTGGTGACGGCAGCCTGCCAGCTTGCTCGGCATCGCAAGTCCAGCACCCTGGAGGTGAAGGATGTCCAGCTGCATCTAGGTATGTCGTCTTGTTCCTCCCTGAGGCATCCACACTGTTGCTCCTTCAGGACCACCAGGAACAGGTAGCGGGAGGAACTTTCATGTCAGGATTAGACTTTTGGGGGCTCTGGAATGGATGTATTTGTTCAATGGTAGCATTATACAGAGAAGAGAAATCTATCCATGGTCAGGAGAATGAGCCCAGGCATGGGTTTGCCACTTTCTATTGGTATCACCTTGTCCTTTCTCCTAACTTTCTCTCAGAGCCTGTTTTCCTCATTTGTAAAGTAGAGATCATAGTATCATCCTTACAGGGTGATCATGAGAATTATGGGTTACATTTGTCAGGTCACTGGCTTGGGGCCCTGCACAAAGTAAGAGTTTTGTAAATGTAGCTATTATGTCTCCAACATTTAAATAGTAGTTTTTCTCTTGCAGTTTTTAGCCTGTTTATCCATTTCCCCCTAAAATTATAATCATAATGTACATATAATTCTATATTCTGTTTTTCAACTTAAGACATACTAAATTCAAGCTTGGTTTTTCTGAGAGATACTTGACTAACATCGATAACCATCATCACTTGGGAAATGAGTAAGCCCCCATCTGCATTGGTTACAGTGTGCTCAGAAGAAAGTGAACAGTCTTGTGAGTATGAAGGCCAACTGAATGAGGCAGAAGTTATTACAAGATTCAGTATAGATCAGCCCATGAATAATTACTGAAAGGCTTCCTTGCTGGTGACTGGAAGCTATGGCTTGGGGAGGTACTGGGAGTCTCGGTGGAGTAACAGTTCCTGGTTAATGTTGCTAGTATTAATAACAGGACAGATATTCCAATTATCTATTATTAGATAACAAACTTAAAATGATAACAGTGGCTTAAAAATGTAATAGTCTTTTTTTTTTTTTTAAGATTTTATTTATTTATTTGACAGAGAGACATCACAAGGAGGCAGGTAGGTTGGGGAAGAAGCAGGCTCCCCACTGAGCAGAGAGCCCGATGCGGGACTCCATCCCAGAATCCTGAGATCACAACCTGAGCCAAAGGCAGCGGCCTAACCCACTGAGCCACCCAGGTGCCCCTGTAATAGTCGTTTATTTTGTTCAGTTGTCTGGGGCTTGAAGGGGCTTAGCTAGGCAGTTCTGCTGAGGGTCTCTCATGTAATTAAAGTCAGGTGGTACCTTGGTCCGAGATTGTTTTGAAGGAAGGTGTATTCATTTCCTAGGGCTGTTATAACAAAGCACCACACACTAGGGAGGTTAAAACAACCAAACATATTCTCTCACTGTTCTGGATGCCAAAAGTCTACGATCCCTCCAATGCTTCTATGAAGAAGACTTCCTTGCCTTTTTCTAGCTGTTGGGGGTGGCTTGCAATCCTTGGCATTCTCTGCGTATAGCTGCATCACTCTGTATGTGCCTCGGCCTTCACGTGGCCTTCTCTCCTGCATGTGTCCCTCTCTCTGTCTCCTCTCCTCTTGTAGGATGCCAGTCATATGGAATTAAGGGCCCACCCTACTCCTGTACAACCACGTCGTAATTAATCATATCGCAGTAATCCTGTTTCCAGTATATTCTGAGGTACTGGGGGTTAGGACTTAAACATGTCTTTTTTGAGGGACACAATTTGACCTATAACAGAGTTTCACCAGTCCAAGTCTGATACTGGGGCTAGAAACTCCCCCAAAGCTGGAATTCCAGGGGCGCCTGGGTGGTGCAGTCAATTAAGTGTCCAACTCTTGGTTCTGGCTCAGGTTGTAATCTCATGATTATGAGATCAAGCCCAGAGTCAGGCTTAGCAAGGAGCCTGCTTGAGATTTTCTCTCCCTCTCCTTCTGCCCATCCCACTCCTGCTCTCTTTCGTTCTCTCAAATAAATCTTGAAAAAAACAAACAAAAAACCAATCTGGGACTCCACAGTCTCCCCCTCTCTGCAGTCTCTTTTTTTTTTTTTTAAAGATTTTATCCATTTGACAGAGAGCACAAGCACGAAGAGGGAGAGAGAGAAGCAGGTTTTCTGCTGAACAAGGAGCTGGATGTGGGACTCGATCCAAGGACCCTGGGATCATGACCTGAGCCAAAGGCAGACACTTAAGGACTGAGGCACCCAGGCGTTCCCTCTCTGCAGTCCACCCCCCTTTTCTTTTTTAAGATTTTATTTATTTATTTGATGGAGAGAGATCATAAGTAGGCAGAGAGGCAGGCAGAGAGGGGGTGGAAAGCAGGCTCCTTGCTGAGCAGAGAGCCCAATGCGGGGCTTGATCCCAGGACTCCGAGATCATGACTTGAGCTGAAGGCAGAGGCTTAACCCACTGAGCCACCCAGGGGCCCCCAGAGTTTCACTCTGAGATGATAAAATGTTTTAGAGATAGTTGGTGATAATGGTTGCACAACAATGTGAATGTGCTGAATGCCACTGAACTGTGTACTTAAAAATGGTTAAAATGCTCTCTGATATGAGGAATTTGAGAGGCAAGGTTGGGGTGTTGTGGGGGGGTAGAGAAGGATAAAATGAAACAAGATGGCATCGGGAGGGAGACAAACCATGAGACTCTTAATTTCACAAAACAAACGAGGGATGCTGGGGGAGGGGGTTAGGGAGAGTATGGTGGGGTCATGGACATTGGGGAGGGTATGTGCTGTGATGAGTGCTGTGAAGTGTGTAAGTAAACCTGATGATTCACACATTTAATAAAAATTTTTAAAAACACAAAACAAGGGACGCCTGGGTGGCTCAGTTGGTTAAGCGGCTGTCTTTGGCTCGGGTCATGATCCCAGCGTCCTGGGATCGAGTCCCACATCGGGCTCCTTGCTCCGCAGGGAGCCTGCTTCTCCCTCTGCCTCTGCCTGCCATTCTGTCTCCTATGCTCACTCTCTCTCTCTGACAAATAAATAAAATCTTAAAAAAAAAAATACAGGGGCACCTGGGTGGCTCAGTGGGTTAAGCCTCTGCCTTCGGCTCAGGTCATGATCGCAGGTCCTGGGATCGAGCCCCACATCGGCCTTTCTGCTCAGCCGGGAGCCTGCTTCCTCCTCTCTCTCCACCTGCCTCTGCCTACCTATGTTCTCTCTCTGTCAAATAAATAAAAAACAAACAAACAAACAAAAAATAAAAAAAAAAATACAAAATAAAACCAAAAACATGGTTAAAATGGTAAATTTTAGGTATATATTTTGCCACAAAATCCCCACACACAACAGATTATATTACTTTATTATTTTTTTTTTAAGATTTTATTTATTTATTTGACAGAGAGCGATCACAAGTAGGCAGAGAGGCAGGCAGAGAGAGAGAGAGAGAGGAAGCAGGCTCCCCGCTGAGCAGAGAGCCCGATTCGGGGCTCCATCCCAGGACCCTGGAATCATGACCTGAGCTCAAGGCAGAGGCTTTAACCCACTGAGCCACCCAGGCGACCCCAAATTATATTACTTTAGAGCTTAGCATCCTGTTTTTAAAATATTTTGTGTTTTAATTATTGAAATTAAAATTGGAATATTAGGGGTGCCTGGGTGGCTCAGTGGGTTAAAGCCTCTGCCTTCAGCTTGGGTCATGATCCCAGGGTCCTGGGATCGAGCCCCGCATCGGGCTCTCTGCTTGGCAGGGAGCCTGCTTCTCCATCTCTCTCTGCCTGCCTCTCTGCCTACCTGTGATCTCTGTCTGTCAAATAAATAAATAAAATCTTTAAAAATAAAATAAAATAAAATTGGAATATTAGTTTATTCATTAGAGGTAAGGAGTAATTATCACAATGACAAGAATACTCACAAGTCTGCATGGCCAGGACAGCTTCTGTAGTATGCCTAATGGAGGCTGAGTCATAATCAGAAGATTGCTCAGAGGGCAGTGGATTGGAGCATGGGGAATTAGGGAACCTGGTAGTCAGTGGCACTAGACCACCTACATCTGTTCCACACCACCAACCCCAACAAAGGTAGGCTTGCCAATGGGGCTGGAAACTCTGGACACCACCTCTTGTGACTAACTGGAAGGGGTACAGCCGGGTTTGCTTCTGACCCAATTTCCTACACTTGCTTAATGGACTAAGCTCCCTTTCTGAAGACAGTCTTGAGAAATGTGAACATTCAATGACATAATGTACATGGAATGCTTTGTACAATGCTGCTTTATGCCACACATTTTCACTATACCTTTTAGTCACTAAATGATTGTTGTTGCTATTACATTAATATTATATAAACTATAAATACATACGCATTTAGGAATGTCTGGTGGCTCAGTTGGTTAAGCATCTGCCTTTGGCTCTGGTCGTGATCTGGAAGGTCCTGGGACCAGGCTGCTTCTCCCCCTCCTGAAGCCCCTCACCCCAGCTCATGCTGTCTCTCAAATAAATAAAAAAAAAATCTTTTAAAAATGCTTATTTAGGGGCGCCTGGGTGGCTCAGTGGGTTAAAGCCTCTGCCTTCGGCTCAGGACATGATCCCAGGATCCTGGGATCGAGCCCCACATCGGGCTCTCTGCTCAGCGGGGAGCCTGCTTCCCCTCCTCTCTATCTGCCTGCTTCTCTGCTTGCTTGTACTCTCTCTCTCTGTCAAATAAATAAATAAAATCTTTAAAATAAAAAAAAAAATGCTTATTTAGTTGAGGTCTATCCCGATGGGGCTTTTTCTGTAGACCTACATCGTTGGAAACGCCTCATAGAGTATTTGTGTGGTTTCCTTTATTCACAGAACTATGTGTTAGATCGGTGGGAAAGAACTGTAAGACACTTATCATTATCTGCTAAAACTCTGACCTAATAGTTATGTTTTTTAAATCTTAGGTATTGGTGTATCCCAATAATCTGTACAGTTCTAGGGTGATAGTTTAGGGGTGAATATGATTTGAACTCATATTTAGAGGGTGTTTGAAATTGAGAACCAGACAGATCCCCACTCAGACCCTAAACAGGGCCCTGAAGTAAAGACATTGGATCCCAAAGATTACAGGTGGGGAGTTCTTAAAGTATGTCCGTATTCAAATGGAGATGCAAGAAGCCCAGCTGAAAGAACTCTGGAGTGACAGTGACAACTGTGGATTGATCAAGTTCTTTTTAAAAGGGCTGTTTTGAAGATTATGATTCTAACTTTGGAGGAACTATGGTGATGAGCAGTGACTGGCAGTGGAAGTAATCACATGTAAAAACTCCTTAAATAAAAATTTATTGGCTTTAAAAAAAAATGCTTATTTAAATATTTTGCTACACATACTTAACATGTGTGCATTCTTGCCTGGTAGCAACCTTTTTTTTTTAAAGATTTTATTTATTTATTTGACAGAGGGAGAGAGAAATCACAAGTAGGCAGAGAGGCAGGCAGAGAGAGGGGGGGAGACAGGCTCCCTATTGAGCAGAGAGCCTGATGTGGGCTTGATCCCAGGACCCTGAGATCATGACCTGAGCTGAAGGCAGAGGCTTAACCCACTGAGCCACCCAGGTGCCCTGTGACCTTTATTTTTAAGATTTAAATCTTTTTTTTTGTTTTCTTAAAGATTTATTTATTTTAATCCTTTTTTTTTTTTAAGATTTTTTATTTATTTGTTTGACAAACAGAGATCACAAGTAGGGAGAGAGGCAGGCAGAGAGAGAGAGGAGGCAGTAGGCTTCCTGCTGAGCAGAGAGCCCGATATGAGGCTCAATCCCAGGACCCTGAGATCATGACATGAGCGGAAGGCAGAGGCTTTAACCCACTGAGCCACCCAGGCGCCCCAATTTTAATCTCTTTTAAGATTTTATTTATTTATTTATTTTGGAGAGAGAACGAGCAGGGAGAGGGAAAGGGAGAGAATCTCAAGTACACTCTGCACTGAATGTGCACTGGATGTGGGCTCAATCCCTTAACCCTGAGATCACGACCTCCACTGAAACCAAGAGTTGGATACCTAACCGACTGACCCAGCCAGGTGCCTGGGATTTATTCATTTATTTATTTGAGAAAGAGAGAGAAAAAGAGTGCACCAGGTAGGGTGGGGCAGAGAGAGAGGAGGTCTAAGGACATTCCCTGCTAAGTGCAGAACCCAACTTAGGACTCAGTTCCACGACCTCGAGATCATGACCTGAGCCCAAACCAAGAGTCAGTCACTCAACTGACTGTACCACCCAGGAGCCCATAAGATTTATTTTAAGTAATCTCTATACCCAGTGTGGGGCTCGAACTCACAACCCTGAGATCAAGAGTCACGCTCTCCACCGACTGAGCCAGACACCCCATTACGCTCTTTTTTTTTTTTTTTTAAAGATTTTATTTATTTATTTGATAGACAGAGATCACAAGTAAGCGGAGAGGCAGGCAGAGAGAGAGGAGGAAGCAGGCTCCCTGCTGAGCAGAGAGCCCAATGCGGGGCTCGATCCCAGTACCCTGAGACCATGACATGAGCCGAAGGCAGAGGCTTCAACCTACTGAGCCACCCAGGCACCTCAACACTCTTTCTTAAAGAGACTCTGTAGATCCATATCCTGAGCCACTTTGTGTGGGTTGTAAAGTTTAATTCCAGAAGAATTAAACTTTAAAGAAGAATCTCAGTGTTACTTTCAAGAGTGACAACAGATATTATTAGCAGAAGGCTTCAGGATTTTTATTTTCAAAGAAATATTGGAGGAAGGACACCTGGGTGGCTCAGTTGGTTAAACATCTGCCTTTGGCTCAGGTCATGATCCCGGGGTTCTGGGACTGAGTCCCACATTGGGCTGCTTGCCCAGCGGGGAACCTGCTTCTCCCTCTGCCCCTCCCCATGCTTGTGCGCTCTCTCTCTCGCTCTCTCTGACAAATAAATAAAATCTTAAAAAAAAAATATTGGAGGAGAGCTGTATATAAAATTCTTCTAGACCCAAACATGAATCATTCATTCACCCAATAGTTACTGTAGATGAGGCACAAAGTATAACTAGAAAACCACTAATGCTCAATTTGATTTAAGTAAGTGTTGTGCTTGGAGCAAAACAGATTTGTAAAACAAGTGTTTTCAGGGGTTTAGGGGAGTATGATAAAGTTCGTAACTCCTTTTGAGTAGACTTATTCCCTAAATAATCTTGTGTAAGTATAATTTTTTACATACTTAGAGTGCAACACACTTTTATTTGTGGCTGGGGGGTCCATGTAGCTATGGTGATTACTGACATAGTCAAATCATCAGAATCTCTGCCTTGTTGGAACTTCTGGGGACACTCTCACAGGGATGATCATACCCACTGGCATGTGGTGTGGACATAACCCATGTCTGTATCTGTATCTCTGTGCCTTTATACCGGGCTCTGGGATTGCATTATGACCTTGAATGCTATTAGCCACCCTATGAGGTGGTTATTACAGTTGTGAACTGCCGTGTAAAAGCTGAAGAAACCAAGACCCAGCGTCCTCCAGCTCCACAGCAGAAGCAGCAGAGCTGGGACTTGGCCCTTAACTCCCAAATACTAGGAATGCCTTTCTGCTCCTCCTCTTCCTTTGAGTTTGAGAGGGGTGACTTTAAACATAGGAGTAAGACAACTGTAGGGGAGGGGGATGCCTGGGTGACTCAGATGGTTAAACATCTGCCTTCTGCTCAGGTCGTGATCCCAGGGTCCTAGGATCGAGTCCCGAGATGGGCTCCCTGCTCAGTGGGGAGCCTACTTCTCCCTCTCCCTCTGCTGCTCCCCCTGCGTGTGCTTTTTCTCTGTCTCTCCCAAATAAATAAATAAAATCTTAAAAAAAAAAAAGAAAAGACAACTGAAGGGGCACCTGGCTGGCTCAATCAGTGGAGTGTGTGACTCGACCTTGGCATCATGAGTTTGAGCCCCCTGTTGGACATGGGGCCTGCTTTAAAAAAAAAAAAAAAAGGAAAGAAAAAAAGACAAGACAACTGAAGAAACAGGAGTTTCCGCTTCTGTGGAGCTGCATGGAAACCTGAGGGCTCAGCGCTCACAGCCTGGAGTCAGTTATTCCTTGGTCCTTTGTCGACAAAGGTCGAATGGTGTCATTGGAGGCACCACAAGGGATCCCCCATTTGTATTCCGTAGAACCCATCTGCAGGGCTGCTGTTCATTACTACGGTTGATCGCTCAGATGAGTCCTCCTTGACCCTTGTCTAAGGGTCACACTGCACCCCGATGCTGCCTTCCCTGTCCCCTTATCTCTGTGCTGGCCTCTTCCTTGCAGAACGCCAGTGGAACATGTGGATCCCAGGATTTGGCTCTGAAGAAATCCGACCCTACAAAAAGGCTTGCACCACAGAGGCCCACAAACAGGTGAGGAGCCGTCAGAACCCCAGGGCAGCCACGGCCCATCCCTTGAACTGTGTCTCTGAGGGAGTGCACATGGCTACGGTCCCTGCACTTGTCACTTCCTCCACATAGGAAGCTCCGCTCCCTGGACCAAAGATCAGAGAGGGCAAGAGGCAGCAGGGCTCCATGGGAGAACAGTCACTTACTTCTGTGGTTCTCTGCTGTTCCCACATGGGGTCTCAGCTTTTTCTCTCAACACTGATGGGTGTCACTTAAAGCTGTTGATTGTAGCTTCTTCTAATATGGGTAGAACTCGCTCCTTCCACTTCTCCCTGATGAAATCTCTGCGTTGTGGTTGATTGAAAGAGAGGCCATACTTGTGCTGGAAGGTAGCACCCAGGCTGCTGTGCCAGGCCTTCTGGCCTCTGTCCCAGCTTGCCCTTAGTTCTCTATCCCTGTGACTGACTGCAGACCTGAGGGGTCAGTACGAGAACCTAACCCCACTTATACTGTGCAACAAGCTGGCCCTGTCATTGGTCTAATAACAATGATGAGTTCCTTTTGACAAAGTCTTAATTTAACTGGTGGCTCCAGTTTGAAAAGTGAGCTTTTTTCAAGCTTGATGGGCACATTGTGTGGTTTTGGCTGAGTGTCCCTTGCTTGTCCATAGCCTGGGATCTCTAGAGTGTATGTGTTTACAGACCTCACAAAGGAAGCCCTTACAGGGAAGTCACCAGTAGTCTGAATCAAAGGACCATAGTATTCTTCAGAAGGGAGTCCCTCCAGACAATGGTCATTTTGGCTCTGTTTCCTAATTAATCCACTTTCCAGCTTTATCTATCTATCTCTCAGAAAGTGTCATAATATTAGGACAATCTCTTAGTCAAAAGAGTAAGCAGAGGGGCACCTGGGTGGCTCAATGGGTTAAGCCTCTGCCTTCAGCTCAGGTCATGATCTCAGGGTCCTGGGATGGAGCCCTGCATGGGGCTCTCTGCTCAGCAGGGAGCCTGCTTCCCCCCCATCCTCTGCCTGCCTCTCTGCCTACTTGTGATCTCTGTCAAATAAATGAATAAAATCTTAAAAAGAAAAAAAAAAAAAAGAGTAAGCAAAGCAGATCAGTAATTCGGCCAGTGGCTGGTAATAGTAAAATTTGAAACCCATGACCTGAATGTTCCCCTGATGGGTTGTGGTGGAAATTGTTAGTGTGCGTTTGCTTCACTGTAGGTCGTCTTGTGTGAAATGTCAGCTCCCTTTTATGTGTGGCCACAGGCTTGACACAGTCCCCTTCCCTATTTTCTTCATCCTCACATTAGGCTGGGGGAGTCTAGAAAACACAGGCTTTGATGGCTTGTCCCCTAAGTCCCCAAAAGGCAAGAACTGTCATCTTCTGTTTTTAACTTTTTTGCCATTCTGCTGACCTACAGCTACTACAGCTGACTACAGCAGTTTGGGTCTTTTGGTCAATGAAATGGGTCCACTGGGCTATCTAAACATCTCCTGGGGCCCTGAAGACTGTTGTCAGGCTCAAAGGAGCCTGCTGAGCTGCCCTGTGTGGATAGGTTCCCAGGGCTCCAGCCTGTGGTATAGACTGTGCCCCACATGGGTGACGGGGAAAGTTCCTGACTCTAAGCTGTGTAATTGGTTATTTCACTCTTCTTTCAGAGAATGGCATTGATCCGGAAAACAACCAAGAAATAACACATGGGAAGGTCAGGGAATGGACAACGATGTATTTGGAGATACTTGAGCTGAGACCTCAGCCATCTCATCTTTGGATTTTTTTTTTAATGCTTTACAGAGAAGCATATATTTTTTATTAACAGTGCAGCAATATCTATAATGACTGAGAGGATCTGCCAAAAGAATAAAGCCTCCTCCCCCAACTTCCGGTCCCTTTTCCCTGCCGTCTCAAAGAGGAACGATGTATCTTCCAGAGAAGATTTTATTTGTGGTTTATTATATAAGTGATTGAATATGGGACAAAGCATTATGGTCTTGTTTGGTGAGACAGTATTAGCAGGATTTGTAGAGGTTTGTGTTTCTTTCTCCCATCCCCCTCTCCCTGTACTTTGTAATGTCAGTGTTTATATAAATATGACTTTCATTTGCTTTTCCAGAATAAAGAAGTTATTAATCGAGAGACACAGGGTACATGGCTTACAGCCTTTGAAAGGCCAGAGGCAGTTAAAAGGACAAGCAAGGCTGGATGTAGCTCTCTGTCAGCAGGTGGCAGCACCATTAGCCATTTCTTTACGGAGGAAAAAACCCAGGAATTTTTCTATTCTTTTACTCCAAGGAAGGCCATACCATCAGTAGGAGTTTGAGTCCAGTTTCTCTGCCATAAGAATGGGGCAGAGTGACCTCTCGTGAACCCCAAACTGAAGAGGCATCTGGTTTTGGCGAAGCCTTTTCTGACCCACCCTTCGGAAACTCCTGGAGTTCATCCTTGGTCCTAAGAAAGGATGGCAGTACCCTGGGGAAAGGCCCATCTGTGCAGGTGCCTTGTCTGTTCTTAGTTGTTGATATCCCTGATCCCGGTATCTGCATCATCATGCAGAAGAAACCAGGCCCCTAAGACCTCAAGGTCAAGACCTTCAGTGGCACCTAGCTTCATCCCATCCTGAGCCCAGCATAGCCCTTTTGGGTTGTGAGGGTTCCTTGGTCTTCAGAGGGCATGGCTGTTCATCCAGGGGTCACTGGTATGGGCACATCCTCCGTGCCTTGCTTTCAATCCCTCCCACTTGGAATTTGAGCCCAGAACCCCTCTCTTCACACCTCGTCGCTCTCTTGAGGCTGTGCTGTTGTTTCTGTTGCTCTTGGTCAAGGTCTCAACATAGTGGGCACCCAGAGAAGCAGCAAGCTTCCCCCCTTCCTCTGGCATCACTGTTGTTGAGGCCCCAGGTCTCTCTTGTGGCCTACCACCAGGGAGAGGATGTTGAAAGGTTTCACTTTTTCCAGAACCTCCAAATGCCACTGGGTGACACTCTCAAAGGATGTTCTGTTGGTGATACCAAACAGCAAAAGGCCTCCTGCCGAGTTCCAATAGTAGGAGCAAGGCACTGACCTTGACAGCCAAGAAGGAATCCAGAGTTAGTTTTGGTTCCTCCACTGAGGACAAAAAGGGACAAAGGAATCCGGGCAGTGTAATGGAAAGAGCTGGGGGAGAGTCCAAAGTTCTCAATTCTTGATCCACTGTGTGACAGGTAAGTGGCTTCACCTGTCTTGAATCTTGTCCCACCTGCCTGGGGAGGGGCTGGTCATTGAGCAAGTATTTATGAGCTGGAGCTGGAGCTGGAGCTGGGCCTGGGCCGGGCCGAGGGCTGCACTGTTAGCTACGAACACAGGGAGCGCTCTTGTGATAAGGTGAGTGAAAACCAGCCTCAATCAGTTAAGCCTCTGACTCTTGATTTCACTTCGGATTGTGATCTCAGGGTCCTGGGATTGGCCCTAAGGGGCTCTGCGCTTCGTGTGAATTCTGCTTGAGCTTTTCTTTCTCTCTGCCCCTCCCCCTGCTGGTATGTGCTGTCTCTCACATGCTAGCTCGCATGTGCTAGTGCTCTCTCTCTCTCTCTCTCTCTCAGAATAAATGGATACATCTTTAAAAAACAAACAGACAAAAACCTGCTTCTGGGGACGCCTGGGTGGCTCAGTTGGTTGGGCAGCTGCCTTCGGCTCAGGTCATGATCCCAGCATCCTGGGATCGAGTCCCACATCGGGCTCCTTGCTCCGCGGGGAGCCTGCTTCTCCCTCTGACTTCTCTCTTCCACTCTGTCTGCTTGTGCTCCCTCTCGCTCTCTCTTTGACAAATAAATAAATTAAATCTTTAAAGAAAAAAAAAAACAAAAAAAACCTGCTTCTGTGCCAAGGGCTGCAAAGGAGAGAGGCTTGTAGGGTGGTCTCACCAGCGGAGCTGAGGGACTCGGGTGAAGGGAGTCACCCGAGTCTCTCCCTCAGAGAGAGACCTGCACCTCAGATCTCTGAGGGAGAGAGGCCTGCAGCCTGGGGCGGTGCTGTCAGGCCAGGTTGTGCAGGGCCTTGCAGGCCCCAGCCATGCAGGCTTTACCCAGACAGGAACAGGAGCCATTTTAGATTTGCGTGGGGGGAAAGGTCACTCTGGCCGGGCAGTGGAGTACACACAGCCAGGAGGGGAAGGGAGAGGACAAGTGTGGAAGCAGAGAGATCCATTAGAAGGCCGCCGCCTGATTGAAGCGGTGGTAAGTGCAGGACGGGTGAATCTGCAAGACAGTTACAGCGGGCACTCACAAGCTTTGGTGACTGTGTGTAGGGGTGCGGGACTGGGGCACCACTTAGTGATCCGTAGGGTTTGTCTGACTTGGCGTGCTCACCCCTGGGGCAGCTTGGCCCCACCCTGGGCACGAGGCCCTCTTCCTCCTTGGATGAGTAACTATGCCCACTCGATTCCCAGAGCCCGGCCTGGTGCAGACAGTTGGGCAACAGGGCATCCTTGCAGAGGGGCGGTGGAGAGTGCTTCCCGTGGTGCTGCGCTAAGCACCTCCCATGGGCTAAGCACCTCCCATGGACGAGCGCTTTGTGTTTCCCCAAGTCTGAAGAAGGAAGAATGTGCGAGGTCTATGTGGTGCACTTGAATTGTATCTTATCTAATCCTGGTTCCCAGGAGGAAACGGAGACTTAAACAGTTTAAGGAACTCAAGGTCACACAGCTTGTGACAAGAGCACAGGCAGATGTGGAGCCTGCGCTCTTAACCATCTGCCTGCGCTCTTAACCGGCCCTATCTCCCTAAACCTAGGGAGACAAAATGGGGAGTGACCAAGAACAGCATATGCAAAGGCCCAGAGGTATAAAGAAGTCTGCGGCAATGTGGCTCAAGCACAAGGTGTAACACTGGGAGAGGATAGCCTGAGGTGAACAGAAAGTGAGCGCGGGAGGAGGATGGATGACAGACATAGTGGCGAGGGCCAGCACCTAGGCTTCAGAGGCTGTTCTGCATGTGTGTCTGTCTATCTGTCTTGCAGAAGTGGGAGGGTGTAGTGTAGACAGCCCACAGGTGGGCCGCGGGCTTCCCATCCCTTATCAACCTGGCCAATACCCCCCCACACTTTTTTTTTTAAAGATGTATTTATTTATTTGAGATTGAGTGAGAGAGTGGGGGCAGAGGACAGAGGGAGAGGGAAAAAGAAACTCAAGCAGACTCTCTGCTAACCGCAGAGCGCAACACAAGGCTTGATCTCACAACCCTGAGATCATGACCTGGGCCAAGAGTCAGATGCTCCATCAACAGAGTCGCCCAGCTGCCCTGAGTTAATACCTGTGTTAATTGTTGGACATTTTAGGGCTAACAGAAAGACTGCATCTGATAAGAGGATCCTGGTGCTAAAAACAGGCATATAAACAAAAAAAATTTGAAAACCGTAGGTGCTAGGGACTGGGGAGATTGAGGTGGAGGACTGGTGTGATTGTATTTACATGTTACAAGCCTTGCACGGGCTACTGGCCTGGAGAATGGAGTTGGAAACAGGGGAGGGGGTCTAGCCAAGAAGTTGCTGCAGTTATTTCAGACTAAAAGTAAAGGCATATGGCATGCAAGGTTTCCCTGAGAAAGCATTAACCAAAAGACAGAGGTAGAGGATGGTTGCAACATCATGGTTGAGTTTTGAGGGCACAGAGGGGGCCATCTGGGACCAGAAAACCATCCTGAAAAGTCCCCTGTGCCTGCATGAGGGGAAGCGGGGAGGAGGAGGCCAGACGTGGACTGAAGCCTCACAGTTATCTGTAGTTAGAAAGGAAAAACTCCCAGCATCATCCAGTGCAGCCCCATAACTTACAGGTAAGAACATTAAGGTCTGAAGAGGCCGTTATGACCTGAGGTCCCTGGGCAGGTCGGGACTCAGACCTGTGGTTTTGGTCCATTGTCCATCCTTCTCATGGCCTCGAAGAACTACAGTCTTGGCGGGGGGTGGGGGGTAAGGGGGAGCGCAAAATGATGTAGACGACAGAGCCTGAAATCTCCAGGTTCCCTGAAGGCTCGGAGAAGAAATTGAGTTGGGCCAAGCCTTGAAGGACTGAGTTTTGACAGAGATGGAGGAAGGACATTCCAGACCGGGGACTGACACATGAAAGACCCAAAGGGAGCTTGTTAACAGAAGGAACTTAACACTTACTGGGCACTTAATAGTGTCCTATTTAATCCTCTAACAAAACTGGGGGGGAGGAATTGTTCTCATTTTACGAGGAAGACCGCGGCTCAGAGGTAGGGGACGGGCTGGGCTCCTACCCAGACGTCTTCAGTTCCAGACTGTGTGCGGAGGGCAGGATGGGTCTTCCCTCTTAACCCACTAAGTTTCAGAGGCTCGCAGAATGGACAGGGTCTTCAGAAAGGCTCCCATGGGTGGCAGATTGGCTGTGTGCCTTCAAAAGGCGTGGATTCAGGCCCAATAGCCCGACCTTGCCGAAGATGCTGTGGCTGGAGGGTTTAGCCGGGGCGCTGCCTGGGAGAGGGAGTTTTGCTTGCTCAGACTCGTCTAGGGATAGACCTGAAGGGACAATTCTGGAACTTCACTCCTAGTACGGAAGCAGAAACCAGCTCAGTCTCCAGAAGTAGGTAATGATTTTTAAGAACTCTTTAACAGAATCTGGGGTCCTCGTGATCTCCCCACAGTTTACTTTGGTAGTCTCGTCATGACAGTGATGAATAAAACCTCAGGGGAAAAGGAGCACTTCCATTTGGTGAATTCCTACTGTGTGACCAGCACTGCCCTTCATTTAGGTGGGACCTAATCCTTTCGAAAACCCTGTGAGTTGGGCATTATGATCCTCGTTCTCCAGAAGAGTTCTCTGAGGCTTGCAGAGATGAAGGGAGCTCCCCAGGCTCCCCCAGTTACACACAGTGGAGCTGGGAGTCAAACCCAGGCTTGAATGCAAAGCCCACAGTAATTTTAGGCCGCTGGGATGCTCCTGTGGTTAAGAAGTGATACTTATCTGAGTGTCACAAGCCAATCCCGTCACGCAGGGAGAGGGCAGAGGGCTGGGGCCATCCAGTGGAAGGAAACCACTCGTGCAAAGCCCAGGGCTGCAGGTGGTTCAGAATCTGTCAGGGCAGAGTAGGGGGAGAGGCAACACGCACAGGCTCAGGAAGGGCCAGGACTGTGGGGAGATTATTTGAATTCTGGGAGGGGAGCAGCCATGTCAAATGTACTTTAAAAATTGCCTCTGGGGCACTGTGGATGCTGAATCAACAGGGGACACCCTACAGCCTTCCAGAGGGGTGTCACAGTCTCCACTAGGGGCCTGAGGCCTGAGCTGGGACAGCAATGACACTCAGTGCGGGGGGCGGGGTGGTGGGGGGGGCGCTCAGCTGACCAGTGGGCCTGGCCCCCCCCCACTACTCTTCTCTGCTTTTCCTCTAGCCGACGGGATGGGCAGGCCTGCTGCCTACTGCTGCCAGAATCCTACCCATCAAAGGCTCTTGCAGTCCGCAGAGGGTTTGCCACAATGCAGGGGGTTGTGAGAGCTGGACCAGAGCCCTGAGGCACAAGGTAGGACCTTCTGGGCCTGGCCGGTGGCCGTGCACGAGGCCTGAGCCACATTAGTTTCCTATCCTGGACTTTAGTGCCTGTCTGTGAAAAGACAAGTTCAACCCCACCTCACAGGGTTGCTTCGAGGTTAGTAAGTCACTGAAAGAGCCCACGATGCATGAGCTCACGTTGATGAAGTTCTAGAACCTAGGTGAGGTTTGGTGGGCTGAGGTCCGGAGCCGATGACCAAGAAAGAATTCTTGAGACATCTTTGGTGCAAAATGGTGGTTTATTAAAGCACGGGGACAGGGCCCGTGGGCAGGCAGAGATGCGGCTGCCCCCGGGTTGTGAGGGGTGGTTGGTTATATACGTAGGAGTTGGGTAGGTGAAGACAAAGGGGTATTCAGAAGGGCTATTGGGGCAAAGAATACTATCAGAATATTGAAGGCTTAGTTACTATCAAGTAAAGACAATTGAGAGTCTCCTGGTGGAATGTTACATTCCTGCTATCAAGCATCCCTGTTAATGAGATTTAGGTTTAAAGACAATTGGGAGTCTGGTGGAATGTTACATTCCTGCTATCAAGCATCCTTGTTAATGAGATTTAGGTTTAGAAGAAATTTAACTTTATTTACTTTTCCTTCTACCTCCACCTCCTTCGGTTTTTTTATGGAGGGGAGGGTGACATTAGGCTTGAGGAACTGAGTTCTGTGTCTTTGGAAATTGGGCTATTGATAAGGTAACTTCTTTGTTGTAATCTCAAGGACATTTGCAAACCAAGGGAGACTCCTGTCTTGCAGGATTGTGATCTCAGCAAGTTAACTATTTATCATTTTATGGCAGTCAGGGGTGCCTGAGGAATGCTACACCTATGGAGGGGAGCGGATGAAGGGGGGGGGTGCAAGGCGCCAGCTCTTGCTTTGTCCTCAGCCAGCCTCCTGCTCCCTCATCAACGTAGTACCTCATTTAATCCTCACAACCACCCTGTGAGACAGAAACTACTGTTCTCCCCATTATACAGATGGGAAACGGAGGCCGAGGAGTGCTAGAGATGTATGACTGCAGCCTGCTGAACAGTCCTCAAGGGAGGCAGCTGGGGACGGTGGGCAACATCTTCTTGGTGATGGGCCCAGCCTGGGGTAGGCCTGGACTTCAGGCTGGTCCTCCAGTGCCCACCCAGGATTTGGACAGAGGAAAAGGTCAGTTTTTTCTTCCTCTCTCCAGGGATTTGGGGAGGTTTTGACAGCAAAATCCCCACCGTCATCTGCAGGACCAGCTGCTCATCTCCCAGACAAGCTTTGGTTTACCCTGCAGTCCTGTTCAGGGAAGACCTGGGAGATGAGAAACCACAGATCAAGTTCAATGTCACTCCCTGCTTCTTCACTTATTCCTCAGATCTCCAGTAAATTCTTAGAAAGAGCCCAGCCCTTTCCTTGTTCCTCGCCTTGGGGCTTCTCCCTCTGCTCACTGGCTTCAGTTAACCTCCTTGGGCCTTAGTCTGCACATCAGTAAAATGGAACAATATTATCTACCTTGGGATGCCTGGGCGGCTCAGTTGGTTAAGCGGCTGCCTTCGGCTCAGGTCATGATCCCAGCGTCCTGGGATTGAGTCCCACATCGGGCTCCTTGCTCGGCAGGGAGCCTGCTTCTCTCTCTGTCTCTGCCTGCTACTCTGCCTGTGCTCCCTCGCGCGCGCGCGCGCGCGCGCGCGCGCGCGCACTTTCTCTCTGACAAATAAATAAAATCTTAAAAAAAAAAAAACAGTATCTACCTCACAGGGACATAAAAAGTACTCAGTGCTGGCCACTGTTCCTACAGGCCAGACCTTTGCTCTTATCTGGGCCCTTCTCCACCCTCCCCCAGCTCTCAGCTCAAGGTCATCGCCTGGAGGCGGCCATCCCTGATCAACACCTCTGAAGAAATCAGGCCCACCCTTCTCAGCCCAGTCTCCTGGATCTGCGGGCTTTGTAGCACTTAAAAGTGGAAATCATATGGTTCCATTATTTACTCATTCACTTTCCCACTAGAATGTTAGCTCCAGGAGGGCTTTCTGTCAAGTTCACTGATGTATCCTTCGAGTCCAGAACAGAATAGGTAATTTTTTTTTAACTGAAGAAATGATAAGATTCTCAAAAACAAGGCACGTCCCTATCTGTCCTTCTCCCTCTCCAAGCTTCTCCATCAGTGAAATGAGTGTAATCCGCGCCAACCTTGCAGAACTTATAGGGATGAATGCTGGTCTAAGAGAGGCAGGGAGGAGGCAGTGCAGTGAGAGACCCACTCTGGCCCAGCCCCATGGGGAGGAAGCTAAAAAACCCACCATAACTGGAAACCTCCCAAGAACCCTAGAGAGAAGGGATTATCAGGTCACAGAGTGAAGTGGTTGTGCTCTTTGTTGCTGTGGAGCCATCCGGCCCTTCCTGTCCCACTACAACAGCCACCCCCCTACACCTGCTGAGATTCTTTTTTTTTTTTTTTTAAGATTTTATTTATTTATTTTGACAGACAGAGATCACAGGTAGGCAGAGAGGCAGGCTCCTGGCTGAGCAGAGAGCCCGATGCGGGGCTCGATCCCAGGACCCTGAGACCATGACCAGAGCCGAAGGCAGAGGCCCAACCCACTGAGCCACCCAGGCGCCCCCACCTGCTGAGATTCTTACCGACATAAACACCATCTCCGGGGAAGCCTTCCCTGATTGCCCTAGGACATTCTCTGCCTAACTGTTCCTGTTCCCCAGGAGGCAATTTCTGAGATGAGGATTAGTGAGCAGACGGACATTGATCAGAGGATTCTTGAGATCAATACCAGCTTGGGGGAGGAAGGGAGGGACATGAGACTAAGCAGAGGGAGAATTTAGCTGTGATGTTTTTTTTTGTTTGTTTTTTTGTTTTTTTTTTTTTTAAAGATTTTATTTTTATTTATTTGACAGAGATCACAAGCAGGTAGAGAGGCAGGCAGAGAGAGAGAGAGGAGGAAGCAGGCTCGCTGCTGAGCAGAGAGCCCGATGCGGGACTCGATCCCAGGACCCCGAGATCATGACCTGAGCCGAAGGCAGAGGCTTAACCCTCTGAGCCACCCAGGCACCCTAGCTGTGATGTTTTAAGAACAATGGCCTCAGTCAGCCCCAGGAAGAGTGATGAAGCGGAGTCTGACCATCAGAGCTGGGAAAAGGGAGCCAGGCCTTTGAACGCTCCCCCACCCCAGTAGATTCAACAAATCAACACTGTGGGCAGCCCTGAGGGGTAGGCAGTTCCCAGAGGGTGCTTTGAGCCTACTTTCATTGGCTGCACGCCCAGCAGCTGGGGGAGGGGGGATGTAGGGGTGAGGGTACAAGGCTGTGAGTTCTGCTGCCCTGAAGGGACATCGTGGTGGCTAATCACAGTGTCCACTATGTGCCCAACCTAGGAGCTGCTCCCTCGCCTCCATGCCTGCCTCCCAGATCCAGATCCAGTGCCCAGCCTTGGAGTGGGGGCACTGGGCAGCAAACCTGAGTTTCAGGGCACACATTTAAGACAAATTCAAGTTTGAGGACTGAAGGAGGCTCCCAGGTAGGCTTGCCCTGAAATTCCCCACCCGTCCTCGCTTGTGTAGCAGCGTCCAGACTCGGTGCCTCTCAGCACTCCCGAGTCCAGGCTCGGGAGTGTTGCCAGAAATGGTGGAGGGGAAACAATGTTGAGGACAGTTCTTGTCATTGGCTGGCTCTGGCCGAGCATGTCCCCCCAACCATTTCTCATTCATGCCCATCCCCCACACCCACGCCACCCTCCCTCCCCCCCAGACCCCCATGGCATGGGTCTTCTATGAGCCCCACTGACAATGGAGGAAACAGGCTGAAGGACACAAAGCTGCACACCTGGCTTCTCAGAGCTTTCTGGCAGAAAGGGGGCTGAGGTCTGAAACCCTCAAATCCAGAAGGTGTGAATGCTAGGATACTGTTTATATTAACCCTTTAAATACATCCTGCCCTTTGCTCTCCAGAAAGATACGGACACCCCATCCCAGCAGCACTTCTGAGGTTGGCACTGCTTTAATCCTTTCCCTCCCAGAGTCAACACTGGCATGGCCGTGGGGGCTGCTTCCTCGGGGGGATGCTGAGGACTTGGGTCTCGTGGATGAGCCGGACACCCCCCCAGTCCTCCTCCAGCTTGATGTCCCCCTGCTCCAGGGCCTGCTGGATGGTGTCAGCAAGGGTGCTGAAGGCCAGGTCCACATTGTAGTTATTCTTGGCAGAGGTCTCCATGAAGGCCATGCCCAAGGAGGCAGCCAGCTCCTCCGCCTCCTGGGCCGAGACACAACGGGTGCTCTGCAGGTCACTCTTGTGGCCAACCAGTAAGAAGATCACCTTGTCGGGGCCCTGAGTGGCCACGACCTCCTGGTGCCAGTCGCAGATATGTTCAAAGGACTTCCTGTTTGTCACATCAAAGACCAGTAGGACACCCACCACATTCCGGTAGAAGGACCTGGTAATGCACCTGAAGGAGGGGCAGTGAGCTGGGAGAGGTCTATGCCCGCAAGGCCCTCCCACAGGCACAAGCCCCACAGCTCATTTCACACTGCCCAGTGTTTCTCTGCTCCCAGCGTCTGTCTCTCCCCCAACAGAGTGGCTGCACCTCAGCTAGGGAGCAAGTTCGAGTCACATCCTCTCTGGACCATTCCTCCATTCGAGAGGAAGCGGGGTGTTTTCCTGATGGCAGATTTTTGCTTCCCGTTCTCTGCCTGGCAGACTCCTACCTCCTTCCAGGCCGCCCCAAACCTCTCTTCCTTTCCCATCTCCCTGGCACCTCCCGCTTGGCCGGGCTCGCTCAGCAGCCGGGCCACCCATCCCTCCGGGACTCAGGCCTCTGGCTCAGGGGGCTCGGCCCACCCGGCTGCATCTGTGGGACCAACGACTCCGCGTGGAGGGCCAGAGACCAGGGCAGGGGCCCCCAGACCCGCACCTGGGCCACTGAGGCCCGAGCCCTCGGGGTGGGGTGAGGGGGGACAGCCCGCCAGCTCCCTCAGCCCGCCCGGCCCGCACCTGAAGCGCTCGTGGCCCGCCGTGTCCCAGAGCTGCAGCTTGACGCGCGGCCCGGCTCGCAGCTGCAGCTTGCGGCTGTAGAACTCGACGCCCACCGTGGGCGCCCCCTCGGGCTCGTGCTCGGGCTCGGGGGCCCCGGGCGCGCCCGCCACAAAGCGCCGCAGCAGCGACGTCTTGCCCACGGCCGCGTCCCCCAGCAGCGCGATCCGGAACTGGTAACGACAGCCCCCCGCCTCCATGGCCCCAATGTCGCCGTCCAGGCAGCGACCGGCAAGCAGCCGCCCCAGGCAGCCGACCGGCCTCCCGAGGCCAGCCGCCAGTCCCGCCCCGCCCCGTCGGCTGGCCCCGCCCCTCCCCGTCGGCTGGCCCCGCCCCGCCCCGTCGGCTGGCCCCACCCCTCGGCCCGGGGCGCTAGACACCTGGGCACGTGCTCTCCTCCCTAGGGGCCCCAACTTCGTCCTCTAATAACCCCTACTTCTCGGGGTGGCAGATGAAAGAAGGCAGTGTGGGGAGGAGCACGAGTGAAGGACGAGAACCCAACACGCACTGGCCCGCGTTGAACCGTCCACCTCATTCCGCCGGCGGGCTTCTGTCTCCAGCCCACTCCCCGGGCAGTGCCCAGATTGGGCCCCTGTTGCTGGAGCTGGAGACCCCACTCTAGAAAGCTGATGGTTTATAGGTGCCCGTTCCTTACCGCCCCACCCAGGTGCTGCTTTCCCGGAGATCCATGAGCCCCGGCCTAGGGCCTCTCAGGGCTTCGGGCTCAATGGTCAGCTTCAATGTTTGACAGTCGTCCTCCCAGCCCCCACTCCCCCCACCCCCACCCGCGCCCCCGCCGCCTCAGCACCTGTCCGGGCGGGGCCTCAGGGCCCACAGAGGGACGCCAGCAAGGCTGGTAGGAGGCCCGACAGCCATAGATAAATGCGATTCCAGAGGGAGTGCAGTTAGCCTGTGGCCTGGACAACTAACTTATTTACTTGTTAATTTTAAATTTATTTGACAGAGAGATCACAAGCAGGCAGAGCAACAGGTAGGGAGAGAGGGAGGAAGCAGGCTCCCTGCTGAGCAGAGAGCCCAATGTGGGGCTTGATCCAGGACCCTGAGGTCATACCCGAGCAGAAGGCAGAGACTTAACCCACTGAGCCACCCAGGCGCCCCTGGACAACTAACATTTATGAGGACCGATGGTCAGTTCTTCACACTGCCCGAATGACAGCTTTGAGAGGGCCATAGTGTGCTTATTTTAGAGCAGAGGAGACTGAGGCTCGTCTCAGGTCACAGAGCAGAGCTGAGACTCACATCTGAGTTTGTCTCACTCTTCATTACCCCCCTGATGCCACAAAGGGGGATGGCAAATCAAGTACCAAGAAGACCAGGACACAGTGGTCAGGTCCCCGTGGGCAGGTGGCAAGGGTAAGGCCGGAACATCTGCTTCCTAGAGCCAGTCTACCAGGCCTTCTGGAAATCCAAGTTATCAAGGCTTGGCTTCTGGCTGGTCTCAAACAACTCCATCTGTTGGTTTAATTTCACTGTTCCACTGTGGTGGATTTTACCAATTTAACTTGTTTTTGGCAAATTGGTGGTGAAGCGAAATCCTCACTGTTAGAATCAAATCATCATATATTTCCTTCTCACACAACCTTGTAAGATGTTGTTATTCTGCACATTTTTACAGGTGAGGAAACTGAGGCTCAGAGATAATCTGAGATTACTCAACAAGGAAGGCAGACTAGCTGCCGAGTTTACCCAAGACCAGAACCTTATTTGCTATTTCTGTGTCTGACAGGACAAGTGGAGGATCTGAGAAGGCCCAGGTTTTTTCATACTTTTTTTTTTTTCAAGTGGATATATGGATGTATGTATATAAGTAAATAAGTAAGTAATTTCTATACCCAAAGTGGGGCTTGAACTCATGACCCTGAGCTCAAGAGTCATATGGTCTATCAACTGAACTACCCAGGGGCCCCTCTTCTGGCTAACTCCTAACAAATCAATAGGAAGCCATTTTAAGGGGCACCTGGGTGGCTCAGTGGGTTGGGGCCTCTGCCTTTGGCTCAGGTCATGGTCCTGGGATCGAGCCTCAGGTCTGGCTCTCTGCTTGGCAGGGAGCCTGCTTCTCCTTCTCTCTGCCTGCTTCTCTGCCTACTTGTGATCTCTCTCTCTCTGTCAAATAAATAAATAAAATCTTAAAAAAAAAAAAAAAAGAAAAAAGAAGAAGCCATTTTAACAGGTCTCCATGTACTATCAGTCCTTGGTCGCCTGTGTGGTAGAGCCTGAAGGGGCCTATGTTTCTACTTGTCCTCTACCTCCAGGAATAGGAGACAGAGAGGAGCCTCAGGAAGGGTGTGTGTTCGGAGAGGAATCCTTCCTGCCAACTTTACCCAAATTCAGAGTCTGCCCCACTCCCACCCTCTGCACTGATTCCTCAATTGAATTATTCTCTCCACTTCACTCTGAGTAGCTGGAAAAATATTTTTGTGTGTGTTTCAGGTCCCTATGGATGCCTCTAGCCCCTTCTTTACCCACCACCGGTAGTCTGAGCTCCAGCCATGCTCCACATTTTTCCTCTTCTCAGGCCTCCTCCAGGAACACTCCCCCTCTCCTCTTCAAAGGGCTGACTCCTACTACAGGCCTTAGGTTAGATCCCTGTGCGGCAGGAAGCCTCTCACTGGCCAGTGAGGTCACATGCCCTTTTGTTCACTGTGACAGCTGTCTCCCTCCTCGGTCACTTGAGGGCAGCGATCAATGGTGGTATGCCCAGTGCTTGGCACAAAACAGGAACCAAGTAAATATTTATAGTTGAAGGAATGAATGAAAGTGGATAAGTGCTATTCATTCATTAATTCAGCCAGTCAAATCCCACAAGAGGGCCGGACTCTGAACTCGAGGAGCTACAGGCCCAGAGAAGACATTGCACGGGAGGTGGTTCTGAAGCCGGGTCTCCCAGGACAAGGGAAAGCTGGGGAGTTCAAGGAGGAACAGCACTCCAGGCAGGAGCCACTGGACAAAGGCAGAGGGCATGAAACTGCTTGAAAGGCAGTTTGAACCCAGCATTCCCAGAAGCCTTTGTAGTCAGCACCCGTGGGCCAGTGCACTGTCAGCACTGGGATCTTTGAACTTCCTCTCCTGGAGGCTCCCGCCGTGGGCTAGGGTCATGTGCCTGCCCTCCACTGCTAGCCCCAGAATCCAGACGTCAGCTGACCTTACCAGAGAGTTGCTGTGTGACTAGGGTGGGGTAAGAGACTCTCCCTCCCCACCCTGCTTTCCCTCCAGCAAATCACGGTGCCCACCTCACAAGAGAATCCCGAGGAGCTGTGCGGCTGTGCAACAGAGCAAGGCAAGTTGTGCGCATTTGCCTGAGAGAAATCGAGGTTTTTAGTTCCAACCCCCACTTACTAGCTATGCAGCCTTGGCCAAGTTAGATTCATTCATTTACTTCGTAATTGTCTCAATAAGTGCTACTTCACATACTTACTTACTTACTTACACAACAGTGAAAATAAAAATAAAAAGACACAGTTCCTGGGGTGCCTGGGTGGCTCAGTGGGTTAAAGCCTCTGCCTTCAGCTCAGGTCATGATCCCAGGGTCCTGGGATGGAGCCCCATAATAGGCTCTCTGCTCAGCAGGGAGCCTGCTTCCCTTCCTCTCTCTGCCTATCTCTCTGCCTACTTGTGATCTCTGTCTGTCAAATAAATAAAATCTTTAAAAAAAAAAAAAGCAGTAAGTGCTATAAATAACAATCAAGCAGGATAATGGCTTGAAGGGTGACAGGATGCTACATCAAAATAGGGTTTTCTGAGATGACATTGGAACAGAAAACCAGGGGAAGTGAGGGAGTGAGAAGTGTGGGTGTCTGTGATATCAAGAGAGAATATTCCAGGTAGAACAGCATGAGCAACGGTCCTGAGGTAGGATCAGGCAAGGTATGTTCAAGCAGAGCAGAAGGGGTGAGGGAGCATAATGAATGAGGAAGCCAGTGGTGGGTGATGAATGCAGAGAGGAAGAGGAGGATCCAAATCACATGTGGCTTCAGAAGCCATCGTGGGAGTTCAGCATTTATTCCAAATGGCTTGTAAAGTCAGTGGAGATTTTGGAGCAGATGAATAGTACAAATTTTTTCTTGGTTATGTTTTTTTTTTTTTTTAGTTTTACATCTTTTTAAAAAAATTTTTTTAAAGATCTTATTTGACAGAGACACAGCGAGAGAGGGAACACAAGCAGAGGAGTAGCCGAGGGAGAGGGAGAAGCAGGCCTCCCACCCAGCAGGCAGCTGGATGCGGGGCTTGATCCCAGGACTCCAGAATCATGACCTGAGCCAAAGGCAGAGAGGCTCAGTGACTGAGCCACCCAGGCGCCCTTTTACATCTTATTTTTTTTTTTAAGATTTTATTTATTTATTTGACAGAGATCACAAGCAAGCAGAGAAGCAGGAAGTGTGTGTGGAAGGGGAGCAGGCTCCCTGCTGAGCAGAGAGCCCAATGAGGGGCTCGATCCCAGGACCCTGAGATCATGACCTGAGCCGTAAAGACAGAGGCTTAACCCACTAAGCCACCCAGGCACCCATATTTTTACATCTTAATGGAGGTATAAGTGACACACGGTAAACTAACCGTACATATTAGAGAGTACAGTGTAACGACTTAAAAAAAAAAAAGATTTTATTTATTTATTTGACAGAGACAGCAAGAGAGCATAAGCAGGGGGAGTCACAGAGGGAGAGGGAGAAGCAGGATCCCTGCTGAGCAGAGAGCCCAAAATGGGGCTTGATCCTAGGACCCTGGGATCAAGACCTGAGCTGAAGGCAGACACCCAATTGACTGAGCCACCCAGGTGCCCAATGTAATGACTTTTGATGTAAGTGTACATCCATGAAACCAATACCACAATGTAAATAATAAGCATATATCACCCCAAAGTTTCCCCTTGTCCTTTATTTTGTTTGATTGATTGTAGGCTCCATGGCCAGTATGGAGCCCAATGTGGGCTTTGAACTCATAACCCTGAGATCAAGACCTGAGCTGAGATCAAGGATCAGATGCTTAACCAACGGAGGTATCCCTCTCCATGTCCTTTTTAATTTATTTTTTATTTTTTTCCCTAATGTCCTTTTTATATTCTTCTCTCCTGATCCCTGTGAGAGTTTTTAATTTTGATGAAATGTAACTTATTAATTCAATATTGTACTGGAGATCCTAGCTAATACTATAAGACAAGAAAAAGAAATAAAAGGCATCCAGATTGGAAAGGAGGAAGTAAATCTGTCTTTATTCACAGACATGTGAAAAATCTTAAGAAATTTAAAAAGGAGCTACTAAAACTAATATATGAATTTAGGAAGGTTGAAGAATACAAGTTAATATGCAAAAATTAATTCTATTATGCTAGCAATGACCATTTAGAATCTGAACTTGAGGGGTGCCTGGGTGGCTCAGTCATTAGGCATCTGCCTTCGGCTCAGGTCATGATCCCAAGGTCCTAGGATAGAGCCCCACATTGGGTTCTCTGCTCAGTGGGGAGCCTGCTTCTCCCTCTCCCATTCCCTCTTCCACTTCCCCTGTTTGTGCTCTCTTGAAAATTATAAAAGTGTTGAGGCACCTGGGTGGCTCAGTGGATTGAGCCTCTGCCTTCGGCTCGGGTTGTGATCTCAGGGTCCTGGGATCGAGCCCCACATTGGGCTCTCTGCTCAGCGGGGAACCTGCTTCTCCCCTCTCTCTCTGCCTGCCTCTCTACCTACTTGTGATCTCTCTCTCTGTCAAATAAATAAAAATCTTTAAAAAAAAAGAAAATTATGAAAGTGTTGAGAGAAATTAAAGATGACTTAACTGAGATATACCATCCTCAAGGATGAGAGGACTCAATATTGCTAAGATGTCAGTTCTCCCAAAATTAGTCCACAGATTTAATGCAATACCAAATCCCAGTAGGCTTTAAAAAAAAATACAAATTAGCTGATAATAAAATTTATATGAAAATGCAAAAGACTCTGAATAGCCGAAACAATTTTGGGAAAGAGCAAGGTTGGATGACTTACACCACCCTATTTCAAAACTTATTAAAAATCTATAATGGGGCATGTGAGTGGCTCAGTAGATTAGGCATGTGCCTTTGGCTCCAGTCAGGATCCCAGGGTCCTGGCATCCAGCCCAGCATCAGGCTCCCTGTTCAGCGGGGAGCCTGCTCTTTCCTCTGCCTGCTGCTCCCCCTTCTTGTGCTCTCTATCAAATAAATAAGTAAAATAAAAAATCTTTAAAAAAAAAAGAGTTACAGTAATCAAAACAGTGTAGTATTGAGTATAGAAACAGACCTACACATACAGTCAATTGATTTCTTATTTTTTTAAAGATCTCATTTATTTATTTTACAGACAGAGATCACAAGTATGCAGAGAGGCAGGCAGAGAGACAGAGAGAGGAAGGGAGAGAGGAAGGGAAGCAGGCTCCCTGCTCCGGGGTCATAACCCAAGCCGAAGGCAGAGGCTTTAACCCACTGAGCCACCCAGGTGCTCCAGTCAATTGATTTATACAAAGGTGCCAAAGCAATTAGATGGATAATCTTTTTCAACAAATGAAGATGGAAAAATCTTTAAGCCATATGCAATAAATAAACTTTGACTCTTATACTGTGCACAAAAATTAACTAAAAATGAATCCTAGATCTAAATATAAGAGCTAAAACTATTAAGCTCCTAGAAGAAAACGTAGGAGAAAATCTTAATGCGTTTGAGCGAGGCAAAAAATTTTAAATTAGGACACAAAAAGCACAAAACATAAATAAATAGGCATATTGGACTTCGTCAAAATTAAAAACTTGCTCTTTAAACATCGTGGCTGGTGTGTTGAGAGCAGACTATAGGGAAGAATGGCCGAAAGAAGCAGACTAATTAGGAGGCTGCTGTGATTGCGGGTCAGCAATGACAGAGTCTGCAGAGGCGGTAAGAGAAGGTGTTAACCATCTTAAAGGTGGAGAACACAGGATCTTGCTGATGGATCGGAAGTGAGATGTTAGAGGCAGAAGAATCCAGGGTTTCTTCAAGGATGTACTGAGATTGGGAAGAGCAGGTGTCGAGGAGGGAAGACTGTTCTGAGAAGCCCATTTATTGACCAAGTGTAGGTGTCTCGGAAGCTGCAGCGTATAAGGTCTGGAGCTCAGGAGAAAAGTGAGGCTGGAGAAATATTTGGGAGTCATCTGAAAGTTTCTTTTTTCTCAGAGTCTGTCTTCATAAAATAGGAGTAATAGTAATACCTACTTTTTATTTTATCTTCTATTTAGATTTTATTTGACAGAGGAGAGCACAAGCAGACGGAGCGGCATGCCGAGGGAGAGGGAGAGGGAGAAGCAGGCTCCCCACCGAGAAGGGAGCTTGACTGGGGTGGTGGGGGAGGGAGTCCAAGGCACAGGCTTAACCAACTGCGCCACCCAGCATTCCCCAATACCAACTTTTCAAGTGTATATTAAGGATAAAAATTAATGGATAAACACCGAATAGCTGTTTAATTCTTGACTACTTGTGTTTACACTGACGATTACTCGTTCCACTCCGCACGTGGCACAGTGACTCTCGGAGTGTGGTCTCTGCAGTGGACTTGTGGGTTCCAGTCCTTACCTTGTTAGTTACCTGGGTATAGCTATTGGCAGGGTTACCGTGAAAACTGGACGAGATAACTGAGCATTATTTACTTAGTTACCGCTCAGTAATTTATCTGTTAGCGGAAGAGGGAAGTCTTGAACAAATAATGTGTTCATCTTCCGACTACTCGGTCGCCTCTTCCTTTTTAAGAAGCCTTCGCCGAAGGGCCCCGCTCCAGCGAGAACTCGCCGAGCTCCTCTCCAAACCACCCAGCCGCTGCTGCTCCTCGGCCCACGGCGCTCGAAGCCGAGCACTGACCGCAGCTCACGGGGTCATTTCCCGATTTTGGAAGTCCGACTGAACTCCAGAAGGCACGGCGAGTCGGCTTCATTTGCGAGCACAGGGCCCGGTGCCGGACGTTCACTGAGTGCGAAAACACACGCGGAAGGGTGCGCACCTGCTTAGCTAGAGGCGGGATCCGCCGCCCGGCGCGGCCGGGCGGGCGGACTACAACTCCCAGTGGTCTGTGCGGCGTGTTACTCCAATTGTCGGCGCGGCCTCCAGGGGCGAGACCTATAAAAGCCGCCCTCCGAGGGGCGGTCTTCCTTTTTCCCAGCCACCGTGCTGCTGGCGTGTTGGGCTGCGGGTGCGGGGTAGTTCACGGCCGTCCTCCTCTCACCTCGCGGTAGCTTCGTCGCCCCTGGCCTCGCACCCGCCAGGCCTTCCTCCCGAGGCTGTGGGATGTTGAGAATGGCTCGGAGCTGCCGGGCCTCCCGGCCTGCTGGGACCAAGGCCCGGAAGGCCTGGTCCGCTGCATGCGCGGTAAGAGGGGCCAGAGCCCGCCGGAGCGATACCTCCTCCCGCCTCGGCCCGCGCATCCCTGCGCTGCAGTGCGACGGGTGAGTAACGCGGCCAGGCGGCCTGGTGCAGGGCAGTCCTGGGCCGGAAGTGGCTTAATTTCTGGAGACGCCGCGGGGTGGTGTCCATCAAATCTGAAACGGAATCTGTCTGTTAAAGCTACCTATTGGGTGACCTTGGGGAAGTGATTTCACCTGTCATCTGGCTGCACAGCACGTTAAGCAATCCATGCAGGTTGTTAAGAAGGTTAGGTTTTTCTGGGGTCGCGTCTTGGAGTTTTTAGATTCTATTTTGAATCTCCGTTCTGTGGCATTCTACATTGTCTGACGACCTTAAGTAGGTAGCTTAATTGGTCTAAAGCTACTGGTAAAACGGATAGTAAAATCGTCCTATGAAGACGAAATGAGTTTAAAACTCGGGCATATAGTAAAATGAAGTGGTAATTGGGGCCTGGTAATAGGAGATCTGTTCTCGGCTCCTAGCTGGCTCAGTCGGCTGAGCATGCGCCTTGATCTCCAGGCTCCGGGTCTTGAGTTCATCCCCATGTTGGGCACAGGCTCAGTCTAGATCAGTTCTCTTTAAGTTAGCGCCATGCCCATGGTGAGCCAGGACCTGGTCCGAGTCTGGCTTCTTACTTCCTAACCAACCGAGCCACCCAGGCGCCGGTGGTACCTGTTTTCTTATTTGTTCTCCAGTATATTTCAGCCCGTCAATTTCAGTTAGGCAGGAGTGCTCGAGCTTTAGGCGAGTCAGCCTGGACAGCATTTGGGGCGGTCCGGGGACCTAAATTGCCCTGTGGCCCTTATCGAAGCTGCAGCTGCTTCCACATAGCTGCTGTGGTCAAAAAGGAGCCCAGAGTGACAGTTTTCCTTGACGGTCGCCGTTCTGTTTGATGTAACTGATCTGCAACATTTCAGGAAAAGACAGTTCCTTTGTGTCTGCCATTTCTCAGGTAGAGGTGGAGTCCTTTATTAAAACTGACAGGTTTCCAGAGGCTAGCAGAAACGTTCTGATAACGGGGTCTTTTTTTTTTTTTTTTAAGATTTTATTTGCGAGAGGGAGCTACGAGCAGGGGCAGAGGGAGAGGCTGGCTCCTTGCTGAGCTGGGAGCCTGATGTGGGACTTAAACTAGGACCCTGGGATCTTGACCTGAGCTGAAAGCAGGCGCTTAACCGACTGAGCCACCCAGGTGCCCCTGTTAGTGGGGTCTTGCATAGAGTTCCTAGGAATAAACTTTAGAGAAGTAAATTGCTGAGAACAAGAACCAGTTCATGTAGGGGAAGATAGAGTGGGGTGGACAGGTGTACTGGGCAAATCTAGTGGCAAGTGGCAGATCTCAGCAGTGCTTTGGATCACTGCACTGAAAAGCTTAAGGCATCAGTACCAAAAGCCAGTCACACCTTTAACTGTGAAGGCCAAAGGAAGGGAACAATAAGATGATTCAGGACGACTGTTTCCCATCTCAGCTGTGCCTGACTCAAGATTCCAGGAGGACTTTGAAGTGGAGCTTTTTGGTGAGGATTCTGGGGTCATGACTGACACGGAACACAACCACCTCGGGTCAGGTAGGTTTCTGGGAACTACCTTGGTGGGGTGGTACAGCATGTTTCCAAGGGCTGTGGCCGGCTGTGGCCATGGGATCTCCAACTGCATGCCAGAGCAACCTGGAGAGACTTTGACAGCACAGGTCAGCACAGTACCTGCGGCTGCCACTCGCCTTTCCTATAACAGCCCGGGTGTTCTACCAGAGCCTGGCGGTTTTCCATAAACTTCATGTTGATGGGTATATTGATCGACTTTCTGATTTGGAGCTTTCACCGGTTTTCTCCAGATTGCCCTGAAGTGTCCCTATTGGTTGCGGCTTCCGAAGAGTCTGAGGCTCCCGGGCTGTTGCTGTGCTTTAGGCGAGGTATAGTTATGTGCTGGATTCAGCCTGACCCTCCGGCTCCCTTTCCCATCGGATCTGAACGCTGGTCTTGGTGGTCGTAAAAGGAGGAAAAGGAGCACTGAAGCTGGCCTCATGATGCTTATAGTCTGGTGTATAGGCTGTGGGCTAGTTTCAAACAGGGCTTGAATTCTCTTTGAACTGGTTTCCTCCTTCCCATTAAACTGGGATAATCTTCGGCTTAAAGGGAGGATGTATGTGAAGCTCTGGGGAGTTGTAGTGGTGGCTGACTTAGTACTTCTGTATTTGATAAATACCCATGGTTTTCTTGTCTCCTGAGTCTTTTTTTGTTTGTTTTGTTTTGTAAAGATGTGTTACAGTACAGCTGTCGGCATCTGAGATTATGGATCTAGTTGGGTAAGTTGGCTGCCAAACTTCTTCTGTAGCTTCCTTGCAGCTTCAAGTAGTGCTTAAGCCTTGTGAACCCCAAGTAGTGTAGTGAATTGATAAGATACAAGGCTATTTTCAGGCCTCTGGCAAGTCTTAGCTTTTCCACAGATCTTTGACACCTGACCTTCCTCGTATGCCAGATTAGCTGTTCATGGCCAGGAGAGAAACATGTACAGTGACCTGGGTCTTAGATTTGCCCATCCTGCTGGAAGGCCATGAGCACACTGAAGGGTACCAGATGCCAATGCCCTGCACGTTGGGCAGCAAGGGCCGATTGCCGTGCATTTATGGTCGTGGTTTATGCTCCTGCTGCTGTTTGGGGAAACCTCAAGCCATGGGATCTTACTGGCCTTTTCCTAGGAGTGTGGGAGATGGGTTGGGTGGAACAAGTGTCTTTCACCTAGCTTGGGACGTGGTTATGCTGACTGGTCCAGGATGAAACCTAATCTGAGTGGACATCTGTGGATGATAAATGCGGATATGGGACTGAGACCAGCTCTTCAGAAAAAGCGTGGGTGGCATTAATTAATTAGGAATATTAACACACTGGCTTATACTTCCTTTTCAGGACAGAAACACCATGGGAAGAGGCAAGCTGAAAGATTTTGGTGGAAGACCATGACCTGTATTTTTGTTAATGTTGGCACATGGCATGTGACTAATAAAAGACTTGAAGTAGGTTTTCCTATTCCCCGTTACAGTGTCATTTCATAAAAATAGGTTGACCTCTCCAGATAATACGACTTATTCTAGAGCTGCCACTATACATTTTTTCCTCCTAAAAGCCTGAAAATTCAGGATGAGCCTAACAAGTGTTCCTTTAAAAATCTGAAGGTCTCTTGTGACCTAAGACATTTACCTCAGTACCCCCATTGTGTGTGCCCCCCCACCCTGGTTTCCTTCAGCATAAAAGTAGAGCTGAGTTGCAGATCTTTAGGATAAATCCAGACTTTCCACATAGGTACTAGAGATACTTGTGTGTGCATACTTACAGAAGGAAATTAAGGACAAACAGGTGGGCCAGGTACACAGATAGCACAATAATGTCCTCAAACAAGGGCTTATTAAAGCTAGGCTTGTCCTCCGAGCCTTTTGGTCTAGGTGTTGCTGGTTCCATCACATCCTACCACACACAGCCACCAAACCTAAAAGCGAACTTGTTGGGTGAAGGGGTGCTTGAAATGGAGGGTCCACATTGCCCCCACTTGGCACGTAGCATGACCCCAGAGAACCTTTTAAGGATGCAGGGTCACCTGAGATGGCCCCCTGGGTTGTGTAAATCCTACGATCCACTTTAATAACCCCAAACTCTGATCTCCCAAGAGTGGGTAACATCCCTACCTGGAAGACATTTCAAAGACCTTTCAAACCTCGCTCAATGGCCCTGTGGCTCCAAAGGCTGATGGGCAAAGGAAGGCAGTGGTGGTGCAGGAATGGTCATCATCTCAAGAGTTGATTACTAAAACCTTTACAAAACATTTCCAAAAAGGTAAAAGTTCTTCCAGCACTTCTGTTAAAAAAGGAGTCTCTCTCCATCACAGTCTGTGTCAGCGGCTCCTCTGTCCCAACTATATCATGGCAGGGATCTCCGAGGATACGGTGTCCAGGGGCTGCCAGTGACAGTCCATCAAGGCGTCATATAGCTCCTCACTCTGCTCCATGAACTCCTTGTTGGCCTCCACCACGTCCAACTGTGGCATGGGGTCTGCAAGAGAAACCAGGGTTGGGTTCAGAGCACCAGAAGCACACAGAGCCATGGACTCTTCCCTCTCCCAGCTTCCCCTGGGAAGTTCCCTGTTCTCTGTGTCAGAGCCCCTCAGGGCCTCTAGGGGCTCATACCCACTGCCTTGCAGGGTTTCTTTAAGGATAAAAGTGGAGTTACTTAGAAAACATCATGCACAGCACTCCAGTCATATTGGCTGTTTCTCCACCTCCCTAGAATTCATGTGCCCGGCATCAATTTTGGGTTACAGAAATCTGAACAAAATGATTAAGTTCAGAGCACTAGGTCTTCGAAGGGAACATTATGTAGCAGTGAAGATCTGCCTCAGCTGCATACAGCTTGGTTGGATCTCACAAATGGTGTGTGAACAATTTACCACGATGAGTACCAAGTCTGTAGAGAATTGCTGAATCACTATATTGCACACTGAAGCTAATATAACAATTATATACCAGAATTGAATTTAAAACGCTGAGTATTGAATGAAAAAAGACAGTACATATAACTGCACTGTATGAAGCTAAAAAAACAGGCAATGCTAATATTATTTAAAAATGCATATCTAGAAAGGAATGCATATCTAGAAAGCAATTACCACAAAAGACAGTAATTTTTCCTCGCTGGGCCATGGATTTTGAATGGGGGAAGGAAAGCTTCTGGAGGCGGGCAATGTTCTACTTGATCTGAATAAAGGTCTCATGAGCAACTGCTTTATAATTACTTAATAAACTATAGACTTGTTTGACATACTTTTATGTATACATTACACTTCACAGTAAAAGAAGTTTGAGAAAACTCCTTAATCACTATGATTGGTAACACTGTACTTTTCCTTGTAGTCTTGTGTTGGTCTAAGATGTACACACACAGGCGCCTGGGTGGCTCAGTGGGTTAAGCCTCTGCCTTCAGCTCAGGTCATGATCCCAGCGTCCTGGGATGGAGCTCCACGTCAGGATGGGAAGCCTGCTTCCCCCTCTCCCCACTCCCCTCTGCTTGTGTTCCCTCTCTGGCTGTCTCTCTCTGTCAAATCTTTAAAAAATAAACTACACACACACAAACACACCCATTCATTAAAACACTTATTTTACAATTAGAGAAATTAGAGAGGACCTAAGGAAATAGATCTCCCAGGACTTGGACTGGAACACAACATTGCTTGAGATCGTAATGCTCCCCAAATTGATCTACAGATTCAATGTACTGCCTTTCAAAATTAGCTGCCTTGTTTTGCAGAAATCGAGAAGCTGATCATAAAGTGTAGATGGAAATGCAAAGGATTCAGAATAGCAAAAACAATCTTGAAAAAGCACAAAGTTCAAGGACTTGCCCATTTCAAAACTTAGCACAAAGCGACAGTAATAAAAACTGTGGCAGTGGCCTAAGAACAGACCTAGAGATAATGGAATAAGATTTTAAGAAAAAGAAAAAAAAAAATGGATGGCTGGGTGGCTCAGTCAGTTAAGCATCTACCTTCGGCTCACGTCATGATCCTCGGGTCCTGGGATCCAGTCCCGCATCCGGCCCCTTGCTCGTCAAGAAGCCTGCTTCTCCCTTCGCCTGCTCTACCTCTGTAAGCTCTCCCTGCTTGTGCTCTCTCTGACAAATAAATAAATCTTAAAAAAAAAAAAAAAAAAGGACTTAAGAGCCCAAGCCCATCATCTAACTTAATAGTAACTTCGTTTTTAACAAGGGTGCCAGACAATTCAATGGTAAAGAACGGGTTTTCAACAAACTGCTGGGACGACTGGATGACCGCAGGAAAAGAATAACGCTAGACTCTTCACACTTCACACAGAATTAACTAAACAGGGATCAAAGACCTAAAGGTAAGAGCTGGAACTTTTTTTTCTTTTTTTAAAGATTTACACAGCGAGAGAGGAAACACAAGCAGGGGGAGTGGGAGAGGGAGAAGCAGGCTTCCCACTGAGCAGGGAGCGTGGCTGGGGGCTGGATCCCAGGAGACAAAGGCAGACACTGAATGATTGAGCCACCCAGGTGTCCCTGAAACTGTAAATCTGAGAAGGAAACAGATATAAACAAGCAGTGCCTTTTAGATAAGATACCATTTAAGCACAAACAAAAGAAAAAAATAAATAGGACTTCACAGAAATTAACTTTTGTGCTTCAAAGGACATTATCAAGAAAGTGGAGAGGTAATTCATGAGATGGCCCAATTTTAAGTCATACGTCTGATAAGGGAATGGTATCCAGAACAGAAAAAAGAAACTTTCTTTTTTTTTTTTTTTTAAAGATTTTATTTATTCACTTGACAGAAATCATGAGTAGGCAGAGAGGCAGGCAGAGAGAGAGGAGGAAGCAGGCTCCCTGCGGAGCAGAGAGCCCGATGTGGGGCTCGATCCCAGGACCCTGGGATCATGACCTGAGCCGAAGGCAGAGGCTTTAACCCACTGAGCCACCCAGGCGCCCCAGAAAAAAGAAACTTTCATAATGAAAAAATAAAAAAGACAACCCAATTTTAAAATGGACAGAGAACTTGAAAAGTCGTATCTCCAAAGATCTGCACAAAATAGCCAATAAGCATCAACATCCATTAGCCATCAGGAAAGTGGGTATCATAACCACAATGGGATCCCGCTTGAGACCCACCAGGATGGCTGTAACGAAGTAGAATAACCACCACTCGTGAGGATGTGAACCCTGTACGCTGATGGTGGGAACAGAAAGTGCAGCCCATTCAGAAAAGTCTAGCAGTTCCTCCAGTGGTTAAAGAGTCTGCCATTGGATCTAGCAATTCCATTTTGAGATAGAATAATGAAAACTTCTATGTCCACATAAAAACTTACGCATGAACGCTCATAAGTAATATATCCGTAATACTGAAAGTGGAAACAACCCAAACGTCTATCACCAAAATGGATATCCACCCAACGGAATACTGCTCGGCCATAAAAAAGAATGACGTGCTGACACCTGCTACAACGCTATGCGTCAGTGAACGCAGCCATTCACAAAGGACCGCAGGTTATACACAATTCCATTTATTTAAAATAGCCTGGGACGCCTGGCTGGCTCAGTTGGTAATGCATGCAACTTGACTCTTAATCTCAGGGTAGTGAGTTCAAGCCCCACACTGGGCAAGGAGCCAACTTTAAGAGCCTGAATAGGTAAATCCAAAGAGAGAGAAAGTAGATGAGTGGTTGTCAGGGGCGAGAGGGGGCTGGCATACAGTGAATGCTGCTGGCTGCAGGAATCAGGTGTAATGGGTGCACAATTATGTGACCACTCTAAAGACTATTGGATTGTATGCACACTTTTTAAAAAAGATTTATTTATTTATTTGACAAAGCTCACCAAGTAGGCAGAAAGGCAGGCGGAGAGAGAGGAGGAAGTAGGCTTCCAACTGGGCAGGGAGCCCGATGTGGGGCTCAATCCCAGGACCCTGGGATCATGACCTGAGCCGAAGGCAGAGGTTTTAACCCACGGAGCCACCCAGGTGCCCCTGTATGTACACTTTAAAAGGATGAAATCTGAAAATAATTTTTTAAAAAAGTGAAATCTATTATGTAGGTTATATCCCAAAAAACAAAGCCCTAACTGGGATTTTACTACATATTTTATATCTGGCTCTCTTTTACTGAAAGCATTTCCCTATGTCAATACTCTTAGACATGATTGAAAAAAAAAAAAAGACTACCATTTGTTTAACAAATTCTCTACAGGTATTTATCTGTACCAATGATTATCATTTGGGGATAAGATCTTTCATGTAAAATTACAGATCCAAAGGATATAAACATCATAAAAACTAACTTTTTAAGTGTGTCTGTCTGTATCTGTATCCATCTATATTTTTTTTTCTTAAAGATTTTATTTTAAAGTAATCTCTACACCCAAGGTAGGGCTCAAACTCATAGCCCTGAGACCAAGAGTAGCATGCTGCACTGACTGAGCCAGCCAGATCCCCCAAGAAACACAGTATATTTGAATTTAAATTTGATTATTAATAGCATGATGGTTAAAGTTTAACATGTCAACTCAGCTATGCTATAGTGCCCTGCTTGGTCAGATGCAGTCTAGGTGTTGCTGTGAAGGTATTATCTATAGATGCGATTAATATCTGCAACGGGCTGATTTTGAGAATATCCTTAGGGGGACAAACGTAAGAGACTCTTAATCTCACAAAACAGGATTGGCGGGGGGAGAGGGGAGGGAGAGGGTGGTTGGGTTATGGACATTGGGGAAGGTATGTGCTGTGAAGTGTGTAAGCCTGGTGATTCACAGACCTGTATCCCTGGGGCTAATAATACATTATATGTTAATAAAAAATTAAAAAAAAAAAAAGGTATATCCTTGGGGAGGGGTGCTTGGGTAGCTCAGTCAGTTAAGTGTCTGCCTTTGGCTCACGTCACCATCTCAGGGTCCCGGCATAGAGCCCCAAGTCAGGGTCCTGGATCAGCAGGGAGCCTGCTTCTCTCTCTCCCAGTCCCTGACTTGTTCTATCTCAAATAAATAAAATCTTAAAAAAAAAAAAATCCTTGGAGCACCTGGGTGGAGCCTGCTTAAGATTCTCTCTCTCTGTCTGCCTCTCCCTCCCCCATGCTGGAGCATACTCTCTCAATAAATAAATAATCCTCAATAATGTCAGTGGGTCTCATCTAGTCAACTAAAAATCTTTAAAAAGGCTTAAATGTAGTTGAGATTTCCCAAAGGAATTCTGCCTCAAGACTGTGACATAGAAATCCTGCTTGAGTTTTTAGCTTGCAGGCCTGCCTTACACATTTATACATAATATATCCTACTGGTGATATAGTATAAATTACCTTTTGTACAAATAGCATGTGTAAACCTTTTTTTTCCTGTCATTTACTAGCATGTGTATTTCTTTTGTAAATTATTTCAAACTTTCTCACTACTTTTAAGAATCTGTTTCCTTTTCCAAACCAGTGCTAATCTTTTCACGTTAAGTCCTATGCCTCTTCCTAGAAAAAGAAGGATCTTTCTCTTAGAATCTTATTTATTTTTTTTAAGATTTTATTTATTTATTTATTTAAAAGATTTTATTCATTTATTTGAGAGAGAAAGAGAGAGAGCATGAGAGGAGAAAGGTCAGTGGGAAAAGCAGACTCCCTGCTGAGCAGGGAGCCCTATGTGGGACTCGATCCCAGGACTCCAGGATCATGACCTGAGCTGAAGGCAGTTGCCCAACCAACTGAGCCACCCAGGCGCCCCAAGATTGATTTTAGTTATTTGACAGAGAGAGACAGTGCGAGAGGGAACACAAGCAGGGGGGAGACGGAGAAGGAGAAGCAGGCCTCCTGCTGAGCAGGGAGCCTGATGCAGGGCTTGATCCCAGGGTCCTGGGACGGAGACGTGAGCCAAAGCCAGACACTTAACTGACTGAGCCACCCAGGTGCCCCTTCCTCTTAGAATTTTAATCTAAATTACAAGGTTTGAGCATTTACAGAGGCTCCCTACGGAATCTTAAAGAAAGCATGAATGTCCTGGTTTCTCCACTCAGTGTAGGCAACAGCTTATAGAAGCAGTTCAGTAGAGAGCTCGATCAAGGTCAGCCATTTGTGTGAACCAAAGCCTGTGGATGTGTGTACAATACACTCAGTGTAGGCAACAGCTTACAGAAGCAGTTCAGTAAAGAGCTCGATCAAGGTCAGCCATTTGTGTGAACCAAAGCCTGTGGATGTGTGTACAATAGAGCATCCTTCCTCACTCTGAAGACAGGGCCTGAGCCATGGCTCATTGAAAGATCCCTGCTGTGCTCCTCTGGGTGGGTATTAGGTTGAACCAGGAGGCAGTGTAAGTCAGCAGTAAAAAGCATTTAATCTGGAGCAAGACTGCAGGGGTTCTAAGAATGACTCCATCTCTTGCTACTATGTTGAAACTTACAATATCATTGACCTTGAACAAGTAATTTGACCCCCTTACCTTGGTTTTTTATCCTATAAAACCAGAATAAATTGTGGTACTTAGCTCAACACAGTTGTGAAGGTTAAATACATTAACAGATGTAAAATGCTTAGAACAGGGCCTGCACATAGTACAACCTCAGTTAACTATTAGCTATTATCAACTCCCTAAGCCTCAGTTTTCTTTTCTGTAGACTGGGGATTATAACGGCACCAACCCACCATCATAGTGTTGAAAGGTAGCAGGACCTGGCGCAAAATATGTCTGGTATTATTATATTAATGGGTTGATGGATGAGAAAGAGACTGGAAAAGGAGTTATACACAGATATTATACTCAGGTTAATATTCTCTTAAAAAAAAAAAAAAAGGGGGTGGGGGGGGTAAAAAAAAAAAAAAAAGAAAGGACAGTATTCCCTGGAGGGACCAGTCAGAGACTGAGTAAAGTCAGGGCCTCCAGGCCTGACTTAGCCCCTAACTCACTGGGTGAGCCTCAACAGAGCACTTGGGTGGCCAGGTCCCCATGTGTCAGCTAGAGCCCGTGTTCTGCCTAGTTCACCCCCAAGGTCACTGCTGTTAGATTAGATGACAGCATGTACGTACAAGTGCTTTCTTATTTTTTTTACTTTTACTTTTTGTTTATTTTATTAATTTTTATTTTTTTGAAGAGAACACGTGCTGAGAGCCTGTGGGGTGGGAGGCGGTGGGGAGTAGGGGTAAAGGGAGAATCTTAAGCAGGCTCCAGCGTGGAGCCTGACAGGACACGGGGCTTGATCTCATGACCCTGGGGTTATGACCTGAGCCAAAAGCAAGAGTTGGTCGCCTAAGTGACTGAGCCACCCAGCTACCAAAGTGCCCCAAGATTTTATTTTTTAGGTAATCTCTATACCCATCATGGGGCCCGAACTCATAAGCCCAAGATCAAGAGTACATGCTCCACTGCTGAGCCAGCGGCGCCCATACATTTTACTTCTTTAAAACTTAACATCTAATCAGAAACATGAACATTTTCAAACCTTAAAAATCCTTTAAGTATTAATATCACATTTGAAAAATCATTTATTTGAAAGTTAGCAATTCCTTCAGTTTAATTTTCCTTTTTCCTGTGTTAAATTCCATAAAAATTACACAAATACTTAATAATGGCTATTACTATGTAGCTGATTGGGGTGATTTTTAGTTTCTTCATAATATGTTACTGTATTTTCCAAATTTTCAATCATACCTATTACTTGAGAATGAGAAAAAAAATGTAGTTGAAAATATACAGGAAAAAGTTAAAATGAGATAAAAAATGAATTTTACAAACTATCAAACAAACATAAGGCAGCAGTGTCACTGGAGACCTACACGTGGGGGTTGAATGTCCCAGGTGTAGGAGTGACCAGCTCTCTCCCCGCTGAGCTGCTTCTGGGCTCTCTGGGGCTGCACGCACACTGGGGAGCCACACACCCCTTCTCACCATAATTACGCGCCCAGTAGCTCTGCCACTAGAAGGCAAGTTCCTCCCCAGCAGAATCCGCCCCGCATTCCTCAGTACAGTGGCTGCCTCAGAGCAGTCACCTGAGAGAGGACAGGGGGAATGAGTGAACAAACTTCTTTCTTACCTTCCAAGGCGTCATCCCCGACTTCTTCATATGTCTGCCAAGAGACCAAAGAAAGGGTGAGAAGCAGCGTTAACTCCTGGCGGAGACGAGGAGGCCTCGCTGTTAGCAAATAAGAGGCTTCATCTTTCCCCATTTTTGTCTGAAGCCTAAGCTCACCACTCCCTGGGCCGGGGCTGAGCCACGGTTACCTGCATGGTGCTCTGCGTGTAGCCGTACTGGGGGTAGCTGTAGCTGTAGCTGCCTGTGTTCTGGTCATAGCCCCACTGGGCGTAGTAGTTCTGGTACTGCTGGTAATACTGGTTGTAGCTGTAACTGTACATCTGACTGTACTCCACTGGCTTCACACGGCTCCTTAGACGGAGACAGAATCAAAAATGAATACAGGCCAACATTGCCATAGCACTTACTGCGTGCCAGGGGGTATTCAAGTGGCTTTATGCAGATTAACCCACTCAATCCCCACAACAAACCTATGCAAGAACAATACATGTATTCCTATTTTACAGATGAGGAAACGGAGGTCCAGACAGGTCACCTAATTTGTCCAAAGCCCCACAGAGATTCAAACTCCAGCAGTCTGGCTCCAGAACCCAGGCTTTATGCCAGGAGTTTTTGTTGTTGATGTTTTTGAAGATTTTATTTATTTATTTGACAGACAGAGATCACAAGTAGGCAGAGAGGCAGGCAGAGAGAGAGGAGGAAGCAGGCTCCCCGTGGAGCACAGAGCCCAATGTGGGGCTCTATCCCAGGACCCTGGAATCATGACCTGACCTAAAGGCAGAGGCTTTAACCCACTGAGCCACCCAGGGGCCCCATGCCAGGTGGCGGGGGGACAGGGACGGAGATGACACGTGTTTTTCTGCCAGCCACAAAAGCTCAAGTGAACACTGCCTGGAAAATCTGGATTTAGGATGATCCAAGAAGCATTTCAAACTGTAGAATGTCTAATCACCTCTTTCCCACACAAAAAGAAGTGCTCCAGTAGCCTTACCATCATCACTGCAGTCACAGCTACGGTTTACGGAGTAGGTACTCAGGACTTGGGCCCACTGTTTTTCAGATACAGGTCCCTATTTTAAGTCCTGCACAACCCTATGACAGAGTTACTGATTATTGTTCCCATTACACAGATGAGAATAATGAGACTCTAAAAGGTTAAGTGACCCACTCAAGTCTACACCTAGGACTAGAGCCAAATTTAACTCCAAGACCACACTCTGAACACCAGACCACGACACACAATATTTGCCCTGACAGATGCAAGACACCTTGTGAAGCTCCTAAATCCTGCAGTCACCAGTCAGGCCTGAGGCCCAGGCTCAGTGGATAGCTTTTTTGTCTGGCTGGCATGGCTACCCCAGCCACTGCTAACCAAAGACAGAATGTCAGGCCTGCAAAGGATCCGTTGCTTTCAAAAAATACACAAAACCATATATGTATGGGGCATGACCAGCGGCCCTAGAAAAGAGTGATCAAAAGAAAACATGGCGGTGTGCTTCTAGAGGCCTCATACTTCAAAGAGCCAGACTCCCAAGTGCAGCCGAATGCACAGGAGGCAGAGGCTTACACCACGCCAGCTGGCCAGTAAGCACAACTGTAACGGTCACATGGCGTGGGACATGCCTGTGTCCTCAGGACTGGTGTATGCTATCTCCAGAGTGAAGCCAGAAAGGAAACCAAGTCATAAGCAGGAGCTGAACCACCACAGCAATGCCTGTCACAGGAACCACAAATTCTTAAAGTCTGAATGAGCTCTTCCCAAAGTTCCTTTGGAGTTTAGTGCCTGTGTGGTGAGCAGGATTTGGCCAGAGCAGTGAGACACTCCACGTCTGACCGCCTTAGCACCACCTCCTGATGGGTGGCTAGATGAAGTCCAATGGCAGAAACTCCCTCCCCTGGCCCAGTGCAAGGCTGGAAACTGCTAATGGTCTCGTCCATGACTACTCCGCCATGTCCCCAAGGACTCTGCCACCCTCCTGATACATTCATGGAATTGAAGAAGTCTCTCAGCCTGGGTCTGTACATTTCTGTTGTTTCTCTGTACTCAGCTCTTGCAGATAAACTCTCAAAGGGACCTCTTACTGCCCTTAACTCCTAGTGCTTGATGGCGCTGCCCTAGACACAGGCACCCAATTCTGACAAGGATCAACCGAGAAATGGAACAGAACACGACCTCCTTGCAGAAGGGCTTCTCCTTCTCTTGTTTACAGCTACAACTCCGATGTCCAGGCCAGGGCCCGGAGAGCTGTAAGGGCTCAGTCGCCGACTGAATAAATGCTAACACATCAGAAACCACCAACACCATCAACACCAGAAGAACACAGGACAGAGCACACGCTCCGGATACCTGCAGCTGCCAAACGCTGTGAGGGGGACTGTCCAGCTACACGGGAAGGGGAATGTGTCTATGAAGAGAACTTGGGGGGGGGGGGGTGGGGAGATTGAGACTATAATCAAAAATAAAGAAATCAATCTACCACATGTAAACTGATCCACACTGAGTGTGTATTTGTATCTGCGTATCATAGATGTCTATAGAGAAGCTTAGAAGTCAGAAATCATAGTCACTTTAGGGTAATGAGGAAACCTCTTTTAAATATTTTCTGATATTTTTATAGAGTTTATTACTATTTTTTTTTTTAAGTTTATTTGAGAGAGTGTGAGAGAGCAAACAAGCAGGGGGAGGAGCAGAGGGAGAAGCAGGCTTCCTGCTGACCAGGGAGCCTGACGGGGGCTCGATCCCAGGATCCCAAGATCATGACCTGAGTGGAAGGCAGACACCTAACTGACTGAGGGCACCCAGGTGCCCCTCTAGAGTAGAGTTTAGAACAAGTAACAGTTTGGGAGGGGTGGAACCACTCAGGCTGATCTTCCAGGTATTAAACACAGTTAAACAGCAAAGAACCTCCAAAGCTTTTGCTGCTTTGAAAAACCTAGCTCCCTGGAAGTTCCGCCCTCAGAATGTAGTCACTCTTCTACCCCTGGCATGGAGTCTATCTGCCTCGGCACTGTGGACCCGGGCGCGCGGCAGGCAGGTGCCGTGTGGGGCCATCCTGTACAGGACGGCATGCTCACAGCTCTCCCGTCTCCACTCACGGGATGCCCACCCCACCTCCTCACCCAAGCTGTGACAACCAAGATTATCTCCAGGTGTTGCCAATGTCCCCTGTGGGATAAAACTGTCCCTAGTTGAGAACCACTGCTTTGGTTAAAGGTTAGAAGATTCTGTGCAGACAACAGCTGTCTTCTGAGTGAGAGACTTTGGAGCCGTAAGGGAAGGAGGGCTTTCTGACTGGCATGGCAGGTAGGATGATATATGCAATATTCTGTAGTGTTTGGATCTTTAACTCTTAGTCATTCCCAACCGTTAGCCATTCCCACAGCTAAAATAGGGTGTTTTTTGTTTTGTTTTGTTTTGACTTCTGCTCAATTCTTATTCATTCTGTGGTTAAATTTCTAACAGTGATACTACCGGGCAAAGAGCAGGAACATTAAGTACGCAGGACATGCTGCTTTCCCAGGGCTGCTACCGGCAACGTCTGAATGAATCTGCCCTCGCAGGTCGTCGCTCTGCCCCAGCCACAAGCTTCTGGAGGCGCCGGGTCAGGCTCATTCATCTGCAGCACGCAGCACAGGGCCCGGCAAGCAGCAGGCCTCCCTCCACCGCACCCCGCTCCCCCAGCAGGCAGAAGCTCCGATTATCAACAAGCAGAGAAGGAGCATGGGTGGGGGTGAGGGGCAGCAGTCCAGAGGGCGGCCAGCTCCCTGCCCGTGCAGGACTCACGCTTTGGGGATTGCCACACTCAGCCGCACAGGTTTTGATCCCAGGCCAACTGCTCCCTGGCACTCGGTCAGAGCTCGCTTCTGTTCCAGTTCATCTGTGAATTTCACAAAACCATAGCCCCTGCAGAAAACAAAAGCACATTCCCTATTTAGATCACAAATGTGATGAAAGATAGAGTCAAAGAATTGAAGAGGGGGTGAGCCTATCCAGCTCTGTAGGAAGGGATGAGGTCCCCAACCATAGAGGTAGGCTGCAGAGCAAGGTGAAACTCTGGCCCAGAAGGAGCCCGAATCCGGAGGAATCTCCTCTAACCCTTCACTGATGGGGCTCCTTGCCAGTGGCTTCCCTCCCAATCTACTGGAAATCCTCTTACCACCATCATCATTATGGTAGCGGTGGTGGGAATAACAGCTGTGGTTCACTGAGCAAATATTTACGTCTGCCCTGTACAGCAGGTATCGCGTTAGGCAACAGGGGCTCAGCAGTCACAAGCAGACAAGGTTCTTGCTCTGCTGAACTCATATATTTTTTAAGATTTTATTTGAGAGAGAGAACACGTACACACAAGAGTGGGGGAGGCACAGAAGGGGAAGGAAAGGAAGAAGGAAAGAATCTCAACCAGACTTTGCATTGAGCCCAGAGCACCACGTGGAGCTTGATCCCATGACCCTGAGATCTTGACCTGAACCAAACCAAGAGTCTACTGAAACCAAGAGTCAGACGCCTAACCGACTGAGCCACCCACGTACCCCAGGACTCATATTCTACTTGGGAATGAATACTGGTTATTTCATGAACCCTTATTATTTCCTAGGCACTGAGCTAAGCATTTCCCCAGGATTATCTAATCAAACTGCCCCACGATTCGATAATGGTAGTGTCCCTATTTTACTGAGGAGGAAACCAAGTTCCAAGGGATTCAATAACTTGCCCAGCATCATTGCAGAAGCAGGATTCAAACCCAGGTCTGGGGCTTATAACTGAAGCTTGTGCTTGTAACTATTACTCTGATCAAAAATAAGCCTTTCTTGGGTTTTTTTTTTTTTTTACCTTTGAAGTAACAATAATAGATAAAATGACAAGCACCTATCAAGCATATCCTACAACTTTATTTATAGTATTTCATGTCACTGGCAGGTCAGGCCTGGGAGCAAACCCTCTTAATCAGCATCTGTTGTCCTGAGGAAATTGGGTGAGAGACTGGGCCAGTCTGGGAGTCAGGCTGCACAGAACAGTCTGGCTCCAGAGCCCGGGCTCTTCCCTACTGTGCTACATGGCCTCGCTCTATCAGCCCCATCTCTGAGACAAATGCTGGAACACGGTGGCCATCAGTCATAGGTAAGGCCTTACTTCGACACGCCCGTCTGGTCCAAAACCACCTTGCCTCCCCGACAGGAGGGGTAGACTTTGACGAAGAATTCATACAGCATGCCATCATCCACATCTGGGGTCAGGTCCCCCACAAAGAGGGAGTACTCAGGGCTGAGAGGAGAGAACAAGATTCAGAGACAGACACCAAAAGCTTTGTTCTAACAAGCTCTTTTGGCCCATTCTAGGTAAACCTCTCCTGGGTCTTCATGGGGAACAGCACATCTGATGGGTCCTTAGTTAGGTCCTAATTTGTGGTGCCTGGCAGTCCTGGCAGAGAGTTATGGAAGCAGCCCTGTTCTGGGGGCCTCATCCACTGAACAAAGCCTGTCTGGCTTCAAAGTATAGGAGTACAGGTTGGGGGGCCTGGTCAGAGGTGCTCAAAAGAGAAACCTACACACACTGTATTTGCTGCCAATATTTTTGTAAGTAATCGCTATGTCCAATGTGGGGCTCGAACTCATGACGTTAAGATCAAGAGTCACATGCCCTACCTACTAAGCCAGCCAGGAGCCCCTCACTGCAATTTTTAATTCAAGTGGTGAAAATGGAGAATGAGAACTGGCCCTTATCTCCTAAGACTGAAAGCAGGGCTAAAATGAAATCTGCCAACTTTTAGAACATGGGTCAGCAAACTTTTTCTATAGAAGGCCAGATAGTAAAAATTTTAAGCTTGGTGAGGCACCTATGGTTTCTATTGCTTTTTCTGTTTTCATAATCCTTTGAAAGCGTAAAAACCATTTTTAGCTCATGGATGATGTAAATCAGGTCACATTTTGTCAACCTCTGTTCTAGAAAAACTAGTTAAAAATAAATCAAACAAGCATACTCATAATTTTCTTAGTTCAAGTATGATACATATTTCTTGTTTAAATCAGAATACACAAAAAGACAAAAACAAAATTACCAGTAACCCAACCACTCGAAGGTAATTACTACGAACACTGTTATATATTTTTGTCTTTTTTCTTTGGCTTCTTTGCGGGTGTTTTGTCTTTTCAAGATTTTATTTGTCAGAGACAGAGAGAGAAGAGAAAGTGAGCACACAAGCAGGGGGAGCAGCAGGCAGAGAGCAAAGCAGGCTCCCCACTGAGCAAGGAGCCCAATGTGGGACTCAATCCCAGGATCCTGGGATCATGACCTGAAACGAAGGCAGACGCTTAACCAACTGAGCCACCTTGTTTTTCTTTTTTAAAGTAGGCTCCACCCCCAGGGTTGAGTCCAGTGAAGGGCTCAAACTCATAACCATCAGATCATGACCTGAGCTGAGATCAAGAGCCGGACACCTAACTGAGCCACCCAGGCACCCCTGGCTTCTCTTTCTGAATTTACAAAACTTGGGTATGACTACCTCATTTTGTTTTTAGCATTTTTTTCACTTTTAACATATTACCAACTTCCTGACCTGTCATCATTTTCTGCAAAATGACTTATACATGGATACACAGTACTCCAATTAATGAACATATTGTCATTTAAGCCACTTCTCCGTTACTAGGATTATTTGGGTTTTTCCCCAATTTCCCCCATTCTACGTAATATTTCAACAAATACTTCTGAGGCTAATCTTTGGACACGTCCATGTAGAATGACAGGGTCAGTGGGTACAAATCTTTTTAAAGCTCTCGCTACATTGTTTTAAAGCTTCTGAAGAGCACCCTGAAACAATCAATTTATGTCACTACAGCAGGTCAGCTCTTACTGAACACAACATCAATACTGCGGGTACTAAGAGGGTGGAAGGCTGGGGGCAGGACCAAATAAAGACAAGACACAGGTCTTGACAAGGACACTGGGCAGGTCCACCAGCGGGGAAGGGGAGGAAGTCATCCTTCAGGAGGAAGGCAGAGTGGACCAAACTAGGCTCCCCAACCTCCTCTTTGGTGGTGATCAGCACAGTGATGCATCTTGTCTCCATCTAGACACTTGCTGGGGCCTGAAGCTACCCTGGGGCTACCCTGCACTTACCTGTTATCCGGTTGTTTCCCATAAGTGGCGTAGTTTAGTTTAAAACGTTTTGCCTAGAAATTTAAAAACAAACAAACTAAAACAGAGAAAGGTGTTTCAAGAGTCAAACAATATTTGAAAAAAACTGAAATGAATTACCTTGGCCAAAACATCTCCCCCTCTCTAAGCCTCAGCTTTCTCTCCTGTATAAAGTGAGGGGGTTGCACGGATGACCGCTAAGGGCACTGCCAGCTCCATGGTTCTACGAGCCCAGGTGTGCCAGCTTGGTGCGGCCGTAAGCTAAGTAACTGTGGGAAGAGCAGAATGTAACTCTCTTGCACTGTGTCCTCACTGCGGCCAGCCTGTTCTAGCTTCTCAATCAGGCAAGCTAGAGCTTCAAGTCTTCCGTGAAGGGAGGCGGTGGTGCAGAGTGCAAAGGGCCTGGATTTTAGAGGCAAACCAATCTTCAGTTTGCCTCCTGCCTCTGCTACTTACTACCTGTGCTGCCTCGAACAAGTCATTCCACTTCCCTGGACTTCGGTTTCCTGGGCTGTCAAAGATAACAATGCCCACTGTGCAGGGTTGTTATAGAATTAAATAGAGTACGTATACAGTAGGGCTTCAATAAATGATAGTTATCGATGACAATAAAAATGGAAACATCATCATTATCCAAGTGTCCTTACAGGTGTGGCTCCTGGCAGGGGTTTCCCATTAATTTTATGCAAACACTTCTCAGCTGTGGCCAAATCTGCAAATTCTACAAAACAGTAGCCAGCTGGGATTCTGGAAAGAAAGCAAACAAGAGAAAGAGAATGGTTACAGATGGGATTCCCAGATGAGACTGAGCCCTGGCCTGAGGGGAGGGAAAAAATGTTTTCCTAATCAGAGCCCAAACTGTTTTTATTCCTTGCCAGATTCTAGTTCAGAACTAACTGCCAGTCCCAGACTCATTTGATAAACATTCATTTATGCACTGTACCACCTTTGAAGTACTTTTGCCAAAAATATTTTTTTAAGATTAGAGAGAGAGAAAACGTGTGCCTGGGCAGGCACAGGCACAGGCACCTGCACACGCAGGGGGAGGAGCAGAGAGAGGGAGAGCAGCAGACTCCCTGCTGAGCACCGAGCCTGACTGACTGCAGGACACTGTCCCACAACCCTGAGATCATAACCTGAGCTGAAATCAAGACTCAGACACTTAATCTACTGAATCTCCCAGGCGCCCCTCAAAATATTTAATACAATCCAATCAAACTCTCAGATCTAATGTTCAGTTTATAGGGAACGTAAGGGACAGAACAAGTAAAACACCACCACAAGGGAGCAAATAAAACCAGATTCCAGAATGTAGGACCTTAGTTTTACCTCTTTAAAAAGTCAGTGCTATGAGAAGAGGTAAGAGGTGAGCTTTTCTACACTTAAAACTGATGATCCTTTTGTAGTTCGTAACTGTGATGACTGAGTGTTCATACTGTTGTGACACGTACCTCCCTTAAACTCTGTTACAACCTTAGCACACAACCTGTTTGACATGAAATTAAAAAGAAAGAGAGAGACATAAAAAAAAAAGCTTTAAAAGATATTCTGGGGGCGCCTGGGTGGCACAGTTGGGTAAGCACCCAACTCTTGGTTTGGACTCAGGACATGATCTCAGGGTACTGAGTCCCTGGTGGGGCTCCCTGCTTGGTGGGGAGCCTGCTTTTCCCTCTGCCCCTCCCCACTGCATATACTCACACTCTATCTCCCTCTCTCAAATAAATAAATAAATAAAATCTTAAAAAAAAAAAAAAAGAATATTCACATTACTGTGTAACCACGGACTGCATTCTTAAGCCCTGTACTCTGTTGCACATTATTTTCCACAGGTCTTATCTTTTTCCCTTATTTTCTTGGGTCTTAGTTTTGTTTTGTTTTTAAGATTTTATTTATTTATTTGACAGACAGAAATCACAAGCAGGCAGAGAGGCAGGCAGAGAGCGGAAGGAAAGCAGGCTCCCCACTAAGCAGAGAGCCCAATGCGGGGCTCAATCCCAGGACTTTGGGACCATGACCTGAGCCAAAGGCAGAGGTTTTACCCCACTGAGCCACCCAGGCGCCCCGGGTCTTAGTTTTTAAATTTGCATTTATTTATTTTACAGTATTCTTATAGGCCACTTCAAAGTCTGTCAAATGAGGCAAGACATAAATGTGATGTGTCTGTAAGTACCACCAAAAGAACAGCCAGAATTTAGTAATCATGGATAGGAAAAGATAGTTCTAAATCTGATTTCAATAAAGCAGAAAGTATTACAGAATGTGTTTTCATACCAGTAGCTGATTATCTAGGGTTTTCTGTTTACAAGAGCAAAAAGAAGAACAATATTTAGGCTAGTATGATCTACCTTTACCTAGTAAAGGACACCTGTTCCTAGAATACAGTGCAAATAAAAAGCAAGTGGAGGGACATTGTGGGGAAGTGCGGGGGGAATGTAGGCACCAATGCTAAAGAGGAGGGAGCAGCAGAGCCCTGGCCTCTCAGCAAAGGCTGGGAAGCTGCTGGCTCTCCCTGAGTGTAGCTAGTACAGGTTCTTCATCCCTGCTCTGGGCTGCAGCTCCCAGACCTCAGGATGAAAACTTGAGGGCCCTGTGGACTAGTGCATGTAGGGGGGTTCTCCCTGAGAAACATTCCACAGATGGGCACAGGGTCTTTTCTGAGACTATTCATCAGACCTGAAGGCTCACAGTCAAGGTGTGTTAATGGCCTCTTGTAGCAGGACCTAGGGAGACCCTCTGTGGTCTACTCTCACCATATTTTCTACCAGGCTGTGTAATTGCTTCTCCTTTTCCACCTGTCCCCTGTCAGGTCCTGGGGACCTGCCTCCCAGGAGCCAGGCAGAGACAGGCAATGAATTCTCTATGCCGGCCTCAGAGTCACTGAAAACTTCTGCTTCATTTGATACAGAAACACCTACCGAGACAGGCCAGCGGAAAGACCTGTCCTTGCCAACTGTAGAGAACAGGCATGGAACCACGTTTATTTCTGTAGGACCTATATCATATGCTCCTGTCTAGAGTGTTCTGTTGTTAGTTTGGAGAAGTTGGTTCCTAGCGATCACCTGGCATGGTGCTGGTTTTTCCACAGTCCCTTCCTCATCCACACTGCATACCTGTGTATCAATGGCCTCGTGGCTACCTTGGTCTTTTCTCATTTCATAAAATGGTTGAAAGACAAAAAAAAAAAAAAAAAAACCCGAAACAAAACAATCCAACAGTTTCTAGGTATGAAGCTGCCTTGGCCCCTCCAGCCAACCTAGTAGTCTTTTAAGTTTTAGCAAGCACCCTTAACCCACACGACTGATGAACTAAACCTTTGTACATTTATAGATCCTGCATTCTTTCCTAGAGAGAACACAGCACTTCTCCATGTCACCAGGCTCTCTTGCACCACCCGGGGCACCAAGAAACCAAACCCTCTTGCACAACGCCCCTCCTACCCCCTCACCAAGGAACCAGACCCCACTGCAACACCTCCAAGCACTATGATAACATCTGTCGCCGGCACCATAGAGACTGCATGTAGTCACAAGTTGTCACAGACCGCGGCACTCCCTTAACTGATTAACCGCCCAAATCACTTTAAAAACTCCTGGGCCAGGAGAAACCTTGGAGTTGGCTTTTGGACAAGAGTCCACCTTCTCCCTAAGTAGCCGGCTGGCTTCCTGAATAAACCTCATATTCCTTTCCCATCAAAACTCATCTCTTGTGGGGGTGGGGGCATGCAAGGGGAAAATTACTCCTGTCTAGAATACTGGCCTTTTCTGCCAAAGGCAGCCACACCTGGGTTTCAGAAACAGGTACTGGATTCCGAATACACAAAGTACCTGTCAACCAACCAGCCAGAACTGACCACACCCACTTCATCTCTCCCATATGTATTTTTCAACCATTTGACGTTTTAGCAGCTGCTTTAGTAGAGTACTGGCAGAGCAGCTGCTCAGTACACACTGCCAAACTGATAAGAGAATCCTTCTTTTTCTAACTAGACCCCTTAAGGGAAGGAAGAATGGGGAGGCAATATAGCACCACTATCTCCAAATATTCTCTGCATTTTGTTTTGTTTACATATTGTGCTGCCCCTCGGAACAATTTGTTACTTAAACTGTAACCCGGGGAGGATTTTACTAGTTGCCAAGCACATTTAGATATGGCCTTAAAAAATACTGATACTGACAACAGGTCTTTGGGGAGATGGACGATGTACAACCGTGAAGCTGGGCAGCTGGGGATGCCCGGCTTGCTCAGGGCGGAAGGCCGCCCCTTCACCGAAGCCGGGCAGCCGGGAACGCCTGGCCCGCCCAGGGCGGAACACCGCCTGCTTCAGGGAAGCCGAGCACCCGAGCACCCGAGAACGCCCGGTCAGCTCAGGGTGGAACGAAAACCGCCTGCTTCCCTTTTTCTTTGTCGCTCCTTTCTCTTCCCAGAAGTGCTCGTTGTTAGTTAGATGAGTCCTTTGAATGTGCTTGGTTAACTAGAAACCTTACCCTCCTCCTTGCCTGCCTGCAAGACGTGACTAACGTTTGACCTTCATCAATCCTTCTGTTGGCTATTGTTTTCTCTCGAATAAAAAGTGAGACTGTGGAGTTGCTCGTGGCAGCAGTCCTTTTCGACTGTTGTCCCCTGCTCCCAGTCTTTTGCAGCTGACTTGTTTGTGCCTAATTCTTCTCTCGTCACCGACTGGAAGCAGCAACATATTTACTGTTTTGCTTCCCCATGAGAACGTCATAAACTCCATGAGAGGAGGAACTATGCCCGGTTTGTTTCAGCCACATATCCCGGGAACCTTGAACAACAGCACACAGTACTCTTCCATAAATAAGTGAATGACATGAGTTAAGGGCACTCATGACTATAAGAACAGATCTGAGTCCTGGCTTGTCATTTCATAGCTCTGCAAACTTTAAGACAGTTATGAAGCTTCCTAATAACAGTACTTAACAGTACTTAGACTTCTTTGTATTTAAGAAATGATTTTAGGGATGCCTAGCTGGCTCAGTCCATGGAGCTTGCAACTCTTGATTTTGGGGTTGTAAGGTTTGTTTTAAACATTTTATTTATTTGACATGGCGGGGGGAGAAGGGGAGAAATGAGCAAGTGCAAGCAGAGGGAGCAGCAGGCAGAGGGAGAAGCAGGCTCCCCGCTGAGCAAGGAGCCGGATGTAGGGCTCGATCCCAGGACCTCGGGGATCAACCGAGCATAAACTACTGAGCCACCCAGGTGCCCCAATGGGGTTATAAGTTTGAGCCCCCATCAGGTATGGAGATTACTTAAAAATAAAATCCTTGGGGCGCCTGGGTGGCTCAGTGGGTTAAAGCCTCTGCCTTTGGCTCAGGTCATGATCCCAGGTCATGATCCCTAGGATGGAGCCCAGAGTCGGGCTCTCTGCTCGGCAGGGAGTCTGCTTCCCTTCCTCTCTGCCTGCCTGCCTCTCTGCCTACGTGTGATCTCTGTCAAATAAATAAATAAAATCTTTAAAAATAAATAAATAAATAAATAATTTTTTTTTTTTTAAAGATTTTATTTATTTATTTGACAGAGAGAGCTCACAAGTAGACAGAGAGGCAGGCAGAGAAAGAGAGGGAAGCAGGCAGGCTCCCCGCTGAGCAGAGAGCCCGATGCGGGACTCAATTCCAGGACCCCGAGATCATGACCCGAGCTGAAGGCAGCGGCTTAACCCACTGAGCCACCCAGGCGCCCCAAATAAATAATTTTTTAAAATATTTTTTTAATGATTTATTTATTGGGGCACCTGGGTGACTCAGTCGGTTAAGCATCTGGCTCAGGTCATGAGCTCAGTGTTGTACAATCAAGCTCTGCATAGGATAAATAAATATAAAAAAAACAGAATTTTTTCCTAAAGAATTTATTTATTGATGACAGAGAGAGAGTGGGAGAGGGAACAAAGCAGAGGGAGCTGGAAAGGGAGAAGCAGGCTTCCTGCTGAGCCAGGAGTCCCAGGATACTGGGATCATGACCTGAGCTGAAGGCAGACACTTACCAACTGAGCCACCCAGGTGCCCCTAAAAAAATAGAATCTCAGAAAATCATTTCTATTTTTCACTTTTTCAAAGAGAGAGAGCAAGCGAGAACATGAGCAGGAGGAGGGGCAGAGGAAGAGGGAGAACCAGACTCCTGGCTAAGCAGAAAGCCCACTTCCCAAGACCCTGACTGAGATCAAGACCTCACCTGAAAGCAGACGCTTAACTGATGGAACCCTGTGCCCTGGGAGAGAATCTTAAGCAGGCTCCACACCCAACGCAAAGTCCCACTTCAGGCCTGACCTCAGGACCTTGAAATCATGACGTGAACCAAAATCAAGAGCCCAGGTTTATGACTGAACCACCCAGGTGCCCTCTCTACCTCCCCCCCACAAATGACTCTGAAGTGCTTACTACCTAGTAGATCATAATCTGTTTATATTTATTGAGCATATGACATATGCCAGACTGCTCTAAATGCTGAATGTAAACTAACCATTTAATCATCACCATAACTCTATGAGGTAGATGGTGTTATCATCTCCATTTTCATAGTCACAGTGACATGGAAATGGAGAGGTTTAGTATTTGCCCAAGGTCACACAGTAGACCTAGATTTTTCAGTCTGACTCCCCAAAGTCCAGTCCTTAAGCAATGTGCTATACTCCCTCTCAGTAAGCCCCCAAATGTTATACGTTTATAACATTGTATTAACTACTACTATTCGGGGTGAGAAGCCCTGACTTTTCGATGTTTACATTCTCGAGAATGACACTGGCCGCACGGTTTATTAAAGAACTGAGAAGCTGGAAGGAGAAAAATGTACCCAGTCAGGCGGTTTCGGATAATTTTGACGCTCATCACAGTCTCCCCCATAGTGGCAAAGGCTCTGGAGATGAAATTCTCATCCATGTAGGGCTCCAGCTGCGTAAATACAAGAGCAGAGGATTAAGGCCAGCGTCCAAGCTCATTCCCGGTTCCAGAGCCCACCCAGGGCCGGCTACACGCTGTTGGTGGGGGCGAGGCTGAGGGGAGTAGAGACTTTCATCCACATAGTGGCCTGAATCCCACCTCCCACGTTTTCAATCCTTTAAACTACCCCTTCAAACTTGGTCCCTTTCGGGAGCCTCCTCCCTGGATCTAGGAACCCTATCCCTCCAGTCCGAGAGCCACAGCGTCCTTCAGTCCTTGGGATTCCTGCCGTTCTAAACCCGCAAAGAGCCTCCCTTTCCCTTCCAAGAACGCAGGCGGAAGGCCAGGAACCTCCATCCTCAGACTCGGTCCCCTTCACCTAAATTCTGGGACCCGCCTGTGTCACCTAAAGAACTCCTTTCCCCATTCACTTCCACCCTTCTGGGAGTCGAAGGCCCCTCCCCTTCAGGCTTTTCCTGCCCCCCGTGACACTAAGGTTCGTCCTCCTCAGACCCGAGCAGCCGCCCTCACTCACGTCGCCCATCCACAGACTGGCCGCCATGCCTGCAGCCCGGCCCAGAGTGTGCGCGCGCGGAGGAGGCCAGCGCCGGCGCCAGAGTTGGGCACCGGAACCGCCAGGGAGCATGCGCCTCCGACGCCTTCTGCGCACGCTCCGAACCTCAGCGCCCAGGGTTGCGCCGGGATTCGCTGCTCCGGGTTTTCCCGACGACCCGGCTGACAGGGCGCGGAGCTCCTGGACTCCGGAGGGCTGCGACGAGGCGGAGTCTGCTGGCTGGGGCGGAGCAGGTACTAAGCCGGCGCTCGGGTTGCTCGGGAAACTGGTTTTCTCGCGTTTCTTTCTGACCATGTATTCAAACACACGTACTTTTTTAAGATTATAGAACTTGGGGCGCCTGGGTAACTCGGTCGGTTAAGCGTCTGCCTTTGGCTTTGGTCATGATCCCAGCGTCCTGGAATCGAGCCCCATGGCGGGCTACCTGCTTGCCCCCTGCCTCTGTTCCTCTTCCTGCTCTCGTGCTCACTGGCTCTCGATCTATCTCAAATAAATAAAATCTTAAATAAAATAAAATTGGGGGCGCCTGGGTGGCTCAGTGGGTTAAAGCCTCTGCCTTCGGCTCAGGTCATGATCCCGCGGTCCTGGGATCAAGCCCCACTTCGGGCTCTCTGCTCGGCAGGGAGCCTGCTTCCCTCTCTCTCTCTGCCTGCCTCTCTGCCTACTTGTGATTTCTGTCAAATAAAATTTTTTAAAAAATAAAATAAAATTATAAAACCAGTTATGCTCACTGTAAAAAACAAAAACAACAATAAAACCCAACAAACCTGCAAATAGTCCCCGTTGGGAGCCAGGGCGATCCAGTTCCACTGCGTGACCTTAGGCAAAGCACAGGTCTGCCCTGGCCACCCCCTGACCCTGTTTCCCAGTTTGCAAGACATGAGATTGTTGTTGAAGTTAGATGGGATTCTTCTATCATTCCTGTATATAACCCTGGAGTGGAAAGAGGGGGCGGAGGGCTCCAGGGAGTGTAAATTGACACAACCCTGTCATCTCAACCAAATAATCCCAAATCTCATCACTCTACCTTTTGGAGTCCAGTATCCACTACCGTAACCCAAAGCGCCAGCTCTTAACTTGTCCCAGAACAATGACCTGTCCGTAGAAGGCCTTCAGTGAACACTTATTACAATGACTAGATAATCCCGACAGTTTAACTCTCCTAGTCCGGGAGCGTCTAAGGCAAAACCTCACCCTGGCGCCCATTTCTTAGAATGGGGAGCTTCTGTAAGTGATCAACTCTAACAGTGAAGTTCACCCCAAGTGCTGTAAGATCCCTTTCTGGGCTGATAAGCCACTAGGCCTTTCTTTACCAGTTTATACCTCCTAAATTCAGGGCCTTAGGCCCCCAAGTGAAGTGCTTACGCGTCTGAAAACTTGAGATCCAGCCACTAGCTGCCACATTTCCAGGTTTATCCTTTTTACAGCAATAAGTAGCAAGTATAGCGGCTGGGAGGTTTGGCTATCAATCCCAGCCCCCTCTCACTAATTATTTTGGCAAGTTACTTAGCCTGAGACTAATATGGATAACAGCCATGCTACCACATTGGGTGTTGTGCAGAGAAGATGAGAAGTTGGGAAAGTACTTGGCCCCATGCCTGGCATCCAGTAAATTCTCCAACATGGTATTTGGAGGCCTTCAAATTAGCGTGGAGAGAGCTGTTCCTTTAGTACTATTTGCCAGCCCCTCTGCTGTGCTCTTTGCTTACTACAAGTGGAAGACTTTTAAATCTTTGTTTCTTTTTAATTCAGAGTGTAAACTTCATGAGACGGATTGTTGTGTTTTGTTTCTAATCAAATTCCTACAACAGTGTCTGAGATATGCTAGACACTGAGAAAATATTTGCCTATTTTATGAAAAGATAAACAGCAGTCCCTTACCCTATTGATCCCTACCCCCAGTTCCCACTCTCTTGAGGCAGTTTCCACATCTCCCTAGAATCTGCACATTTCTAAATAATGTACTTTCTCATTTGTAGTTTCAGGTATCTTAGCAACTGTCCTCCATTCATACATATATACTTCTCCATCTTCTGATTATAATTTCTCATAAAAAAGGAGCACCTGGCTGGCTCAGTCAGTAGAGCATCCCACTCTTGATCTTGGGAGTGAGGGGGTATGAGTTCAAGACCCCACTGGGCAAAAAATAAATAAATAAAACAAAATGACTGTCAAAGCCATATTGAACATTTACATTACAACTTTGTAAATATTTATAGCAGCGCCACATTGTGTTCTATTACATTTGTTTTGGGGTAATCAATCCAGGTTGGAAGAGGATGGGGGAAACCATAAAAGAGGGTATTTGATGTACTTGAACAAAAGGAAATTTACATTTAAGACATTGGCACTAACGAAAAACTACACATGTGAAAAACAAGGCAATTTTTAACTATAGGGAACAACAACAAAAATATACAATTGTCAGAATGGCAAGGAGTATATTATAGAGTACTATGTGACTGTTCTCATATATGTAAAGCACCTTCAGAGAGCTTTAGAACGCTTAAGTGCCATACAAGGAAAAGGAATTGAAGTTCGAGGCTCAGGTAGAGGCTGATTTAAATTCCAGCCTGGTTTGTGCATTTGGTAGGTAGCTTCTTGACCTTAAGCAAATCACAACTCTCAGGGACTGTTTCCCAAGGGACAAGTATGACGGTGCAGGGCAGATGTAAGGATTAAAAGAGCTATTATTGCATATAAAGTGTTCAGCACAATGCCTGGCTCATTTTAAGTTCTAACACAGAAGAGCTGTTACTAAGAACAGAGTATTTTCAACATGCTATCCTGTCAAATGGGAAAACTCCAGTAGGTCTAAACCAAATGGACTTTTTTTGGGAGGGGGTGAGGAGTAGCAGAGACACAAGTGCTTCTTTTCAAAGGAAATATTAGAATCAAAAGTGTGATGTCCCTTTTTTTTTTTTTTTTTTTTTTAAAGATTTTATTTATTAATTTGACAGAGAGAAATCACAAGTAGACAGAGAGGCAGCCAGAGAGAGAGAGAGAGGGAAGCAGGCTCTCTGCCGAGCAGAGAGCCCGATGCGGGACTCGATCCCAGGACTCTGAGATCATGACCTGAGCCGAAGGCAGCGGCTTAACCCACTGAGCCACCCAGGCGCCCCGTGTGATGTCCCTTTTAAGAAGTCAATTTCCAATCAGTATATTGCCTGTATTAAAACCAAAACTTCGGGGGGGAGAAAAAATCACAGAATACATTTGAAGTTCTTTTACATCATATTCATTTTTTTCAAGTCTTTTCCAAGAAGAATCCTTCTGGTGATAATAAAAAAACTTCCTGTTATACATTAATAGACCTTCTAGATCGGCATTGTCCACTGTAACTTTCTGCAATTACAGAAATGTTCTATGTTTGCATAGCCTAATCCCATAGGCACCAACCATACGGGACTACTGAGGACTTGAAATGTGGCTAGTCCAAACAAAGAAATTAATTTTTAAATTTTTACAATTTTAATTAATTTAAATGTAAATAGCCACATGTGGCTAGGGATCACCATTGTAGACAGGTCAGCTGTATGATCTGGTTGCTCAAATGCCTGGAAAGATCTACATTTATATGAGTAGTAAGTAGTCTTAAGAGTTACTGTGCAGTTAACCATGTTTAATCAATTACATCAGCTGTTGAGAAATGATATAACAGCAAGATTAGTATAAGTATTTATAGCTATGTGCTATACTCAAACCTTGGTTTGGGATTAGGATATTAAAAGATCCATTTCATGTCTCACATTATGCAGCATATATTTTTTTTTTTAACTCCAGTGATTCCTGAAACATAAATACCTAAGCAAAAAAATCAACCAGCTCTTTTTCTCTTTTTTGATTTGTATGAAACAGCCACATCAAGAGCTGACTGGCACATACTAGGACATGGCGACATCACTTAGGTCCTAGCCTTGCCCAGGTGCATAGGTATGGGTTTATTCTGCTCTTCCCAACACAGCAGGAGCTCCCTTAAAAAAGCAGGGAGTATGTAGAAAACAAGTGGCCTGTTTTATAAAACTCTAGATTTATTCAAAGTGTTAAAAGATTTCACTCTCCCCTCCAAAATACTTTACATTTAAAAAAAATTTAAACTGTTCTATTTTCTCAGCCTCTGTACAAGCTGCTGCTTCCCTTTCTGTGCACCAGGCCTCTGTCCCTCTGACCCCTCTCCCCTCCCTCCCTTCACTCTCACGCTCAATATTGCTGTAAGTTTGTTTATAAGACTCTCCTTCCCCACACCCCTCCACGTCCTGCTCTGCAGATGTAGCTTCCTTTCCAGACTTCAGGCCCCTGGCTACAGGCAAGGCAGGTCCGATGGGCAGGATACTCAGGCAATGTCTGAAGGGCGGAATGCTTTGTGCTTCTGGGACGAAGGCTGATTGGCTTTTTTCTTGATCAAGTGGAGGATCATTGTTTTTTCTTCTCCATGGACATCTGTTGAGGGCCAAATATTTGGCTTGGGGTTGCCCACAGCTGGGCAGCCCTGCCCCATCTCCAGTTTCCCCCAGGCATAGGTCCATGACAGCTGGGTCTGACCACCATACCATTTGTCTGCCTGTGGATTGTGAAGGACAGAGAGTGGCACATGGCTAGTGTAGGGCTTGATGATTCCCAACTTTTCAGAACGTGGGCACCAAATCCCCATGGGAGGAATTTTTGGTTTTTGGCAGGCAACACCAGGTCAGCCAGGACCATGGGAGGTAGGGATGAGGGGGAAAGGTCTAATCACAAAGCTCTAGGGTGAGCAATGTTCCGGCTGCCGAAACTCCTCCCCTCTTCCATTTCCCCCCACTCCCCTTCATCCTGTAGGCTGCAGGATGATTCAGGAAAGGAGGTCGGAAAAGAGGAAAAGGATTCTGTTCTGCTGATAGGAAAAAGGCAGGAGATGACAGAGTACTCGGGGCGGGGCGGGGGGGGGGCCTGTTGGAATCTGTAGTCATCATAGCTTCCCAGTTTCAGGAGGGAGAGTGGTGGGGCCGGGAGCAAGGCCCGCAGAGGCTTCATCAGCTCTGTTCTTTGTCCTTGACTAGTAAGACTGTGTGCTGGCCTCCACTGGACACTGATAAGACCACACGGTTCTCCAGCTGTTTGCCAGTCATCTCCACGGGGCTCCAGGCATCCTCCTCCTGTCCTGTGCCCAGCTGGTAGTTGGTGCCCATGCCCCAGGCGAAAACACGACCTACAGGGGAGAGAAATGGGGGCAGCTGTCTCTAGGATCCCTAGCCCCATCTTTTATACTGTGAGAAGCCTGGAACATGAGGGTGAATTTTGGCTTTGGCCCGTAACAGCCTAGCAATGCCCCAGCCTCTGGAGTTCAGGGAAGCTGGGAGAAGCCAAAGAGATGACAGATTAAAAAAATAGCTTTGTCAAGCAGAGACAACAGTCCTTACACATTGCTAAAGACTTCTCCCTGCTCCTAGGCATGGCATTCAAGGCTCTACATGACTAGCCACTCCCCAAACCCCTACACCACCTGCCATTCCAATGACCTTAGAGACTGATCTGGATGTTCCTGTGCCTGGGATGCCCTCCACTGCTTGTCATAAAGGACTGAACCTTTAAAGTTAGTACAAGCACCACTTCCTCAGGAACTCTTCCCAGGTAATTCCAGGCCAAGTGCTTCCATCAGCTCCAGACTTCTCAAAGTATCTGTGGCTATCCCTCTCACCCACCCAGGGTCTGGTGACCACCTGGTTCATACTGTCTTGGGCTGTGCCTGCTAGAACCCTAGTGACTAAGCCTTCTCTCTCCTAATAAAAGTCTAAGTACAGCTCCCTGGGAAGCTGGCACATACTAGGTTATAAATAAAGGGGTCACCTTGGTGGAAAGTGTAAAGAGAAACCTGAGTTAAGACTCTGGAGACCTGGGGCGCCTGGGTGGCTCAGTAGGTTAAGCCGCTGCCTTCGGCTCAGGTCATGATCTCAGGGTCCTGGGATCAAGCCCCGCATCGGGCTCTCTGCTCAGCAGGGAGCCTGCTTCCCTCTCTCTCTCTGCCTCTCCATCTACTTGTGATTTCTCTCTGTCAAATAAATAAATAAAAATCTTAAAAAAAAAAAAAGACTCTGGAGACCTGGATTCAAGTCCTACTGCCTGTGTGGGCCTCAGTGGTATATCTCTCCTTACTATTCTCCTATGCTACGAAACATATCACCCTTATGAATTTTATGTTCATCATTTTATGTTCATCAAAGCCAGAGCTTCTGACAGGAGAAAACAAGGTCCTCACAAACAGTGCTGTCTGCATCTCAGCTCTGTTTAATCATGGACACCAGAGCCTGACGAGCAGTCCGGTAAGAATCACGACCCCTAAGACACGACCACACCGAGGATGGGCAGCCCCAACTCACCATCCTTGGTCACAGCATACCCCACGGAAGCCCCACAAGCCACCGAGGAGACGGCAGGGAGCCTGGAGATGAGGGTGGGTATGCTCTTCTCCTCAGCACCCTCCCCAAGGCCCAGCCGCCCGTACTCGGCCCGGCCCAGGCTGTAGGCTTTTCCTGTGGGAGGAGGGAGGAGAGATGAGGAGGAGCAGAGGACATGCTCCAGGTAGGCCCAGAGTGGTGAGAAGCAGGTGTGCAGCATCTGTCCCAGGGAGGCCTGGGAGAACCCCCGTAGGACCCCACTGAGCTCATACTTGGATGAGTGCCAGGACTCTGGGGGATGGGGATGGCCCTCATGGACCCACATCTGACCCAACCCACGGAGCAGGCCCAGGTTCCAAGGACCCCGGTCTCAGGAGTCTGGCTGGGCTATGCCCAAGGAATACTCCACCCGCAAGCCAGCGGTCCCACCTTCCGAATCCATGCAGACTGTATGATGCTGGCCACCAGAGAAGCCCACCCAGGACTTGGTAGAGTTCTTGAAGGATGTCAAGTTTTGAGGTACAAAGCAAGATTCTGTGCCCGGGGTTCCTGGAAAGAAAAGGCCAGGATAGAACTGTCAAGGGTGAAGCTGTCCAAGGAGCTGTCCTTCTTCATGCCCTCACATACTGAGGCTGCCTCCCCCACACCAATACCAAGGTATAGATCTTCTCACTTTACAGAGAGCAAAACTATGATCTGAGGCATAAGCTGACCCCAACAAGGGTGCCCAGCAAATGAGCAGTGAAGCCAGGATTGGAACCCAAGTCACTCTGAGCTGTGCAAGATCCCAGCTTGGGACTCACCAAGCTGATGATAGTTGGAGAGGCCAAAACCATACACATGGCCTTCGCAGGAGATGGCAAAGGTGAAGTAGGCACCACAGAAGGCATCCTGGAATCTCACATGACCCCGGCTTCCTCTGGATTTCAGCATCACACACTTGGGGACCAGGAGTCGTTCTGTAGGCAGAGAGGAGACTGGAGTCAGTGGCAGACACACACACCTTCTCTCTGTCCTCTGTGTTTTTCCCCATTACTACAGCCCTTGGAGGGAAGCTAAGCAGGGATTCTTCTTCCTTTTCCCCATTTAAAGAAGAGGAAACTGAGGTCAAGAGAGTGCAAGTGCCTCACTCAGACTCCCCGAGTCGTAAAAGGTAGCATTTACATGGAACTTACTATGTGCCAAATGTTCTCCTATATTAACTTATTTCACTTCACCACAACCCGATGAAGTATGTTTAGAGATGAGAAACATCCAGTACGTTTAGAGATAAGAAAACTACAGCCAGTAGGTAGAAGAACCAAGATTCAAATCCAGGGTGGTCTGGCTCTAGAGAGATCTCACCTACCACTGCAGGCCTATCTGATGCAAGCCTAAATACACAGAGAGAATCCCTCCTGCTTCTGACATTCTCCAGGGGGTGGCTTTCCTAGCTGCCCTGCCAGAAGGACGTAAGCCACCTACCAAGGCCCTGCCGGCCACCACGGTTGGCAAATAATTCAGGCACACGGCCCAGCTGGCCCTGCTCCCCGCAGCCCAAAGTGTAGAGGTCACCATCAGCTGTCAGCATCACCAAGTGGTCATTTCCTGCGGGGGAGAGGAAGGCAGAGGATACAAGGCTTGTCTGTAAGGTCCAAGACCAGGCCTGTCCTGGAACGAGTTCTCCAGCTCCTGCCTAATGTGAGTACCCCCAGGCTCACCTGAGGCCACCTTCACTACAGGCTCAGTCAGCTGCACGTGCACGGGCACCATGCTCTTCTTCATGGGCTCCAAGAGTCCAATCACACCGTTATTGTCCTGGAAGGCCAGACAGAGCACTTACCGGCCGGTCCTGTCTGCCCCAGACCAGCCAGGTCCAGCTTCGCAGCAACCCCAGAGCTGTCTGGTGAAGGGGACTGGGGCCAGATGAGGACGAGGCGCTGGGCAGGAGCCAGGACAAACAGGGAAATACTTCATGAGTGAAATGCTATGTGGCTTGTGATTTGCATTAAAATAACAAAGGAATAGGGTAGTGGATGGGAGTAGAGAGAAATAAGCTTGGCCACAAGCTGATGACAGTGGAGGCAAGTAGATGGGTATTCGGTACTTTTCTGACTACTTTCAGGTGTTTGAAATTCTCCATAAGAAGTTTTAAAAACAGGGGTGCTTGGGTGGCTCAGTTGTTAAGTGTCTGCCTTCGGCTCAGGTCATGATCCCAGGGTCCTGAGATTGAGCCGCTCATTGAGCTCCCTGCTCCGTGGGAAGCCTGCTTCTCCCTCTCCCACTGCTTGTGTTCCCTGTCTCTCTCTGTCAAATAAATAAAATCTAAAAAAAAAAAAAAAAAGGCTTAAAAACAGCCCCAATGAGGTGTCCTCATCTGATTCCTTTATTTTTGACATTTTAAAATAAATACCAAAGTACCAAAACAATTTTAATGCTGACTCTACTGTTTAAACTCCCCTGCCTCAGAAATTCTGAGATGTGACAATCCTTTCCATGTACCCCAAAACCCCTGACAGATGTAGAAGAGGGTGGGGGAGAGGGGAGGTTGAAGGCAGGGAGATGGGTGAGGACTGCAGGCTTCCTGAATCTGCCTCAGCCCAAAGGCCTCCTTGACCCACCCTTTTCCCAACATAACACACTTCATAATACAGACTCAAGGAAAGAGCCAGGGGTGTGGACAGGCCTGGATGAAGAGACCTGGGTCTGGGTCCAAGCTCTGCCTCCGGGCCTTGATTTCCCCACCGTTAGGTACAACAGGGAGGTGGAGATGGATTATCACTGGGCTCTCACCAGTGAATTCTGCCAGCCTGCCCCCATGCGGTCTTCCAGACCCAGTCTTACCCGGAAGGAGCCCCAGAGGAAAACACGACCATCCTCAGTGAGGGCTGCTGTGTGACTGTCTCCTGCTGACACCTGTACCACTTTCTCTTGCAGTTCCACTTTCCCAGGGACCATCTCTGAGCCCTCCACGGATGTGTCCCTTCCCAGGGCACCCTCATCGTTGCAGCCAAAGGAGTAGACCTGTGCCCAAGATACCCACATTAGCGCAAGTCTGGCTTCAGTCCATTCTTGTTTAGATCACTCCCTATGCAGCTGACCAGCTCCATCTCCACAGAGTAATGTGTGCGGTTCAAAGCTCCTTCCTCAAGCCCTCCAACCCCATGCCCAGACCAGTCTTGGGCCACCCACCCCAACCTACCTGGCCACTTTTGCTTAGACACACAGTATGCATGCCCCCAGCCTCGGCTTGCACGATGTCCTCTGGAATGGGCACCAGAGCTGGCTTCTTCCTCTCCATCACATTCTCGCCCAGCCCCAGCTGGCCCACGTCACCCTGGCCCAGTGTCAGCACCATGCCTGGTTCTGTGCTGTGGGACCTATGAGAGACTGAGGGGTGAAGAAGACAGCCCTTGAGTGTGCAGGATGACAGGAGAGAGGAGGGGTCGCTGCATGGGCTCTGGGACCACAGACGCCTGGGTTCAAGCCCTTGCTCTGCCACAGACCAGTCATAGGACCTTTCTAGGAAGCCTAAGTCTCCTCATCTGTAAAATGTGAATAGCAAAGATAACTATGTCACAAGGTTTTTGTGAAAATTAAAAACTGAGCACGTATTAATATGAGGGAGGACATGGAAACATGAAGACACTCAATATTGTGAAATGAATCTTGGTGGGAAGGGGAAGAGAACAGTGAGGATACAGTTTTCCTGAACAGCTCTAAGTTCTCAGGAGTCGTGGTGCCAACAGTGAGGACTCAGATAAGGTCTACCTTTTACTGGCTGCTTACTCTACGAATGTTAAGTTGCTTTGTAGTCCCCTAAGTTATACTACAGGCCTTCCACATTTAGGCTCCTGTTTTATAGGAAAGGAAACAGAGACTCAGAGGTTAAGTAACCCTCCCAGAGTCATGGAGCTAATAAACAGTAAAGTTTGCACTGCAACCAAAGGAACCTACATGGGTCAGAGCACTGTCCCTAGCCACCACCCTCAGGCTGCGACTTAAGTCCTAGACATACTCCCATAGAACCCTTCCGCTCCAATCTGGGAGCAGACAGACACACAGCAGAAGAGGAAGGGGCAGGAGTAAGACAGAAGACAAGCATTTGCGAAAGATACAAGCCAACCAGTGGAAGGCACAGCGCCATCTGAGGGCCAATGGCAGACGCCCGCAGCCCTGGGCAACCAATGGCATCCAGCTCCTCCCCCCGGGGGTGCGGCCACGGCTGCCAGGGCCAGTACGGCTGCGCAGAGGGTGCCCTGGGCAGGGAGCCACCTGGTCGGGTTTTCTGGTCAGGAGGGCTCGGCCTCCGGGCACCTGGAACGCGATGGGAGGCAACGGCCCTCACTGCCTGGTTACGATGGTCTGCAAAAGACAGACACTGTCTGAGTGTGGGTCCACACTATTCCCTCCCAGATTGGGGGTGGACTTTTCTCCTCCCCGACTCCCTCCAGGGTCCCAGGAAAGAGCAAAGCACAGATACCTCCCTCAAATGCTACCAGGACGTTATCTCATTTTCCTCTTAACAGCCCAGCGAGATTGGTGCTGTTCTTTCCTCTGTTTTATGAATGGGTTACTTCAAAGCTCAGAGAGATTAAGTCACCTGCCCAAAACTACATGGCTAGAAAGTGGCAGAGCCTGGACTTGAACCCACTTCTGGAAGTCAGTGGTTTAGCCATAGTATATTAATCCCTAGAGCAAAGTCCTAACTAGGGTCTTACCACCCCCCACCTCACCCCCACCCCCACCAGTACTGCTTGAGTGCTTGTAGACAAGTCTCTGCTCCTTTACAATTGCTGAGGGTAGGATTCAGTAAGCTACAAAAGACCCTCCATCTGGGTGGAGTTCCTGGGCTTCTAGGCCCCTCAGCTTGTCAGGGGGATGTCAGGGGGAAGCCCAGTCCTAGATTCTGGGGGCTCCAAGAGGTCTCCCATTCAGAGACAGAGGCCAGCACCAACTTACCTTTCACCTTCTTGCTTTTGGGGAGAGCATCTTCTGGGGGTGACCTTCTCTTAGCTATACGTTTGGGTGGCATCTTCCTTTCCTGAAAAACCGAGGCAAATATTCCATCTCAGAAATGGCAGTCATTTTCCTGCTCTAAGTAACCTTTACCAGAACCCCTAAAAGGGTAAGAGGAATTCTGACAATTCCACTTCTCAGAGTTTACCTGAGAAGAACAAGAACAGAATAGTGGATACACCCAAAGTTTAGGTTTCATACATATTCTCTACTGTATTCTTCCTAACAGTAACCAAAAAAAAAGAAAAGAAAGAGAAAAAAAAGGAGCAACCCATACGCTCCATGGTAGGGGGTGCCTAGGAAATATGCAGTATATTCAGGATAGAACAATATGAGGCCATTAAAACTGACACCTTCAGAGATTTGTTTATTGAATAGGAAGATGTTTGTTGCCAAATAATATAAGCAGCTTGAAAAAACAGCCCATCATCCCATAAAAAAAGGCATATACATGCAAAAATAGGTACACAAGACTCTGTGGTAGGAAATATATTCACTATTAACAATGGTAACCTCTGGAAAATGGGATTATGGACATTTTTTTTTTCTTTGTACCTTCCTGTATTATCTAAGATATCTGACAAAGAACTTTACATGTCTTTTTCAATTATTTATTTATTTTAGGTTTACTTATATATTTCTGTAATTTCTCCACCTGTGAGATTCACACTCATGACCGTGAGATCAAGAGCTGCATGCTCTTCTGACAGAGCCAGCCAGGCACACCTATTTTTTATTTTATTATAAAAAATTAAAACCTTGAAGAACCAAAATCAAGTTAGTATCTCTCACAGCTCCCCCTCAACCCTGAGATAACCAACAGTAACTTCGGTAAAGCACTATTGTTTTCAAACCAAAAGAAAAACCAATCAACCAACCAACCAAACAAACAAACAAACAAATAAAAGCTAGTCTCATGGGGCGCCTGGGTGGCTCAGGTCATGATCCCAGGGTCCTGGGATCGAGTCCCGCATCGGGCTCTCTGCTCAGCAGGGGGCCTGCTTCCTCCTCTCTCTCTCTGCCCGCCTCTCAGCCTACTTGTAATCTCTCTCTGTCAAATAAATAAATAAAATCTTTAAAAAAAAAAAAAAAAGCTAGTCTCATTATATAAAACCAAACCAGACCATCTGTGCCCCCTGATCCAAAAGTGCCACTACTGAGTAGTGGCTTTCCTAAACAGTCCAATTAAGAAATATACACTTAGGTCGCCTGGTGGATCAGTTGTTAAGCAGGTGCCTTCAGCTCAGGTCATGATCCCAGGGTCCTGGGATCCCCCAAGTCCTGCATGGCGCTCCATGCTCTGCAGAGAGCCTGATTTTCCCTCTGCCTGCCGCACCCCCTGCTTGTGCTCTCACACAGATAAATAAAATCTTTAAAAAAAATAAAAATAAACACTGTATACACTCACCAGGTGTTACAAAAAGGGGAAAGGAAAGCACTGAGTGGCAAGAAAGTTTCTTGGACCTAGCACCATCCAGGACAGCGGAGGGCTTTGGCCCAAAATCGCTCCCTCATTTGGCTGCTGCTGCCCCACAAGTCTCCCTGTCTTCCTCAAGGCTGCTCCCAGAGACACTCTCCCCAGCTCTCTCAGTTCCAATCCAGCCCAAACTGTGTCCAAAGCCACCTTCCTCCACACACCCAGCCCCAGAAATAAATCCTTATTGAGCCCTGGTCTGTGAAACTGTCGAAGCCTGGGGCTCTCCAATCTGACTGCAAAGGTTCTGGAGTGGCTAGCAGGGGTCAGCGCCCTTCAGAGCTAACCTGATGTGGAAGTGGAATAGCCTGTGCTCACGGAGAGCCTCAGGGCCAGAATCTTTCTAAGTACTTGACGTTGGGCAGAATTACTTAATCTCTTCATGATTCAGTTTCTTCCTCAGTAAAACAGGGATAATAATCGTACCTATATCCTTTTTTGTTATTGAGGATTAAATGAGCTAATACTGTAAACTATATACTCATATCGGTATTATAACATCTAGGGACGCCTGGGTGGCTCAGTTGGTTAAGCCACTGCCTTTGGCTCAGGTCATGATCCCTGGGTGCTAGGATTGAGTCCCATATCGGGCTCCTTGCTCGGCAGGGAGCCTGGTTCTCTCTCTGCCTCTGCCTGCCTCTCTGCCTGCTTGTGCACACATTCTCTCTCTCTGACAAATAAAACCTTCAAATACAACATCTAGACCCTGCCCCAGGCAATGCCTGAGCACAGCTCTAATCTAATCTAACCCACCTCTCCTCCCTTTTTCAGTTAAGGGATGAGACTCTACCCAAGACTATAAACCAGAGGGAGAACTTCAAGAGCCCTTCCTGGGCTCAGCTGTGGGCCTAACCTCCCCATCTCCTCCTTCCAGCAGGTCCTAGAGCATCAGCCCCTCCCGCTCCCCACTGCATGGTAATGAACACAAGGCCAATGGTCTCTGAATTTCTGAGCACACTTCTGCTTACCATCCTGGCGGGGAACAAAGGACTGAAGATAAGGAAGCAGCCAAAGGTTCAGAACCCTCCAAGCCTGTGTAGGCTGAGCTTCCTCTACAGGTTGTGACAGGCCTGTTCTGACTCTGATGAGGTGGCAGTTCTGAATGTCACCCAACTTTTATTCTTTTGGGGTGGGATGCCTCTCTTTGGGACCCACCTCTTTGAGAACCCCCCACCCCTTACCATGCTAAAGATGCCCATTTTCTGGGATTAGAGGGAACTGGATTCATCTGCTAGAGCTGTGGCTTGTTCACCCTGGCTTTTGTGACCCTGGTTGGCCAGCAGCCTCGACCTCTGAGCTGTTTCCTCTTCTGTCGGAGGGAATGCTATGACCACCTCTCAGGCCTGCTGTCAAAACTGAATGAAATGTTGTAATGGACTCTGCAGTGCCAAGCACACAGTAAGTACGCAAGACATGGCAGCATTTATTCATTTGTTCCACAAATATTTGAGTGCCTATTACCACTGCTTGGCGTTGGGCCACATGTGGCAAGGATAAAGGAGACTAACCCTCTCCCTGTTCTCATGGAGCTTACACTGTAGCAGGAAAGAAACATTACTGATAGTGCTGAGTGAAAGATAAGCAAGGAGACATGAGAGATAACTTGGGGGTGCACAACAATGTGTGTGCTTAACCACGCTGAGCTATATGCTTAAACAAGGTTAAAGTGGAAAAAAAATGGTGAAAATAGTAAACTTCATGTATATTTTATCACACACACACACAAAAAAAAAAAAAAAAAAAAAAAACCGAAAGAAAAAGAAAATAACTTGGGGTAGCGGAAGGGAGTGGTGAGGGAGGTGCCACGTTTAAGCTAGGACCTGAAATCTGAGAAACCTGGCACTGCAAGACCAGGACAAAACTGGCCTGGAACACGGTGTGGTAAGTTTGGGAACTGGGAGAGGCCAGCGTGCTGCAGCTGGAGAACTGGTCAGATGGCAAGAAGTGAGCAGGGGCTGGATCATGCATGGGCTTCTAGGGAAAACAGAAAACGTTCAAGAAAGTCTTCATCCGATTTACACTCTTAAGCGGCTGTTCTGGCTATTCTAAAGAAACTGGGATGGACTGGAAGAGGAGGCCGTTGCAGGCATCCAAAGGAGAGATGGTGGTGACTTGACTGGGTCTGTGTGAGCTAAGAGAGGAAAAGGAAACAAAACAGATCAACTTAGGAGACAGATTCGATCTGTGGTTTAGATGTGTGGAGTGAGGCAGAGGGAGGGATCCAGAATGACTTTCTTCATCCTAAAAGAAATCCAGTGGATCCCGGGCAGGCCTCCCCAGGATGCCCCTATAAGCCTGGCCAAACACAAAGCCTCCCAGGCCTTGGCTTAAATGACTAGGAGAATGGAACGGGGTACCTGGCTGGCTCAGCTGGTGGAGCATGTGACTCTTAATCTCAAGGTTGTGAGTTCGAGCCCACACTCAGTATAGAGATTACTTTAAAAAAAAAAAAAAAACTGACTTGGAGAATGGTCAACTTCTATTTAGTGAGGTAGGAGAACACTGGGGGACAACCGGGGAGGAGAGACCCAAGAGCCCCATTTTACCAGATGTTTTCATGAAGTCCGAAGTCTTTGGGAGCCAGCAAGAGGCAACGTTTAAGTATGCAGAGCTGGGTGGGTTAAGGGCTGTGGGATAGAACAGGTATCCCTTAGTTTCAGGTAGACAGCCTGTACCTCTGGCCAAGTTGGCAGCCAGTTCCCTGTGTCCAAGGCCCTGTCCTGCCAAAGGTAAATCTCCCACCAGTTCTTCAGAATGACCTGCAGAGGACAGCTGTGGCGGGGAGGGAGCCGGTGCTGTAGTGCAGAAAAGTACTCACAGCAAGAAGTGAAAACACAGGGAAGAGAATTATGTCAGCATACTGGTGCTGATGCTAGGCTGACCTGTAGGCAAGGTCTGGAGTGGAGACGGAAAAATAAACATGAGGCATGAGGTGATTGGTATCACAGGGCACTAACAAAAACATGTGTTCCTGTGGGCTGGAATCCAGTGAACATCTCCTTACCCACCTGTGTTTTGGTGAACATTGTGGGGCATCTTAGCTGCAAGCTAAGCACCCTGATCCTACTTTACAGGTGAGGAAGCTGAGGCTCAGAAAGTTAAGAATAGGGGTGCCTGGGTGGCTCAGTGGGTTAAAGCCTCTGCCTTTGGCTCAGGTCATGATCCCGGGATTCTGGGATCGAGCCCTGCATCGGGCTCTCTGCTCTGTGGAGAGCCTGCTTCCTCCTCTCTCTCTCTCTGCCTGCCTCTCTGCCTACTTGTGATCCCTGTCTGTCAAATAAATAAATAAATAAAATCTTAAAAAAAAAAAAAAAAAGAAAAGAAAAGAAAGTTAAGAGTATCTCACCCAGCACTGGGAGAAGTGAAGATCTCAACCAGGTTGGTCAGACTCCAAAGCTGGTGCCCTTGTCAGCTTCCTCCCCAGGCTCCCCAGGCTCCCAGGCTGCCTGGGAACTGTCTCTCATACCCTCTCCCCAAGAAAAGATAACCCCTTGGCTCTGGTCTTCCTGATCCCCACCCCATGTCATTCTGTAAGTCAGTCATGATCTTTCTAAACCTCAGACCTGAAACAAGCTGCTTTCTAGCTCAGACTCCCCAGTGGTTCCCTCTGCCTGAGAGAGAAAGCCCACATTTCCTAGCTTGGTGCGAAAGGCCTCCAGAGTCTGGTACTGATAGAACATACCGCCTCATTCCTTCTCTATCACACCCTCCTTTTGCTTCCTACACGATCTCAGATTGCTTACTATTCTCTCCAGACCATTTGCGTCTCTATTCCCATCCCTTATCCTACTGGAAGAATGTCTACTCAGTCCCAAATCCAGCTCCACTGGTAAACCTTCCTGGTCCCTCCCCTCATCCTAAACTAACCATTCTCTCCCAGAGAAACTGGGACAGACTTCTGGACCATGACTACTCCATAGTTTACATGTCTGTCCATCATACCAACCTACTCCTTGAAATACGAGCCACTCTCGGGTACTGGCCACTCCTATTTTCTGTATGCCAACAGCCTTCTACTTGTCACCACAAGCAGAAGAAGTACTATCACTCCTAAATCAATTGATGGGCCTGAGGCTCAGAGAATACAGCCAGTAAGAGAGAGGACTAGAACCAAGGTATAGCTTGCTGATTGACTTAAAACAAAAACAAAAACCAGGTCGGCCAAAGGCAGGCCATGATCCAGGCAGGGGTGGAGGCAGCCCAGGCAGGCTTCCCCAGAATCCGTGAGCTTGGCCAAACACAAGTGAGGGCAGAAGCCAGCTGAGTGGAAGAGGGTGGTGGGACCAGAGAGAAGACACTGAGGCAGTTTGGGTCTGAGTGGGTGGGCCAGATGGGTGTGGGAGCCACTGAAGGACCTGGGGAAGGACAGACCTGAGTTCTCTGTGAGCCTCAGAATATAGGTCTCTCAGATAGAAGACTTCAGGTACTGCAGAATGCTGTTGTGAGCAATCCCAGAGGCAGGACAGGGGATCAAGGCACCCCAAAAAGGTGGAGCCCTGTGGGCACCTGGCTGGCTCACTTGGAAAAGCAGGCAACTCTTGATCTCAGAGTCATGAGTTGGAGCCCCACAGTGGGTACAGAGATTACTTAGAGAAAGAAAGAAAGAAGCTATGAATGAATGAATGAATGGAAGAAAAGAGAAGAAAAGAAAGAAAGAAAAGGTGGAGCCCAGCACCCATTACCCACCTGCATATCCTGGAATGTACAAATCAGTCCTTTGTATAGACTCTGGGTGTGTTTCTTAACCACACACTAAGTGTCTGGGCTAGAAATAAGTAGCAATCTTTTGCCCCCACCTCTCATTCCCTAACAGAAAAACAGCTCCCTTCTTCAGCAGCTTACTGTCTGGAAGAGGAGTGAGACACAGTCACAAGTAAACAGAAGTCAGGTATAGAGTCAACTTCCACTAAGAGCCACCTACGATGCCCTTGGAGGCAAGTGTATCACCCTGGTTTCATTACTACCTGAATGAATGAATGAATGAATGAATGGTTCCACGGACATACTTCGATGGCACCCTGGACCACGACTGAGGCCCCCAGATGGGTCTCCCCAAGGAGACCAGGAGCTCTGTAAAGGCCACACGGGGCCCTTCTCCCCACTGCTCCCCAGTCCTGCCAGCGCAGCACGGAGCAGCCAGTCAGTAAATAATCAGTTGACAGATGAGCTGATGCGGGGTTCACAGCACACCTCTCCAAGTGTCAACAGTCTTCATCCTGGTGCTTGTTAACGCTGAGCCTTCTTTCCCTGAAGTCGACCCTCCCCAGCCTACCCTCGCGCTCCTCAAGCACACACTCTGGTCCGGCAGGATCCCTCCCCCTGCTCGGCCGAACGCATCCTCCAGACGAACGCTGGTCAAAACCACTTTCCCCGCTCCGGAAGCGCAGCCCCTGCCGGGGCGGCGGGTCCCGGGCCGCGAGGCGCGCGGCTCTGCGCCCAGCGGGGTCACCGCGGCCGCGCGCACCCCGCCGGCCGCGCTCGGGCCGTTTGAATCTCCCGCCCGAGCGGGCGCCGCGGGCCGGGCGGGAGAGGCGCGGCGGCACAGGGGCCGCGCGGCCCTCGCTGGAGCCAGGCGGGGCCGGGCCCGCGCCAGGGCGCCCCGCGGGGCCGGGGACCCGCGCGCCCGCACCCGCGCCTTCCTGCCGCCCGGCTTCACGTGGGGCCGGCGCCGCCGACACGAGCACGCGGGCAACGGCCCCGGCCCGCCAGGGCTCCGGCTGTGACTGCTCCGCGCGCCGCCTTCCGCCTCGACCCGCCGCCCCGACCCTCCGCCCGTGACGGCGCGACCTACCTCGCTGCAGGTCCGCCACAAGCAACTCCTCCGCTCGCCGGCCCGGCCGCGAACTGCCCCAGAGCATGCGCTCTGCAGGCCTCCGGCCCCGACCCGGGGCCAGAAAGGAAAACAAAGAGCCCGGCGGCCCCTGGCGGCCGCCCCGGGAAGTGCAAGTGGCGCGCTCAGGCTAGAGCGCTGGACAAGGCTCTCTCCGCCCCTGGCCCGCGGACTGCAGACTGTGGGTAACGTATTTGGGAAGCTCCTAATCCGGACCAGTGAACTGACAATCAGAGACCACTTGAAACCAGAGTTTGGGAAGATCTGGTGGGGCAGGGACTGTACGGAGCAGAGAGATAATGATCTTCCCTGCTCTCAAAAGGGACCCCGTCAGAGAAAAATGAGAAATCAGACCATCAACAACCTTGCAGGGTATCGGGCTCAGCCTGGGGTTTAAGAAAGGCTTTCCAAGGGGCGCCTGGATGGCTCAGTGGGTTAAAGCCTCTGCCTTCGGTTCAGGGTCCTGGGATCGGGCCCCGCATCGGGCTCTGCTCAGTGGGGAGGCTGCTTCCTCCTCTCTCTCTGCCTACTAGAAAGAAAGAAAGAAAGAAAGAAAGAAAGAAAGAAAGAAAGAAAGAAAGAAAGAAAGAAAGAAAGAAAGAAAGAGAAAGAAAGAGAAAGAAAGAAAGAAAGAAAGAAAGAAAGAAAGAAAGAAAGAAAGAAAGAAAGAAAGAAAGAAAGAAAGAAAAAAAGAAAAGAAAAGAAAAGAAAGAAAGGCTTTCCAAGGTAAGAGGGCAGGGCATCTAGGAGATGCATCCCTTGCGATGACAGGGAGCGATGAGAACCTAGGGTGGTTGCGGGAAACTGCCAAGGTGTGACTTGAGCAGAGGGTGCCCTTGGGAGAGGGGAGAAAGCTCGAGTGGAGGGTCAGATCATGATGCAGGGCCTGTGTGTCTAAGGAGTACAGCTTCTGTCCTGAGAACAGTGGCGAGTTAGGGAAGGGATCTGAGCAAGGGAGTGACCTGAGCAGAGTTTTGTTTTAGAGCAAAACGGAAAATGGAGTTGGTGGGAGGGGAAACACAGAGGGGTGGGGGGCAAGAGAAGCAAAGGAGACCAGCTAAGAAAGAAGATGAAGGTGTGGATTGGGGTTGGGACTGGAGATGGGAAAAAGACATCAAGCTGACTCGGTTCTCTTGTTAACACACTCCTTCTTCAGGATGGATACAAACTGTTCAGGATTTCAGGTGTTCCCTGGGGTGACCTCTCAGGTCATCTGACTGTGGCTGGGGATTTCTGAGATCAGGGCAGGGACCTCTGCAGAAGGGTATTTTCTCGGGGCGCCTGGGTGGCTCAGTGGGTTAAGCCGCTGCCTTCGGCTCAGGTCATGATCTCAGGGTCCTGGGATCGAGTCCCACATCGGGCTCTCTGCTCGGCGGGGAGCCTACTTCCTCCTCTCTCTCTCTCTGCCTGCCTCTCTGCTTACTTGTGATCTCTCTCTGTCAAATAAATAAATAAATCTTTAAAAAAAAAAAAAAAGAAGGGTATTTTCTCCATTTCATGTTGATTCTGACTCTGAAAGTCATTCAGTCATACCCACACCCTAAAGGGATACTTTCTTTTTAAATTAACATATAATGTATTATTTGCCCCAGGGGTACGCGTCTGTGAATCCTCAGGCTTACACACTTCACAGCCCTCACTATAGCACACACCCTCCCCATTGTCTATAATAGATGGACACTTTTGATGAGTATTTACCAACTGAATTTCTCCTACTGATATGGACCTCACCGCAAAGTGCTCCCCACCTGGGCACCTGGGTGGCTCAGTCAGTTAAGCATCTGCCTTCTTCTCGGGTCATGATCCCGGGGTTCTGGGATCGAGTCCCACATGGGGCTCCCTGCTCAGCGGGGAGTCTGCTTCTCCCTCTCCCTCTCCCTCTGCCTCTCACCTGCTTGTGCGCGCTCTTTCTTAAATAAATAAATAAAATCTTTAAAAAACAAAAAAGTACTCCCCACCTTCAGGGTCTCTTACCTCTCCAAGTTTACCTCTGCCTCCATCATGGACTCCTCTTTGGGATAATATTCTGTGAAATTTCTCCAAGGTTCAACTCTGGATCTTTGATCTCTCTGCTGTCTTCTTCCAAGATCTGACTCATTCACATGGCTTAACATAATTTTAAGAATGATTATTATCACCCATTTTATCAAACCCTTTGCTAACTACAGAAACACATCCACCCATGTCCATGAGCTTGTTTGTTCCTTACACAACCTCATGATTGTTGGAAAATGAGAAAAATGGGGTTCATAGAGCTAAGGCAAGTTCTCTGGGGTCAGCACACAAGCAGAAGGGGACCAGAACTCTTCTTCTTTCAACGGAGAAGACAGCCCATTTGGTCTGGTTCTGACTTCCACCCTAAGTTTCAGCCCTATATTTCTTCCCAGAAGACCCAACCCCTAAAATAAAACATGTTTTGTATGGATCTAGACTCCCTTCCCAACTTCATCCTTATAGCCAAGATTAAGGTTCTCTGAGAAGTAAAGATTTAATCCTACTAATTCTTTCTTCTTAACTCTCTGAGCCACCCAGGCACCCCCAATGCTTCCTTCTTTTCTTCTCTTCTCTTCATGTTTCTGTTTCTGCCCCTCTGGTCTAAAGCTCTGCCCTCCTGGCCTTTGGTTCTCCCTCTCATCCTTTTCCCTCCATTTTGTTCTTCCGAGGTCCCCACATTTGTCTCCCTAAATTATGGCTGTGAGAACTTGCCCTGCTTCAAAATCTTTAAAGACTCAGGTATTGAGTCTGCTGCTCTTGGAACACCGGTGGCAAAAGCCCCAGGCTGTTGATTTCCTATTCTTCCCTTCCCCTCTGCACTATACTCTGAAGATGTCCATGTTCATTCTACCTTCTCACCTTTATCTGGGCTGTTTTCCCTCATGGGTGCCTTCCTTCCTGCCTTGCTAAGCTCTTGATATAGCTTAAGGCTCTGTCCAGCCCCATCTCTGTGAAGCCTTCCTTGGCTCCACTTCGTCTTTTCCTATCCTGAACCCATATAATGATTTTAATTTCTTCACATTCTATCATTGTTTTATTTATTGAACGAAAACCATGAGGACAAACAACTGAAATTGGCCTAGGAACTGTCTCAAATGATAGAAGTGAAAGACGCTGAAAGTTACTATAGGGGCATCTGGGTGGCTCAGTCGGTTAAGTATCCGCCTTCAGCTCAGGTCATGATCCTGGGGTCCTGGGATTGAATCTTGCATGGGGCCCCTCCTCCTCAGCAGGGAGCCTGCTTCTCCCTCTCATGCTCTCATGCTCTCTATCTCTCTCTCAAATAAATAAACAAATAAGTGAAATCTTTAAAAAAAAAAGTTATTGTAACTTTATTCTGCTCGTAAAAGTTAAGTAGAAGCATGGAAGATATAAAATGGCCAAAAGTTAATTTCTTGACAATATCTAAGATTGCAGATACACTGGATTGCTATTAACAATAGATTAGATATTGCAAAAAAATGATTAGTAAACTTGAGGGCATAGCAATAGAAACTATCCAAAATGAAAGAGAAAAGAATTTTTGAAAAATTGAAAATAGCATCAGTGAGTTATTGATACAGGAAAGCAAAGAGGAGCTGGGGACGAGAATATATGAAGAAATAACAGCTTAAACATGTGCAGACTACAGACCTATAGATCTGTGATAGCTAATTTTGTATGTCTACTTGGCTAGGCTATGGTGGCCAGCTGTTTGGTCTAATGCCAGGCTAGATGTTGCTGTGATGGTGTTTTTTGGGTATGATAACCTTTAAATCAGTAGTTTAAAGAAGCATATTACTGGGGCACCCAGGTGGCTCAGTGGGTTAATCCTCTACCTTCAGCTCAGGTCATGATCTCAGGGTCCTAGGATAGAGCCCCATATCAGGTTCTCTGCTCAGCAGGGAGCCTGCTCCCCCACCACCATCTGTCTGTCTCTCTGCCTATTTGTGATCTCTGTCTCTGTCAAATAAATAAATTAAATCTTAAACAAAAAAAAAAAAGAAGAAGAAGAAGAAGAAGAAGAAGCGGATTATCTCCTGTGATGTGGGTGGGCTTCATCCAATCAGTGAAAGGCCTTAAAGGAAGGAATTCTGCCAAGACAGCAACACCAGCTCTTGCTGGAATTTCTAGCCTGCCAAAGTGCTCTACAGATTTCTGACTTGCCAGCCCCCACACCTACGTGTGCCAATTCTTTAAAATAAATCTCCATCGGGACGTCTGGGTGGCTCAGTCGTTAAGTGTCTGCCTTTGGCTCTGGTCATGATCCAAGAGTCCTGGGATAGAGTCCCACATTGGGGTCTCTGCTCGGTGGGGAGCCTGCTTCTCCCTCTGCCTGCTGCTCCCCTGCTTGTGTACTCTCTCTCTCTCTCTGTCTCTCTCAATCTCTCTCTGCCAAATAAACAAATAAAATCTTTAAAAAAAATCTCTATCTACCTATCTGTACACATACCTCCTGTTGGTTCTGTTTCTCTGGAGAACCTTGACCAACACAAAATCCAAGAAGCTCAAGTAACTCCAAGCACAGAAAAATAAGACACATCAAGATCAAATTACTTAAGACCAATGATCAAAAATCTTAAAAGCAGTCAGAAAAAGACATGTTATACACAGAGGAACGAGACAAAGATACAATGCAAACAAGATGACAACAGAGCAACATCTCTAAAGTACTCCAGCAAAATTATATCTAATAAGGAATATCCAGCAAAACCATCTCTCAAAAATGAAGGTGAAAATAAGGGATTTTCTGGGGCACCTGGGTGGCTCAGTGGGTTAAGCCTCTGTCTTCGACTCAGATCATGATCTTGGGGTCCTGGGATCGAGCCCCGCATTGGGCTCTCTGCTCAGCAGGGAGCCTGTTTCCCCTCTGCCCTCTGCTTGCCTCCCTGCCTGCTTGTGATCTCTGTCTGTTAAATAAATAAAATCTTTAAAAAAAAAAAAGGATTTTCAGACATATAAAAGCTGAAAGAATTCATTACCAGTTGAACCACTATAAAAGATATTAAAGGAAGACCTTCGGGCACAAGGAACGTGATACCAGACGAGAATCTGGATCTACACAGAGGAATGACGGGCACTGGAAAATTCCTTATTTCACCTTCATTTTTTTTTAAAGATCTTATTTATTTATTTGACACACAGAAATCAAAAGTAGGCAGAGAGGCAGGCAGAGAGAAAGGAAGGGAAGCTGGCTCCCTGCTGAGCAGAGATCTGATGTGGGGCTCGATCCCAGGACCCTGAGATCATGACCTGAGTGAAAGGCAGAGGCTTTCACCCACTGAGTCACCCAGGCGCCCCTCACCTTCATTTTTTTTGTTGTTGTTTTTTCCCCACCCCCACCCCTCACCTTCAGTTTTGAATGATTGTTTTCTTTCTTAAAACTTTAAAAAGGATAATTGCGTGTTTATTTTTTTTAAAGATTTTATTTATTTGACAGAGAACACAAGTAGGCAGAGAAGCAGGGAGAGAGAGAGGAGGAAGCAGGCTCCCTGCTGAGCAGAGATCCTGGTGTGGGGCTCGATCCCAGGACCCTGAGATCATGACCCGAGCTGAAGACAGAGGCTTAACCCACTGAGCCACCCAGGTGCCCTGGATAATTGCATGTTGAAACAAAATAATGTATTGTGGGTTTTATAACATATATAAAAGTGATATACATGGGGTGACAAACGTATTATTCTTATACTATCCTAAGTGATGTGATAAAATACCAATGTGGACTCTTATAAGCTGAAGATGTATACTATGAACCCTAAAGCAACCCCCAAAATAACAAAACAAAGTTATAGCTAGTAAGCCAACAAAGAAGGTAATATAGAATCATATATATATATATATATATATATTTTTTTTTTTTTTTTTTTAAAGAGAGAGGGAAGGCAGTGGGAAAGGAGGAGAAAAATCTTAAGCGGGCTCCACACCCAATGCGGTGCTCAATGCAGGGTTCCATCTTGGAACCTTGAGATTATGACCTGAGCTAAAATCAAGTCAGACACTTAACCAAGTGAGCCACCCAGGTGCCCAGTACTCATTTTTTTTTTTTTAACAATTTACTTACTTATTTGAAAGAGAGAGTGTACATTAAACATCGGGGGAGGGACAAAGGGAAAGGGAGAGAGAGAATCCAAAGCAGACTCCCTGCTGAGCGAGGAGCCTGATGTGGGGCTCCATTTCAGGACTCCAGGATCATGACCCAAGCAGAATTCGAGAGTCAGATGCTCAACTGATTGAACCACCAGGTACCCCCAATACTCATTTTTTAAAAAGGCAGAATAAGAAGACAAAAGAAATAAAGAACAGATGAGACAAATAAAAACGTGTTTCAAAATGATAAGACTCTAGGGCGCTGGGGGGCTCAGTTTATTAAACATCTGCCTTTGGCTCAGGTCATGATCCCACAGTCCTGGGATCCAGCCCTGCATCCTGCTCCCTGCTCAGTGGGGAGTATTCTTCTCCCTCTGCCTCTCCCCCTGCCCATGTTTTCTCTCTCTCTCAAATTAAAAAAAATAATAAGATTCAAGCCAAAGTACATTAATCATATAAAAATAGGGTCTAAACTCTCCAGGTGAAAGGTAGAGATTATCATAATAAAAAAAGCAAAACCCAATTATACACTGCCTACAAGATATACAGTTTAAAGATTTTATTTATTTGACACACAGAGATTACAAGTAGGCAGAGAGGCAGGCAGAGAGAGAAAGCAGGTCCCTGCTGAGCAGAGAGCCCAATTTGGGGCTTGATCCCAGGACCCTGAGCTGTAAGGCAGAGGCTTTAACCCACTGAGCCACCCAGGTGCCCAAGATATACAGTATAAATATAAATACACAAATAAGTTAAAAGAAAAAGGATGGAAAAGATACTCTGGTAATACTAGTCAAAAGAAAGGTGGAGCAGCTATATTAATAACAGACAAAGTAGATTTCAGAGCAAAGACGTACTGAAATGAAGTAATTTCATAAATGATAAAGAAGTCAATTAATCAAAATACACAACCCCAAACATATTGCAACTAGTAACAAAGTTTCACAATACATGAAGCAAAAACTGATAGTTCTTTTTTTGTTTAAGATTTATTTATTTAACAGACAGCACAAGCAGGGCCAGTGGCAGGCAGAGGCAAAGGGAGAAGCAGGCTTCCCACTGAGCAGGGAGCCCGATGCGGGGCTCCAGCCCAGGACCCTGGGATCATGACCTGAGCTGAGGGCAGATGCTTAACTGACTGAGCCACCCAGGCACGACCTGATAGAACTTTAAGAAACAGACAAATCCACAAATTTAGCTGGAGATTTTGACAACCCAATCTGGGTAATTGATAGACCAAGTAGCCAGGAAACCAGCAAGGACATAAACTTGAACAACTGCAACCAACTTGACTGATTGACCTTTATAAAATGCTTCACCTTTCTTCACATTCCACCTTGCTTTCAAACAACAGTAAAATACATATTCTTCTCAAGTGTACATGAAACATTTACCAAGATAGACCATGTTCTAGGTCATAGAACAAGTCTTGGTAAATTTAAAAGGATTCAAGTCATACAAAGTATATTCTTAGACTACACTGACATTAAGATAGAAACCAATAACAGAAAGATCTTTGGAAAACTCCCAAGTATTTAAAAATGAATACACTTTTTTTTTTTTTAAAGATTTTATTTATTTGACAGACAGAGATCACAAGTAGGCAGAGAGGCAGGCAGAGAGAGAGAGAGGATGAAGCAGGCTCCCCACGGAGCAGAGAGCCCGATGCGGGACTCGATCCCCGAACCCTGAGATCATGACCTGAGCCGAAGGCAGTGGCTTAACCCACTGAGCCACCCAGGTGCCCCAAAAATGAATACACTTTTAAACAGCCCATAGATAAAAGAAATCAAAAGGGAATTTGAAAGTATTTTGATCTGAATTAAAATGAAAACACAACATACCAGAAGTTTAGGATATTGTTAAAGCAATATTTGGGGGAAACTTGTAGCACTAAATGCTTCTATTTAAATAAAAGAAAACTCTTAAATCAATGACCTCAACTTCTATCTTAAGAAGTGAGGGAAAGAGGGGTGCCTGGATGGCTCAGTCAGTTAAGGGTCTGACTCCTGATTTCAGCTCAGGTCATGATCTCAGGATTGTGAGAATGAGTCCCATGTGTTGCTTCATGCTCAGCAGGGAATCTGCTCCAGATTCTCTCCCTCTGCCTCTGCCCCTTTCCCCACTCAAGTGCTATCTCTCAAATAAATCTATTTTTTCCCCAAGACTTTATTGAGAGAGAGAGAGACAGCTAGAGAGTGAACACAAGGGGGCAGTGGGAGAGAGGGAGAAGCAGGCTTCCCGAGTAGCAGGGATCCCAATGTGGGGCTTGATCCAAGGACCCCAGGATCATGACCTGAGCTGAAGGCAGACTCTTTTTTTTTTTTTTTAAAGATTTTATTTATTTATTTGACAGAGAAATCACAAGCAGACAGAGAGGCAGGCAGAGGGGTGTGGGGGGGAAGCAGGCTCCCTGCTGAGCAGAGAGCCCGATTCGGGACTCGATCCCAGGACTCTGGGATCATGACCTCAGCCGAAGGCAGCGGCTTAACCCACTGAGCCACCCAGGCGCCCCTGAAGGCAGACTCTTAATGACTGAGCCACCCAGGCACCCCTCAAATAAACGAATCTTAGTAAAAAAAGAAATGAGGAAAAGGAATATAAACTACATCTAATCATAAGAAAACAATAAAGATAAAAGCAGAAATCAATAGAACATAGGAAAAAAAAAAAAAAACAACCCAACAACAACCAGCGTTTGCCACGTGCCAGGCAGTACAGGTACTGAGCTTACATAGATGGTCCCACTCCTTGAGGACCCAACTAGTTAGATGTACATCAGTTTAAAAATAACCACATCAGAATGCTAACAACTATCATGATGGGATACTCAAAGTGTTGTGCTTATTTTTATTTATTTATTTATTTGACAGAGAGAGAGAGATCACAAGTAGGCAGAGAGGCAGGAAGCGGGGTGAGAGCAGTTCCCGATGAGCAGAGCCCAACATGGGGCTCCATCCCAGGACCCTGAGACCACGACCCAAGCCAAAGGCAGAGGCTTAACCCAGTGAACCACCCCAAGCACCCCAAGGTGTGCTTGTAAGGAAAAGTGAAGATGGTGGTGCAGAATTCAGGCCCTAGAGACAAAGACCTTTAAGTTCCACTTTGTGTGGCCTTGGGCAAATGATAGAACCTTAATTTTGTCTTCCTTTTCTAGAACATGGATTTAATAAAATTCCCTGCATTGTGTAAGGCTGTTTTAAGGATTAAAGAACATGGGGCTCCTGAGTGGCTGTTGGTTAAGTGTCTATCTTTGGCTTGGGTTGTGATTTTAGGGTTCTGGGATAGAGCCCCATGTGGGGCTCCCTGCTCAGCAGGGAATCTGCTTCTCCCTCTTCCTCTGGCCCTTCTCCAGCAGGTGCTCTCCCTCTCATGCGCTATCAAATAGAATCTTAAAAAAAAAAAAAAATTAAAGAATGCCTAGCACATAGCAAATCTTCATCAAATGTCAGGTACTATCATTAAAATGTGGGTCCCATCCATCCCAAAGATAGAAGGTGGTGAAAGAGGGAGGCATGGCCAGGGAAAGGCTCTCACTCCCCAGGAAACTACTCATTTCCACTCTATTTTCTACTGTCAAGTAAAACTGGGCGCCTAAGTTTATAATTCATTACAACTGAAACTGAGGCTTTATGGTGTCCTGGTTATTACATTAGCTCAATACAAAAAGGTGGTTTAAGCCAGGTGGAAATAATATTTTTTGAGGCATGATATGACATAGATTGAAAATAGGCTCTGTAGTCAGTTGCCTTGCTCACATTCATACTCTGCCACTTACTGGCTGTTTAACTTGGACAAGTTCCTTATTATCCTCCAACTTCAGCTTTCCTCATCTGCAAAAGGGGGACAAAGAGTACCTACTTTACAGAGGTGCATGGAGTATTAAATAATACACAAATGTCACCACTGGGGGTGCCTGGGTGGCTCAATGGGTTAAAGCTTCTGCCTTCGGCTCAGGTTATGATCTCAGGGTCATGGAATTCTCTCTGTTCAGTGGGGAGCCTGCTTCCCCTCTCTCTCTGCCTGCCTCTCTGCCTACTTATGATCTCTGTCAAATAAATAAAATCTTCAAAAAAATAAATACCACTGTCTTGCTCAAAGCTAGTAATATATATGGTTTGGGAAGTAGGTTTGAATCCTGGTTCTGCTCCTTACTAGTTAGGTGATCTTGGGCATTACTAATCCCTTAAACTCTCCTAGAAATAGGGTTGGTTCTGAGATAAACCTGGTTTAGTAATAGCTATTTATTGGACAACATTTATTAGATACCGTATCCCAGGTGGTTTGCTTGGTAAGTGGTATTTAACAAACTCATGCTTTTATGAAACAGCTTTTTACAAAATAACGAATTTCTCATTAGAACCCCAACAGGTAGGTACTTGAATCATCCCCATTCTGTGGATGAAAAAAAAGGAGGCAGAGGTTAAGGGGCTTGCCCAAGCTCACATGGACAGCAAGTAGTACTATTTGGATTCAAACCAGGCAGGCTTTGATTCCAAGACCAAGTTTAGCAATGACGGATAGCACTGCCTACACTCAGAAAAAGGCGAGAAGAGCCTGCTTGAAAAAGCCTAGATAGGTAGCAGGAGGCTGAAAGGGTAGGGCCTAGAATACCTACTGACAGCTTTGCTTCAGCTACACAGAGAATGTTATTTCCTGCCCAGCAGGTTACCCTGCCTGTGTTCACTTGTACTAGAAACTAAACTCCCTGATTCTAAAGGGAAAACTAACACCATTCATTTTACTGAGCACCTCCTCTCAGTAAGCCACTTACCAGAACTGGACAAAAGGCTGGCCCAGGTCTAGAAGTTCCCTCCCAGGAAGTCTATAGGTGTGGATTTGTGCAGAGACTCTACTCAGCTGTTAGCTTGGACAATTACCCTTTTTGTTAAATCTAATACCTATCTCAGTCACAAATATGTGCCAAGCTTACAGTAGTGCCTGGCACAGGTTAAGTACAAATGTAGTTTTAACAGAGGATCTGAAGTCTTATTCCTTAAAAATAAGCCCAACAAAGCTCTCCCAGGTTTTCCAATGGCTATGAACACTTACCTAGCTTCAGTTCTATCCTCTGGCCCTGAATTGTATGTAGTCTGCCCAGATGTTCCAAGATTACTCAAAATCACCCACTTCCCTTAAACTTGACCCTGAGGACTTCTAACTGGCCACATGACTGTTAAAAGCTCTCCCCACATTATGTTCATTTAGCCCCACTCTGGATCTAGACTCTACCTCCTAGATGGTTCCCTGCTAGTCCCCATCCTTCAGGGTCTCAACTGCCCTATTAATGCTGGCAGCTAGTACCAACTTGACAAGACTCCCATTGTGACTCAATCTCACATCACTCATCAGCAGGATGACAATTTTCTTAGGCTCAAGTCCCACTTGGAACATTGGCAGTAGAGGCTCAACTACCTTAATTAACAGTGTATGATTTTTGCATTTAAGCCCAATCCTGTTAAGGTCAATTTACCTATACTATATTGTGGGAAACGGAGATAAGGTTTGGTCTAATTAGTAACTCTGATCTCCTAATACTCATGTCCAGGTGTATGTTGTCTTTCATGACACACCTAAATTCATTATTCTAAGCTCTACCCACCTTTGAATGCAACCTTTTACCTGTAACTGGTAGGAATCTCACATGAGAATGTGTGACACATTGACAATGTGACAAGAGACACAAGCTCAGCCTCTTTAGTTAATGCAGAACTAATCAAATATGAACTGCAAAGGTAGTTTTCCCAAAACAAGCACTTCCATTTACAGAATACAGTTGTAAGTCACATTTCCACCAAAAAAAAAAAAGGGAGCCACACAAATATGTAGTCATCTTTATTGTAATTCATAAATACATTATAAACAGACCTGCATCTTTAAGACATACTTAGGATCTCATAGGCTTCTGTTCTCCATTCAGTTATGTAGTTATAAATCCCAGTTTACGGAGAATAGTAGAAAAGGCCAAGTAGTATCTTAAGTTCCTTAGGACAAGTTTTCTCTTCATAGGCATTCTGGAATCTTTGGGCTTTGTGGGTCAAAGGACCAGACTGTTTTAATAGACATGGCCATATTTAGTCCCGTCTGCATTAGTCAAATTTTACTGGGCACCTGTCCTATAGAATACTCCACTTGTTCCCCAAATTTAGTATTAACAGCAGTTTGAAAAAATGGGTCAAATATGCCCAAGCTTCCAAACTTCCAGGCTTATCAGCATTTATCATTCATTTTACCAACCCTCCCTGCCAAATAAAGGACCCAAAAGGTTAACAGCCAATGTTAGGTGAAGCTCCTCTTCTCTCCTGAATGAAAACAAATAAAGAGGATCAGACTCATATTCACAATCTCACTAAAAATTTTGAGCTTTCACGAGATGTTTCCTGCATGGTTTGTCTCCTCAGTCATGGTCCACAGGACTCTGAGAAGCTGTAGGAATATGCAGGCGCAGACTCAAGGCCCAGCTTCATCTCCAACGTTGTGGAAAGGGACTATACGTCATGGGGCAGGGCCCTATGCTCCCATAGGCCACCTGGACAGAGCCCGGGGAGAGTGACCTCCCGGGTGTATCCACGTTGGAATGCCCATGATTAAACAGCATCACCCTCAAAAGATTTAAGAAATTTCATTTCTCCCCATTCCATGCTACACAAGTGAATGTGACAAAAGCCTGTTAAAAACCCAGTTGTTACTATGGTCTCATGGTTTCTCTACTTAATTACTCAGGGTCTTAGCAATATTTAGGTACATACACCCATCTTCATCTCAGGGAAAGGGCTTGTATGGGAGACCAAATCCTTGGTAACCATACACAGACTTTAAGGTTGTATGCACATTTGCTTTAACTATGATTTGCATGCACACTTTGATAATCTTGACTTTAATTCACCCCAACTGTTAAGAATTTTCCCATTAGTAGAGAAGTTTCCACCCTATCGCATGACAATTAAAGACATGAAAATATTAACTAATACTGAATAACAAGCTATCTTCCCAGATATGAGCATACATCTACAAAACTGTCAACATATTAATGAAAAGGAACTGACCTAGGGTGACTTAAATTCTTAACCCAAATTCTTTGGTCTACTTACCTGGAATCAATTTATTTGGAATCCTGAGCGATCCCTGCAAAGCAAAGTAGGCAAGAGCTTAATCTAGTAATACAGCAGCTGATAAGAGATTTTTCTTTCCTAGATCCAGACAGAGGGTGCTCTACAGAGCTGTTTCCTGCATGGTTTGTCTCCTCAGTCATGGTCCACAGGACTCTGAGAAGCTGTAGGAATATGCAGGCGCAGACTCAAGGCCCAGCTTCATCTCCAACGTCGTGGAAAGGGACCATACGTCACGGGGCAGAGCCCTATGCTCCCGTACGCCACCTGGACAGAGCCCGGGGAGAGTGACCTCCCGGGAATATCCACGTTGATCACTGTCATTTACTAACTTGCAAGCTAATGAGCTAGAAATAAATTTCAACCAGTTGACCGCTACTTCCCCAGAATATCCATTTTGGGGTGGACCCTGAATTCCCAAGTGCCAACGCAACTCGAGTTAAAGACCGATCAGCAGTCTCTTGTTAGTGATCTAAACGCACTTTCAGCCAGGAACCCCAAACATATTTGCAAACCCCAACAAGCGATTAGCACTACTTTCAAAGAAATAGCAAATGCAGAGCCGCTGACACAGCAATTACGGCTCCTACCCATAAACCGGTCATCAGGAGTCGTGACCTCTCCCTACATCATAAAGGAATTGGGGAATTAAGAATCGTCCGTTTCGAAATCGATTAAGCTCAGATGGGTGTCAGAATTAAAGGACCCGCATGCAGTTCCACCGCCTCGTGGGAGACAAGCTCATTAAGCCGGGCGATAGGCAACGGGGCGGGGATGGGCCGCGCATTTAACGACCGGCGGGGGAGGTGGCATCTCTGCAGGTTTCAGCGCGAGCGCCTTAGATTATAGGCAAGATCCGCGGCTCGCGAGGCCTCAGCGGCCCACATCCGGCCCAATTCCGCTGCACGAGTAAGTGTAGTTAGCACGGACACCGCTGAAGGGAATCCTGGAGACGAAGAAGCCTAAAAGGCAATCTAGTTGGCGAGACCCGAGTACTAGGCCTAGAACTAACGAACCGAACGGGTAAATAGACTCACCAGCCGCCCTAAGCGCAAAGCCGCAACTCTCGAAAAGACCGAGCAACTCCCCGGGCATCTATATTTATACCTCCTGAAGCGCGCGGAAGTCAAGGTTTATCTATTGCGCCTGCGCATCGCCCTGCGCAGTTAGGGAACCGGAAATTCGCTAAGGGTTCTGGGAACCACTGAGCCTTAAGCCCCACCCCTACCTGCTTCGGAGGCTTTTCGCGACAATAGGGCCCTCGCGCGGGAACCTTGCTGGGGAACGAAAATGATTGAAGCGGGGTTTAGAAATATGTAGTCCTTGCTGAGTGGCAAGTTCACTTTTCAGCAATCAGCTAACTCAGTCTGCAGGATGTACGCTCAAATAAAGTCGCCACCCCCCCCCAACACTTTGGGGTAATTATATGCAAAATCGAAAAAGCCAACTAGAAAAATGCACACTCACAAAAGCGATTGAATCCTCCCTGTCATATGTGAAATTAAACATTTGATAAATGAGTAGATAAATAGGACAGAAATACTTCTAACGAACTGGCTAATTTTTTTGTTTTTTTAAGATTTTACTTATTGGGGCGCCTGGGTGGCTCAGTCGGTTAAATGGCTGCCTTTGGCTGAAGTCATGATCCCAGCACTGTGGGATCGAGCCCCGCATAGGGCTTCTGGCTCAGCTGAGTATCTCCCACTCTGTACTCTATCTCGTGCTCTTGTTCTCTCAAGTAAATAAATAAAATTTTGAAAAAGAAAAGTTTTATTTATTTATTTATCAGAGAGAGAGAGAGAGAGAGAAAGAAAGTACGAGCAGGGAGAGAAAGACAGAAGCAACCACCGCTGAGCGGGGAGCCTTTTTCGGAACTGGAATGACCCTAGGGAGGATGCCACTTAACCGACTAAGCCACCAGGAGCCCAAATAAATAAATAAATAAATAAATAAATAAATAAATAAGGATTGGCTAAAATCAAAACCCTCCTATACAGAACAATGGATATATGTATTTAATACAAATGAACTGTACACTTAAAAATGGTTAAAAAGGTAAATTTTACATTAAGCACATTTTAACACACGCTCCCCTAATATAAAGAAGTAGGCAAATAAAGAATTCTGGGGATACATATTACATGTGAAATGTTGCAAATGTGATAGAGTTTTGAATATGGTGTTAAGCAAATAAAGATTAGGTAATAGGTAATAATGAGTGGAAATATTTATATCGTTCCTCCTAAAAGATTTTGTGCTCCACCCCCCTTTTTTAAAAAAAGATTTCTACTTATTTTTTTTGAGATCGAGACAGAGGTACAAAAAGCTGGGAGGAGAGGGAGAAGCAGGCTCCCCACTGAGCAGGGAGGGATTCCCAAGGCAGGATCCTGGGATCAGGACTTGAGCAGAAGGCAAATGCTTAACTGACTGCCCCCCCCCCCCCCTCTGTGCTGAATTCTTTGTGTAGGTTATTTACTAGCACAGCAATTCTAAGACAGTGGTATTATTACCTAGATTTAAAGATGTGAAACATGCCCAGAACAATGGTTTTTAAAGCAGAGTTGTCAAACCTTGGGGGTTTCTGAGACTCTTGAGGATCCATGAGGTGAAAACTATTTCATAATAATACTTAGACTTTTTTTTTTTTTTTTGCCTTTTTCACTGTGTTGACTCTGCACTGATGCTATAAAGTGAAATGGTGGATAAAACTGCTGGTGCCTTAATGAGCACTGGGTATTATATAAGACTGATGCATCACTGACTTCTACCTCTGAAACAAATAGCATATTATACATTAATTAATTGAATTTAAATTTTAAAAATTGAGATGCCTGGGTGGCTCAGCTGTTAAGCGTCTGCCTTTGGTTCAGGTCATGATCCCAGGAGATCCGCATAGGGCTCCCTGCTAGGCAGGAGGCCTGCTTCTCCCTCTTCCTCTGCCCCTGCTTGTGTTCCTACTCTCGCTGTCTCTGTGTCAAATAAATAAATAAAATCTTTAAAAATAATAATAAATTAAAAAAATTTAAAACCTGCCGATGCCTTAGTATGTTTTGAAGCTCTGTCACTAAACTGTATTGGTAACATTTTATCATCACAAGTTTGCAGTTTAAAAAAGTCAGTTTCTCGGGGCACCTAGGTGGCTCAGTGGGTTAAAGCCTCTGCCTTCAGCTCAGGTCATGATCCCAGGGTCTTTGGATCGAGCCCCGAATCAGGCTCTCTGCTCATCAGGGAGCTTGCTTCCTCCTCTCTCTCTCTCTCTGCCAGCCTCTCTGCCTACTTGAGATCTCTGTCTGTCAAATAAATAAATAAATAAATAAATAAATAAATAAATAAAATATATTTTTTAAAAAAAGGTCAGTTTCTCAGACTCTTAGAAAATAGAAAGTGGTTGCCAGGGACTGTGGGTATATAGAAAGGGAGAATATTGTTCTTCATCTTCTTTTTTTTTTTTTTTAATTTTTTTATTTGAGAGGGAGAACTAGAGAGAACACACAGAAGGAGTGGGAGAGAGAGAAGCAGACTCCCTGCTGAGCAGGGAACCGGAGAGAGGGCTGATTCCTGGACTTTGAGATCATGACCCAGGGCGGAAGGCAGATGCCTAACTGACTGAGCCACCCAGGCACCCTGGGAATATTGTTATTCAGTAGGTACAGAGTTTCAGTTTAGCAAGAGGAAAGAGTACTGGAAATTTGTTATACTGTAGTGTGCACACAGTGACTACTGAACTGTATACTTAAACATAGTTAAAAAGGGCACATTTTATGTTTTTTGAGATCAAGAGTCCCATGGTCTTCCAACTCTTCATCTTAGTGTACCTTCAAAACAAGCATGTGTGTAATTGTTTCCATTTCACAGATTTCAGTTTCACTTAAGATTCAGGGAGTGGGGGGCACCTGGGTGGCTCAGTGGGTTAAAGTCTCTGCCTTCCGCTCAGGTCATGATCGATCCTGGGATCGAGCCCTGCATTGGGCTCCCTGCTCAGCAAGGAGAGTGCTTCCTCTCTCTCTCTCTCTCTGCCTGCCTCTCTGCTTACTTGTGATCTCTGTCAAATAAACAAATAAAATCTGAATAAATAAATAAAATTGTAAAGGAGTCAAAAAAACCAAAATGTTTGAGCACCAGTAGCATAAAGGAGAGAAGACAAATAATCCTGCTACTTGTCTGGCCATATTACCAGTATTCAGCTCCCTTTCAGTCACTCATTCAACATTTACTAGTGGATATGATTTATTTGCTAAGCATTGTGCTAGATACAGGGAACTCTGACGTGAAACTTTTATTTTTTTTCTTTAAGATTTTGAAGTAATCTCTACACCCAAGTGGGGCTTGAATTTACAACCCCAAGATCAGGAGTCGCAGGCTCTACCAAATAAGCCAGCCTGAAACGCTTTGCTGTGAGAGCCCCCGACTGGGAGAAATAGATGTACCGACAAATGATAACTCAAGAAGTGCTGCATTCTGAGAACACAGAGGACAGAACAACGGAACAATCTGAAGGCTGAAGGCAATTTCCTGGGAGTTAAAATTTGACCTCAGACTGGGAGGGTGGAAGGAAGGAGTGGAGTGTGGATCATGAGAACACTGCCGGCTGTGGAGCGAGCAGGACCCTGGTCTTCTGGGAAGGGGAAAAAGTGAGCTTGATGAGGAACACTGAAGGAAGAAGGGCCTACCCTTTTCACGAGACGAGAAAGTGGGCCAATGCTAGATCATAAACTCTGCTGTAGTCCAGGCCCAAAGGGCTTGAATTTTATCTTGCAGGCAACTAGGGACCACTAAGTTCTGAAGTAAAGGATTGCTGTGACAAGCTTTGCATTTTACTTAAGTAATTAATTTAGTTTTACAATGATACTTTTTTTTTTTGAGATTTTATTTATTTATTTGACAGAGAGATCACAAATAGGCAGAAAGGCAGGCAGAGAGAGAGAGAGAGAGAGAGAGAAGCTGAGCTTCCCTCAGCTCCCTGCTGAGCAGGGAGCCCGATGCAGGGCTCGATCCCAAGACCCTGAGACCATTACCTGAGCCTAAGGCAGAGGCTTAACCCACTGAGCCACCCAGACGCCCTCAGCTTTGCATTTTAGAAAGGAAACTCTAGTGGCAATATTGGAGGATAGATTGGAAAGATCAGAGGTTATAGAGTCCCATTATATTACGGTAGCTTCGAACTTTGATGGTAAACAAGGCAAGAGGAGATCTAGGAATCGAGAGACATTTCTGAGTGCACAGAATTTATTGTCTCACCGAACCTGCAGAGAGAGGAACTTGCAGATAATACCAAAGTTTTAGGCTTATGAGAGTGAACATAGGTGGTCCTCTAACTCCAATGATTGAGAAAGTAGGCTGTGGAGGTAGACAGTAAGGTCACATTGGTGATGCAGAAAAGTTACCTTGGGAACATCTGGGTGTATAGGTGTCCAAAGGGCAACTGGATATAGGGTTGGATTCCAACAAGGAATCTAAGTCGCAGAGAGATATAGAAATTGTAAGAATAAGAGTGGTAGCTGATGTCACCTTGGGAGGGCAGGGAGAGTGACAAGAGGATATTGGTCAGGAAAGAAGTCACCAGGGCAGAGAAAGCATGATCAGAGAACTGGGGGACAGGGGATCTGAAAAGCCAAGGAAGAAGTTTTGTGGACTAGGACATGGCCCAAAGCATCAAATGCTGCAGAACAGTCAAATACATTAGGAGCTAGAAACAAGTTTGGGAAGTGGCAGTTAACTGAAAAGTCACTGGTGACCTCAGGCAAAGCCATTTCATTTTGGATTTAGTTTAGATTTTGATGAGGTGAGTGACTCTGGCTTTAGAAATGGAAAGTGATGTGGAGACCAGAGGTCCTAAGCCAATGTCAAGTAGCATATTCAGTTGCCATCCGTATCACTTCTTCCTTGTCACTCATTTAGCTCCTTTGCTTGGACTATGTAGGAATTTAAATTAACATTAGAATAGATTATGTCAAGGGAGGGTAGGAAAAGCTGGAGGTAGGTAATAAGTTTACTGAGAAAAAGATCAAGGGAAGATTTTTTCCTGGGGGTGGTGGTTAGGAAGGAGATAAATAATGAATGAATGAATGAACGAATGAATGGTGTGTCTCTTCAGTACCAGATAGAGGAAAATTAATGATGTTTGTCTCTGTCAGATGACCTCTAGGCTTTTTTGGGGCAAGAAATTAATGCTACTCACACGAGACAGACTGACCAAGTGGCCCAGGTTGCTGGTGGTTCCTGCTTTATGCTTTATGTCTCCTAGAGCTGGAACTGAATAGAGCCTTGAAGCAGTGGTTTGGGCTGTTTTGGTTTCAGGGCTTGGCTTCTCTTTGTTGTGCATTCTTACCTTTCATAGGTATACTTCCTATCCCATGCCCTCCCATTCAGTATCTGCTGTACTTACTCCTCTTGGTCGCCAACTATAGTCCTCTCTGGCCTGGGCACACTAATCTAAATCCCTAAGGACCCTAAATTCATTCATCGTTTCAGCAAACTCCAAGCAAGGTGCACCTTCTGTGGACAATGCTTAACCTCAAAAGAGCAATGGCAATGTGAGATCTCTTTGGAGCTTCGGCCCCTGTGGGGTCTTTGGAGGGCTAGGAGAAGGAAAATCTGGGAGCAGATAGAACTCAATGACATGAGTAGTTCTGACCCATGGTTTCTCCTCTCTTGGTAAAGGGTGGTGTACTCATCAAAGCCATTCTCTGAAGTGACAAGAGGAAAGTGAGTCATTCGGTGGGGCCACCTTGACTGACACTGGGCTGCTTGCCCGAGGACTACATGAGGAAGGAACTGTCTGTCCTACTGCGCCATCAGCCTAAAGTCTACTTCTGTGTAGTCCACACAGGGTAAATCCTTGTAGGACAACTAAATATACACAAAGAGTGATTACAGGCCTTGACCTTCAGGAGGGGACTTTACCTCCCAGGTTCTTCACTGGTAACAGGAGTGTATTTCCCCTTACCTCCCAGATTAGGGGTGGGATCGACAGGATAATGGACCTGGTGCCATAGCTGGTATATACTACAGGAGTGGCGGGTGGTCACAGTTGGCTTTCCTCTCTCCGCAGCCCATTCTTTTTCTACTCGTGTGCACAGACAGAAACTTCACTGATTTCACCTCTGGCGACACTTAATATTCTTCTTCTTCTTCTTTTTTTTTTTTTTTGAGGATTTTATTTATTTATTTGACAGAGACAGCAAGAGAGCGAACACAAGCAGGGGGGGAGTGGGAGAGGGAGAAGCAGGCTTCTTGCTGAGCAGGGAGCCCGATGTGGGGCTCAATCCCAGGACCCTGGAATCATGACCTGAGCCAAAGGCAGCCGCTTAACAACTGAGCCACCCAGGTGTCCCTACACTTAATATTCTTAGTATTATTTTTCCCCCTCATTTACTTCTCATTTAGGGTGACTAGCAGCATTTTAAGTTAGCTTAAATCTTTTGGAATAAGGTAAATCAAAAAAATAAGCACCTCATACCAGAGTAATAGTTTGGCTTTTTTTTAATTCTAAAATACTTTATAATTAATATTGATAAGAAGACTGATATACAACGCAATTATTTACTTTACAAGGAGATTCTGTACATCAGGGAAACATCTTGAAGTACAATACATCATTTATTTCTTCTTTACATTATGATTGTGAATTGTTACTTACACAAAAAGGGAACACAAAATCCATTATATATATATATATATATGTATATGTATATGTATATATATAAAAACACCTGAAAAGACTTGATCCCCAAAGCGTCTAGTTTCAAAAGGACATGATGAGATGAAAGACGAACTAGAGTGCTTGGCGGCACAGAGAGCAGACAAGTAGCTCAGGTAATCAAATCCTGTTTCAAACTTGGCACATGAAGGCAAAGCCAGGCAGCGGAAGAAGGGTTTGAAAATGTCACTTCAAGTCACAGAGAATGCTGGCATCAGCCAAACAGTCTCCAAACCGACCCAACAGAACAAGTCATATGTGTGGCCACCTTACATACAGACCTCTGACAACTGTGTAGAACTGTCACTTTTCCTGCAGTCACACCGAATGTAATGAGCTTCAAGGAGCTGTGGCCCCACCAGTTTCATAGCTGCAAAGCATGTGACAGTAACTGAGAAATCCGAAGACTTCTCTATTCCCCATACAGAGAGAAAACACTCCCTTTCATGATCACCTCACCTCCTTCGTTTTGACCTGATATTCTGATTTTTTCAGCAAATATCACAGGGGCATAAAAGCAGAAAACAAGGAATGTCTACTTAACAGCTGCGACAGAACAGGGACCGCAGAAGAAATCTATGAAACAGCCACTGTTTTATGAACATTAAAATAAGGGGAAAAAAGCCACATTCATCAGTTAAAAAAGGAACTATTTTTTTTTCCCCCACTTAGTATGGACAGGTATTAGACAGGTATTAGAAGGAAAGGATGAGGCTGTATGGTTTTCAAAATAAAAACTCAAAGAAAGCAAATGAATTTTGTTTTAGAAAATCCTATTAGTACGTATTACAAATACAAGGGATGGGGACGGAGTCCAGGCCGGGGCACTGAGGATACTGGCGACTGCTTGGCAGAGGACGGGTACCTGAGGGGGAAGCTGCCAGAGCGGGTAAAGTCAGCAGAGGGAAGGGGGAGCGCGCAGCAGGAGGGCCAGCAGCACTGAGGGGAAGGGAGGAGTGGGTCATGATGGCGCCCCTCCACTTCCTCCTCCAGAGACACCTTCTGGTCCAGCACCCATGTCCCTAGATCTTACTGTGACCTTAGGGGGGGGAGGGGAGGTCCAAGGAGGACAGCTGCTCCCACAGAGTTGCCACAATTCTGTTTTACAGAGGAGACTGCCCCTATTGTTCAGAGTTCAGAATGATTTAGACTCTCATTTGGTATGACAAAAGTACAACAGCTTATAACATTTAAGCCATGAGTTTGTTTTCTGCCAAGTTGGCATGAACAATAAAGGCCTTTTTTGGTGTTGGTTTTGTCTGTAGAAAACATATATGCTTTCTCATTTTCCTAACTTGGAATCTAGTTGCAGCTCAGATTGCTTCATAGATAGGAAAAACACAAGTTTCTAGCACGTCTTCAAGATTTTTTTTTTTTTCTCTTAAACTTTAAAAATAAAAATCAGGATGACTTGTGCTGAAAAGGAAGAACATGTCAGATCCTGAGCTTCTCTGAGGCCTGATCGCTGGAAGAGGCCTGTATTGCTGTGTTATGAGAGGTATAGTATGGTGTTTTCAACGGACGTGCCAGTGTGGTGTGGAGGCATGCCCTGGAGGTGGGGGCCCTTTTGCCAGAAGGCTGGCGGCCTCCAGAAGGTTCTTCCTACCACCAGCTGGATCTGACAGCTGGAATTTGGTGCCTGCACAAGGTGCACTCCCAACCAGGACGGAGCAGGTAAGGTGAATGGTGCAAACTGTGCCCCCGCAGAGGCAGTCATCTTGGGGTGAGGGTGCGGGTGGCCCGGAGCGTGGGTGGCTGGTGAGGACGACCCCACAAGTATGCTGCAGTATCCCAGGGTTCAACGGCACTGGAAAAATGCTCAGTTTGGGCCAGAGCAGCACATGACCACCCATTCCAGTGAAAAGCTACGTTCACAGAAGTGCTGTTCGCCCGGAGCCACATCCCAGAGGACTCAACCCTGGCTGTGCGGGGAAGTGCAGAAATTCCTTCCACATGACTCTGAAGACTGAAGCAGCCAAGCAGCCCTGCGTTGGGAGGTTTAGTTGTTTTCTCAGACTTCAACGTCACGGACGATGGTAGCTAAAACAAGACGAGCAGAAAGAGCCGAGTTATCAGATACTGTAGACTCCTTTACTGCAATTACACTCTCGTTTATCAAAATTGCCTCTTTGCTACTCTAATTCTACCTGACTTTTCTTCTTTTCTTAAGTCATCTCCACGGCCAGTGTGGGGCTTGAACTCATGACCTTGTGATCAGATGTTCTACTGACTGAGCCCAGCCAGGCGCCCTGTTTAACTTCTTCTTTAATTGCTTTTCCTCAGAATGCTTTCCTGGTTCTTTTTCCTGTCCATCCTTTACATACAAATAATTTTCCCCTTTAAAAACCACTATCTTGGGCGCCTGGATGGCTCAGTGGGTTAAGCCTCTGCCTTCGGCTCAGGTCATGATCTCAGGGTCCTGGGATCGAGTCCCGCATCGGGCTCTCTGCTCGGCAGGGAGCCTGCTTCCTCTTCTCTCTCTCTCTCCCTGCCTGCCTCTCTCCTTACTTGTGCTCTCTCTCTGTGAAATAAATAAATAATTTTTTTAAAAAAACAAACAAATACTATCTTTTCTCATAATTTTATATCTTAAGGCTTTGCTTTCTTCCTGGACTTGCAGCCCGAACACCCAACCTTCCTCTATGAATCTCCGCCTCAATGTGTCACAGGGTCATGGGGCTCAACATACAGTGTGTTTTCCAATTTGCTTACTGTGCGTCTTCCCCTTTTAAAATAAAAGCTATGGGGCACCTGGGTGGCTCAGGGGGTTAAACCTCTGCCTTCGGCTCAGGTCATGATCCCAGGGTCCTGGGATCGAGCCCCATATCGGGCTCCCTACTTAGCAGGGAGCCTGCTTCCCCCCTCTCTCTCTGCCTGCCTCTCTGCCTACTTGCGATCTCTGTCTGTCAAATAAATAAATAAATAAAATCTTAAAAAAAAAATAAAATAAAAGCTGTGGCTCAGTGGGTTAAAGCCTCTGCCTTCGGTTCAGGTCATGATCTCAGGGTCCTGGGATTGAGCCCCGCACCGGGCTCTCGGCTCGGCAGGGAGCCTGCTTCCCCCCTACCTCTCTACCCGCCTCTTGCCTACTTGTGATCTCTGTCAAATAAAGAAAAAAAAAAAAAAGCTTATCGAGGATGGGAATTTTATCCTGTTCCAGGCTATCTTCCAAGCACCCAGAACTGCTATCTACCAGGCAATAAGTACTCAGTAAGTATTTGCTAAATAAATGTCCCAAAGTGTTCACCTCAACTCATTGACTTCATAAACCTCAAAAATCACAAGTTGAAATCTTGACTACTTCCTTTAATTCATCCTTGGAATCAAGAGATAGCCTGATCTTGAGTCTATGTTTGAAATACGTTTTGTTTTTATTTTATTTTTAAAGATTTTATTTATTTATTTAATTGACAGACAGAGATCACAAGTAGGAAGAAAGAAAGAGAGAAGGGGAAGCAGGCTCCCCTCTGAGCAGAGAGCCTGATGCAGGGCTCAATCCCAGGACCCTGAGATCATGACCTGAGCTGAAGGCAGAGGCTTTAACCCACTGAGCCACCTAGGTGCCCCAAAATATGTTTCTTTTTTTCTTTTTTTAAAGATTTTATTCATTTATTTGACAGAGAGAGAGAGAGAGATCACAAGAAGTCAGAGAGGCGGGCAGAGGGGGAGGGAGAAGCAGACTCCCTGTTGAGCAGAGAGCCTGATGTGGGGCTCCATCCGAGGACCCTGAGATCATGACCTGAGCTGAAGGCAGAGACTTAACCCACTGAGCCACCCAGGCACCCCCAAAATACGTTTCTTTAAAAGATTTTATGGGGACGCCTGGGTGGCTCAGTGGGTTAAGCCACTGCCTTCAGCTCAGGTCATGATCTCAGGGTCCTGGGATCGAGTCCCGCATCGGGCTCTCTGCTCAGCAGGGAGCCTGCTTCCCTCTCTCTCTCTGCCTGCCTCTCCATCTACTTGTGATTTCTCTCTGTAAAATAAATAAATAATTTAAAAAAAAAAAAAAAAAAAAAAAAGATTTTATGTATTTACCTGAGAGAGAGCACGTACGAGCAGGGGGAGAAGCAGAGGAAGAGGGAGAAGCAGACTGCCTGCTGAGCGTGGAGCCTGGACTCGGGGCTCAATCCCAGGACCCTGAGAGCACAACCTGAGCCGAGCCAGACACTTAACCAGCTGAGCTACCCAGACTTGAAATGTTGTTCAAACCTCTCTCGCGCGTTGTCACGATCACGTCCCTGGTTTGAGCTACCAGTGTGCTCACTGTGACTATTTTAGTGACTTCCTAACTGGGTTCCTTGCGGCTAGCTTCTCCAGCCTTCCACGGCACCTGCCAGAGCTCCAGCAGAATCCTAGCCTAATCCTAGCTCCACCTGCATCCTAGCCTGACAGGCAAAGCTCTTCAGCGTCTGACCATAACCCATCGCTCGGATCTTCTCCTCCCCACGCTGCTCCCATAGGTCCCTGCTCCAGCTACACGTTCTGTCACCGGGAGACAAGGCACACTTCCTCATCTCCTCCAGCCTTGTTGCTGCTGGTCCTTCTACTTACAGTGCTGTTTGGTAATGCTGGTTCTTTCCTTCCTTCCTTCTTGTCCAAATAAATTCCTTCACATGCTTTAAGACTCAGTCTAAGTATACCTTCTCTATGACCCTTTTCCTTGAATGCTGCTCACTATAGTACTTTATTACTATTAGAATAACAATGAGAACGGCTAACACTGACACAGCTAGGAAATGGTCGAGCTGGGACACGAAACCTGGCAGATTCAAGATTCGGAACAACTGAGGCCTTTATCATCCTGATTGCACTATACTGAGTAGCTTCCAGATTAGAGTATAGTCTCCTTGCTGACAAGTATGGCTTGATATTTGAGTTCATGTTACAATGCCCTGAGTAGTATTATTGCTGTTCAAAAAATCTGCCTTCTATACTCCTATCAAAGTTCAGTACAAAAAAATTCTGTAGTTATGGGGCACCCAGGTGGCTCAGTGGGTTAAGCCTCTGCCTTCAGCTCGGGTCATGATCCCAGGGTCCTGCTCAGCGGGGAGCCTGCTTCCCCCTCTCTCTCTGCCTGCCTGTCTGTCTGCTGGTGATCTCTCTCTGTCAAATAAATGAATAAAATCCTAAAAAAAAAATTCTGTAGTTAAAAAAAACCAGGTCACCTGAGTGGCTCAGTCAGTTGAGCTTCCACCTCTTGGTTTCAGCTCAGGTCATGGTCAGAGGGTCATGGGATTGAGGCCCATATCCGGTTCTGTGCTTGGTGTAGAGTCTGCTTGAGATTCTATCTCTTCCCCCTCTGCCCCTTCCCCTGCTCATGCATGTTCTCCAAAATGAATAAATAAATCTTTAAAAAAATAAATAAATAAAAGCAACATTTGCCTGTATTGTGATGGAAAAATGTTTAACAACATTTTATCTTCCAACTTAGCTTATTTGCTTTTTTTAAAAAAAAATTTTTTTTTAAATTTTATTTATTTATTTGACAGAGAGAAATCACAAGTAGATGGAGAGGCAGGCAGAGAGAGAGAGAGAGAGGGAAGCAGGCTCCCCGCTGAGCAGAGAGCCCGATGCGGGACTCGATCCCAGGACCTGAGATCATGACCTGAGCCGAAGGCAGCGGCCTAACCCACTGAGCCACCCAGGCGCCCGCTTATTTGCTTTTTATAGCAAACTGTAATCATCATTGTATCATTGTATCTTCCCTCATTTAGCCTCTCTTTTTTTTTTTAAAGTTTATTTTTAGTAATTTCTACACCCAATATGGGGCTTGAACTCACGATCCCAAGATCAAGAGGTGCATGTTCTTCCAACTGAGCCAGCCAGGTGCCTCTGGCTTTTTATAAATGTTCTGAGAGTCACCTACATACTTTCACAGATTCTGTTTGTAGCCAACTAATGCTTTAGGTTTTGGGTGGGTCCTTAATTACAACCGTAGTTCTGCATCAAAGTATTTCTTGGTTTGTTTCATGAAGACAGCTAACTAAAACGAAATTTATACACTGACTTGGTAAGATCAGCAGTGACAGAAATAACTGAAATCAAAGAGACTGAGGTCTCGTCTAACCCAACAACAATTTCCTCACACATACCCTGGGACAGTGAGGTGCAGGAGGAGAGCATCCAGGGGCTTCCAGTCAGTCATTCTTTTCTCCAGTCCTGGTTCTGGAACTTAATGAACCCTTCTGGGCCTGTTTCATATCTTTTTTTTTTGTTTTAAATAAGCTCTATACCCAGTGTGGGGCTTAAACTCACAAACCCCCACATCAAGAGTCTCATGCTCCACCAACTGAGCCAGCGAGGTGCCCTGGCCTGTTTCTTCATCAACAAAATGGGGATATTAAAAAAACCTCCAGGTCTATTGCAAGGATGAAATGATACACGTAAAATACTACACTCAGTCAGGCATTTCCTACAGCCTCTTGGTTTGGTCCTTGTCCCTTTCTCTTATGCAGTCTTGCAGTCAGCATGCTGTGTCCTTCTTTTAATGATGTCCCTAGAGTCCTTCCCATTGGAAACCCCCTTATGTTGGTGTTGTGGGGGAGCTCTACTTAGTTCACAGTATTTGCATCTTCTGGGTCTTACCGTGTAAAATGTTTGCTCTCTTCATGAACCTCCATTTCTGAGCTTTTAAATTCATTTAATTCTTTTCGTATGGCAGCCTGCGGAGTAGAAACAAAGATGTTTCAGCATCTTTCGTCTGCCCCAGTACAGCCGTGACATCTGCCATCTATTCTCTATCGTGCTTAACTTCGTGAGCCACGGCAGCCTGCAGTGGGCAAGCCAGAGTGAGGAGAGAAGCCAGGTCCGCACGCCGAGCCTGATACACATTGCCCTCCCTGACACCATTCAGCTCCCAATAAACTGAGTATCTCCACTCAGATCAAAACACTCACAGAGCTTAAAAGAGATATTGTAGTTTTTATAGTTTCCACAGCACATAAAAATGTCTTTCCTGTGATAAAAGTGAAATCCATAATTACTAAAATAAACCACACAAACTCCCTCCAAACAAACCTAATCACGTTAAAATGTGTCTTAATTTCCTTCCAGATCTCTGGATTCTGTGACAGAGCAAAGACTTTCTTTTCTTTTGGATGTGGCGGCAGTAGAGTCATTAGTATAAAGTTTTGGTTCCTACGTCTGTACCTTGATTAGAAATTTAACATTATAGCAGAAGTAAAGGGTTTTTCCCTTCTAGTTAGTGTCTTACATTCTTCAGAGAGTAAGAAAGACAAATGAACAGCCACCTACCTTGTCAGCAGGGGTCAGTTTGGTCCAGGGTTTGTCGGCTCGCCGGTCATAATCCTGAGCATCTGTCACCTCCACGTATTCATTAAACCTCAGGATCTTCCTGGCAAGTAGTTCAGCCACAGTCGGCCTTTGACTGAGCTGAAAGAAATGGAGCCTCTTAATTCACTATGCCAGGAATCGGGCGTCAAACAGGCATTCCAACCGCCTCTGATCCAGAGCTCCAGCCTTGGTGGCACAAAGAATTACCTGGGGGCCTTTAGACACCAGATTCCTAGGTCCACTCCCAGAGATTCTGGGTATTGGGAGATTTTGTTTTATTTTTAAGCTTCCTGAATGCCCAGCTAAACTGAGAACCACAGCTATAAACCAGTATAACCAGTATAACCGGTGCCTCTCAAACTTTAATATGCATACAGATTGTTTGGGGACCTGGTTAAAATGCAGATTCTGATTTGGCAGGGCTGAGGTGGGACCTGAGATTCTGCATCTCTTGCAAGCTGCCAGGTGATGCCAACGCTGCTGGTCCGTGGACCACGTATTGGGTAGTGAAAGGATTAGGGCTATAAATTCATATATAATACATTTGAAAGTGAGGACATTTATTTTTTATTTTTATTTCTTTAAAGATTTTATTGGAGAGAGAGAGTGAGCAAGAGAGCACAAACAAGGGGGAGTGGGGGAAGCTGCCTCCCCACTGAGCAGGGAGTCCGACCTAGGGCTCAACCTTAGGACCCTGAGATCATGTCCCAAGGTGAAGGCAGATGCTTAACTGACTGAGCCACCCAGGTGCCCTGAAAGTAAGTACATTTAAGATGAAAGCAGTAGGGGTGCCTGGGTGGCTCAGTGGGTTAAAGCCTCTGCCTTCGGTTCAGGTCATGATCCCAGGGTCCTGGGATCAAACCCCACATCGGGCTCTCTGCTCAGCGGGGAGCCTGCTTCCTCCTCTCTCTCTCACTGCCTGCCTCTCTGCCTACTTGTGATCTCTGTCTGTCAAATAAATAAATAAAATCTTAAAAAAAGAGAGAAAACAATATCTAGTAACATAAAGGGTAAATTTCCTTTTAATATGAATAATGCCCAGATTCAGTAATGAATTATGATTTAAGGTTGCACAATCAGGTCACCTGAAGGCATCAAGTCCAGCTGTGCCATCTAGCTACCCTCAGAACAACGATGCTTCTGTTCCTGGGGAAGGGAAAAAGTGGGAGAAAAAAAGGAAGAAAATGTCTAGATCCTTTGTTTTTCTGGGCATTAAAAAAAAATTTTGTTTATTTACTTTTTTAAAAGATTTTATTTATTTGAGGAGAGAGTGAGCAAGAGAGAGCACAAGCAGGGTAAAGGGCAGAGGGAGAAGAAGACTCCCTGCTGATGCGGGCTTGATCCCAGGATCCTGGAATCAGGACCTGAGCCGAAGGCGGCCGCTTAACCAACTGAGCTGCCCAGGTGCCCCTTTCCTGGGCATTCTTGTAAGTTTTAAGAAATATCTAGAGAATTCAGGCCAAACTGGAATCGATCAGAGGCAATTATAAACTAGGATGGTGGGAAGGAAAGGAAAAAGGGATTAATCCCTAAGCTTAAAAGCTAACATAGGTCTGGTACAAGAAAGTTTCTACCCTGTTTGATCTGGGACCAACAACAAAATCCCAGTTGGTGTTTTCATACTTTTCAGGTATCACTAAGGGTCACGTTCAATTCCTTCTGAGTAGAAAACCACCAGTTTTCCAGGCAAAATTGAATGCTACACACTCCCCCTGGTACCGTCTCTAAACTTCAACAGGTTTTAGAGTCCACATAAAATCCCAGGTTTACCAAATAAAAGGTCAGAATTTTTGCAAACATTAATGGGGCCCCTTCTTGTGCTAGGTGTTCTTTAAATAGTAAAAATGAAAAAAAAAAAAAAAAACAAAAAACCCCAAAACCAAAAAAACAAGCTCTTAAGAATGCAGTGTTATTTTCGGTATCTGCATCATGGATTCTATTTTCACAGCAATCTATGGCAATTCAAGTCAAATTCATTTATTTTTATTTTTATTTTTTTAGGTTTTACTTATTCATTTGAGAGAGAGGAGGAACCAATGAAGGGGAGGGGAAGTGGGAGAAGGAGAAGCAGGCTCCCCACTGAGCAGGGAGCCTGATGTGGGGCTTGATCCCAGAACCCTGGGATCATGATCTGAGCCGAAGGCAGACGCTTAACCGACTGAGCCACCCAGGCGCTCCCAATTCATTTCTTTCTAACCAAACAGGTCATCCAAATACAAGGTATGTGATCAGTAGACAGCCTGAAACCGAACACTTGGGCTACATACCTTTCTAGTGAGCCGACGTTTAATTTCTCGTTTTTCGGCCTGCCGATCAGCTTCATTTTTAGCTACAGTCAACAGCCCAAAACAAAGAATATTACTTCAAAACAGCAATTTGCCTATCAAAGTTTTCAGTAATTACAGGGCAGTTATTTCTTATAGACTCCAAGTCAGATACTAACTTTGGGGATGGCTAATCAAGACAATTTTCTCAACTGTAGAGTCGAATACTTAAAAGCAAATGTTAGCAGCACTATGGTACCAAAGCCAGCCAGTTGCCTGTGTTTTTAGCACCTGTGGGCTAAGAATGGTCTTTACATTCTTCAATGATCATACAGGGAATGGCTTGGTATGTGCCTAGATTTCGTGTGATAGGTCTATAAAGGTTCCCAAGTTTAAAATTCACTTAGTGCCTAAACTGTATGTATCCACACAGTGATGAGAGAACAGGGGATGTGCTGGTCTGACCGAGCATGCCTCCAAGTGATGCTATGAAGCCTAATCCTCTCAGCGTGGAGGCTTTAAGGGCAAATTTCACCTGAGAGTCTGGAAAACGGAATCAAATGTGTATTAGATCAGAACGCTATTTTAGGAAGTTAGTTATGAACACAGAAAGAAAATGAAATACAGGGTCTTGTTTTGTGACTTCAGATGTATGAAATCTTCAGAGATGAAAAAAGCAACTGGGCCTTGCTTTGGGCCCCAGGCCTCAAAGTGCATGAGGAAAAGGAAGGTCCCCTCCAAATGCAAAGCCACTACCTTCCCCGAAGGCAGAGAAAAGTTGGGCAGCATATACCATGTGCTGTGAAATCCTCCTATATGGCCAAGGCAGTCTCAGGATACATCAGAACAGAATTTTCTGGCACTTCCCAGTACACTAAGCAACAACACGGTATCTTATAAAAGAAGCTTGGGGGAACTCTGTTCCTTCAGGGGAAAAGATACGAGTGGTCCTTGCTGGGCTGGAACACCTTCTCCTTGACCCTTGTAGAAAATGCTTCTCTTCTCTAGCATGTATATTAAAGTCAGAAATATAAAGTCTGAGAAATTCTACCCAATTTTCTTCCCAGAGCTGGACTCACGTTGTAGTATGTTTCGCTGTTCCAGTTCTTCCGGTGTCGGTCTTTGACTCAGCCGTCTAAAAAGGAGATAAATAAGGATACTGTCCATTAAACGTCCCAAGCCTGCTTATGAAGATTTGTTTGGTCTCAGTTTATATTAGCCTCTACATTAGCAAGAAAGCAAGAGGCTTTTTTTTTTTTTTTTTAAAGATTTTATTTATTTATTTGACAGAGAGAGATCACAAGTAGGCAGAGAGGCAGGCAGAGAGAGAGAGAGGAGGAAGCAGCCTCCCTGCCGAGCAGAGAGCCCAATGCAGGGCTCGATCCCAGGACCCTGAGATCATGACCTGAGCCGAAGGCAGCAGCTTAACCCACTGAGCCACCCAGGCGCCCAAAAGCAAGAGGTTTTTAAACTGTGCTGGTATTTCATTAGTTTCTCTGATTGTTTATGAAACAATTCTCATGTTGGAAGTGTTAGTACAAATACCACAACATAAAACAGAATTGTGCATGCAAACATGAGGCCAAAATTCCAGTTCTAGCTCTGATATTAATGAGCCCTGTCAACACAAAAAGTCTCAGTTAGATCCCCAGTGTAGTCATCTGTAAAATGAAGGTTTGGACTGGATGGCTGCCTCCCAAACAGATTTGCTGAAAGAGGACAGAGTTTCAAGGCATACTATAGAAATTCTGATTCAGAAAACCAGGCACGAGGACTGAGATTTTCATGTATGTATTTTTTCAGTCCTTCCCATCTGACTCTCGTGTCTTCCTTTTGATTTTTATTTATTTTTTTATTTTTTTATTTTTTTTAATATTTTGTGGGAACTTCTTTTTTTTTTTTTTTTTAAAGATTTTATTTATTTATTTGACAGAGAGAAATCACAAGTAGAAGGAGAGGCAGGCAGAGAGAGAGAGAGAAGCAGGCTCCCTGCTGAGCAGAGAGCCCGATGCGGGACTCGATCTCAGGACCCTGAGATCATGACCTGAGCCGAAGGCAGCGGCTTAACGCACTGAGCCACCCAGGCGCCCTCCTTTTGATTTTTAAACCAGTGAGTTAGCAACCACTGGAATTTAATCATAGAAATGATATTCTATGATTCTATGATTTTAATTCTGGTTCTCTCTGTAAAATACTGATGAAGTTTCTCCTCTCATCCAGTTTTGAGAGGCTAATCACCAACAATAATGTCGTCTCTGGGATCAGTTATTCACTTGTTACGTTTGATTTCTGCTTCTCAGTGTTTGAACTGCATGCTAGCAACCCTTTAGCTGGCTGCCTAGAGAACTCCCAGCCCCAATTTCTATATAATTTACAACATTCTTTATGTATTTTTTTAAAAAAGATTTTATTTATTTATTTGTGGGAGAGAGAGAGAGAAAGAGAGAGAGCGCACACAAGCAGGCAGAGAGGAAGCAGAGGCAGAGAGAAAAGCAGGATCCCAGCAGAGCAAGGAGCCTGATTCAGGACTCGATCCCAGGACTTTGGGATCATGACCTGAGCCGAAGGCAGCGGCTTGACTGACTGAGCCACCCAGACACCCCTTTTCTTTATGTATTTCAAAGTTTTTCTTGGTTACTCTGAGTAAGACCTTCCTTTTTAAATGTTCATCCAAAAAAACAAAAACAAAAAAAAACAAAAAAAACCCCAACAAACAAACCCAGAAACAATAACAAAAACCCCCACACTCCAGTAATGTCTAAGTGACATACAATAAACCGCATGATTTGCTGTTTTTATATGTGTATATACTTGTGAAACCATCACCAAAATTACAATGAACATACCCACCAACCTTGTACTGGTGTCCTAGGGCTGCTGTAACAAATTACCACAAATTAGGTGGCTTCAAACCACAAAAATTTATTCTCTCACAGTTCTGGAGGCCAGAAGTCCAAAATCAAGGTGTGGGCAAGGTTGGTTCCTCCTGAGCCTCTGAAGGGGATCTGTACTATGCCCCTCCACTAGCTTCTGGTGGGGCTGCCAGCAGTCTTTGGCATTCTCTGGTGCACAGACGCATCACTCCAACCTCTGCTTCTATAGTCACCTAGCACTGTCCTTGCATGTGTGTTTGAATCTGTGTCCAAATTTCCATCTTCCTTTTATATTTAAAATAGCCTCTATGCCCAACATGGGCTTGAACTCATGACCCTGAGATCAAGAGTCGAATTCTCCACCAACTGAGTCACCCAGGTGCCCCCTGTCCATTTGCTCCCCCCTCTTTTTTTTCTTTAAAGATTTTATTTATTTATTTGACAGAGATCACAAGAAGGCAGAGAGGCAGGTAGAGAGAGAGAAGGGGAAGCAGGCTCCCCGCCGAGCAGAGAGTCCCATGTGGGGTTCGATCCTGGACCCTGAGATCATGACCTGAGCCGAAGGCAGAGGCTTTAACCCACTGAGCCACCCAGGCACCCCTCCATTTGCCCTTTGATGGATATTTGTGTTTGCTGGATCCTATGGTTGATTTTTTTTAAAAATAATTTTTTAAGGATTTTATTCATTTATCTGAGACAGAGAGAGATAGAGTGAGAGAGAGCATGAGCAAGGGAAGAGACAGAGGGAGAGGGAGAAGCTGACTCCCTGCTGAGCCAGGAGCCTGAGGCGGGGCTCGAACCCAGGACCCTGGGATCATGACCTGAGCTGATGGCAGAGGCTTAACCCACCGAGCTACCCAGGTGCCCAATGTTTTCCTCTTAAGAATCATGCTTTTGGGGCGCCTGGGTGGTTCAGTGGGTTAAGCCGCTGCCTTCGGCTCAGGTCATGATCCCAGCGTCCTGGGATCGAGTCCCGCATCGGGCTCTCTGCTCAGCGGGGAGCCTGCTTCCTCCTCTCTCTCTGCCTGCCTCTCTGTCTACTTGTGATTTCTGTCTGTCAAATAAATAAAATCTTTAAAAAAAAAAAAAAAAAAAAAAAGAATCATGCTTTTGGGAGCACCTGGGTGGCTCAGTGGGTTAAAGCCTCTGCCTTCGGCTCAGGTCATGATCCCAGGGTCCTGGGATCGAGCCCCACATCGGGCTCTCTGCTTAGCGGGGAGCCTGCTTCCTCCTCTCTCTCTCTCTGCCTGCCTCTCTGCCTACTTGTGATCTCTGTCAAATAAATAAATAAAATTAAAAAAAAAAAAAAGAATCATGCTTTTGCAACTGTATCTGAGAAATCTTGTCCAACTCATATTCTTCTAGAAGGTTTGTAGTTTTAACTCTCATATTTATTTATTTTAAAAAGATTTTATTTATTTATTTGACAGTCAGAGATCACAAATAGGCAGAGAGAGAGAGGAGGAGGAAACAGGCTCCCCAGCGAGCAGAGAGCCCAATGTGGGGCTCGATCCCAGGACCCTGAGATCATGACCTGAGCTGAAGGCAGAGGCCTTAACCCACTGAGCCACCCAGGTGCCCCTAACTCTCATCTTTAAACCTAGGATTTATTCTGAGTTAATTTTTTGCATGTGATGCGAGGCATGAACTGAAGTAATTTTTGTGCCAGCGCCAGTTGTTAAAAGGACCATGAAATTATCTTTGTACCTTTATCAAAAATGAGCTGTACATATATGGGTGAGTATATTTCTGGACTCTCTTTTCTGTTCTGTTTATCTTTATGTCAACACCATACTGATTAGGTTACTTTAGCTTTCTAATATGTCTTCAATCAGACTGTGTTAGTCCTCCAAACCCTGTTCTTTTCCTTAGCTGCTTTGGTTATTATAGTGTACTTTGTACTTCTGTAAGAATTTTAAAATCAGTTTGCCAATTTAAAAAAAGCTTTCTGGAGGGGCACGTGCACCCAAATGTTTACAGCAGCAATGTCCACAGTAGCCAAACTATGGAAAGAACCTAGATGTCCATCAAAAGATGTATGGATAAAGAAGATGTGGTGTATATATACAATGGAATACTATGCAGCCATCAAAAAGAAATGAAATCTTGCCATTTGCAAAGATGTGGATAGAACTAGAGGGTATTACACTGAGCAAGATAAGTCAATCAGAGAAAGACAATTATCATATGATCTCTCTGATATGAGGAATTTGAGAGGCAGGGTAGGGGGTTTTGGGGGCTATAGAAGAAAAAAATGAAACAAGATGGGATTGAGAGGGAGACAAACCATAAGAGACTCTTAATCTCACAAAACAAACTGAGGGTTGCTGGGGGGTATGTGGGTAGGGATAGGGTGGTTGGGTTATGGACATTGGGGAGGGTATGGTCTATGGTGAGTGCTGTGAATTGTGTAAGCCTGATGATTCACAGACCTGTACCCCTGGAGCAAATAATACATTATATGTTAATAAAAATAACTTTTAAAGAATGCCTTCTGGGGGAGTAGTTTGGAATCGCATGCATTGGTATGTATATTTTTTAAATTTATTTTTTAAAAACTTACTAATTTGACAGACAGAGATCCCAAGTAGGCAGAGAGGCAGGCAGAGAGAGAGAGGAGGAAGCAGGCTCCTTGCTGAGCAGAGAGCCCGACTCGGGACTCGATCCCAGGACCCTGGGATCACGACCCAAGCCGAAGGCAGAGGCTTTAACCCACTGAGCCACCCAGATGCCCCACATGTATTAATTGGTATCTTAATAACACTTGAGACTTCTGACCCATGAGTATGGTAATTCTCTTCCTTTATTTAGCTCTTCTTTACTTTCTTCAGCAGTATTTTATACTTCGCAGTGTACAGGTCTTACATAATCTTTTGTCAGATTTATCTGTAAATGTTTAAAGATTTTTAATGCTGTTGTTAATGGCTATTATAAATGTTAATCTGTTGTATTTTTAGGTTCCAGTTTCAGGTTGTTCATTGCTACTGTCTAACAAACCCTTCTAAGACTAGGGCTCATGAAACAACACTCAAAGATGAGCAAATAGCTCTGTAGTAAAAGAAAAATCTATTATCAAAGATTCTCATTCTTTTTTCTTTTTTTTTTAAAGATTTTATTTATTTATTTACTTGACACAGAGAGAGATAGAGAGAGAGAAAGAGCGCACAAGCAGGCAGAGTGGCAGGGAGAGGGTGAAGCGGGCTCTTCACGGAGCAGGAAGTCTGACACAGGGCTCGAGCCCAGGACCCTGGGATCATGACCTGAGCTGAAGGCAGATGCTTAACTGACTGAGTCACCCAGGCTCCCCCAGATTCTTAACTAATTCCTATTCTTGCTGTTCTCTGGCTGACACTCAGAGGGCTACAGTTCTTCATTAAGACTGCTATCCTGGGGGTGCCTGGGTGGCTCAGTGGGCTAGGCCTCTGCCTTTGGCTCGGGTCATGATCCTGAGGTGCTGGGATCGAGCCCCGCATCGGGCTCTCTGCTCGGCGGGGAGCCTGCTTCCTCCTCTCTCTCTCTGCCTGCCTCTCTGCCTACTTGTAATCTCTGTCAAATAAATAAATAAAATCTTAAAAAAAAAAAAAAAAAAGACTGCTATCCAGGCCAACAGTAAAGCCAGGTGTCTAAGGCACAAAAGGAGAAAATATCTCAATTAATGGACATCCTAAGTTAGTTATTTTGTCAAGAATATGCCAAGAGTTCCGTTTCCTTTTCCTCACTCTACCAAAAGAAACATGTGAGTTGTTCAAACACCTGTTATACATACGGACTCCATGTATATGACATGTGTAGGAAGCTGGCCGGCATTCAGCTTCTTTATGATTTTGGTTCCAGCTGACTTGAAAAATACACTATCACTTTGAAAGCAGGCAGTTACAGAGAACATGTGAAATGGATACAACGAAAATATGGGTGTGATGTGATCTTTAATTGGGTTGGCAGCTCGCGGTTGAGCAACTGGATAAATGACAGAGGAGTCTTGCTGTCCTGGGAAGCACCTGAATTCTCTAGAAACTTAAAAAAAAAAATTTTTTTTTGTTTTTGAAAAGTAGACGCTATGCCTAACATGGGGCCTGAATTTATGACTCCCAGATCAAGAGTCACATGCTCCACTGACCAAGCTAGCCTCTTTAGAAACTTTTTAAAAGCCATATTTATGGGCCCCTGGGTGACTCAGTCAGTTAAGCATCTGCCTTCAGCTCAGGTCATGATCTTGGGGTCCTGGGATAGAGCCCTCAGTCAGGCTCCGTGCTCAGTGAGGAGTCCAGTTATCCCTCTCCCTCTGCCCCTCCTTCCCACTCATGCTCTCTCTCAAATAAATAAATGAGTAAAATCTTTAAAAAATAAAATAAAATAAAGCTGTATTTGTGTCTAACTTGTGTGTAAAGCTGTGAAATATGTCTTTCTCATGGTTTAAAGCTCCAAGAGCCATTTGGTTCCTTAATTTCCAAATTCCAAATTGGATACCCAACTGTGTACAATGTGTATTTTTTTTTTAAAGATTTTATTTATTTATTTATTTGACAGAAAGAGAGAGAGAGAGAGATCACAAGTAGGCAGAGAGGCAGGCAGAGAGAAGGGGAAGCAGGCTCACTGCTGAGCGGAGAGCCCGATGCGGGGCTTGATCCCAGGACCCTGAGATCATGACCTGAGCGGAAGGCAGAGGCTTAACCCACTGAGCCACCCAGGCACCCCGTACAATGTGTATTTTTAAAAATTATGTGGTTTCTAAAATTAGGAAAGGAAAAAGATAAAAGTGAATGTTCTACCACAAAGTAAGTCTCTGACACACCTTCTGGCAAAAATCACATCAAATCAGTCTCCTCGAAGCCAAGGCTTACCGGATCAGCGTGTTCCCAATCTGGTGCCTTATTTCATTCCACTCCTCTTTGCTTTTCCGAGGCCAGGAATTCACGTTCAACTCTGGTTCACTGGGTCTGTGGTTCAACTTCATTGCCAGTGTGTCCTTCCTTTTCACTTTGTTGGCCAGAGCACCTTTGTGTAAGGGAAAGAAGAAAAAGTGCACGCTAAGGTTCAAAGTCCCCCAGAACTAGGCAAGAGTCTGAACAAAGAGTATGGCACCTCCCAGCTAATACAGAGGTGGGGGGAAAGCTGAAGACGTCTGAAAATCTGATTAGTCAGATGGACTCAGCTGGGCCAAAGATACTTTCTCCTTTCTAACTCCTCTATATTTCTTCTAAGTAAGAGTTCCTAGAGGAGAGAGAATCTAAACATGGGAGAGCCCTCTGAATGACAACATAAAGGCATACACACTAACACATTTCGTAAGATTCCTATATATATATATATATATATATTTTTTTTTTTTAATAGGCTTTATGCCCAATGTGGGGCTTGAACTCATGACCCTGATATCAAGAGTCACATGCTTTATCGACTGAACCAGCTAGGAGCCCCAAGATTCACACCCCCCCTTTTTTTAAAAAAGATTTTATTTATTTGACAGAGATCACAAGTAGGCAAAGAGAGGCAGACAGAGAGAGGTGGGAAAGCAGGCTCCCTGCTGAGCAGAGAGCCCAATGCGTCTCAATCCCAGGACTCCATCCCAGGACATCCCAGGACCCTGAGGTCATGACCTGAGCTGAAAGCAGAGGCTTCACCCACTGAGCCACCCAGGTGCCCCAAGATTCCTCTTCTTAAAGCTGCCTTCCTGCTTGTAGGAATCAGGATTCCATTACTTGCAGATCTGTGTATGGTTTTTCTTCTTTTCCCCATAGACACAGTTAAGTTCACAAGAGTAAAGGACAACATCATTACGTCTTTTTAACACAGCCCAAATACCAACTTCCTTCTATTCCAAATTCTTTAATACCATCAAGGTAAATAATTCTTCGATCACAAACAGATAAAGACCTGCATGACTCTGGGTGCCTGGATGGCTCAGCTGGTTGAGCTTCTAACTCTTGATTTCAGCTCAGGTCATGATCTCAGGGTTGCAGGACTGAGCCCTGCATCAGGCTCTGCACTCTCTCTCCCTTTCCCTGCATCCTCTAAAATAAATCAATCTTCAAAACAAACCAAAGCCTGCATGACTCCGCCTACATAGCTCTCTCGGACAGTGGGAAAAACAGGGACAAGGCTCTATCACCAGGGCTTCCGGTATCACTTAGCCAGGTGACTCGGTAGGAGAGGGTGACTATTCCCAGCCATCTGACACCAGCAAGTAGCTCTACCGATAAAGTAATTTTCTCCTTTGCTTTTCCCTTTCTTACTGTGATGGCTCTCATCTTCATCCTCTTCGTCTCTGTACTGAATGGGACCTTCTGAATCCGAGTCACTCTCCTTCGCTTCCTCCTCCTCCTGCAGACACCGCGGTAGTTTAGGAACAAGTGAGGTAGATGCCACATCTTCAACGCATACAGATGGGTGGTTTTGTTCCTCTTCTTCTTCATCGTCTGGACTAACAAATTAACATAATTATATTTTCCTTTCAGAAACATAACGGGTAAAAAAAAAAAAAGAAATATAACGGGTAACTGATTTGCAAGGCATGGTACTGAATAACTATGGAAAATTCCATGAGGGAAATAATTTATTTCTTCCCTTAACTTCAAGAATCTTGCTAAGAAACTTTTTTTTAGCAGTTATTAATCTAAAAGGCTCTAGGCTCAAATCCTAGCTCTATGACTTAATCACTAGCTTACTAGCTTATAAGTTATTTAACTTTTCTGTAAATGTGAATGATACCTACCTGCTAGGCTTGTTGTGAGAATAAAACAGATAAATTCTACAACATACTAGCGTTTGGCACACAGGCCCCTAATGATCTACATGTGAGAAGCAAGTCTGTTTTGGGCTGATTAAATGAAAAGACCACACAGCATCTAACACTGTGCCTGGCTCATGGAGGATACATAATAAAGATATTTAACCCACTTATTTCCCTTAGTTTAACAATGGAGTAGGACAGAATGATAATTGAATCCAAGGAAGCAAAGAGATATAAAGATGAAAACTAACTTTGCCCCCTTCCTACTCTGGAGGCATAAAGCTGTGACTTAGTCCATGTGCGCTCCTAAACTGTCTCCTTCCAGGATGTAAAAAAATCATGCTGGCAAGTACAAAGATTATGGCAAAGGAACTAAGCAGTATGTGGCAACAAGTCTATGACAATTCTCCAATTTGCAAATCCCTGGCAAATCTCTAACTCGCCAGAAAGTGTTAACCTTCAGTCTAATTTGTTAGAATTTTGAAAAGACAAGGTGTTTGGGACAGATGAGGGAGAGAACAAGCTGGTCAGTTCTACTTTGTGAGGCTGGACATTGAACTATCTTTCAGGGCTCCCTTCTCTTCCTCCAGACTGCTCTCTGTTCCTCTCTACTGCATTTAGGCACTGGGCACCAAGCCTTCAGATTTGTCTGATTTCCTCTTCACAAGCCTATGAGATAGGTTATTATTCCTTGTTTATGGATCTGACAACTCAAGTGCAGAAAGGTTAAGTAACAAACACTACTGCAAGCTAGGAAGGAAGAGCTGGGATTTAAACCCAGAGCTTTCCCCAAGGTTAATGCTGTTAAGCACCATGTTACATGGCCTCCCTTGTATCATATACAAAAAATAGAGTGGTTTAATTTTCAAGTACAAAAGTTTATGGCCGCTATGGAAACAGTGTTACAGAAATCAGCAGGGCAAATAAAGTCCAAATTCTAGAACATGTCTTTATTTGCTAAGCATTCTAACTTTAATCACAATTTCTTTTTATAAAAAATTTTTCCAAGAAAGGCTACCTAGAATAAAAAAGAGGAAACAAAAGACAAACTTTAGAGGCACTCACACTTTCAACATCTCAATAGTGATGGGAAGTGACCTGGTCCGACCCAGGGTACTGCTGTCCTCAGAAAAGTTGTCACCGTACTCAAAGAGCAAGGAGTGAGCTCTATGAGAGCCCTCCAAGGGAGGAGTCATGGGAAGCGGGCTGGTCAGGGCCTGCTGGATTCGGATATGCAGTGGGAGTGGAGGCAGCCTATAGGGTACATGGGGCTCCCCAAAGCTGTGGTCCAACATCCTCTTGGGTGCCTCCTTTTTCTGATCTTCCTGCTGGGATACCTCCTGAGGCAGGTTTAAGGAAGATGGAAACTCATTTTCTGGCACAACTTGGAAAGTCTTAGCAAGGAATGGAGGGGATCGTGGGGGTTCGGGAGGTATATGAGTTGGCAGTGGGGGCGATGGAGAGGGAGGTGGGATCATCAACAGTGGTTCAGAGCCCACAGAGCATGTGTTCCTTTCTCTCTGATCACTCAGTGCTCTTGAGGCGGCAGACTCCAAGGCGGGTACCAAGGTTGATGGAATGCCTCTCTTAGGTGGTAATGGTGGGGATGGTTTTGATAACAGTGTACCGCTGTTTATTGCTTGGGACAGTTCAGCTGGAAAAGAGAGAACAACACCTTAGTTTAAGATGGCTTCACAGTGCTTTGAAGGGCCAGCTCAGAGCCTAGATTAGAACTGAGCTTACTCTCAGCATTCAGGTGAATTATACCACTTCGTGGCTTTGTCACAACCTAGGTATCTCCCACTAAGTAAAACAAAATTTATATTTAAATATCTAGAAGGCCTAATATATATACAGACATACAGACTACCTTAATACTTCTTTACTCTAATATATATGACTTTTTATGACTTGGTGAGATTAAAAATGTAAGTTCTTTTGTCTAACAGAATTCCATTAAAAAATTTGACCACACTCTCCTGGCAGTCTCAGTGGCTTAAAGCCTCTGCCTTCGGCTCAGGTCATGATCCCAGGGTCCCAGGATCCAGCCCCACATCGGGCTCTCTGCTCAGCAGGGAGCCTGCTTCCTCCTCTTTCTCTCTGCCTACTTGTGATCTCTGTGTGTCAAATAAAATCTTAAAAAAAAAAAAATTTTTTTTGAACACACAGGTAGCAGTAAAAAAAACCTAAATACTACCAGGCATTGTTACCATAACTTGATAAATAATGACATCTAGATATCCCAGTTCTGCATTATAAAATTATCAATAATGACGTCCTAAATTTTTACAGCAAATGCAAAGGACTTTGAGGAAATCAAAGTGCTTTGCTATTCTTGACTTTGGATTCTCCTTGTAAAGGAGGTTATCTTTTCTTTTCTTTTTTTTTTTTACATTTTTATTGTGTTACGTTAGTTATCATACATCATTAGTTTTTTTTTTTTTTTTAAAGATTTTATTTATTTATTTGACAGAGAGAAATCACAAGTAGATGGAGAGGCAGGCAGAGAGAGAGAGAGGGAAGCAGGCTCTCCGCTGAGCAGAGAGCCCGATGCGGTTCTCGATCCCAGGACTCTTGAGATCATGACCTGAGCCGAAGGCAGCGGCTTACTTAACCCACTGAGCCACCCAGGCGCCCCATCATTAGTTTTTGATTGTTATTATTTTTAAATTAATATATAATGTATTATTTGCTGTGTACAGGGGTACAGGTCTATGAATCATCAGGCTTACACAATTCACAGCAGTCACCATAGCACATACCATCTCCAATGTCCACAACCAATCACCCTCTCCCTCCCTCTCGCCCCAGTAACCCTCAGTTTGTTTCCTGAGATTAAGAGTCTCTTATTGTTTCATTTTTTCCCTCCCTTCCCCCCACGACCCCCTGACCTTCCTCTCAAATTCCTCATATCAGAGAGATCATATGATAATTGTCTTTTAAAGGAGGTTATCTTTACCAATTTACAGAAGACAAAACTGAGACCACAGAAGTCAGATGACCTGCCCAAGATCATATTACATAAAGGGGCTGGGCTAGTCCAGGTCTCATTATTAGACTCCATCCACTAGATCGCACTGTCTTTGTGATTTTTATGAGTGTCCATACTTCTTATCCTATATACCCAGGCCCTCAGGACCACTCCCCACTACTCTATGGGCTCCTTGATGACAGAGCAACCTATCAGCATATCCAGAGAAGTGGGCACAGTGCTGGGCACATGGCGGATCCCCAACACATGCTTACGAGAGGCCCCCATCCTGTTTCACGACAATATGTATCTCTATGTGATCCTCCCAACCCCAAGATGACTCAGGTTTTGATTCAGCAAAGTTCCTTTGGAGGGCTCCAAATGGACTTTAAGAAGTAGATCATCACATCACCCGTGGGCTAATCTTGCAAAATAATTAAATAGTAAGTCTCTTGATCACCAACCTCTAACCCTCTACTCAAATCCCAAATTTTGGTCACACCACTTGTTTTCAAATGGCTCCCACTGTCTTACCTAGAGAGCAACACCTCAAGGTCCCCTGAAATAAAAATTTACTTGCCCTAAGTCCCATTCCACTGGTAGCATTCAAAGTAAAAAACTAGCTAATGTGATGATGTTCTAATGTCACTAATCAGAAGTAAATTTTTAAAATTTATTTTTATTTTCAGCATTAACAATATTCATTATTTTTGCACCACACCCAGTGCTCCATGTAATCCGTGCCCTCTCTAATACCCACCACCTGGTTCCCCCAACCTCCCCCCGCCCCCCCCACCCCTTCAAAACCCTCAGATTGTTTTTCAGAGTCCATAGTCTCTCATGGTTCACCTCCCCTTCCAATTTCCCCCAACTCCCTTCTCCTCTCTAACTCCCATGTCCTCCATGTTATTTGTTATGCTCCACAAGTAAGTGAAACCATATGATAATTGACTAGCTCTCTGTTTGACTTATTTCACTCAGCATAATCTCTTCCAGTTCCGTCCATGTTGCTATAAAAGTTGGGTATTCATCCTTCATAAGTAAATTTTTTTTCAGTTTTACCTACATCTACATTTTATTAGGTATAGTTACTTATTCATAGGCCAAATTATGAAAATAATTTAAATATGTAAGATAATAATAATTTATTAACTGTGAATAAATTAACTTTATATTATTTTAATCATTTAGTTTTTTATATATTATAAATGCCCAAATTCACTTAAAAAAATATAATTCCAGTATAATTAACACAAAGTATTATATATCTTAGGTAAATTTTGAAAAGACTTTCTAGAAAAACATTGCATACACATATAAAAAAAAGATTAAAGGGGCGCCTGGGTGGCTCAGTGGGTTAAGCCGCTGCCTTCGGCTCAGGTCATGATCTCAGGGTCCTGGGATCGAGTCCCGCATCGGGCTCTCTGCTCAGCAGGGAGCCTGCTTCCTTCTCTCTCTCTCTGCCTGCCTCTCAGTGTACTTGTAATTTCTCTCTGTCAAATAAATAAATAAAATCTTAAAAAAAAAATAAAAAAAGATTAAAAAAATATTAATTTTAGCCTCAATGAGATTTTTTGGGTAGAATGGACTTTTGCTGCTTCTCTAGCCATTAGATACTCCATTTACAACAAATCCTATACCTGACAAGACCAAATTTGAGTATTATATTGTTTGAATTGATAAGTTATATTATCTTTGATAATTTAAGGACAACATATAATTCAAGATATTAAAGAAATGAACTCTGTTACCATCTTCCCTCACAATGGCACTTGGCTGAGTTCTGTGGGCAAGACGCTGGAATGTTCATTGGAAGGGGTATAAATTCCCGTCACTTGTTCAGCCATTTATGGTGGTCCTTCCTTTGTCCTAATACTCCTAATCAGTCCTTAGTCCTAACACTGTTATGCCCATTATCAGACACTGCATTGTCTACAGCAGTGGTTTCTAAATGTTCGGGTCTCATGGACAAGTACAATTAAAATGAAATTCTCAACCAACCTCAGGCTGTCAATTTTTAGTATTTCCAAGCAAGTCTTGACATCAAGTAAACCATTTGTGAAGATAATCCTTTCATGAAATAAATGGATTTTTATCAACAAAGAATTAGCAAAGTCATAATTTCAGAATAAAGAATAGTCCTTAAAATCAAATCTAGTTAACCTTAATAAAAACTCTGTGAATGGTCCTATTTTTCTCCTTCTGCTGAGGACCACTCAAGACTGATGTTATTGGGTGATGGACATTGGGGAGGGTATGTGCTATGGTGAGGGCTGTGAACTGTGTAACACTGACAATTCATAGACCTGTACCCCAAATAATGCATTATATGCTAATAATAAAAAAAAAGACTGATGTTGATCCCTTAGTCACAAGGCCTATTGCTCTGGGCTATTCACCTGAGGCCAAGAGTGGCCTCTGTGGTTCAGCCCAGAGAACACAGTACACATATTAATATTTTTTATATTGCCTTGTCCTGAAAAGGGTAGACTGTTACTGGCTTAGAACAATGGTTCTCAATGTGTGGTCCCCACGTACGCAGCATCAGTATTATCTGGGAAATTTTTAGAAATGCAAATTCTCAGGCCCCCTGCCCCCTCCCCCGACTTAACTGATTCAGAAACTGTCAGGGCAGGGCCCAGCAATCTGTGTTTCAACAAGCCCTCCAGGTGATCGTGATGAGAACCTGTCTAGACATCAGTTTGAGAATACAGGGGTACAGGACAGAGGTCTGGGCTCAAGAGCTGAAAAGCCTAGGTTTGGTTTCTCTCTCTCATTAACTGCAACCTTGAGTGAGTCACAACTTCTTCATGTTATAATTGCCCTAACTATATAATAGATAAAATCGCTTTCCTACTTCACAAGGATGGTTCTGAAATCAAGTATATGAAAGCTGCTTGAGTTCCTCAGAGATAAGTCAACACAGCACTGTCCATCCGGGATGGTGGTAATAGTAATAACCTCCATCCTTTTTTAAATCAGACTACTGCAGGGGCACCTGAATTGCTCAGTGGGTTAAGCCTCTGCCTTTGGCTCAGGTCATGATCTCAGGGTCCTGGGATAGAGCCCCATATTGGGCTCTCTGCTTGGCAGAGAGCCTGCTTCACCCTCTCTCTTCTGCCTGCCTCTCTACTTGTGATCTGTCAAATAAATAAATAAAATCTTAAAAACAAACAAACAAAACTACTCCAATCTGTCATACTCACATATATCCTAAGCCTGTTTTTCAGGGTTCTCGTCACCCTACACAAGGTGGGGGTATTAGCTGTTTAATGAGCGTACTTAATTCCTCCCTTTAATCATGAACAAGAACTTCAAGCCATACTAAGCCTAGTATCATTTTTCCTGAAAAACTACCTTCTTTCCTCTCCTTCCTTTCTTGAAAATTCCTCTAAGAAGGTATACATGTATGTAAAGAAAAGCTAACCTAAACAGGACTTCAGGTAAATATAAAAAAATTTACTAAAATGATAAAAATGTACTGTTTATCATCCTAGTTTTCTTTCTTCTACCACTTATTAAGAGTAGCATTCTTAACTCTCTCAAGATAAAACACAACTGTATCAGGACACTCTGAATAATGTATTTCACAGTTCACATGAAGGTACCGTGCCAGACGCTGAATCAAAAGTTACACTGGCATCTACCCCATCACCTTTTTATCTGTTAGGCTCATGCTGAAGGCAGGCATTGGTGGTTTAAATAACCCCTTTTCTCCACGCAGGTCAGACCTGCTGTGGTCTTTACATGTCCAGTCCCTCAACTAGACGCAGTATTTCAGAAACACTGTTTTAGAAAATAGATATTAATCCCTCCCTTCCAGCAAACTAGAACTTAAATTTATTGTTATCTGGTCCTCATCCATTTTCTTTCTTTTTTTTTTTTTTTTTTAAGATTTTATTTATTTGACAGAGTTCACAAGTAGGCAGAGAAGCAGGCAGAGAGAGAGGAGGAAGCTGGCTCCCTGCTGAGCAGAGAGCCCAATGTGGGGCTCACCCAGAACCCTGGGATCATGACCTGAGATGAAGGCAGAGGCTTTAACCCACCAAGCCACCCAGGCGCCCCTCCTGATCCATTTTCATTCAAAGCTATGTGCGTCATTTTTAAGACTTTTCTCTTTACTGAGTGCATTCAAAGGGACAAGACGTGGAGAACTGTCACAGGACAAATCAATACTGTAGTAATTATCCAATAAAGCCAGCAGCCCAAATCAAACCAAATCAAACCAAACCCAAAGCAAGGGAAACCTAAAGACTTACTTACCGATGACAGGGTTGCTATTTCTGTGAGCTGGTTTAGGGGGTGGGAGAGGGGGCTGCTTGGCAGGAACCGTGTGCGTGAGGCTTGGGGCAGTGGTGGCATTAGTGCCTGTGGGAGCAGCAGGCAGAGTCCTGGGTGCTGGGGTTGGGGTGATGGAGGAACTAGCAGTTTTTGCTGGGTTTGAGGCAGCGGGCGCTGTGGTGGGGGCTGTGGCGGGGGTGGAGGTGACAGGCCTGGCCCCGCTGCCAGAGGAAGTGGCATCCTTTGCTTGCCCTTCATTTGCTTCATGAGAAGAGGACGGGGGTCTTTTCGGGGGAAGTAAAGGCTGTCTGTGTGTGTTCTCAGAAACGGATTCTGCTTCGGAATTAGGCTGGCTTCCCGTTGAGCCTGCGTAATGACAGATGTGATATAAAAGTGAGGAAAGAGTCACAAGACAGACTGAAAAAGCAAACACATCTACGGGCTCATGGTGGGATTATCCATTATTTAACTTGCAGATAAGTTTACAGGCCAAGTTTCCCAACCTCAACATACTTAAGGTAAACAATACTTTCTCAAGCCCAATCCCAGAGTAAGAGAGGCCTGTGTGGTGGTGATTTTGCACACCAGAGCCAGGCAACTGGAGGAGGCACGGAATCCCCCAGGTGGACGAGTGTGCAGCTTGAAAAAGTCCTACAGGTGTCTGATGCTTAACGTCCTCTTCTGTCCTTGAGAATCACAACTTACGTCTTTTGCGAATATAAGAATGAGCAGGGGGAAAATTCCACTTCAAGCTTCAACTAGTTGAGGAATTGCTAGAGAAGAACAGAATTCCCATCTGGATTTTATTTCTCCCCTGGCTCTAGCAAAACTGTGAGTTAAATGAGAATGGCTGATCCGTGGCTCTTACACTCACAAACCCAGGGTTTCTCACCTAGTCGCTTCTTTCGGTCCTCTTCTGGAACAGGCTTCCTAAGACTCGCTATTCTTCCAGACTCGTCTTCTTGGTCTGGACTAGAAGATCTGGTACTTCCTATGGGAGTGGTATGGCCATTTTTTAACATGGCATGGCTCAATTTCCCCGGATCCTCACCACCTATAAGGTCAAATGGAGAGAGCAAATGGTGTGGTCAGACAGGGAGGAGAGCTGGAAATTTCTAACTTTCTTACCCCTTTCTCCCTCCTCCTGTTTGAGCTGCGGATTCAGATCTAGATTATTCAGATCTTACAGTAGTAATAGAAATAAGTAATTCCCTTCACCAATAAACAATGGATTGTCTATTATGTGCCAGCTGTCTTGCTACATGAATAAGACGGACTTAATACCCTAAGTAATGAACACTAACTATTAAGAGCTGTAACAAATGGAGTGTTGGGGTAGGTATGAAGAAGAAACAATTCTCTTGAGTGGAAAATGAGGTTGGGAAAGCTTCACAAAGATTGGTAGCTAAACTGGGTTCTCTGTATGTCTTCTTTGGAAAAATGTCTATTCATGTCTCCTGCCCCCACCCCTCCCCTTAAGAGATTTTATTTATTTATTTGAGAGAAAGAGAGAAAGAGGAGAGAGAGAGAATGAGGAGGGTAGGGAGGAGGGATGAGCAAACTCACAGCAATCCCAGGACCCTGAGATCATGACCTGAGTTGAAATCAGATACTTAAATGACTAAGCCACCCAGGTGCCCCCTTCTGCCCATTTCTTTAAATAGGTTATTTGTTTTTTTGGTGTTGACTTGTATAAGTTCTTTATATATTTTGGATACCAACTCCTTATCAAGTATATCACTTGCAAATATCTTTTCTCACTTGGTAAGTTATCTGTTTTATTGGTGTCCTTTGCTGTGCAAAAGTTCTTTATTTTGATGTAGTCCCAATGGTTTAGTTTAACCTTTGTTTCCCTTGCCAAAGGACAAATACTTAGGAAAATTCTTCTATGGCTGATGCCAAAGAACTTACTGCCTATGTTCCTTCTAGGAATTTTACGGTTACAAATCTCCCGTTTAGGTCTTTAATCTATTTTGAGTTCATTTTTGTGTCTGCCATAAGGAAGTGTCCCAGTTTCATTATTGTGAATGGAGCTGTCCAGTTTTCCTAGCACCATTTGTTGAAGAAACCATTTTCCCCCCATTGTATATCCTTCCCTTCTTTGACATAGATTAATTGACTATATAATCGTTGGTTTACTTCTGGGCTCTCTGTTCTGTTCCATTGATCTATATGTCTTTTTTTTTTTTTTAAAAGATTTTATTTATTTATTTGACAGAGATCACAAGTAGTCAGAGAGGCTGGCAGAGAGAGAGGAGGAAGCAGGCCCCCTGTTGTGCAAAAAGCTCGATGTGGGGCTGGATTCTAGAACCCTGAGATCATGACCTGAGTAGAAGGTAGAGGCTTTAACCCACTGAGCCACCCAGTTGCCCTGATCTATATATGTCTACTAAAATTTCTTATATTTCATGCAAAGGTTTTCTACAATGCTAACAGAGTGGAGTATAAGCAGTACCCGGGTTTAATATCTATGAATGTCATTGTTCTATCTCAGAAAACATATTAAGTATTTTATAATAAAGTCAAGTTAGTAAAAGGTGAAAGACCTGGTTGGTAGAGTAGTATCTTGCCCAATGGCTACAACTCATTTATCAAATGGGGCTTTGAGCTTATAGGCTAAAAACAACTTGGATCAAAAGCCAATAGGGGAAAAAAAAAAAAGAAAAAAGAAAAAAAAAAAGAGCCAATAGGAAGCATAAGGCAAAAGAAACTGAATGAAGGTGAAAAACAACAAGTAAGTAATGTATGGGGTTTGTGGGGGAGCAAGGAAAGTAAGAGGCAGGAGAGGGCAAGGGGTAAGAAATGGCCACTATCCAAAAAAAAAAAAAGGAAAGAAAAAAAGCAAGGGTCAAATGTGCTGTGACACAGGTGTTACAATTATAGTTAACCACCTAAAATACCTAGAAGATTTTGTGTCCAAATATAAAATTGAAGGTCTCATTAAAAAACTGGTTATTGGGGTGCCTGGGTGGCTCAGTGGGTTAAAGCCTCTGCCTTTAGCTCAGGTCATGATCCCAGGGCCCTGGGATCAAGCCCCGCATCTGGCTCTCTGCTCGGCGGGGAGCCTGCTTCCACCTCTCTCTCTGTCTGCCTCTCCGCCTACTTGTGATCTCTGCCTCTCAAATAAATAAATAAAATTTTAAAAAAACAAAAAACCAAAAAAACTGGTTATCCATGCTCATAGCTAAGCATGCAGAAAATTCAGAAAAATGGAAAAAAAAAAGCCTCCTGTATTCTGATCCTGACAACAAATTCTAATTAGTATTTTAGTTAATTTTCCTTCATGTTTGTTTCCTTTGTTTAATTTTTATATAGCTGAGGGGTGCCTGGGTGGCTCAGCCGGTTCAGCATCTGACTCTTGATTTCAGGGCAGGTCATGATCTCAGGGCTATGAGATCGAGCCCCTGATAGGCTACATAGTGGACTAGAGCCTGCTTAAGATTCTCTCCCTCTTCCTCTGTCCTCCAGCCCCTTAAAATTTTTAGGTAGTTGAAATTTAAAAATCTTCAATTCAGGGGCGCCTGGGTGGCTCAGTCAGTTTGGTGTCCAACTCCTGATTTCAGCTCAGGTCATGATCTTGGGATCGTGAGATCGAACCCCACGTTGGGCTCTGCACTCAGCAAGGGGTCTGCTTGGCATTCTCTCTCTTCTTCTCCCTCTGTTCCTCCCCACACTGTGCTTGCTCTCTAAAATAAATAAATCTTTTTTTTTTTTTTTTAAGATTTATTTATTTATTTGACAAAGAGTGAGTGAGGAAGCAAGCACAAGCAGGGGGAGTGGTGGAGGGAGAAGCAGGCTCTCCACTGAGCAGAGGGTCCAATGTGGGGCTCAATCCCAGGACTCTGGGATCATGACCTGAGCCAAAGACAGCCAGTTAACTGACTGAGCTACCCTGGTGCCCCCCAAATAAGTAAGTCTTTAAAAAAACCTTAATTTACATAATTTAATTAAATTTTGTGAATAAGCAATATAACAACATGGTTCAAAACCTAAAAACTATAATATTCCACTGGTTTGGTTCCTTTCTCCCATTGTCCAAAGGATAGGATACAGTTTTAAAACTTGAGTTTCAGATCTGTCTCATGCAAAGGAACTCTAATGAAGAGAAATGAAATACAACCAATGTACTGTATTCTTAATTCTTCTGATAAGCTGCTTCATAAAAGTCACACATTGGAGAAAAGTCCTGACATTATTAAACAAGAAATGAGTGTTGAAATACCAAAACATGATCTTTATGACAAACAGAAGATTAGGGAAGCAATCTGGGCACGCAGACAAATTTGGTCAAAAAAGCTCAAACAAACAGGGACACCTGGGTGGCTCAGTCAGTTAAGCATCTGATTCTTGATTTTGGCTCAAGTCAGGACTTCGGGGTCATGTGACTGAGCCCTGCATCTGGCTCCCTGCACTCAGCAGGGAGCCTGCTGGAGATTCTGTCCCTCCCCCAGTTTCTCTCTCTCTCTAAAAGAAATAAAACATTTAAAATATATATATTAAAACAAAAAACAAAGGAACGCGAGACAGTACTGCAGCCAGCACAAAGCTGAGATCATAAAGAGCCACAGAGAAGATCAGCTCCAAGGATCCTTCACAAGTCATTCAATTTCAGAGTTAAAGGTCACAGCCTGTTAGGGTAGACATTTGCAAGAAGAGTGAACAATTTTTTGTTGTTGGTTGTTTGTTTTTTTTTACCCCTCACTAAGAAAATGGCCATTTTTAATATAGAAAATTAAGAGGTAATTATTAGAATAAAATCATTTCATATTTATACCCTTAAGTTGAGATTCCTTAAAAAAAAAGTTTTTCTTACATTTTAATATTTTCCCTTCAGTAGATATTTTCATTCCCACAAAAAATATTTGCCTTCCTTAAATAAATCAAATATAGATAGCACAGCACTTATGTCTCTCAAAATATCTTGTATTTAGTTTTTTATTGTCAAGTATAATACTAGTAGAGAAAAATATACAAAACATAAATGTAGGGGCGTCTGGGTGGCTCAGTGGGTTAAAGCCTCTGTCTTCGGCTCGGGTCATGATCCCAGGGTCCTGGGATCGAGCCCCGCATCGGGCTCTCTGCCCAGCAGGGAGCCTGCTTCCTCCTCTCTCTCTGCCTGCCTCTCTGCCTACTTGTGATCTCTGTCTGTCAAATAAATAAATAAAATCTTAAAAAAAAAAACATAAATGTAAATTTCAATGAGATATTTCAAGGACACTTGTGTGATCATCATGGACATTAAGAAATGTTTCCAAATAGCCAAACTGTAGAAGGAGCCCAAATGTCTATTGACAGATGAATGGATAAAGATGTGTTGTATATATACACACATAAATACACAATGGAATATTACTCAGCCAACAAAAAATTGAAATCTTCCTATTTGCAATGACATGGATGGAACTAGAGGGTATTATGCTATGCAAAACAAATCAGTCAGAGAAACAATTATCATATGATCTCACTCATACATGGAATTTAAGAAACAAAACAGAGGATCATAGGGGAAGGGAGGGAAAATAAAACAATGGAAGTAGAGGGAGGCAAACCATAAGAGACTCTTAACTATAGGAAACAAACTGAGGGTTTCTAGAAGGGCGGTGGGTGGGGGGACTGGGTGATGTAATGAGCGCTGGGTGTTATATGCAACTGATGAATCACTGACCTTTATCTCTGAAACTGATAATACACTGTATGTTAATTCATTGAACTTAAATATAAGGGAAAGAAGGAAGGAAGGAAGGGAGAAAGAAAATGTTTCCAGAGGGTGTGCCTGGGTGGCTCTGTTGGTTAAGTGTCTGACTTTGGTTTAGGTCATGATCTCAAGGCTGTGAGACCAAGCCCTGTGTTGGGCTCTGCGCTCAGAGAGGAGTCTGTTTCTCTCCCTTTTCATCTGCTGCACCCCTCCCCATGCCCTGCCACTCATATGCTCTCTCTCTATAAAAACGAATAAACCTTAAAAAATATGTGTGTGTGTGTGTGCATGTATATAACTTGTGATACATTTATAAAATGAAATATTATACAGTGGTGAAAACAAACTACACCGGCATGCTAAAATATGATTCTTCTTCTTTTTTTAAAAGATGTTATTTATTTATTTGACAGATAGAGATCACAAGAAGGCAGAGGTAAGCAGAGAGAGGGGAGGAAGCAGGCTCCCTGCTGAGCAGAGAGCCAGATGCGGGGCTCGATCCCAGGATGCTGGGACCATGACCTGAGCCGAAGGCATAGGCTTTAACCCACTAAGCCACCCAGGCACTCCTAAAATATGATTCTTGTAAGTAATACTGAGCAATTGCAGTTATTCGTGAAAGAATACATATATCATTTCTATAAATATAAAGAAAAAACAGGCAATCTTAAAGTGTTTAGAAGTGCACGCTTAAGTGGTTAAACTATAGAACAAACAGGATTATCACAAGAGAAGAGTAACTGCTCTGTGGGGGAAGGAGAGGTGTGTTAGGAGGAGGCAAGGGAGGCTACAGGGATCTAGAAACATTTTATTAAAAAGATTATTTATTTATTTATTCATTTGAGAGAGAGTGAGAGAGAGCAAGCGCACGGGCACAGATGAATAGGAGGGACGGGCAGACGGAGAAGGAGCGGGAGAGAGAAAAGCCGACTCCACGCTCAGAACAGAGTCTGATGTAGGGCTCAATCGCATGACCCTGAGATCACGACCTGAGCTGAAATCAAGAGTCGGACACTTAACTAAGTCACCTAGGGAACCCTATATATTTTATTATCAGTGCGATTTGGGTTGTTTCCAATTTTGCTCTATTAATAAATATTGCTGCTACAAGCATGTTTGTACATATCTCCTGATATACATGCATTCATATTTTTGTTTATATATCAAATTCTGGACATGCCTGCACATAGGTTTGCATCTCTCTCCAGCTTTCACAATTATGCTAAACTTTTTTTTCCTTAAAGATTTTATTTATTTATTTGGGGCACCTGGGTGGCTCAGTGCGTTAAGCCTCTGCTTCAGCTCGGGTCATGATCCCAGGGTCCTGGGATCAAGCCCTGCACTGGCCTCTCTGCTCCGTGGGGAGCCTGCTTCCTCCACTCTCTCTCTCTCTCTTTCTCTCTTGCCTGCCTCTCTGCCTACTTGTGATCTCTATCAAATAAATAAATAAAATCTTAACAAAAAAGATTTTATTTATTTATTTGACACAGAGAGATAGCAAGAGCAGGAACTTAAGCAGGGGAGTGGGTGAGGGAGAAGCAGGCTTCCTGCCTAGCAGGGAGCCTAATGCAGGGCTCAATCCCAGGACCCTGTGATCATGACCTGAGTTGAAGGCAGAGGCTTGATGAGTGAGCCACCCAGGTGCCCCAGATTATGCTAAATTTAAAAAAAAAAATTTTTTTTTAAGTAATCTCTACACCCAACCTGGGGCTCCAATTCATGACTCTGGAATTCGGCTGTTACATGCTCCACTGACTGAGTCAGCCAGGGCCCCATTTGTATATATTCTTTTTTTAAAAAATTTATGTATTTATGTATATATTCTTTAGTGAACTATCTAGTGCTTCTGCAGACTCTTTTACTGAGTTGTCTTTTTTCTTTTGTAAAAGTTTGAAAAAAAAAACATTCTGGATGCATGAAAAGCTTTAAAAAATTTCACCTCCCTCCCAAAAGCAATAAAAAGAAAACTCAAATGCCTAGTCAGAATCAAACACCCAAGTGTACAGAGACAGACATACGCTATTTTATTTATAAACTCACCCTGCTCAGAGTCTTCCAAGAGAACCCCTCTTTTAACCAGTTCTTCTCTCGGTTTTCGCATAGATATTTTTCGCTCTAAAACTGATATTAAATTGGAAAACAGCATTCAGAAATGTGGCAGTTAAACATCCATTTTAAGCATTCTAACTCAACAGGTAAAAGAACAAAGTGGTTCAATTTTCCATTCTCTGGAAAGAACAGGAAAACTAAATTCAAATTTAAAAGCATGATTTCTTCCATATTCTATGTTATGGGGAAAGCAGCATTTTCAAAATAAACTATACTGATAAAATTTTAGCTCTTTCTTTTTTAATTGGCATTTCAACAATATAGTATTTATATACTTATGGATGAACTTTCTCTGAAAGTGGTCAGAGTAGAAAAAGAAGCATTATAGATTTGCTACCATTCAGGAGCTCCATTCACCATTTGATAAACTTTAATTCCATTAATAAACTTTACTTCCATCAAAATGGCAATCTGGGGATGAGACTATAGTACATAAGTGAGTGACCCCTTGGTTTTATTCCTGAACGACTGAATTCCCTCTTCAAATAGAGGGTTATAGAAGTTTGGGAAGAGAATGAGAAAGTTGGATACTTCTAAAGTAAGAAACTCTGTAACTCAGAACATATATTTAAATCTTAATGTCTCACCTTCTGATGTCTCTTTGAATTTATCACTACTTTTTTTTTTCCGCCATTTCCAGGGCTTGAAGATCTTGCCAAAGCCTGAGAACTTGCTCTTCCTTTTGGTGGGAGGCGTCGTGTCTCCCGCTTCCACACTGTCCATGACCATGCCTGGGTCTGCGGTGGGCTGGCTTGCTTCCTCTGTAGTGAAAGGCACACATGGAAAAGAACAGCCAATTTATTACGTCAGCATAATTTCTAAAAGGTCCCTTCCCCTCTCTTCCTGTGGTGGTTGGAAAGGATCAGAGCAATGATAAACAATCATGCAGACAGATTCCTTGACATCACATGGACACCAAACATCAAAATCCGTAACAGATAGATTACTAAGAGGGAAAAGGAACCAAACCAAGCTGACATCATTTTAGGACACAAATTCAATGAGATGATCATAACCAGCTCAAAATCTCTTAAAAGGCGCGAACACACACACACACAAATGTGAATGTCCTTTCAATATGCATGAGATCTTGCCCCCTTGCAGCCTATCGCTGTTCCCATTCTCATCCTTTTGGCACGGGGTGGGGGCGGGGGGGAGGCCTTCCCCGGCTAACATTACTGCCTCCGGTGTCACTGAAATGGGGAGTTCCGTCTTGAGTGAGTGAGTCATCATTCTCTACTGAACACTGCCCTCCCTCTGCCCTCCTCTTTCAGGACATTAATAGTTCAGGGCAGGTAACACATCAAGTGTTAACACCTTCCTTGTACTTGTTTTTTTTTTTTTTCCCCCAGATTATTTTTTTCCTTTCACAAGACCCTAAGTTTGGAGCACTGGAAGGAGCCTGGGGCTGGGGCATTACAGACAGTGCTTTAAAATGAAATCTTTTTGGAAAGCAGAGGTGGGGTCCAGTTTGCCTATCACAACAGTACTTTAGGGTCAGTCATGATCTTAAAGATATGACAAAAACTGTCACTGACACGGTATTATGTGCGGGACTGAAATGAAAGGCCATGAATCCCTCACAATGACCACACATGCAGGGTTCAGTTAGTTAGCTCTAGTGGCAGAGAAAGGAGCAGCCAAGACTGGGCCAATAATAATAATAATAATAATAATAAAAATAAAAGCAGGAAAGCAACAAAAAAAAGCAGGAAGGCAACACAATACAGCTTTGCACTCCACCTACTGTCCCAGGGTTCTCTGGAGAAGTCTAGAGGAGAAGAAAAAAAGAGTCATGAGGAATAACCATCCTGGAATCAAAGTGGAACCTTTACTTTATAGAAATACATCAAGGATCACACATTATATTATCCCATGTAATAAGTTCACATGCTTATTGTACACAATTTCAGATCTGAAGCAAATAACGCTCTTTTTTTGAGGGATAAATGGGAATAATATATGCACTAAAAAAAGTTTAATACTGTGGATAGTTTTTCATAAAAGAAAATACATAACCAACAAGCATTTATTACTATTATTAAAGATTTTATAGAGAGACAGCGAGAGAGGAAACACAAGACGGGGGAGTGGGAGAGGGAGAAGCAGACTTCCCATGGAGCAGGGAGCCGGACATGGGGGTCGATCCCAGGATACTGGGATCATGCCCTGAGCCAAAGGCAGACACTTAACGACTGAGCCACCCAGGCGCCCTGCATTTATTATTTTTTTTAAGAAACAGTTGCCAAATTCTATCTTCTTTGGTTGATAGATGTGAGTCTAGGGAAACCTGTTGATGCAAGTCAGATTTACAGAATTGTCACGATCACAGTGACTACAGCAGTGACTGCCAGGTGCATTATTTTTCTGTACGTTGGTGACTTAGGCAAAACAGGGTTCTGGCTACTGAAGGAGATGAGAGGACAATGACTCTTTTCTTCCTAGTTACATGATTTACTTGAACACATCCTGAGTCTCAACTACTTTAATTCCTTCCATAAAATGCAAGAGAATCTAGTTACTATAATGCCGGATCATATATCCCTAAGTTTACTTGCAGAGACATCAGAACAGCTCCTGTCCCAACAACTTCCCCTCTGTGGTACCCGGGATGTACCCCCAGGAGTGGGACCTGGGTGAATACAGGTATTGCTTTTAAGAGTCAGTGCTTTAAGATAGTAAACTCCCAATTATGAAATGTCAATGAGCCCTCAAGGCATTTTAAATATGTCCTGTAATATAATATTTAGCATATGTTAATGATGACACTTTCAGAAGTGGAGCTAAGCCACCACTAGGTGTTCATAGTCACCTTACTTGCTAGAGTCAAGCCCACCCACTGAATGGACTTCACTCAGTTTCAAATGATACATAAGAAAATGCCTGTTTGATTAAAAGTAATAGGGAAGATAATATAAAAACTCAAAAAAAACCAAAACAACAAACTAACAATATGAAAGAGAAGGTGTGTGCTATGTGATACTTTTACAAAGAAAGACAGCCAGAAGGCTTGAGGTAAGAATGGATCACAGACAAGTTCCTGTCAAGTCCCTCAATGAGATACGGCCATCTCACTTGGCTGCCACTATCTTGCCGGGTATCTAACCTAACCACTTCCTAAAGCAGAACTTAGTTCATCCCTTGGAATCCTTCATTATATTGAACAATATTATATGTGTTCCCTTTCTCTTATATATTCAAGACAATAAGATTATGATAGCCTTTCAAACATATTCATGCCTACTGGCATATGAACTTAAGACAAGTTCAATTTATATTCAAAAGTACAGCATGTATGGAAAATACCAACAGCTATGATACAAAGGACTGTGTCTGCCATCACATCTACTGATGAAATAGCCCTTCTCTTTCTTTGTGTAAAGATTATAGTTACTCAATACAAAAAGCAGAGAGAACAGCTTTTTTTCCCCTTTTATGTTTTATGCAAATGTTAATTTTCATGTTTATAAAACTTTTTTTTTTTTTTTTTTAATTTTTGAGAGAGCATGCATAGGACTGAGAGTTGGGGGTAGGGGGAGGGTCAGAAGGAGAGGGAGGGAGAGAATCTTGGGTAGGCTCCACAATCAGCACAGAGCCTGGCATGCAGCTTGATCTCATGACCCTGAAATCATGACCTGAACTGAGATCAAGAGTCAGATGCTTAACTGACTGAGCCACCCAGGAGCCCCCATGTTTATAAAACTTTTAGAAGAGGACATGCCTCTTGACTCATGCAGTGGGAGGGATTCAGCCACACCCAACCCTGACCTGGTTATTATCTCAAATTCATTCATTCTTACATATTCTCATATATTCTTATATTCTCATACTCTCCCCATTCCTCCCCTCCATATGACAGAACGTTAGTACGGTAACTCCTAAATCTGTTCAATTACTTGGTATTAGCTCAGTTACCTTTTCAAAACACAAAATCCTCAGGTAGTGGGATCCAAGAATCTGTTTTTAAAAATATTCCCAGGTGACTCTTATGATCAGTCAGGTTTGTTAAAGACAATCCCAGATTATTATCTGCAAACCTTATGCAAGTTCAAAGAGAGAGAGGCAGATCTTCTCTGTCTGTAACATAATTCTTTGTTGAAAAAAATAAACTAGAAAATCATGGCATCATTCCAGTGTTTCCCACTTATGTATAAGTATTCCTAAAGAAGAACTATAAGTGTCTTTCCTGTGCCTTTTAGTCTCAGATATAGTTTAAATTAAAAAAAAGAAAGAAAGAAAGAAAGAAAAAGTTCAGTTATTCTTCTTCAAGATTTCTATTAGGTTAATGTCCACTTGGAAACATGGTACATTGTGCAGTTGAGGGGAGTGTTTCATGTCTGCCAGCGAAGTCATGTCCTTTAATCACACTGTACAAATCATTAATATCTTTTCTCATTTGCTGTTAGCTTGTTCTATCAGTTACTGAGAGAGGTATGTTAACAGCTCTACCTATAAAAATGGGTTTGTCTCTTTTGTTTCTTTTCAGTTCTGCTACTTTTTTGCTTTATATAACTTAAAATCTACATTATTAGATATATACAAATTTAGAGTTATTATATCTTTCTGTTAAATTACCCTTTCATCATTATGAAAGTCCCTATGTCAATCTAGTAACACTTTTGCCTTGATTTTGTTTTTCTATCTAGTTTGACAACTGTCCTTTAGAGTGTTTAGTCCATTTATATTTAATGTTTTTTCTGGCACAGTGGGGTTTAAGTCTACTGTTTTCTATTTCTTTTCTTCTTTTTTTTTTTAAGACTTTATTTATTCATTTCACATAGAGAGAGAGATCACAAGTAGGCAGAGAGGCAGTGCAGGCAGAGTGGGGGGGCAGGAAGCAGGCTCCCCGCTAAGCAGAGAGCCCAATGTGGGGCTCGATCCCAGGACCCTGAGATCATGATCCAAGCTGAAGGCAGAAGCTTAAATCGACTGAGCCACCCAGGTGCCCCTGCTATTTATTTTCTATTGGTCTGATTTGTTCTATGAATCCTTGACTTATTACAATCTACACTGTTAGTACTTTACTTACTTAATAAACAATGGAAGAATTTTACAACATTTCAACTCTTTTTACTGTGTTGTTATATTTATTTCTACATAAACAACAATAATTCACAGCAAACATTATTATTGTTGTTGTTTTAATAAACAATATTCTTTTATATTTCATACACATTTGCTTTCCCAGGTAATCTTTATTTCCTTCTGTAATCCTATGCTTATAATTAGGATAATTTTTAAAAAAGATATTTATTTATTTATTTGAGAGAGAGAGAGAGAATGTGCACATATGTGCTTGCATGGGGGTGGAGGAGGAGAGAAAGAGAGAATCTCAAGCAGATTCTGTGACTGAGTGCAGAGTGCAAAGCGGGGCTCTATCTCACAACCATGAGATCATGACCTGAGATGAAATCAAGAATCAGATGCTTAACTAACTGAGCCACCCAGGTTCTCCTACAATTAGGATAATTTATATCATCATTTTTGAAGGATATTTTCATTGCGTATAGTATTTTCAGTTCCAAGTTTAGTTTTTTTGTTGTTGTTTATTAAATTGCAATATTTTATAAATGTCATTTAATTGGCTTCTTTTCTCCTGCTGGACTGCTTTTCTTTGCATATTTCATTCTTTTAATGCATTCTCTTTGCCTATAGTTGATATAAGTGGGGTTCATTTTTTTTTAAGATTTTATTTATTTATTTCACAGACAGAGATCACAAGTAGGCAGAGAGGCAGGCAGAGAGAGGGGAAGAAGCAGGCTCCCTGCTGAGCAGAGAGCCTGAGGTGGGGCTCGATCCCAGGACCCCAGGATCATGACCTGAGCCAAAAGCAGAGGCTTTAACCCATTGAGCCACCCAGATGCCCCTATAAGTGAGATTCAAATCCAAGCCTCTGACTTTATTATTATTTTTTAAAGATTTTATTTATTTATTTGAGAGAGAGAAAGAGCACGAGCATGGTGAAGGGCAGAGGGAGAAGCAGGCTCCCTGCCGAGAAGGGAGCCCAGTGTGGGACTTGATCCTGGGACTTCGGGATCATGATTGGAGCTGAAGACAGATGCCCAAACAACTGAGCTACCCAGGCACCCCAAATCTCTGACTTTAAAAGTATATGATCCTTTCAATCATGTTGCCATCAGAATAAAGATTAAGCTGAAATCTTACACGTCTTTCCAATATTTGGCTTCGTTTGTTAACAAAAGTTTTTAGAATGTAATTTACTAAGCTGGCACATTATACGACTTAATTCTTACACAACCTGATGATAGGTATTAATCTCTATTTTAAAGATTTTATTTATTTGAGAGAGAGATAGAGAGAGAGAACATGAGCAGGGGAGCAGGCAGAGGGGAGAGAGAGAGAGAACCCAGAGCAGATTCCATACTGAGCGCAGAGCCCAAAGCAGGGTTCAGTCCCACAACCCAATCATGACCCAACCTAAAACCAAGAGTCAGATGCTCAACCGATCAGGCCACCCAGGCACCCCAATCTCACATTTTATATAATTTAATAAGTTTGGTATTCATCTCAGATATTGCTCACTACCAAAATTTATGAAGGGTAGAAAGTCTAAAAAATTTAGTTTCTTACTGAAGCCTCCTTATAAACAAATTTGCCACTCCATTATAATTACTTCAAATTTCAATAGGTAGTTTGTCAATTCTTTGTTTACTTCTCTTAGAAATCACTACTTTGTACTTAAATTGGATGTAGCAATCAACTTGTATGATTTGGATCAGCATTGCACATTATTTTTACATCAGACTACTGATTTTTTTTTTTTTAATTTATAAATGAGTCTTTCTTCACTGACTACTCTGTACCATAATTCTTTAGATCTCACTTTAAAGTTGAGACAGATAAATTCTTCATGCTTTGATAGAGTATGTGGGAGAGTGAGATAGGACTCGAAGTGATACTCTCACTCTCAAGTATGGGACTAGTCTGGCATGTTCTGGAAACTCAACTTTCAGGCATTATTCAAGAGCAACACCTATAACTGATTAAAATAGTGTTGATAAAGTTCTTCACACACACTCATTGCTTAACTGCCTGCTAAAAGAAATAAATGCTGAATTAAGGGAGTGTTCTCATAGATGAAAGATAGCAGAAAAAGGAGAAAGGGAATCCCATTAATCATTCCTAATGAAAAAGGAAAGAAGCAAATCATCTTGTCTTTTCCCCCCACAGACATTATTTTGACATCAGAGGAAAACCACAAAAACTTGATTCCATCAAATGTCCTACATATGAAGGGTGGGATCTTCAAGTAATTAAATGATACTGGTGAGGCAGCCAGTCAAGCCTTCTCAGCTCAAGTCCAAGAGTATGTTTAAAAAGGGAAGGCAGCAGACTGAAAATAGACTAAGGTAAAATTCACGGGCAAGATCTATTCCGCAGTCTGCTTAAATCCATATTTGAAGAGCCTAGGAAACAGGTATTGGTCCCCCATTGCCAAATTCCATCTGGGCATATATTCTTTTGTTATCTGAATAGGTATTATTTGTAACTAGACTAATGGCCAGGGTTATGCACATATTTTTTAAATTTTAACTTCAACTTTGTCTAAAATATGTAAGACCATTTTGTCCATTAAAAGCCTAAATATAGGGGTACGTGGGTGGCTCAGTGGGTTAAAGCCTCTGCCTTCAGCTCAGATCATGATCCCAGGGTTCTGGGATCGAGCCCTGCATTGGGCTCTCTGCTTAGCAGGAAGCCTGCTTCCCTTCCTCTCTCTCTCTGCCTGCCTCTCTGCCTACTTGTGATCTCTGTCTGTCAAAACAAAAAACAAAACAAAACAAAACAAAACAAAACAAAAACTCTAAAAAAACCCACCCTAAATATAAAAAAAAGCCTAAATACCATAACATATTTACACAAAAGTCTAGAAAACTCAGCTTTAGAAGATAGAAACTGCCTGGAGATGTTATTTCTGATAGTGTTATTTAAGGTGGTACATAACTTGCGAAGTCTTAAATATACAACTCATATATGAACAAATAAACTGAAAAACTTACATAAAACAATATATAATCGCTAAAACTAAGTTTCCAGAATAATTAATAACCCTAGGTTAAAAGTAGAAGATGGGGTGCCTGGGTGGCTCAGTTGGTTGGCCGTGTGCCTTCAGCTCAGGTCATGATCTCCAGGTCCTAGGATCAAGACCCATGTCTGGCTCCCTGCGGTGGGGAGTCTGCTTCAGCTTCTCCCTCTCCCTCTGCTCTGTTGCCACCCCCTACCCCGACTCATGCACTCTCCTTCTCAAATAAATAAATAAATAAATAAAATCATTTTTAAAAAAGCAGAACTTAAATCTATATGTAAATCATACACTATCTAAACTATGCTAAAATATGTTAAAAAGAAGAATGGAAGGAACTAAACCAAAAAGTAAATATTTTGCTGGTATAATTATGGAAATTAGTGTTTCTTCTTTCTAGCTTATATATACAGAAAGATATCATGACCTGAGCCAAAATCAAGAGTCAGATGCTCAACTGACTGAGCCACCCAAGTGGCCCCCCTTTAAAATTTTTTTTTTTTAAGATTTTATTTATTTATTTGACAGAGATCACAAGTAGGCAGAGGCTGGCAGAGAGAGAGGAGGAAGCAGGCTCCCTGCTGAGCAGAGAGCCCGATGTGGGACTCGATCCCAGGACCCTGAGATCACGACCTGAGCCGAAGGCAGCGGCTTAACCCACTGGCATAATTACACCTCAAATTTATTCTGTACTCACAAATAAAGGACTGAGAGAAGTGAATTTGAAATTGTTCCTAAGCTAATTTGCACATCAACCACTTCTCAACCACTTTGATTTTATGAACATCTCTTTCCTTTCCAATTTAAAACGCAAAAAATACAGGCCTGGAGTCACATTTGGATATGCTCTTGTTTCTGCTTAAACTAATGGCCCTATGGAAGGGTGCCTGGGTGGCTCAGTCGGTAAACTGCTGCTACCCCTGGCTTGTGCTCTCTGTCAAGTAGATAAATAAAATCTTTAAAAAAATTTTTTTATTTTAAAGATTTTTATTTATTTGACAGACAGAGATCACAAGCAGGCAGAGAGGCAGGCAGAGAGAGAGAGGAGGGGAAGCAGGCTCCCCGCCGAGCAGAGAGCCCGATGCGGGGCTCGATCCCAGGACCCTGGGATCATGACCTGAGCCGAAGGCAGAGGCTTTAACCCATTGAGCCACCCAGGCGCCCCTAAATAAAATTAATAAAATATTTTAAAAAAATAAATAAAATGGCCCTACGGCTCCCTTCTGTTTTCCATGAGAGCCAAAACAAGGTAGTTTTTCTCCTTGCTTCCCTTTGTTTGTCAGAACACTGGGTCTATCATACTGGCTATAGTTTTATGATTTTGTGTTTTAAAGAAAACACCTTTTTCTTTGAATCATGCAGCTGCAGCCCCCAAGGAAAGCACTTTAGAATTGGAGGTCTTGGTGATTCTTGGAGGTAGTGGATGTTAGGAGAGGAAGATAACTAGCCAAATTACACTTTGGAGTTTCTGATTTGAGTAGTACCCGGACACAATGCCCTCGTATTTAAACTACCTACTCCCTCACTCAAGTTGTAGCACCTCAAATTTCATAGGCTTGTTTCTTACACCATGTATTATACAGAGTTCTAGTACGTTCTTTTTCAGCCCTCGGGTTTTTCCTCGTCAAAATTTATTTTTAATTTTTTTAAAAAGATATTATTTATTTATTTGACAGAGTTCACAAGTAGGCAGAGAGGCAGGTAGAGAGAGAGAGAGAGAGAGGAGGAAGCAGGCTCCCGCTGAGCAGAGAGCCCGAAGTGGGACTCTATCCCAGAACCCTGGAATCATGACCTGAGCTGAAGGCAGAGGCTTGAACCCACTGAGCCTCCCAGGAGCCCTCCTCATCAAGATTTAATTCAGGCTTTTTAGTTTCAGTTTAGTTGTTTCAGATGAATTTCTGGGGTGACTTTTAAATAAATGTATAATATTATTAAAAATTATGTAACACCGTCTTCTTCAGATGAAGTAACTATTAGCTGTAGTTACGTGTATCTACATTACTTGCTAGCGATAAGGATAAAGCAGGGTTAAACAAAAAGCCCTAGGAGGTTTTAGAATCTGATTTAGAATCAAGTCTTCAGGATTTTCCAAAAGGAAATTAATTAATTATTTATTTATTTGAGAGAAACACAGAGAGAGAGAACATGAGCTGGGGGAAGAGCAGAGGGAGAGGCGCAAGCAGACTCAGGCTGATTGTAAGCCTAACGGGGAGCTCAACCTCACGACCCTGAGATCGTGGCCTGAGCCGAAATCAAGAGTCAGACGTCCAACCGACTGAGCCACCCAGGAGCCTCTGTAACCAATTCTTTTTTTTTTTTTTTAAATTTAATTTTATTTATTTGACAGAGATCACAAGTAGGCAGAGAGGCAGGCAGAGAGAGAGGAAGGGAAGCAGGCTCCCTGCTGAGCAGAGAGCCCGATGTAGGGTTCGATCCCAGGACCCTGGGATCATGACCTGAGCCAAAGGCAGAAGCTTTAATCTACTGAGCCACCCAGGCGCCCCCTCTATAACCAATTCTTAATCATCCATGTTGGATGGTAAGGTAAGGCACAGGCAACTGGAGTCAACAGAAGACTTAGCTTTTAGAACAGCCTTCACTACCCTCCTCCCTTCATTAGGCTTGGCAATAAGCAACAAAATGATCATGTCTCAGTTCCACCTCTATTTCTTGTACCTTATTAAGTTTTAAAATGTTTAAAGTACATGAAGCTCTCCCCTTTTGCCCACAGAGCTTTTAATAATAACCAGTTTTTAAAAATATTTATTTATTTAAAAATATTTATTTATTTATTTGACAGACAGAGATCACACATTGGCAGAGAGGCAGGCAGAGAGAGGGGGTAAGCAGGCTCTCGGCTGAGCAGAGAGCCCGATGCAGGCTCAATCCCAGTACCCTGGGATCATGATCTGAGCCCAAGGCAGAGGCTTAACCCACTGAGCCACCCAGGCGCCCCACCAATTTTTTTTTTTTTAAAGATTTTATTTATTTATTTGACAGAGAAAGAGAGATCACAAGTAGGCACAGAGGCAGGTAGACCGAGAGAGAGAAACAGGCTTCCTGACAAGAAAAGAGCCCAATGCAGGGCTCTATCCCAGGACCCTGAGATCATGACCTAAGCCGAAGGCAGAGGCTTATCACACTGAGCCACCGGGGCGCCCCAATAACCAGATTTTTTGTCCAAAATTTAAAAATCTATAGTTTTGTGCAACAAGATACATACTTCCTTATCAAGAAGTCGTCAATTATTTTTAAAAGAATTTTTAAAAAATTTGCACTGGGCTTGAGCTCACAACCCTGAGATCAAGTCCTGAGGTGAGATCAAAGGTTAGTTTAAGTTTAAGGTATACAGCATGACTTGACTTATATACACTGTGATCAATTATTTTTATAATCTAATAGATCTGTGTTTTTTTTTTTTACACCCACGGAGTTCGAAACAGATCTTGTGTTTATACAAGCATTTTAACAACATCAAAACTTTGTAAATGGAGAACAGTAATTTGTGGTACTTACACTATTGCATTTATTCATTTTTTGCCTTCTAAAAGAGGATTATTGTTGGATTTAAAGAACTGTTTTAGAAAACTATAACAAAAGTACAGAAAGCAAAAGCTGCTGCTAATGAACAAAGCAGGCTTTGTCTAGAGCACGCCCACAACTTCCCTTGGAAATGCTGCAAAGTTCTGACCTTCGGGAAAGAAATATGGGCAAAGAGCTGCAGAAGATAGTCAGGGAGAAGGTCTTGCTCTGTATCTACAGGGACCGATAGGTCTAGGATTCCAGCTCCAGTAAAGTATCATGATCCGATCATGACTGCAACAAGACGGGATGCCCTTGGCAACCTGATGTGTATGCTTTTTTGATAAAAATTCCAAATTGAGAGTAAGGTTTTATAATGAGGTGTCAGAAAATAATATATTCCCTCATGGAAAAAAGGCTTAAACTTTCCAAAGTTTCCCTGCAAGTAAAAAAGGAGCTACTGAGAAAATCCACCGGAACAGAGAAGGGACAATAATTTTTGGTTGGTAGTCTACACTTGATACCAAAAATCCTATAAGGAGTCCATGACAGACCCCTATACTAATTGCTTCCTCCTCATTCCTGATTACATGTGGAAAGTGTGACTATTCCTTCTTTCTCAGAAGAAAGCATTTATTATTACACCTAGATGAGTATGAAAAATGTTTTTGTTAATTATCATGACCAAATGATGCCAAGTGTTTTTCTTCAAAGTGTTATTTTTTAAAAATGATTACTCATTTATCTATTTGACAGAGACAGACACAAGAGGGAACACAAGCATGGGGAGTGGGAGAGGAAGAGGCAGGCTCCCTACCAAGAAGGGAGCCCGACACGAGGCCTGTTCCCAGGACCCTGGAACCATGACCTGAACCAAAGGCAGATGCCCAATGAGTGAGCCATCCAGGCACCCCAAAGTAGTTTATTTTTAATTAACCCACCTATTATTTATTCCTCTGTTAATATTGTTACATAGCTACCCTAGATTTTATTCATCCAACAATCTCCTTAGTGATTTTTGCCTCCAAATGACCATATGTTTCTAAATCACCTTGCCTCAAATGACTCCATCATCACCCATAACTACAAATTTTAGAGCAAAATGAATCAAATGGTGATGGAAAATGAATGTAGAAAAGAGGAAATATTATAATACTGTATCTATTTTTTAAAAAAGATTTATTTATTTATTTATTTATTTATTTGACAGACAGAGATCACAAGCAGGAAGAGAGGCAGGCAGAGAGAGAGAGGAGGAAGCAGGCTCCCTGCTGAGCAGAGAGCCCAATGTGGGGCTCGATCCCAGGACCCTGAGATCATGACCTGAGCCAAAGGCGAGGCTTTAAATCACTGAGCCACCCAGGTGCCCCTATAATACTGTATTTTTTAAAGCAATACATTCTTATCTAAATGTTTAAAAAAAAATGTATAATTAGTGAATGAGAGGCAAACAAAAGGTCAAAAAGGAAAAAACCCCCCACAAACACAGAGATGTAAAATAGAAAGGCAGAGAGAAAGAAAATTTCAGACTAGAATTTATTAAAATTCTTTGATCTTGGGGACCTGGATGGCTCAGTCCGTTAAGTGACTGACTCTTGATTTTAGCTCAGGTCATGACCTCAGGGTCGTGAGATTGAGGCCCATTCGGGGATCTATGCTGGGCACGGAGCCTGCTTGGGATTCTCCTTCTCCTTTCCTCTGCCCCTTCCCTCTCTAAAAAATAAATAACAATAAAATAAAATAAAATTCTTTGGTCTTGTGCTCAATTTAAGGATGTGTGCTAATTACAGTTAGCTGGCTGTTTTAATGTGATACATGGTCAAGGATATTAATGAAGACAGAAACAGATTTTATGTTGATCAAGAAATACAAAGTATTATTACTTGAAGGTTTTTTTTTTTTTTTCCCCCTCCCAAAGGACCTTATTTATTTGACACAGAGAGAGAAAGAGAAAGAGAGAAGCAGGCAGGACACTGGGATCATGACCTGAGGCGAATGCAGACGCTTAACTGACTGAGCCACTCAGGTGCCTCTACTTGAAAGTTTTATTTGAGAAAATATAAAGGCTTCTCCTATGGACATATTTCACTTGAGGATGATTATTTTTATACAAACCACTGAGGATAACTTAATTTCTTTGAATGGACATTACAGCATAAATTCCTTCTCTGTATTTAAATAATCAATTAGGGGACACCTGGATGCCCAACCTAGTACCATGAATTTTATTATTAATTAGTTTTTTTTTAAAGATTTTATTTATTAATTTGACAGACAGAGATCACAAGTAGGCAGAGAAGCAGGCAGAGAGAGAGGGAGAAGCAGGCTCCCCGCTGAGCAGAGAGCCAGATGCGGGGCTCGATCCCAGGACCCTGGGATCATGACCTGAGCCGAAGGCAGAGGCTTTAACCCACTGAGCCACCCAGGCGCCCCAATTAGTTTTTTTTTTTTTTTAAAGATTTTATTTATTTGACAGAGAGAGAGAAATCACAAGTAGGCAGAGAGGCAGGCAGAGAGAGGGGAGAAAGCAGGTTCCTTGCAGAGCAGAGAGCCCGACGTGGGGCTCGATCCCAGGACCCTGGGATCATGACCTGAGCTGAAGGCAGAGGCTTTAACCCACTGAGCCACCCAGGTGCCCCTAATTAGTTTTTTTTTTTAAAGATTTTATTTATTTGACAGAGAGAGACATAGTGAGAGAGGGAACACAAGCAGGGGGAGTGGGAGAGAGAGAAGCAGGCTTCCTGCTGAGCAGGGAGCCTGATGCGGGGCTTGATTCCAAGACTCTGGGATCACGACCTGAGCTGAAGGCATGCTTAACGACTGAGCCACCCAGGTGCCCCATTTATTACTTTTTTAAAGTAAAATCTACCCTCAGAATGGGACTTGAACTCACAACCTCAAGACCAAGAGTCTCATGCTCTATCAACTGAGCCAGCCAGGTGCCCCAGTACCATCAGTCTCAAAGCTCAAAACTAACTACTATATTATAGGCCTAGAACTGTAAAAAATGATTTAAATCTTTATTTACTTTGTACATTTATCCTTCCAAAGAATCTGGTAAGACTTTTCACATGTCCATTCACTGAAATGCTTTTTAAATTTCATAAAGAAACAGTTAAGTTTGGTAAAAGCCTTTTTTTATTAAGATTTTTAAAAATTTACTCAACAGAGAAAGAGACAGTGAGAGAGGGAACAGAAGCAGGGGGAGTGGGAGAGGAAGAAGTAGGCTTCCTATGGAGTAGGGAGCCTGCCTGAGCGAAGGCAGACACTTAACACTGAGGCCCCCAGGCGCCCCTGGTAAAAGCCTTTAAAGCAGTGATGTAGTCCTCAAAGTTGTCAGTGTTGACCCTTCATGACCTGGCTCAGGTTTGCTCAAAAGAATAAATCCCGAATTATAAGAACTATAATTGGGACATCTGTCTGGCCCAGCCAGTTGAGTGTGAGACTCTTAATCTCAGGGTTGTGTGTTCAAGCCCCAAACTGGGTGGAGAGATCATTTAAAAAGAAAATCTTGAAAAGAAAAGAAAAGAAAGAAGGGGTGCCTGGGTGGCTCAGTGAGTTAAGCCTCTGCCTTGGGCTCGGGTTGTGATCCCAGGGTCCTGGGATAGAGCCCTGCATTGGGCTCTCTGCTCAGCAGGGAGCCGGCTTCCTCCTCTCTCTATGCCTGCCTCTCTGCCTTCTTGTGATCTCTCTATCAAATAAATAAATAAAATCTTAAAAAAAAAAAAGAAAAAGAAAGAAAAGAAATATAATAGGACGCAGTCTGTCCACTAAAATAGCTTACAGCCATCTACGAATCATTGAGGAAATAGGAAATAAAACCCAAAAGTTAAATCTAGAGAGAACATAAAAATCTTAAGTACCTGAGTGATTTCTATTTTTCCTTCATGGGTCTCTTCTAAGGACTACTGGTAGAAAAACTGATAAATTTGATGCTCACTTTTTAACAAATAAATATATCAAACTTTACCTACTCAGATGAGTTATTTTATATATCGATATTAGATGGGCATTTTTCCTAAGTTAGTTATAACCTACTAGTAAGTTAAACCTCCTTACCCATTTCTTGCTTTTCAAAGACCCATTCATTTCCATCTCATAGAAATGTCTAGATCCTTATTTATCCTTATTAATCAAGAACGACTGGAGAATTTACTAGCCCAAAAGTAAATTTACCAAATTCAGGAGAGTGGTTACCTCTGAGAGCACAGAAACAAAGTGTCATCACAAGGGAATGCAGGCATAGAGATAGGGATGAGGTGGGATCTCTCTCTTTTTAATTCCATTTCTTAAGCTGGGGACGGGCTGCAGAGGTTCCTTTATATTTTTCCCTATGCCTTTTTCTTTTTCTATTTATAAAACATTTCATTAACAATTTTTTAAAAAAATTAAAAATTGGGGTACCTGGGTGGCTCAGTGGGTTAAAGCCTCTGCTTTTGGCTCAGGTCATGATCCCAGGATCCTGGGGAGCCTGGCTTCCCCCCCACCCTTCCTGCCTGCCTCTCTGCTGTGATCTCTGTCAAGTAAATAAATAAAATCTTTAAAAAAAATTAAAAATTGCTGGTGATCAAGGTAAAGTGAATCAAGTCCTGACTTTGGTTCTAAATATCTGTCGCTTAATGATTCACTCTGTGATCCACGTGCTTTAGTTCCTGTAAAACATGAAAAATACTTTGTAGGAATTTCATCTGGCAAGTTCTCACCAGGAAAACACCCTTTTAGAAACTAAATAATATTAAATCATAAGACATTTGGGAATGTTACCTGTGTTCTCACACTTTTAAACTTTTCTTTAAAGTCATCAACATTTTTCATTTCTGAAAAAAAAGAGCAGCCTAGGACTGAACATGTTTTCTGCTGCTTCCTAAATCAAAGAGAAGGTGTAAATCTTTTTTTTTTTTTTTTTTTAAGTGTAATGTCAAGAAAGGATTCCTAGGCTTTCCCTCACTTTGTTTATATGTTCAAACCTTTAACGATTCTATTTAGAGCATTTTTCCCACCTTTGTATCTTCGTCTTTCACAAAACCCCATAGCTGGGAAAACTAGTCTAGAGTGACCATGGACTTTGACTTCACTCACAAGCATTGAAACTCTTAAGCTACACTTGGAATTAACCAGCTTGGTCTCTAACTATCTCTGAGACAATAACACTTCAAAGTAAAGCACTGACTTCAGAAATCTTTATACCAAAGAACTGCCTTCTGAAAAATGGAAATACCAGCACAATGGGAAGAGCTGGAGACTTACTTGGAGAATGTATAGCTGAGTCTAAGAAATTATGACAATTCTTGAAAATGGTCCCATTTATAGAAATCAACAGTTCTAGTTCTAGGCCATACATATTTCAAGTCCTGCAACAAGCTAGTAAAACAACACTGAATTCTAAATATGACTTCTTGCAGTACTTATCTTCTCCAAGAACAAGAATTTAATAGATGGTTTCCTAGCAGTATTGTTAAAAAACAAAAAACAAAAAACTCCAAAGGGATCAAGTAAGACAAAACTATGAGCGGTAAATTAATATAACTGAGTGAAAAACAACTTACAAAATTTCATTCATTCTTTACGAAGTTGTAAACGTCCTAAAGTTATAAACAACAAAATCCTCACAACATTCAACTTCCTATAAAGTATTCAATTTCACCTATTCATCTGCCTTGCCTCTGTCAAGATTTTGTTTCCTTGCCTTCTATTACTCACCAACTGCATCTGGATTTACCGGTCTGGAGACGTCAGCTTGCCCCATGATTAAATTGTCTGATGTGTTTCACGACAACAAACTGTCCCGGAGCAAAGAAAACTTTTCTCAAAAGATAAATCCACATCGAGAGGAGACAGGCACTCCTCTCTCAGTGTCACTGCCAGACATCAGGAAACGGCATGAGGTCAGTTAATCTGCTGGAGTTTCTGCTCCCTGTATCCTGGCCTGGACACTTGGGGTTCGTACAAATATGTCTTCACTCTGGCTCTCCGCACACAGGAATGCCTGTCATTCCAGAGCACACACTGTGAAGAGCTCAAGTGCAGGAAGGGGAGGGGACCTGCCAACTACAGGAGCGGCACAGCCCTAAACAGCCACACCTACTTTTCCTGACCCGGAGCTTGGCGGCAGCTCTCCAGACTCCCCGCCACAGAAGAATGGGAGCCTGCTCGGGAGCCTACCGAAGAACTTGCAAACGTGATCATACAGAAAACATCAGGGTTATGCACAGCAGGCTGATGGGCGTAGAATTCAACTCGAAGGTATGTGTTCAATACAGGCTTGCCTCAGAAGTATCGACTGTTCTCACATTTCACGGCTTGCTCTAAAATCGTAGTATTTCCTTGCTCTAAGTGGCATACCCAAGGCAGGATTTGATCTATACTTGGGGAATTAATAACATCAGGAAGGATATTTTAGGACTGAATATACCTTTTCTAAAAATAAAAAGAAACAGTTCTGAACATTTTCCTTACTAAAATAGTAAACTTGAAATAAACGTTTGGAAGATATTATACAACATTTCTGTTTCTGCTAAAGCTCAGTAACCACCATGTGATCTTGGGGATTATAAAACTACTGGGAGTAACCCTACATGTTCTTATAATGCAAGGAAATATCAGCTAACCCCATGCAGCAACTGAAGGTCCAGCTTGCATACTGATTTTTCTTTTTTTATAACATAACTAATTTACATGTAGCCCAAACACATAAATATTAAGGACACAGCTTGATGAATTTTTATTTTTAAGTGCCAAAGTCCTTCAACAAATGACAGCTGCTAAAAAACAAGAGGTTTTAGTTTAAATCTTTGTTTTCCAAACTGAGATCACAGAATAATTTCTAGCATTTGGACTTCCCTTTTGCCTTTTCTTTTTTTTTTTTTTTTTAAATTTTATTTATTTATCAGAGAGAGAGAGGGGAGAGAGCGAGCACAGGCAGACAGAATGGCAGGCAGAGGCAGAGGGAGAAGCAGGCTCCCCGCCGAGCAAGGAGCCTGATGTGGGACTCGAACCCAGGATGCTGGGATCATGACCTGAGCCAAAGGCAGCTGCTTAACCAACTGAGCCACCCAGGCGTCCCTCCTTTTGCCTTTTCTTAACACCTTCTCCTTTGCCTCCCATTATCTTATCCCGATTATCTGCTTTTGATGTAGATAAAAAAAGAACCCCCAAAAACAAAAAAATTTAAAAACCCAAAGGTAACAAATAAGAAACTGATAATGCCAAGACAGTGGTTAAGAAAAAAATTGCAGAGAAACTTGGGCAATATTTAATTGCTCATACTGGTAGTAGTCAGAAAAACATTATATAGACCATTAAAAAGTAAAAACATATTGAAAGAATGCTTTAATGTACGAATGCCCAAAGCCTTTAAACTCTGGCACTTACCTATCAGCAGAGCCTGTGTAGCTGCAGCTTCTACACTATAAAATGGGGAGGCAAAATGTGTCAAATGCACTGCCCAGAACCCAGTAGGTGCTCAACAAAGTATTGTTAATCGTCGTCACCACCACTGTCTGCATCATCGTGGCCATGACACAGCATATGCTTAAGAGGGTGAGCTTTGGGGGTGCCAAGGGGACTCGGCTGGTTAAATGCCTGCCTTCGGCTTGGGTCATGATCTTGGGGGCCTGCTTCTTCCCCTCCTTCTGCCTGCTGCTCCCCCTGCTTGTGCTCTGTCAAATAATAAATAAAAATCTTAAAAAATAAATGACAAAATTTTTAAAAAAAGGGGAGGAGAGCTCTGAAGGCAACTGAAAATTTAATTCCAGATCTATCACTAGGTGTTAACACTAGGCAAGTACCTTTACCTCTGCGTCTCAGTTTTCTGATTTGTAAAGTGGGGCATAACCATGCTTAGCAGCACAAGGCAGGTGTAAGGACTAAATGACATGAACATAAATAAAGCCCTCTGCAATGTGCCTGGCACATGGAACACTCGGATTAATGCAAGCACCAAGGATCACAGTTGTAAAAAAAAAAACAAGTCAAGAAAGGAAAGGCCAGGAGCAGCGAACAATGGTAGATGGCAAAAACTCAGCCATTACAAAGAGGTTAGTCAGAAACGGAAGAGGATGACATTTTTGTATCATGCATCCAGAGAGCAAACTGGAAGAAGCAGATTAAGGAGGAAGTCCAAACATAATCAGGGCTGTTGTACAAAACATTAAGCAGATGGAACAGCGCGTACTCACACACACGCACAAACCGGAAACGGCAGCATTCAGTTTATGCTGACAGCACCATACAAGACTACAACAATAGATTTATGGATCCTGGTATAGCTCCAGTTTACCACCTGCTAAATTTAATGCCTAGCTCGGCTTGGCTCATTATTTACTCTAGAGCACTGTGAAGGTGGCAATAAAACTTAAAAGAATGAAAGCATTCTGAGTGACCATTAACTGCCTTGCTCAGAGCCAGGACTGAAACCCAAGTCTCCCAATGCTAACCCCAGGACTCACTTTGGCGCTTGTGTAAATGGTCAAGGAAATACCTATTTCCTAAAGATATATTCATTTTCCAAGGAAGCCCATTCTCTACAACACAAATTTCTCTGATCCTTCTGCTGCCTATGCACCAAGCTGATACACAATCCCTACTCAGCCTGTTTCAGTTTCATTCCAACAATCAATATTTACTTGGTGCTAACTGGTAAGCAGGCAAGCTGAAAGAGAGAGAGAGAGAGAGAGAGGAAGATACTGGTCCACTGATGACTTTAAAATTTAACAATTGGGGTGCTTGGGTGGCTCGGGGGGTGAAGCGGTTAAGCGTCTGCTGTTGGCTTGGGTCATGATTCCAGGGCTGTGGGATCAAGCTCCACATCGGCTCCCTGTTTCTCCCTCTTCCTCTGCCGCTCTGCCTGCTTGTGCTCTCTCTCTCTCAAATAAATAAAATCTTGAAAAAAAACCCCATAAAATTTAACAATCAAAGCCTTGAGTTCATTCTAGTTTTCCATGTAATATATGTTAGAAACGCAAAGGACGGGGCACTTGGTTCAGCTGCTGGTTCTTGATCTCAGCTCAGGTCTCAATCTCCGGGCTGTGAGTTTGGAGCCTACTTTAAAAAAAAAAAAAAAAAAAATGCAGGGGTGCCTGAGTGGCTCAGTGGGTTAAAGCCTCTGCCTTCGGCTCAGGTCATGATCCCAGAGTCTGGGGATCGAGCCCCGCATCGGGCTCTCTGCTCGGCAGGGAGCCTGCTTCCCTCTCTCTCTCTCTCTCTCTGTCCGCCTCTCTGCCTACTGGTGATCTCTGTCAAGTAAATAAATAAAATCTTTTTAAAAAAATGCAAAGGGCAATCTCATTTTAACTTTATAGGAAGTAGACAACTATTTCTTAATTGTCACCTATAAAAAATACTTTCTTTTTAGAGTACATTTCCTCCACAGCTTACTGCCTCAAGGAGGGGAAAGTGATATTAAAATTTGTGAATCTCTTCCTATTATATTTATGGAAAGAGCAAAAGGCCTTATAAAAATAAAGTTTAATAGGCAAAGACAGCACTTGAAGCCCTCTAACCAGAGCTTCATTTTTTTTTTTTTTTTTAAAGAATTGCTTCTAGGGCGCCTGGGTGGTTCAGTGGGTTAAGCCTTTGCCTTCGGCTGTGGTCGTGATCCCAGGGTCCTGGGATCGAGTCCTGCATTGGGCTCTCTGCTTGGAGGGGAGCCTGCTTCCTCCTCTCTCTCTCTCTCTGCCTACTTGTAATCTCTCTCTGTCAAATAAATAAATAAAATCTTAAAAAAAAATAAGGAATTGCTTCTAAACACTGCAAGTAACCTATAAAGAGCAAGGCATTCAAAACTCTTAGAGACGTTTAGGGGTTCCTGGGTATCTCAGTGGGTTAAGCCTCTGCCTTCAGCTCAGGTCATGATCTCAGGGTCCTGGGATCGAGCCCTGCATCCAGCTCTCTGCTCAGCGGGGAGCCTGCTTTCCCCTCTCTCTCTGCCTACCACTTGTGATCTCTCTGTCAAATAAATAAACAGAATCTAAAAAAAAAACAAACTAAAACACAGAACTCTTAGAGACATTTATAACTCCAAAGCCTTTGTTGGCAAGCAGGTCATATCACACACTAACATGCCACTATGACTTATATTTCAATAAGCAGTTTATAAGATCAACCCCAGGGGCATAATGCTTTCATTTAAATATACTTCTATGTTGAAGTACCAGTATAAGTTGGATTACTTAGTAGAATAAACTCTTAGTGATTTTAATCACATCTCCCTCAGTTTATCTTGGTGTACTACTTTCTCTCAGCCTGAGTTGAGCTCTTATGAAAGGCTGGGAAGAAAGTCACTTCCCTTTAGGAAAGATGACCAACAGAAAGTACTGATAGGTCACACAGATACATACTGAAGAAAAGGTCTGATTTTCAACTTCTGGATCTATAACTGGGGGAGGGAGCAGCTTCTTATTCTTTACCCCATGATGTAACTCTAACCTAGTCTGGCTGGCTCTGGATAGTTACAGGAGATAACATCCGACAATAACCTGTTTCTCAAACTCCATGTGGAAATTAGAAAGCCATGTCAGGCAGTTGTAAAAACTTTTCAAGGCCTCATCTATTTGCACAAATCCTTCACTTGGCCTGGATTCTATGGAGCTTCTACTTATCCTTTAAAAACTGGCTCAAACGTTGCTTCCACTCTAATGAGTCTTTCGTCATTCAAGCAGAATTCCAATAAAGGTTTGCTGATCATTGATTATGTCCCCAGCAATGGGTTGGTGCTAAAAACAAGTTTTAGCCCTTAAGGTGTTGACAGCTCAAGTAAATAGGATCTATAATAATCAGTACTTAGGAACTATGCAAACAGACTGGTAGGGGTGGGAGTGTCCAGCTTTGCCCTGAGAGATCAAAGAAAATATCTCAAAAGAAGTTAGAGCTAAGATCAAAGAGAGTCAGTCACAGAAGAGATGACAGAGGTGAGAAAAAGATACAAGCATTAAGACATAAGATTGGAGAGGTAAAGAGCTGATTATGACTGATTGTGACGGACATATCACCTTAAATTGCAATGATCTTCTGACCTCTCTTACAGGCTAGAAACTTCTCTTGGGCAGGGACAGTGATGTATTTATCTTTAAACCCTCAATGCTTCACACAACCCAGGGCATAGTGGACATGCAACCAATATTTAGTAACCTTGGACAAAGGGAAGAAACAACATTCTTCAATTCTAAGCTTTGCTCAAAATATCTAGTGAGAAAAGGCAATTAAGGGGGAAAGTGCTATAGATGGAGGCTGGAAGAAATCATTCGAAACAACTCAGAGAACTGCTGTGAAATTCTTGCTTTTGCGGGGGCGGGAGGGGAATGGCATGTTGGGTTTTGAGAATGTATGATGGTTTTTGAGAACGTAGGCTTTGCAAGTAGTAACTTTTTTCAAAGGAGACAAATCTGTCAGGTAAATGTTTATATAAAACCCCACATAATCACTACTATTAGGCTCAAGTTCCTCAGCAGAAAGCAACAGGCTGAAAGCGACAGAAAGTGTTAAGTCAAGACAGAGCCCCTGGTATCACTGGATACTCATCTTATTTACCCCAGATGACACCAGTTTCTTTCTGTAGCTGCTTCACTGGATGCAAAAGTAAACACACCTCCTTCCTATTCTGCATCCAATAGGGTAATTCTTGCTGCCTGACTACCCTGACTTCCAGAAGGCAACGTGGCTTACCAATGAAAGAGAGCAGAGGGGCGCATGGGTGGCTCAGTGGGTTAGAGCCTCTGCCCTCAGCTCAGGTCATGATCCCAGGGTTCTGGAATCAAGCCCCCTCATCAGGCTCTCTACTCAGCAGGGAACCTGCTTCCCTTCCTCTCTCTCTGCCTGCCTTTCTGCCTACTTGTGATCTCTGTCTTTCAAATAAATAAATAAAATCTTAAAAAAAAATTCTATAGAAAGAGAGCAGAGGCTCTGGAGTCACAAGTAACTGTAAAATTTCAGCTTTCCCATTTACTGATTAGGCAACTCTGAACAAGTTACTTAACTTACATGAGCCTCAGTTTCCACATCTGCAAGATGGACAGAATTTCAACGACGTTGTGAGGATTAAAAAAGAGAATTTCTAAAAAGAGTCGGATGAGTGAAGCTGCCTAAAATATTTGGCCCCCTCTTACCCCACTTAGATTCTTTATGAAATGATTCCCCCCGCCCAGTGCTTAAATACAAACACCATAGTTCTTCAGGAAAAACTCAGGAGGTTCTGATAGGCTTTTCTGTCATAGAGTCAATCCATAGGGCAGGCCTCTAGTAACGCGCATGTCTGAGAGCCTACAATGCGCTGGCCTGTGTTTATGGGAGAAAGAAAGGGAAGTCACGCCACAGGCCTGCTTTCTGCTCTGTGCGATGGGAGACCTCAGGCTAGAACCCTGGTGCGCTACACAGATTCTGCCTTTTCGCTTTCTCTTCAAGTTTTTGTTTTGAAGACAGTAAGTTCTTTTTTTTTTTTTAAGATTTTATTTATTTATTAGCTAGAGAGAGAGTACTCGAGAGTACAAGTAGGGGGAGCAGCAGGCAGAGGGAGAAGCAGGCTCCCTGCTGAGCATGAAGACCGATACCAGAATTAATCCCAGGACCCTGGGATCATGACTTGAGCCAAAAGCAGCCACTCAACCGAGCCACCCAGGCATCCCAAGATGGTAAGTTCTTAAGGATGCTCTAGGGGTCAGGAGATGCTTCTAGAACTGGGGAAAGAGTGGTAAAAAATGTATTAAACAGGAAAGTTTCAGTTAATAAAGATGAAAGGTTTTTTTCACAGTTGGGTTAAGGATTTGCAGAGTCAGAATGCAGTAGAGGCAGTGGGAAAGGTAGGCCCGGACAGAAGTGAGAATTAGCTGAATGGAGATGAGAAGATGTGGGGGAAAAGAAACGGACCAAAAGATTCACAGGCTGTGAGGCTGAGGGAGGTGGGAAGAGGCTATAAGTGACACCGATGGAACTTTCAACCCATCATATGACATCAAATTATTGCCAAGCTCCCCTGTGCTTCTGAAATTTGACAGCAGAGTCAAACCATTGACTTAACCAATTCAATGTTATGTTTCAAGTAATGCCTCGAAGATGTGGTTTAATATGGAAGAGAGCAGTGGCCATGGTGCACTTTATTATAACGAATCTAGCTCAGTGTTTGCCATACAAGGCAAAATAGCTATTTAATGAATTGGATTATTATTGGGAAACCACAAGTCTTATTTATTCATTCCACAAATATTTCCAGAGCACCTCTAAAGTATCAGGATATTATTCCAGGTGTTGGGGACACCGTAGTGAATACAGTGGCAAAAAAACAAAACCCATGCCTTCTTTCTAAGATGTCAGATGGTAGTAAGGATGATAGAGAAAAACTACTCAAGAAAGGGCAACAAGTGGGCTAACTGTTGTGCTGCATGACAAACTGTGTGAGAAGGGCCTCACTGGGCAGATGACATGAAAATAAAGACCTGAAGTAAATAAATTCCCCAATTAACTTCCTCTGTCATCTTCCTTGCTTAGGCAGACCTCATTTTATTGTGCTTTGCAGATCCTGCATTTTTTACAAACCGACGGTGTGTGACAACCCTGTGTCAAGCCAGTCTATTGGCACTATTTTTCCAACAGAATTTGGTCACTTTGGGTCTCTGTGTCACATTTGGTAATTCTTGCAATATTTCAAACTTTACATTATTGTAATATGTTATAGTGATCTGTCATCAGTGATCTTTGACGTTAATATTGTGATTGTTTTGGTGCACCAAGAGGCCCCCATGAGATTGTGAACTTAATCAAACATGTTGTGTGGATTCTGACCTCTCTACCCACCAGTTGGCTATTCCCCCATCTCTCTCCCTCTCCTCAGGACTCCCTAGCCCCTGAGACAGAACATTATTGAAATTAGGCCCATCAATAACCCTACAATGGCCTTCAAGTGTTCAAGAGAAAGGAAGAGTCACAGGTCTCACACTTTAAATCAAAAGCTAGAAATGATTAAGCTTAGTGAAGGAGGTGTGTGGAAGACCAAGATGGCCAGAAGCTACACCTCTAGTACCAGAGTTAGCCAAGTTGTAAATCCAAAGGGAAGTTCTTGGAGGAAATTAAAAGTGCTACTCCAGTGAACACATGAGTGATTAGAAAGCAAGATAGCCTTATTGCTGATAAGGAGAAAGTCCAAGTGGTTTAGATAGAAGATCAAACCAGCCACAAACTCATTTAAGCCAAAGCCTAATCCAGAGAAAGTCTCTAGCTCTCTTCAATTCTGTGAGGGCTGAGAAAGGTGAAGAAAGCTGCAGAAGAAAAGTCTGAAGCTAGAAAAGGTTGGTTCATGAGGTTTAAGGAAAGAAGCCATCTCCATGACATAAAAATGCAAGGAGAAGCAGCAAATGGTGTTGTGGAAGCTGCAAGTTCTCCAGAAGATCTTTCTAGGACAGCTAACAAAGGTGATTACACTAAACAGATTTTCAATGTCAATGAAAACAGCCTTAAATTGGAAGACGATGCCATCTAGGACTTTCACAGTTGGAGAGGAAAAATCAATGCCTGGCTTCAAAGCTTTAAAGGATAGGCTGACTCTCTTGTCAAGGGCTAATGGAGCTGGTGACTTTAAGTAGAAGCCAGTGCTCACTGACCAGTCTAAGAATCCTAGGGCCTTTAAGAACTATGCTAACTCTACTCTGCCTGTCCTCTACAAAGGGAACAACAGAGCTTGGATGACATTACATCTGTTTACCACATGGTTTACAAATTATCTTAAGCCTAACCTTGAGAACTGCTACCTAGAAAGAAAATTCCTTTGAAAATATTACTGCTCATTGACAATGTACCTGGTCACCCAAGGGCTCAGATGGAGATGTACAGTGAGATTAACTTTGTTTCCAAGCCCGCTACACGGCATCCATTGTGAAGCCCATGGATCAAGGAGTAATTTTAACCTTCAAGCCTTATTATTTAAGAAATGTATTTTGTATAGCTGTAGCTGTGATAGACAGTGATTCCTCTGATGGATCTGGGCAAAGTAAAATGAAAGTCTACAGAAAAGGATTCACCAATCTACATGCCATTAAGAACGCTTACTTAAAAAAAAAAAACAACAACCCACTCGTGATTCATGGGAAGGGTTTGTTCAAATAACAACACTAATGGGACTCTGGAAGAAGTTGATTCCTACCCTCCTGGATAATTTTGAAAGGTTCAAAACTCCAGTGGAGGAAGTAACTGCAGAGAACTAGAGTCAGTAATGGAGCCTGAAGATGGGACTAAATTGCCGCCATCTAATGATCAAACTTGAACAGATGAGGAGGTGCTTCTTAGTGATGAGCAAAGAATATGGTGTTTTGGCTTTTTTTTTTCCTAAAGATTTTATTTATTTATTTCTCAGATAGAGATTACAAGTAGGCAGAGAGAGAGAGAGGGAAGCAGGCTCCCTGCCGAGCAGGAAGCCTGTCATGGGGCTTGATCCCAGGACTCTGAGATCATGACCTGAGCCGAAGGCAGAGGCTCAATCTACTGAGCCACCAAGGCGCTCCAAGAATGTGGTTTCTTGAGATGGAATCTGTTTCTGGTGAAGACTGCTTAACCAACTAAGCCACCAGGTGCCCCTAAAGTCTTTTTATTTTTTTTCCAGTAACAAATTTTTTTTTAAATATTTATCTGAGAAAGAGTGAGAGAGAGAGAGCGAGAGCATGTGAGAGAGTGGGGGGAGAGGGAGAGAATCTTCAAGCAGACTCCCCGCAGAGTGCAGAGCCCCACACAGGGCTCAGTCTCATGACCCAGGAGATCATGACCTGAGCAGAAACCAAGAATCAGATGCTTACTAAACCACCCTGTTGCCCCAGCAACAAAGTGTTTTTAAGATAAGATGTGGTATGCCTGGGTGGATGAGTTAGTGAGGCGTCTGCCTTGGGCTCAGGTCATGATCTCAGCATCCTGGGATCAAGTCCCACATCAGGCTATCTGCTGGCAGGGAGCCTGCTTCTCCCTCTGCCTGCAGCTGCCCCTGCTTTTGTTCTCTTTCTCTCTTTTCTGACCAAAAAACCTTTAAAGAAAAAAAATTTTTTAAATGTATAGATTAGTTTTTTAGGGGCACCTGGGTGGCTCAGTGAGTTGAGCCTCTGCCTTCAGCTCAGGTGATGATCTCAAGGTCCTGGGATCGAGCCCTGCATCGGGTTCTCTGCTGGGTGGGGAGCCTGCTTCTCTCTCTGCATGCTTCTCTGCCTACTTGTGATCTGTCTGTCAAATAAATAAATAAAATCTTTTTAAAAAAATTAAATAAAATGTATACATTAGTTTTTTAGACATAATGCTACTGTGCACTTAATAACAGACTGCAGTATAGTGTAAACGTACCTTTTACGTGCACTAGGAAGCAAAAATATTCATTTGGCTCACTTTATTGTGATAGCTGCTTTACTGCAGTGGTGTGGAACTCAACCCACATTATCTCTGAGGTATACCTATACTGTAGTTCCTTCAGTTCTAACAGAAGCAAAATAAAAGATGACACTTCCAAAGGTACTACAAATAAATATTGATTACACTACAGAATATTTTATAATTACAATAGAGTATATTACAATAGGGTATATTTTAATGACTGGTCACTGAAGTAATGGTTGTCCAAGGTGCTGTTCAGTTCTCAAATACCTAAAGAGGCATTGCCTCATACTATGGTCACTAGCTCCACATGATAATTTAAATTTATTAATACTTAATGTACTTATATTAGACACAACTTGCAATTCAGTTCCTCGGTTGTACTAGCCAAATTTCAGATGCCCAATAACCACAGATGGCCATTACACTGGATAGTGCAGATTCAGAACACTTCCCTCACCGCAGAATGTTCTCTTGGACATGCTGAACCTAAAGGGGTTTTAAAGCCCACTAGGAAGCCTAGTTATCTCAAAAAGTCTTCTGTATCTTTACATGATTTTATAAATCTCGGTCTGACAGAATCTGTCAGTATGGTGTCTGTCTTCCACGGCACCAACCACTAAGCACCACCTACTAAACGCACTATGTGTGGAGGGAACCCAACAGTTAAAAAAAAATGTTTCTTTTTATACAGTACTAACTAGTGAGCTATGAATACTCTTTCTTTAGCAACTGAATTACTATTTTTTGTAGTAATAACTCAGTTAGTCTTTGAGTATTAACAAAAGTTCAAAGCCTAAGGAAAAATGGTTTGTTTGTTTTTTTAAAGATTTACTGAGAATTACATGTGTTTGTTATCGATTGGAAGTTAGTACACCTCCATCTTACTGGCTTTCCATTTACTATTCTTTCTACTCCAAATAGTACTTTTTCATGGGCTGAAAGTAAGATTTTAGGAGTTACAGTGAAAGTGATGATGAGTTTGAAAGAAAAAGGTACTTTATGAAATATGATATTCATAAAAATGAAGTCCCAGCAGCCTCTATTAAGGAACCAGAAGTTATCAGTGATGTGTGAAACTGAAGAGTCAGACGTCAAAGAGCTGCCCATCCCAGGGTTTGGAAACAAACCCAGTGTTCCCCAGTGAACTGGCATTCAGTGCTGTTGACTCAGAGAGATGACTCTTGGCCACCGCCGCTTCTCTCCTTCCGTCTGTTTCATAACTCTTTCTAACTCATCTCGCCCTCAATCTCACTTCAAGAGAGAAAGAAATCTAAACATGACCAAGGAATATTCTGAGCCACATACTCAGTAAGAAGACCAAAAATGTCAGATAACAGCTATCATATCTGTAAAAGTTATTTAGGAATGTCTAACAAGGAATCCCCTTAAACATTCTTTTTTAAAAAAGAAGAAAGCAGGAGAATAAAGCCTTCATCATCTACTAAATAAAAATTCTGAGTAATCAGCACCTGGCTACACTATGAGTCAACAGCAATTCCTGCAACAGGAACCAAGGATGACCGTGTCGGTGGGGTTTCTATCAAACTCGCGCCAGCCAGTAATTCAAACCCACTTTATTCTTTGATTTCCATGTATGAGGTATCCACCTCTTTTGTACCAGTCTCTGGCCTCAAAACCCTCAATCTTTCACAACCACAGATTCTGGGAGAGGAAGCACAGGGGAGAATGTTTTAGATTATACCAAAACTGTACTTCTAAATCTTGTTTTAAAATAAAAGTACAGGGGCGCCTGGGTGGCTCAGTGGGTTAAAACCTCTGCCTTCAGCTCAGGTCATGATCCCAGGGTCCTGGGATCGAACCCCGCATCGGGCTCTCTGCTCAGCAGGGAGCCTGCTTTCCCCTTCTCTCTCTACCTGCCTCTCTGCCTACTTGTAATCTCTGTCAAATACATAAATAAAATCTTAAAAAAATAATAAAAGTACAGTGGGGGTGCTTGGAGCTCTGACTCTCAGTCTCGTGGTTCTGAGTTCGAGCCCCACATTGGGTCAAGAGATTGCTTAAAAATAAAATCTTAAAGAACAAAAGTAACAGGGAAACCCATCAACACTTTAGGAAAACGATCCAGTGAGGTCAGAGAAAATATGGTCAACATGCACTTTTGCTCACCTGTCTATGCTAAAGCAATTAGCCTCATCCTACTCTAACCTTTTGGAAAAGCTAATAATCTTTATCAGCACTACTGATGCCATCAAAATGTAGTCACCAAATGAAGTCTTTCAAGATGCAAATATGATTATTGTTTTTCAGCTTAAAAATAATTTATTTTCTTGGGGCGCCTGGGTGGTTCAATGGGTTAGGCCTCAGCCTTTGGCTCAGGTTGTGGTCTCACGGTCCTGGGATTGAGCCCTGTGTCGGGCTCTCTGCTTGGCAGGGAGCCTGTCCCCCCCCCCCCCCGCCGCCGCCGCCTCTCTGCCTACCTGTGATCTCTTTCTCTGGGTCAAATTAAAAAAAAAAAAAAAATCTTAAAAAAAAAAATTTATTTTCTTGAAAAAGCCCTAATGTAACAGGATCCAATTAGCTACTGAACACTCCCCTGGTTACCAGGCCTATGCACCAAGGGCCTTCAGAATACCCTCTGTCCTAAAATCCAAGGAAAAGCTTATAACCAGTCTGTCGTATGGATTTGTAGTAAAGGGTAAGAAAAAAGATACAGGGCTGAAATAATTCTTCTGGTATTCATTCACTTGGGGCAAAAAGTCTTCTGTATCTTTACACGATTTTAAAATCTTCCCAGTCTGACAGAATCTGTTGGTGAAGCACAGCTTTCAGTCCGAACATTGTCCTCTGCGCGCTTGGGCAGTGACAGCTTACTTCTCGCTGCCTCCAGCTTTACTCCTCTCTTATCTGTCCTCAGAAGTGCTGTTTGTAACAGCACAGATTTAACCATGTTCTTTACAGCTCACCAAAAAATCCTTCAAACCCTGACCCCAGTCTCCTAGCAAGCCTCTTCTCTCTCTCATTCCTCTCCCAGACCTGCTCATCTTCAGTCCTAGGAGGAGTCTTCAGCCCCACTGCACCACTTGGAATTCCTAAGCTGTGACATGTTCTCCAGGGCCTACCTACCTATGCATCTGCTGTTCTAGCTGCCCGGAAAGTCCTCTCTCTCCCCACAATCCCTCATCTGGCTAACTCCTCTTCCTTCAAATTCCAGTTTATGTATCATTTCCTCTTTGAAGCCTTCTTTGGACATCTAATTTTTGGTATTTAAGACTGAGTTAGGTATCTCTCTTCTGTGCTCCAAAGTCACCTTGAATATACCTCTACATTTGGGGTACACATTACTTTTGCTTTAATTACCTATTTATTTACCTGTCTTTCCTACAGTCTTTGAAAGCAGAAACTGTCTTTATAGTCTCAAAAAGTAACATACTGCTCAGCATATAGTAGGCATTCAATAAATATTTGAAAACAATGGAGAAAGGCAAAGAGAAAATTGAATCTTGCACTATTTCAGCCTATAGGTACCCTTTCAGGTTATGGAACATTTATTTATTTATTTATTTTTTGCATTCTTTTTTTTAGCCTGTCTTTTTTTTTTTTTTTTTTTTTTTTTTTTTAAAGATTTTATTTATTTATTTGACAGAGAGAGAGATCACAAGTCGGTGGAGAGTCAGGCAGAGAGAGAAAGAGAGAAGCAGGCTCCCGCTGAGCAAAGAGCCCGATGCGGGGCTCGATCCCAGGACACTGAGATCATGACCTGAGCCGAAGGCAGCGGCTTAATCCACTGAGCCACCCAGGCGCCCCTAGCCTGTCTTTTTTCATCAGTGTAATAATTTTGAGATTCCTCCATGTTGTTGGGTATAATAATACTTAATTTACTTTCATTGATAGTACTCTATTCCGTGTGTACACCAAAATTTGTTTACTCATTCACCTCTTAATTTTGGTTATTTCAGGTTATGGAACATTTAAATTGGGGAAAGTGCCAGGTTTGTAGGTAATGAACTTACTACAATAAATTGCTTAACAATTTTCATGACAAAAAAGAAAAAGACATGGGACGCCTGGGTGGCTCAGTTGGTTAAGCAGCTGCCTTCGGCTCAGGTCATGATCCCAGTGTCCTGGGATCGAGTCCCACATCGGGCTCCTTGCTTGGCAGGGAGCCTGCTTCTCCCTCTGCCTCTGCCTGTCTCTCTGTCTGCCTATGCTCGCTCGCTCTCTCTCCCTCTATCCCTGACAAATAAATAAATAAAATCTTAAAAAAAAGAAAAAAAGAGAAAGACAGGCATAATTGAAATTATCTTGCAAGATCTGGGTTAAATGTTAGCACAAATTCACTGCCATATGCTTACAGCAACACAATCTTTTGATTATAGTTGTTTTAAGATTTATAAAAAACTGATTAACACCCTTCCCCTTGCTCCCCTCTCCTCTTCTAGTTTCTAAGAGAAACAGTTAAGTTACAAGGACTAAAACAGCACTAGGAGTTTTTAATCACTCAAAGCTGATTTCTTATCTCTGCTTTTTCTCCCCTTCATCAGTGTTTCCTAATCATTTCATTACATGGTAAAAGTTTCCATCAGAAAAATCAGAACATGAAGAAATAAAATAATACTAAATTATCTATTTTGTTACATATGAACATCTCTAACAAAAGATCTGATGAAGAAGAAAGCTAAACCTTAGAAAGAGTAAGTTCAATTTCCCATACATTCTTTCCTCTCATTGTCTATGAATAGTAATAGCTAACATTAACTGAGCATGTATTATAATGCCAGGGACTGTTTTTTTTTTTTTTTTAAGATTTATTTATTTCAGAGAGGGGGAGAGAGAGAGAGCACGCACCAGCAGGAGCAGAGAGAGGGGCACAAGGAGAGAGAGAATCTCAAGCTGACTCCACGCTCAGCATGGAGCCAGACCAGGGCTCTATCCCATGACCCTGAGATCATGACCTGAGCCGAAATCAAGAGGCTGACGCTTAAACAACTTAAGCCACACAGGCGCTCCTGTTCTAAGTGTTTTACATGTATTAATTAATCTCATTCTCACAACAAGCACATAAAAAGGATTCCATTTATTATTCCACTTAACAGATGAGGGAACTGAGCCACACAGGGGTTAAACTTGTCCAGTGAGTTCAGTGCTTGTAAATGGCAAAACTGGAGTTTGTATGTAAGTAATCTGGAGGTGAATCTCTACTTCTACTAATACATTGTAGAACTAAACATACATTGAATTCACACTATTTACTTATTTAATTTTTTAAGATTTTCTTTATTTATTTGACAGAGAGAGAGAGAGAGAGAGAGAGAGGAAGAGAGGGAACACAGCAGGGGGAGTGGAAGAGGGAGAAGCAGGCTTCCCGCCAAGCAGTGAGCCTGATGCGGGGCTTGAACCCAGAACCCCGGGATCATGACCTGAGCTGAAGGCAGATGCTTAACGACTGAGCCATCCAGGCGCTCTTACACAATTTATTTTTAACCTTAGAGAAAAACCCTAGGAGTCATTACTTTAACAAAAGTAAAATTTGGGAACAGAGCAGTTATTTAAACTGTCCAAAATGGCACTGTTAAACAAATACTTGTTCTCTTGGCTCATCCCTGACATTTCCAGTATGGCCACCAATAAGAATAATGCTTATCATAAAACCAATTTTTAGAGGAATTTCTTAGAAAATAAATGAAAGGTCTAAATTCAAGAAAAGTTGGCTATTTGGGACAAAGACATTTCTACCACTCCTCAAATTAAACCTACAACAAAAATACTCAAGCTCCAGTGTTTCATGAGAGACACAAATTACTGATGCACCTTTAACCCACTCTGGGGGTATTATTAGCAATATAAAACTATGTTTCATCACCAGGTACTGCCTCTCTATTTTTTTTTTAAAGATTTTATTTATTCATTTGAGAGAGAGACAGTGAGAGAGAGAGCATGAGCGAGGAGAAGGTCAGAGGAAGAAGCAGACTCCCCATGGAGCTGGGAGCCCGACGCGGGACTCGATCCCGGGACTCCGGGATCATGACCTGAGCCGAAGGCAGTCGTCCAACCAACTGAGCCACCCAGGAGTCCCTCTCTCTCTCTCTTTTTTTAAAGATTTTATTTATTTATTTGACAGAGAGAGATGACAAGCAGGCAGAGAAGCAGGCACAGAGAGTGGAGGAAGCAGGCTCCCTGCCAAGCAGAGAGCCCGATGCGGGGCTCGATCCCAGGACCCTGAGATCATGACCTGAGCCAAAGGCAGTGGCTTAACCCACTGAGCCACCCAGGCACCCCTCTATATCTTTTTTTAAAGACTTATTTGAGAGAGAGAGAGAGAGAGAGAAGAGAGAATGTGGGTGGAGGGAAAGGGGGAGAGAGGACCTCAAACCGACTCCCTGCTTAGCATGGAAACCAACTTGGGGCTGGACCTCAGGACACTGAGATCGTCCCCTGAGCTGAAATCAAGAGTCAGACGCTTAACTGACTATACTACACAGAAGTCTCTATTTGTATCTTTAAGGTAATTAGGAAGTCCCTAGTTTTTCCAATTTCCCCATGTTCTCCAAATTCTCTTGATACAAGACAAATACAACAAAAATTCTCCTTAAGGAAATCACCATGGTGGGGGAGGGGCAAGAAAAAAAGAGGAATCACCACCAAACTATTCAAAGATCACATATATAGAAAAGGAAATATATAGCTATACAAGCAAGTTTTGTTTTAATAACTTCCTTATACAAGTCATGCTGAATAAGATGACATAAAATTCCAGTAACACAACTCTGTGTATGTATAAAAACATTTCTTCATTCTGCCTCACATTGACAGTTCTTAACCTCCTCTTTGAGAGTTCAAACAGTATCTTACTCATTTTTTTTCTCCTCCATGGGAGCTAGGGCAGTGTAATTCATGAATTAATGAATTGGTCTGCCAGCCAGTCATCCAACCATCCAACCTTTTCATCTTTTGGTGAAGTGAGGGTATACAGTGAGTATGAAAATAAATGATCAAGCAAATCTAATTGAACTTCACTGTAACTGATGTTAAGCCACTGGCCTTGGATACATTATGAGATTAAAACCAGAACTAAACAAGCACATCCCTTTAGTACTGGCCAAGCTCCACCTAGCAAGAATGTCTTTTCTTGGGTGCCACTTCTTTCTTTTATTATTTCAGACATAACAAGGGCTCTTGCTATTCAAACCTTTTGATTATTGAGCTCTAAACTGAAAAAGGAAGAGACTGACCTCTGGGGCCTGGAGGTGGGAAGTGGACAAAAGAAAGCAGCCAAACTCACCTGTTTTATAGCATTTAAATTATTTGGGTAGATTAATGAGGAAAAACAAGATATAGAATCATCAAAGGGAATTTAAATATGAAATTTAAAAATATTTAAATAGTCAAGTCAAATGTAGTATTTAATCTTACAAAGTGGAAAAAATGGAAAGCAGTAGCTACAGACTACAATCTGATCTGATGTTCTGGCTACTAACAGAAAAACACTGGTTTGATAAGGAAAAAAAAACAAATCTTCAGTAAGGAACTGAAAGCCACCGGCACCGTTCCACAAACAATCCATTATACTGCTATCACCTTCTTGAAACGGAAGCCTCCATTTTGCGGGTGTGGGGTGTGTGTGTGCATGTGCGCGTGGCGGGGGGTATGTGGTGTGTGTGCGTGTGCGCGTGCACACGCATGCGCACATGCATGTGTTCTGGACTCCTCTGATGTTCAAAGAGCAGTCTTGTACATACTATGCTATTCTTCAGTCAAGTCAAAGGCCTACCATGAAAAGTCATTTATTTTATTTAAAAAAAAATTTAAACCTTATTTACTTATTAGAGAGAGAAACGAGAGAAAGAACACAAGCAGGCGGAGTGGGAGAAGGAGAAGCAGATTTGCTGCTGAGCAGGGAAGCCCGATGCGGGACTCGATCCCAGAATACTGGGATCCTAACCTGAACCAAAGGCAGACGCTTGGTGCCCCAAGAGAGGTCATTTTTAATATGACAGAACTCTGATCAAGCCCACGATGACAACCACTGAAGCTATTTTGAAATGAGAAATGTTTATATTAGTCTTATTATCAACTTTTAAATCCTTAAACTTAAGGATTTTTAAATTTAAAACAGAGAGGCAGCCAGAGAGAGAGAGAGGGAAGCAGGCTCCCTGCTGAGCAGAGAGCGGGACTCGATCCCAGGACCCTGAGATCATGACCTGAGCCGAAGGCAGCGGCCCAATGCACTGAGCCACCCAGGCGCCCCAAAACTTTAAAACTTTTTAATTTAATTTTAAATAAATTAAATCATACTTTAATCTGAAATTGAAAGAAAGTTGAGGAAATACATTTTTTAAAATTAAGGATATTTATTTATCACGTAATATTAATACGTAAAAGTTTCAAAAACCTTAAAGGCTTTTTTCATTTAATAAAAATAATACACTTTTATGGCGATTCACAGACCTGTACCCCTGGGGCTAATAATACATCATACGTTAATAAAAAAAATAATAATACACTTTTAAATGGGAATATGCCATAATCACTGTGCTGTGCACACTGCTCTTAATCAAGGTTATTTCTTTAAATAAACAGCAAAGAAAAGCTTAAAAAAGTAGAATAATAAAGGGCTATTATTTTAGATCTTAAAATATGACTATTAAAATAATAAACAAGGGCGTCTGGTTGGCTCAGCCGGTTCAATGTCCAGCTCTTGGTTTTGGCTCAGGTCATGATCTCAAGGTTGTGGGAGGGAGCCCTGCTTCAGGATGCCTGCTCAGCCAGGAGTCTGCTTGCCCCCTCCCTCTGCTCATTGCCCTACTCATGCACTCTCTCTGAAAAAAATAAATCTTAAAATAATAATAATAATAATAAAGTAGAACTGGTGGAAAACCTGACAGGTGGTTCAATAGAACAGAACAGACAGTCCAAAAATACACTTGAGATCTTACAGACCCTAGCTTGACTGATATGGCATCGTAAATCAGCAAAGAAGGACAGTTTGTTAACTACTTTATTTTTTTCTAAGTTATATTTTGTACACTGTGCCAAATATCACAAGCCAATATAAATTCACTTTAATTATTAGAACTGCATTAGATCCATACAGTAAATCTACTAATACATGGCACCAATAATTTTTTCCATTTTTTTTCTTTTTTTTAAGATTTATTTATTTATTTGAGAGAGAGAGAGAGAGTATATGGGCAGGGGGTGGAACAGGGAAAGAATCTCTAGCAGATACCCTTTAAGGGCAGAGCCAGATGCTGATCTTACCGCCCTGAGATCATGACCTGAGGCAAAATCAAGAGGCGGAGGCTTAACCAACTGAGCCACCTAGGCACCCCAATTTTTCCCATTTTTTGACACAATGCATCTGTTCACTCCTCTACAACAAATCATTCTTAGGTATCTCATAATTTGGGTTGTTACTGTAAACAACTTTTTTTTTTCTTTTTGTAAATGACTTTTAATTCCTGTGGTTTTTTGATATAATTTATTATACATACACTTAAAATGATTCACTTTTGAACAATTATTTTGCATTTAGTCAATTATTTTTTTTTAAGATTTTATTTATTTATTTGAGAAAGAGAGTGAGAAAGCATGAGATGGGTGTGGGTCAGAGGGAGAAGCAGGCTCCCCACTGAGCAGGGAGCCTGATGCAGGACTCCATCCTAGGACTCTCGGATCAGTGGCCTGGGCCTAACCAATTGAGCCACCCATGCGCCCCTTAGTCAGCTATTTTATTGAACTCTTTTTCAGCTGATTCTCTTAGGAGCATTCTTCTGAAGATAGAGTAATATTGGCCAACAAATATATAATTAACTCATTCATTATTGGAACTATACCTCTATAAATTAGTGTTTGTCTTACTATACTAAGAACTCCCTAAATCATGTTAAATAAGGGAACAGTAGGCTTGTTGAGCAGACTGTCCTCTTCTTACTCTAGTGGTCATTTCTTCAGTATTTCAGACAGTCATTCTTTATCATGTTTAAGGAGTACGTAAACATATCGTAAAAGGAAAAAAAGGAATGAAAAGGATATATACAACAATTATGCTATGTGTTATCATTGAGTAGTGGTGGTCAAAAGAAATTGTATCTAATTTCTACTAAATGTTTCTAAATGCTACCAACTTTTAAATCAATTTAGTAGCAATGCAGGTAGGTGCTTTTTGTTTTTTAAAAAAATCATTCCATTCTTAGTATAAAAAAGTTTTTTGCTGGAACAGTTGAATTTTATCAAAAGTTCTTGTCACCTCCAGAAATGAGCATATAATTTTCTTCCTGTTATTTGATTTACTGATATATTAATGTGTTATAATTTATAGATTTATATAGCTATATATTCTAGATATATATAGATATATTACATATCTATATATTATAGATTTATAGATTCTTTAATATCCTTGGGTCCTAAATTTGGTCATATTCCTTTAATATACTGAGATATTTGACATATCAAATGGGGAAAAAAAATTCTGAATAGGTATGTTAGAAATGTATAACTATACATGTGTGGCAGTTGGGTGGCACAGTCAACTGTTAACGCATCCAACTTTTGATTTTGGCTCAGGTGGTGATCTCAGGGTCGTGAGATCAAGCCTGGTGCCAAGCCCTGCATTGGACTCCACACTCAGTGCTGAGTCTGTTTAATATTCTCCCTTCCTCTGTCCCTCCCGCTTGTGCTTTCTCTCTCTCTCTCTCAAATAAATAAATAAATCTTTAAAAAATGTATGATTATACAGGTAATTGTTCTGGAAAAGATCATGGAAGCAGATATATGAGAATGGTATCAATGGTAATCAGTTATCACTGGGCATAAGAGTTTCTTTTTTTTTTTTTTTTAAGATTTTATTTATTTGACAGAGAGAGACCACAAGTAGTCAGAGAGGCAGGCAGAGAGAGAGGAGGAAGCTGGCTCCCTGCTGAGCAGAGAGGCCGATGCGGGACTCGATCCCAGGACCCTGAGATCATGACCTGAGCCGAAGGCAGCGGCGTAACCCACCGAGCCACCCAGGCGCCCAAGAGTTTCTTCTTCATACCACTTTATATTTTCTAATTTTCCTGGAAGAAATATGTATTATTATTGTAATCAGAAAAAAACACAACAATGTTTATTAGATTTAATCTGCAAGTACTTTATATAGCTTTTCCAGAACTGTATTCCTTGAGATAGAACAAATGTCACTTTTGTTTTTATTTTTTTCAAGATTTTATTTATTTATTTGAGAGAGAGAAAGAGAGAAAGCACATAGGTGGGTGGAGGGGGAGAAGCAGAGGAGCGGGAGAAGCAGATTCCCCGCTGAGCAGGGAGCCTGAAGTGGCACTCCATCCCAGGCCCCTGAGATCATGACGTGAGCTGAAGGCAGACACTTAACTGACTGAGCCCCCAGGTGCCCCTGTCACTTTTATTTTTGTGCTACCTTTGTCAGCTTACAGTTATCAAGATCTTGTGAGATTTAGAAAATAAATGGGCATATTTTCTTTTTTTTTCTCTCCTACAGTTGATAAAGCATTCTTTTTTTTTTGATATATCATTCTAATTATTTGCTTCCTCACACTATCAATGAAATTATCATTAAACCCACTGAGCTTAGATACATTTTAACATTTCTTCCATGATGATTAGTCCCTACGGGATCTTTACTTCTTAAGCCACTTTGGTAAGTTATATTTTCCTAGAAAATTGCTTATTTTTTTTTCTTTTTCTTCTTCTTTTTTTAATCAGGGAGAGAGAGAGTGAGCACAAGCAGGGGAAGTGGCAGACAGAGGAGAAGCAGGCTCCCCGCTGAGCAAGGAGGGAGCCCACTGCAGCTCTAGATCCCAGGACCTTATGATCATGACCTGAGCCAAAGGCAGACATTTAATTGGCTGAGCCACACAGGCATCCTGAAGACTGCCCATTTCATCTGGAATTCAACAGAAGTGCCAAAGTAACTTAGCAGAGGACAGAGAGTATTTTCAACACTGCACCATATCCAAGAATTAACTCAAAGAGTATCATTGACCTAAATGAAAAACCTATAAGACATTTTATTTTTTAAATTTTTATTTTTTTAAAAGATTTTATTTATTTGTCAGAGAGAGAGAGAGAGAGAGCGAGCAAGCACAGGCAGACAGAATGGCAGGCAGAGGCAGAGGGAGAAGCAGGATCCCTGCCGAGCAAGGAGCCCGATGCGGGACTCGATCCCAGGATGCTGGGATCATGACCTGAGCTGAAGGCAGCTGCTTAACCAACTGAGCCACCCAGGTGTCCCCTTATAAGACATTTTAAAGAAAAAATAGAGAAATATCTCTGTGATACTGGGTTAAGCAAAGACTTCTTAGAAGACAAAGAGCCCTGGGCCACCTGGGTGGCTCAATCCACTATGCATCTGCTTTTGGCTCAGATCATGATCCTATGGTCCTGGAATCGAGTCCTGCATCAGGCTCCTTGCTCAAGCAGGAAGCGTGCTTCTCCCTCTGTCTGCTGCGCTCTCTCTCTCTCTCTCTGATAAATAAATAAAATCTTAAAAAAAAAAAAAAAACACACCAAGACCACAAACCATAAAATAAAAAACTGGATGGGGTGCCTGGGTGGCTCAGTGGGTTAAGCCTTTGCCTTCAGCTTGGGTCGTGATCCCAGGGTCCTGGGATTGAGCCCTGCATCGGACTCTCTGCTCAGCAGGGAGCCTGCGTCCTCCTCTCTGCCTGTCTCTCTGCCTACTTGTGATCTCTGTCAAATAAATAAATGAAATCTTAAAAACAAAACAAAACAAACCTGGATTTTATCAAATTAAACACACAAGTCAGTCAGCATCATTAGTCATGGGGGAACTGCATATTAAAGTCACAGTTAGATACAACTACACACCAATTAGAATGACCAAAATCCAAGACATTGATAATATCAAATGATGGTGAGGATGTGGAGCAATAGGAAGGCTCATTCACTGCTAGTGGGAATGCAAAATGGGAAAGTCTCTTTGGAATACAATCTGGAAGTTTCTTACAAAACTAAATATACTCATACCAATATGTTCCAACAACTGCACTCCTTGGTATTCACCCAAATAACTGGAAACTTTTAAGGGTGCCTGGGTGGCTCAGTTAACTCTCTACCTTTGGTTCAGGTCATGATCCCAGTCTTGGGATTGAGCCACATGTTGAGCTCCCTGTTGTGTGGGGAGCCTGTTTCTCCCTGTCCCACTGTCCCGTCCCCTACTTGTGTTCTCTCTCACTTGCTCTGCTCGCTCTTTCTCAAATAAAAAGATAAATTGAAAATTATGTGCTCACAGAAACCTGCATACACATTTACAGCGGCTTTATTCATAACTGCCATAACTTGGAAGCAACCAAGATGCCCTTCAGTAGGTGAATGAATGAACTGTGGTACATCGAAACAATGGAATAGTATTCAGCGACAAAAAGAAAGGTCGCATCAGGCTCTGAAAAGACATGGAGGAACCTTAAATACCTATCACTAAGTGAAAGAAGTCATTTTCAAAGGCTATGTAGGATTCCAACTATATGACATTTTGGAAAAAGTATGAAAGGAATGAATTACTAATACATGCAGCTACATGTATGAATCTCAACAGCATCATGCTAAGTGGAAAAAACCAGAAAAGCCTATGTGTTGTACAATTTTGTCTATATAACATAATAGAAAAAGGGCAGAATTCAGGTTCAAGTTGTTGCCAGGGGCTGGGGGTGGAGGGAAGACGGTGAGATTATTTAAAAAGTAAGGAGGGTAGTTATTGGGTGAAGGAAATACCCTATTATCCTGATTGTAGTATGGGTTACACAATCTTACATGTTTGTAAAAAAAACAGGAATATATACCTATAAAGGGTATATATAAATTGTATATAAATTTTTGTATATAAATTATTATTGTATATAAATTATCTCAATGAACAACAAATAGGTTTAAAAAAAAAATCCTATGGAGTATCTTGTAACTGGTTAACCCAGATTGAAAGCTCCCTAGGAACCGGGATCAGGGGTACCTGACTGGCTCAGTCAGTAGGACATGTGACTCTGGATCTCAAGGTCTTGAGTTTGAGCCCCCAATTGAGTGGGGAGATTAGAGATTACTTAAAAGGAGGGGGGTCACCTGGGTGGCTCAGTTGATTAAGCATCGGACTGTGGATCAGGTCATGATCTCAGAGTCAGGTTCCACACTCAGCAAGGTATCTGCTTGTCCCTCTGCTACTGCCCCTGCTCAGTGCTCTCCTGCTCTGCACTCCCCCCAAATAAATAAGTAAAATCATTAAAAAAAAAAAAGACATTAGCACTAAAGACATTATAGCTATTACATATTTACTATGTATTTGGCACCATGTTACAAATATTACAAGCATTAGTTCATTTAAAGATTTATTTATTTATTTATTTGACAGACAGAGATCACAAGGAGGCAGAGAGGCAGGCGGGGGTGAGGGGAAGCAGTGTCCCCGCTGAGCAGGGAGACTGGTGTGGGGCTTGATCTCAGGCCCTGAGATGATGACCTGAACCAAAGGCAGAGGCTTAACCCACTGAGCCACCCAGGCACACCACATTCATTCGTTTAATTCTTACAGCAACCTTGTGGGAAAGGCAAAATCCATTTCCTTACTTTTCAGATAAATTGAAGCTTGATAACTAACTGTAATGCCTAAAAGGACATAGCCAAGAAATGGCAGAACTGGGATCTGAAATCAGGTTTGTCTGACTCTGGAGCCTGAGGGCTTAACTGTTAGGACATGCTGCCTTGCTTTTGCTGGGTGTTTACTGACCTATACTGTTTACTGAACACCGGATGAGTGTTCAGTGAGTGGATGAGGAACAAGTCAATTGTGTCCGAGTTTGATAGAGTAGGTTGAATCTAGTTCCTAAGAAGAATAAAATGGGGACACCTTGGTGGCTCAGTCAGCCAAGCCGCTGCCTTTGGTTTGGGTCATGATCCCAGGTTCCTGGGATCGAGTACTGCCTGGGGCTCCTTGCTCGGCAGGGAGCCTGCTTCTCTCTCTTCCTCTGCCTGCTACTCTGCTTGTGCGTGCTCTCTCTCTCTCTGACAAATAAATAAATAAATAAAATCTTAAAAAAAAAAAAAAAAAAGGAATAAAATGTTTTATATTTTAAACGGCCACATTTATTAACCAGAGAGGTAACACGGTAACATGGTTATTTGAGGTACAGCCACTAAGCTGTGCATATAAAATGACCAGTATTGAATTCCCTTTAACAAAACCTTTATTGTCTTTTACCTCCTTTAAAAAATTAATTTTACACATTTAATTTTAATTTTTTTAAAGATTTTATTTATTTGACAGAGGGAGACACAGCGAGAGAGGGAACACAAGCACGGGAGGGAGTCAATCCCAGTACCCAGGATCATGACCCAAGCCGAAGGCAGCTGCTTAACGACTGAGCCACCCAAGTGCCCCTATACATTTTATTTTTAACACTGAGAAATATAAAAAAGAAACAATAATTTCCTTAATACTACAACCCAGATAAAATCCCTGCTTATGTTTTGAAAGATAAAGGTAACACACATATATAGTTAGCGGATGCAAACCATACAGGCAGATACAAAATGCTAAGTGAAGCCATCCATCTCTCCTATTACTTCCTTTTAATTTTAATTTTAATAATCACTGCCTATGCAGTGTCCATGACACATTGATAAAAGCTCAGTATGCAAAAGTAAATGCAGACGGAAACCAGTCTACACATTTAGTCAACTTATTATATTTGCTATGATGTTCTAGGTGCAAAGAAGCAGTCAGAAATGATGAAAAGTAGTAAGAGGATATGGAGATGGTCCAGGATGACAGTATTATTACTTTTCAGGCTGTATTACCACTACGGTTCATCTTTTTCTACTGACAGAAAAAAAAAATTACATGGTATCTTGTGCTATTAAAGTTGATAGAAGCTGGGGTTCTGCACATTCTATTTCCCTTAAGACTGGTGATTCTACTTTTTTTTTATTTAATTTTTTAAAAAAGATTTTATTTATTTATTTGACTGAGACAGAGCATGAGCACAAGCAGGGGGAGCAGCAGGCAAAGGGAGAGAAGTAGGCTCCCCGCTAAGCACGGAACCTGATGCAGGACTCGATCCCAGGACCCTGGAATCATGACCTGAGCTGAAGGTAGATGCTTAACCTGAGCCACGCAGGAACCCCTCTGCTTTTTTTTTTTTTTTTTTTAAGATTTTATTTATTTATTTGTCAAAGAGAGAGCAAGAGCGAACACAGGCAGACAGAGTGGAAGGCAGAGTCAGAGGGAGAAGCAGGCTCCCTGCGGAGCAAGGAGCCTGATGTGGGACTCGATCCTAGGATGCTGGGATCATGACCTGAGCTGAAGGCAGCCGCTCAACCAACTGAGCCACCCAGGCGTCCCTGCTTTTTTTTTTTTTTTTAATAAAAATTTTATTTGTTTATTTGAGAGGGAGAGGAAGTAGAGAAGTAGAGAGGCAGACTTCACACTGAGCACAGAGCCTGATTTGGGTCTTGATCTCAAAACCATGAGATCATGACCCTAGCTAAAACCAGGAGACAGTTGTTTGACCAACTGAGCCACCCCCATACCCTTGGTAATTCTACTTTATTAAGAATATTTAAAACCATGGTAAGAAATACATACAAATATGTATTGTGTGCTTATTCTTGGGCAGTGGGATTTAACAGTAGGAAGATCTTGCCCTCCATAAGTTTATAGTCCTAACAGGAAAGGAAGATAATATAAGTTTATAATAATGCTTTTTAAAAAAATTTCTATTTAAAACCACAGGAAAAAAATAGAACTACTATAATTTTTGGCACAGTTTAATTCCAGAGGAATTTATCTCTTACTCCCTAAGGATCTCAAAACTAATTAAGTTCATATTTTGGTCTTCATTCTTAAAGCAGAGGGAGTGAAGACTGTGTTATTAAAACATTTAGAACTTCAAGTGGTAACAACATTTTGTGATTAGCATCACAAAATGTTTTCCTATGAACTTTTTTTTTTAAAGATTTTTTTTTTTAAAAGAAATCTCTACACCCAATGTGGGGCTCAAACTCACAAGCCCAAAACCAAGAGTCACATACTCTACTGACCCAGCCAGCCAGGCATCCTGTTTTCCCATGAACTTTGAAGTTAAGTGTATTAGCTTTGAGCATGGCTCCTGAACAACTGTCCTTGAAAAGCTAGGAAAAACCCCATTATAACACAATAATGATTTATGAATTCAGATACAGAACAGGAAGAAAATAATTTTTATTTGTTTAGATACAGCTTCTGTTTACCACTTCAACACAACTCTTCTCATATTCCTACATGATACGAATTTTAATCCGAAAGAGATATTACCTTATAAATCTGTTCCTAAAATACCATGCATATGAATAAAAGCCTTTGTAACTAGCTTCAAATTCAGACTTCATATTAATAATCTATCTCATTAAATACTTATTTCATTAAGGGACACCTGGGTGGCTCAGCAGGTTAAGCCTCAGCCTTTGGCTCAAGTCACGATCCCAGTGTCCTGGGATCAAGTCCCACATTGGGCTCCTTGCTCCGCGGAAAGCCTGCTTTTCCCTCCGGCTGCCACTCTCCCTGCTTGTGCACTCTCTCTGACAAGTAAGCAAGTAAGTAAGTAAGTAAATATATATATGATTATAATAATTATTTCATCAAGCACATTAAAAAAATATTTTCCAACAAATTGTGTTCACTTCTATGGAAGGGAGGGTGTATAGAAACTTAATAAAGTTGTCAGAAGATTTTGGGAAGGCAATTTAGTATATAGATTCTCTCCTACTCCAAATAAACCTTTTGGAGCTTCATATGACAGGGTTCCAGTCCCTTTTCTTCTGGCATGCTTTGGGGAAAGTGGCTGTTCACCCATAAACAGATGATAAGGGAGGAAGAAAGCAAGCAGAAGTAGTAATGAGCCATTTTTAAAAGCCGAGAGGTATGAAACATCACAGTAGCATGAACTAAACACACATCTTCCATCTTCTTTTGCTTCCTTCTAGCACTTAACATACAGTGCGGTCATTACTCCCCCCCACTACCCCCGCTATAAATTATTAATACAGATTAATAATACTTTCATTGAATTCTGCCAGGTACCTATGGAACTGGATGAAAGGGAGGGAAATAAAATAAAGAGAATCAGGGTAAAAACCGTTTCATTCCTTCATCAACCTTCTCCACTCCATGACTTAGAATGTCTGTCCCACACTAACAGTGGCAGAATTCAAGAGGTCTGTTTCTTGGAAGGAATAAAACAATTGGTTTCTGGACTGGTGACACAGAAGACAGTCGAGGGTGGGAATACAGCACTGAAAACTGAGGGGCATTAGGCAACCACGTGCACAATGGAGTTGAATGGAGCATCTCCCCGCTCCCCCCGCCAAGTCCTCTTCTCTCCTTACCATCTAGACATCTAGTCAGTGATGGGAAAATCTGCTCCTACTGACTTGGGGCTTTTTCTTCAACAAGATGGACAAGAAGCTCACCCTACAGAAAGGCCCAGAGGTAATCAGTCTATGCGTTCAAAGCTTCTAATTTAAAGCTTCCCACTCTTAATCATGAGCAGACAGCTAATTATTATGAGACATCAGAGGAAAACCCTAACATAAAACAGATCAAAACAAACACAGAAAAGCAACTTTAGGGGAAAAGGGACTGTGCAAGGCAAAGACAGGTTGCTGAAACAATAAAAGGATACTATGAAAGAAACATTCCCCGAATAAAACCTCCCAGAAATTCAGAATTTAAGAGTAGAAAAGAAAATTTCAAGTGAGGATAAAGGCAAAGAATTCCTCCAGGAGGCAGAGCTAAAGGAGAAAGAGGTGAGAACCAGGAAATTTCTTGGAGGCCCAGCACTGAGAAGCACCTGGCCATCAATAAGATGACACAGGACTGAACCATGTCCCCAGATTAGTAGTGCTATCCAGGATGACACCTGTGCACCACACCCAGAGAGACATCTGTCCAGATTGGAACAGTGACCCAAGAGACACACTGAAGGCTGCCATCACTACGATCTTTGCTGCCATTTATCCTCTTTTTGAATATAAGAATGTAGTGCCCAGGTAAGCACGGTCCTCGGCTTTTCTTGACTGAAGTGTTGATAAATTTCTTCTCAAAACACTCAGCAGTTTAACGAGCTCCTGAAAGCTATAGGTGGATCACGGTCAATCTGGGAGAAATCACAGAACTCAGAACTGCTCACTTCCTCTGACCATACTTCTGCTACCTGTCCAAGACTGGGTGCACACTGGAGCCCTGCCCAGTACAATTTCCAGGATAAGTCCTGACTCTGCCCAGAGTTGCTTTTCTTCCATGGAACAGACTCCTTAAACTTCAGGAAACTGAAGCAAGGATGGTCACCTGATGCCTGGGGATCCCTGAGATCATTCCAGGAGTCTAAGAGGTACAGCTATATACTTACTTAATAAAACTAAATGACTATTAGCCTTTTCAGTGTTGACACTGTACCAACGGTGCAAAAGCAATAGTGAGCAAAACTGCTGGTACCTTAATGTAAGTCAAGGCAGCAGCACAAACTGTAACAGGACTCACGGTCCTCACCATGACATTACTGCAGTTAAAGACAATGCCAGTTTTGATTTAAGAATGTCCTGGACAAAGCTGTAAAAATTACCAGTTTTAATAAATCTCTATGCTTCAGTACATGTCCTTTTATTTTTCTGTGTAAGGAAGTGGTAAGTATGCACATAACTTATACTGAAGTCTAACAGTTACCTTCAATAAAAGTACTTGGGTGGTTGAGTTGCAAGCTCAACTAGCCAGCTTTTTTCATGAAATACCATTTTTACTTGAATAACAAACTATGTTATTCCAGCTTAGATATTTGACAGATATTTTCTCAAAACTGAATAAAAGTGTATCTATCACTATGAAGAAAATGGACAGTACTTGCTGCCAGTGACATAAGTCAGGCTTCCAAAAGAAAATTGTAATTTTGGAAGACATATTCACCAGAGTGAATCTGACAGCTTCTCAATATTTAAGACTTCCAATGGGGACCAGTGGCAGTATTAACAAAGGTGATATTAAAATATTATATAATGAAATGTGTAAGTATCTGTCCATATAGGAAAGGTCCCAGAGGCCTTTGGTCTGTCCCTCTGGAACTTGATGGGTCAATATCTCCCACTTTTATTTTCAGAATACAACAAATAATCCTTTTTCAAACCATTCATATAACTGTCAGCTAATCTAATTATAACAAAATTCTCACCCTATCTTAAAGGGACTCCATCTTCTTAGAAACAAACTTATTATTATTTTTTTAAAGATTTTATTTATTTATTTGACAGAGAGAGATCACAAGTAGGCAGAGAGGCAGGCAGGGAGAGAGAGAGAGAGGAGGAAGCAGGCTCCCTGCTGAGCAGAGAGCCCGATGTGGGGCTCCTGAGATCATGACCGGAGCCGAAGGCAGTGGCTTAACCCACTGAGCCACCCAGGCGCCCAAGAAACAAACTTATTTTGCATTCAGAATTCTACTCTTTGTCAAATGGTATCGAATGGACCATAAACTAGCAAATATTATTTTTTTTCAAGATTTTTTATTTATTTGTTTGACAGAGAGATAGAGAGCACAAGTGGCAGAACAGCAGGCAGAGGGAGAGGGAGAAGCAGGCTCCTGGACTAGCCTGGAGCCTGATATGGGGCTCAATTGCAGGACCCTGGGATCATGACCTCAGCCGAAGGCAGCCACTTAACCGACTGAGCCACCCAGGTACTCCGCAAATATTATTATGTTTTATAAGCAGCTTAGAAAATTCCATTTTTCTCTAGAATCCACATTATGAGTATAAATGTTAATCAAGTTACAGATTCCAAAATTTAAAGTGTAAGAGGAAAAGTCTCACTAGCACAGAACACAACCTTTTCCTCATACTGGTGATCAAAAGCACATTTCCATTTATGTTTCTTTTTTTTAATATTTTATTTATTTATTTGACAGAGATCACAAGTAGGCAGAGAGGCAGGCAGAGAGAGAGAGAGGAGGTGAAGGAAGCAGGCTCCCCGCTGAGCAGAGAGCCATGCAGGGCTGGATCCCAGGACTCTGGGATCATGACCTGAGCTGAAGGCAGAGGCTTTAACCCACTGAGCCACCCAAGTGTCCCTCCATTTATGTTTCAATTGACTACCGACAAACCATAACTTCTATAGCAACTCTCCTTTGGTATTCTCTAGTAAATTAATTAATTTAATGATAAATTTAATTAATTAGATTCAATTAAATTTAGGTTATGCCTAAGGTGAGGTAAGGAGGTCAGAGAGAAAAAACAAGTTTCCAGTAAACACCTTTGGAGTAGTCAAATGTTACTCTAGAGTTTGTCATATGTACATGTTCTTTAGGATTTGTCACCAGGCAACCAAAATCAACACGGCTTACTAAGGCTTACTAAACTGTTCGTAAGTAATCCCCTCCAGAATTAACGTGGTAATAAAACTTATGACAAAAGTAGTGACTGCCCTCTAGTGTTCATACTGAGGATTATGCTGATGAACTTGTAAGCTGACACGGTTGGGGGGCGTGGCAGAAACCCACCATAACAATTTAGGGTCATTAAAAGCAGAAGATAAATTTGGACCTTGCCAAGTTTTCAGCCATGTTCCCAAAGCGAGATAACAGATATTAACCTGAGTATCTAATTACTTGTACCAGTAGCCAATGTGTCGAACTTCAGTCCTCTAGGGTAACTGGGCATGAGCAGAATGTAACATTGGTAACATTTTTACTGTACTTCAAGTTATACTACCATAAAACGAGATCCAGACTTCTTTACATTTGGCAAAGAATCACAAAATGCTTGAATCAAAATCTTACTCCAGCATGCTGAGTCCCTTTCATGGCTGATGCATATTTTAAATGCCTATTTTAAATTTTAAGTACTTCCTAACTAGTCTTTCTAATCTGCAATATGATTTTTTCGGAAAACACCCCACAAATATCATCTAGTAAGAAAAATGCAGGTAATACTCACCAAATGGATCTTCCATGCCACTATTAACTAGTTTTGGGAGGTGGGGTATAGTTTCTAAAAAGAGAAAAAGGTAAATTATATACTTAAAACACAAAATCCATCACTTTTTTTTTTAAATCAGTAACACTGATTATAATTTAAAACCAAAACATTACAGAAATGTATAACTTATTAAGTGAGAACACTACCAGCTGGGATACAGATGTATAGTACAAATATATCATAAAACATTTAAGGCTAATTTTCATTTTAAAATATATTATTCTTGGTTTACTCAAATAAGTTTCTTTTCCAATCCCCATCTTGAATTTGTTAGAGTGCAAAGAAATAAGAAAATTTTTTTTCAAAGATTTTATTTATTTATTTGACAGAGATCACAAGTAGGCAGAGAGGCAGGCAGAGAGAGAGAGAGGAGGAAGCAGGGTCCCCGCTGAGCAGAGAGCCCGACGCTGGACTTGATCCCAGGACCCTGAGATCATGACCCGAGCGGCTTAACCCACTGAGCCACCCAGGCGCCCGAAACAAAATTTTTATGTAAAAACAAACAACATGCCCCCCAACAAAACTCACATAAACACCTGAGAAAGGATATCAGTGATACCTTAGAAGGAACTGGCTTTGCCTAAGAATGTAGAAGTTATCTTATATAAAGTAAATTGTCAGTTTAGAATGCAAGTAGGAAAATAAAACAAAAAAATGTTTCCGGGCTCTTAAATTAGACAGGATCAGTCTGCCCAATCTTGCTTCATAATTCTCTTCGGTTTGGATCCCAAGGGCATTCCCTAATAAACAGTCTGAATCGCTAAACTGTAATTCAGAGTCCCTTTTCAGAGAACAAAACCTACCAATAGTTGGTGCCAGGCGTGATCTGAAAAAAATCGGGAGTATAAAGGGGTTTTAGAGTTGAATTGTTCACAGACTAGATGACAATGAGGATCCCTCATCACTGATGAGAGCCGTAACACAGATAACCCTGGTAGAAGGTGCCCGCCCAACTCTTAAACTTTCACCAGTGGTGAACAGTGGTGGTCTACGTGTGGACGGAACGCTCTAGCTGTATCAGGCACTTGAAGAATACTGCGCATGTGAGCCTTCCTGCTGGTCGTTTCTTCAGTTCCTGAATGTATCACTGAAACAGACATACTTGGAATTAGGGCAATCCCTATTTTGAGTTGTTGGGCTGTGGTGTAAGAGTTACCACGCTGGGAAAGGCTAGGTAGAAGAAACTAAGCCTGCCCTAGCCCACCTGCCAAGATAATAAATAACAAAACAAGACAATGTTGTAACCCACAGTCAAGGGAGGGGGGCTGGCAGAAATTAGTGCAATACCCTGGTGGGTGCAGAATTCACAGTGTGGTCCCTGAAGAAATCAAGCAAATCCTGGAGGCAGGTGGCAGATGGCCACAAACTGAATCTAATATTAGTTTCAACTAGAGCTGCCACACCAGAGGTATGTTCGCTAGAGCAGGTTAATAGGCCCAGGAGCACCGTTTGCAGTCAATGACTGCAGGAATAAACTTTTTTTTAAATTTCTTTAAGTAAACAGGATCAGAAACAATTCACATTCACATAGATTACAGCACACACTTATATACAGGATTATGTTAATTCTGCAACCTTCTTACATAATATAGTCCAAAGAGGCATGGGTCATCTGGAGTTTCTGCAGGACATCACAGTGACTCAAGATATATATATATATATATATATATATATATTTAAAGATTCATTATTTATTTGTGAGGGGGGAGGGGCAAAGGGAGACCGAGAGACTCCCACCTGAGTGTGGAGCCTGACACAGGGCTCAGTCCCACCACCCTGAGATCATGACCTGAGCCAAAACCAAGTGTTGGAAACCTAACCAACTGAGCCACTCAGTGACCTACTATATTAGTAACATCTTGCTAACTGGGCCAGAGGACCAAGGAGTGGAAAGCACACTGAAGGCCTTGTCAAAAGACATTTACTCCACAGAGAGACCAATGTCTCAAAGATTCAGGAACCCATTACATCAGTAAAATTTTTATGGTCCCAGTAGTGAGGGCTTGATAAGACATGCCATTCAAGTAAAGGCAACCAAGTAAATACCTGCACCTTGCATCTCCCACAATTAAGAGGGAGCCATTCCACCTGAGAATCTGAGAATACTGCTATGGCTTCTAAACCAGGAGACATAAAAAGGTGCATATCAAGAGTAGCTCAAAACAGGAAAGGAATCTGCAGGCCTGGATGGTGATAAACAACCTGGCAGATCCTATGGTACTGTGGCAAGCCCCAGTGGGAGAATCACTATATGACCCCCTGGGGTTCTGGAGCAAGGCCATGCCTTTTGTAGTGGAAAATCAAATGTCATCTGCACAATGACTCCTGGCATGATACTGCATCCTAAGAGATATGGAGCATGTGACCACCAAGACACCAAGTGCCCATTTATCTAGAATCACCCATTTTGACCTAAGTTCTGTGAAACACACCAAGTTATAAGGTTGGGTGGACCCAGTAACAATCCAACGTAAGATCAAAGCGATACAACCAAGATCAAGCACAAATAGGACCAGAAGTCACAAGCTTGAGCAGAGAGCCTACCCCATCATATCACCCACCACTGTCATACAAGCGCCCCTCCCTCAGCATATACCTTTTTGGCCATATGGGGGGGCTCTATCATCAGCTGACAGAGACAAAACCCTTATAGTTCTCACAGACATCTGTATGTGGTACAAGTGAAAACTGGACAGGTGCTACATAAAGCTTCCCTCAGGGGGTGGCTCCGAAAACAGTGGTAAAGGAAAACCTTCCCAATGGGCAGAGCTTTAGGCAGTACACTTGACTGTCTACTATGTATAGACAAAGACATGGTAGGCAAATGTTGCAACATGCTGGTCAGGGGGCTTAAAAGTAGAAAGACTGGAATAGTGCGACAAGGAAGTCTTAGGGTAGAGGCACGCAGGAGGGCTACGGAGTGGATACAACCAAGTTAAGGTCTAGTCCTGACATTCATCAGAGAACACCTACCATGAAAGAGGCACTAAACAACCAAGTAGACAATGATTCAACCAGTTTCTGTCAGCCATCTTTTTTCATGGCCTCCCCAGTGCACATGAAATGGGCACATGAAAAAATGTGGTCACGATAGCAGAGATATATACCATGCATGGACAACTGCATGAATTCCCACTTACAGGGATGCTCCAGTTACTGATGCAGCCAAAAGTCCAAATGGCCAGCAACAGAGGCAAACACTAAGCTCCAATATGGCACCATCTTTAAGGAAACCACTTGATGGCAAGCTGACTTGACTATACTGGCCCCTCCCACCTTGAAAAGGCAAACAATTTATTCTGAAAGGAATAAGGACATAGTCTGGGGGTAGGTTTGTCCTTCCTGCCCTCTGGAACATCACCACACGAGAGTTCACGAAAGGTTTAATCTACCAGTAAGCATCATCCCACACAATATCACTTCCTCACAGTAAGTGCAAGATAGGTTCCAGGAACACGGGATCTACTGGTGGTATCATATATAGCATCATCTAGGAGTTCCTAACCTAAAAGAGCATTGAAATGGCCTGATGAAGGCACAGCTGGACAGAATGCCAACCTCCTGGATGCAATACATACCCCAAATCAAAGACCTTCATATGCTAAGAAAATTACAAGAATATAGGAAAATTACAAGAATATAGGAAAATGGGGGGGGGTACAAACACAATATACCCTGTTTATCATCAAATCCCAAAGACCCACCTGGGGAATTTGTGTGTATTACCCCTGCAATTCTGGGTTCTGCAAAGATTTATGTCACCAAAAGAGAACACTTTCGTAAGAGACAAAAGAATCCCGAGGGGGTGGGGAAAGAATCCCTAGAGTCTATAAGCTATGGCTGTCACCTGGGCATTTTCGAGTTCTTGTATCTAGGGATCAAAGGGCAAAGGAGGAATTACCATCTTGGCAGGGGTAACTGATCCTTATTACCAGAAAGAAGTAGGGCTGCTGTTCCACAATGGGACAGTGACAATATATCTGGAACCCAGATGATCCACTTGGGTGCCCATTAGTATTCCCTTTCCCACCTCTCAGAGTACCATAAGCAGACAAATTGGATACTCTGGCCTGAGAAAAGCATGGTAACTAGTGGTTCAGATCCCTCAGGAATGAGGGTTTGGGTCATACCACTAAGTAAGCTGTCAAGACTGGAAGAGATGGGGGAGTGCCTGGTTGGGTCAGTTGGTTAAGTGGCTGATTTTTGTTTTAAAAGGTAATTATTTAATATATTTATTTATTTGAGAGAGGGAGAGAGAGATAGTGAGTGCAAGCATGCACAGGGGAGGTGTACAGGGAGGGGGAGAGAGAATTCTTAAACACACTCCCCAAAGAGTGCAAAGCACAACACGGGGCTCGATCCCAGGACCCTGAGATCATGACCGGAGCCAAAATCAAGAGTTGGCCATCCAACCCACTGAGCCATCCAGGCACTGCAAGCATCTGACTCTTGATCTCAGCTCACATCTTGATCTCAGGGTTGTGGGTTCAAGCCCCACACCGGGCTCCACGCTGGGTCCCATACTTAAAAAAAAAATTGAAATTAAAAACAGAATTATCACAGGACCCAGCAATTCCACTTCTGGATATATACCCCAAAGAACTGAAAGTAGGAACTCAAATACATATTTGTACAGTCATGTTCATAGTAGCATTACTGACAATAAAAAACAACCCAAATATCCATCAACAGGTGAATGGATACATAAAATGTGGAATATATTATTCAGCCTTATTAAGGAATGAAATTCTGACTTATGTTACAATACAGATGAATTCTGAGACATTATGCTAAATGAAATAAGCTAAACACAAAGGGAAAACATTATGGGATTCTACTTCACCTAGAAGAGTCAAATTCAGAGACAGAAAGTCAGATGGTGGGGCACCTGGGTGGCTCAGTGGGTTAGGCCTCTGCCTTTGGCTCAGGTTGTGGTCTCACGGTCCTGGGATCGAGCCCTACATTGGGCTCTCTGCTCAGCGGGGAGCCTGCTTCCCCCCCCCCCTTCTGCCTGCTGCTCTGCCTACTTGTGATCTCTCTGTCAAATAAATAAAAAAATGAAATCTTTAAAAAAAAAAAAGTCAGATGGTGTTTTCAGGAGCCGAGGGAGGAGAGAATGAAGAATTATCATCACTAATGGGTACAGAGTTTTAGTTTAGGAAAATGAAAAAGTCTAAAGATAGATAGTGGTGATGGTTGTAGAACAATGTGAATATACTTAATGTCACCAACTATATCCTTTAGAAATGTTAAAATGGTAAACTTCAGGGGCACCTGGTGGCTCAGTTGGTTGTGTCTGCCTTTGGCCCAGGTCGGGATCTCAGGGTCCTGGGATCGAGCCCTGCATGGGGTTCCCTGCTCAGTGGGAAGCCTGCTTCTTCCTTTCCCTCTGCCCCTCCCCCTGCTTGTATGCTCTCTGTCACATAAATGAATAATCTTTTAAAAAAACTGTTAACTTGATATTGTGCATATTTTATTGCAACTAAAAAAAAAAGAAAGAAAGAAAACCAGCTCAATCTTGGTAAGACCAGAGAGTATTATGGCATTTTAACTACCCTGACTCCCACTTCCCTCTCCCCAGCTTTCGGTTAGCCTTGAAAACCAAGACCCTCACAACCACAGTAGTTATAAAAACCAGCAGCCTAGCAGCTACTGGAAAGGAGAGAACAAATGTGGAGATCTCTAAAAGCCCCATCCCCAGAGAGCTGTTAGTATGTGATCTGACTGATAGCACCAAGAAACTCCATTCTCCTTATCTTTATTGGACCTGATTCAGAGCTTTTTCTGTGTGAAGAGCCCTATCCTTTGGAGATTTTTCAAAAAACAGTCAGTTGTAGTGTTTAACATCCCCAAAGCCTAAGGCAGTGATACCAGCTGGAGGCTAACAGGACACTGAAAAAAAAACCATAAATGTCCAGGATTGAGAGGTCTATATGGGCTTCAGGAAAGCTCTGACGTATTCTTTTTTTTTTTTTTTTTTAAGATATTATTTATTTATTTGACAGACAGAGATCACAAGTAGGCAGAGAGGCAGGCAGAGAGAGAATGGAGGAAGCAGGCTCCCTGTTAAGAGAGCCCGATGTGGGGGGCTCGATCCCAGGACCCTGGGATCATGACTGAAGGCAGAGGCTTTAACCCACTGAGCCACCCAGGTGCCCAGCTCTGACATATTCTTAGGCATCTAGAAGGGCTTGCAGGCTCTGGACATACCCAGGAAAGGCCTGAGAGGGCCCTGATCTCTTACCCTCTGGCTGACCTTGAAATTCTGTGCAAGCAGGAAGTAATGGCTAAGGCAAAGTTGTATACTGCCTGCTGGGAACATTGAAAGTATATGCCAATGTACAGACAGAACCCCCTTGGCAAAGGCTGGATAATTTACTGGTCCAAGACATTTAAGAAAATCTCTGTCTAACCATTAGCTAACCACTAAACCAACCAAGCAGAGACTTCATTGGCCATAAAACAAAGAATACAGGCTCTACAGATATTTCATCCAGGAAAGTCACTAAATAAAAAAGAAATGTGCAGGAGGGAAGGGAGAATCTGATTTGCAGATTGCCACATTATTTTAAATGCTCAGTATTTAGAAAAAGTTATGATACACAAATAAAGAGGAAAGTATGGTCTATATACAGGGAAAAAAAGCAGTCAACAAAACCATACCTGAGGAGGTCTAGATGTTGGGCTTACTGGACAAAGACTTTAAAGATTTTATTTACTTATTTGACAGATAGAGAGAGCATACGCAGGCAGAGGTAGGGGGAGAAGGAGAAGCAGGCTCTCTGCTGAGCAGGGAGCCTGATATAGGGCTCCATCTCAGGACGCTGGTATGATGACCTGAGCCACAGGCAGCGGCTTATCCGACTGAGCCACCCAGGTTCCCCTAGACAAAGACTTTAAATAAACTCTTCTAAATACTTCAAATAACTAAAGAAAACCATGTCTGAAGCATTAAGATTAAGAAAAATGCCTCGTCAAATACAGAGTAGCAATAGCAATAGCAACAGAAATTGTATAAAAAAAAAGAAAGACTGGGGTACCTGGGTGGCTCAGTCAGTTAAGTGTTTGCCTTTGGCTCAGGTCATGCCAGAATCAAGCCAGGCATCAGGCTCCTTGCTCAGCAGGGATTCTGCTTCTCTCTCTGGCCCTCACCCGACTTGTATGCCCTCTCTCAAATAAATAAAGTCCTTAAGAAAAGAAAAAGAAAGATTTTCTGGAGTTGAAAAGTATGATAACTGAAAAGAAAAATTCACTAGGTAGGCTCAACAGCAGATCTGAGCTGGCAGAAGAATCAGCAAAAACAAAGACAAGTTCACAGAGATTACCCTGTCTGAGGAACAGAATAAAAAAGAATGAAGAAAAATGAAGAGAGCCTCAGAGAACAAACCTTCAAGCATACAAACCATCAAGTATACAGACATACACATAATGGGAAATTAATACTGCCCCCAAATGATGAAAAATACATCCAAGAAACTCAAAAAAAGTGTAAGATAAACACAAAATGATCCACACTTAGGATTCAAAATGATGAAGGAAAAAGACTTAAACCAAAATCCTACATCCAGCAAAACTATCCTTTTAAAACAAAGGCGAGAGAAAGACATTCCCAGATATACAAAAACTGAGAGCATTCATCCCTAGCCGACCTGTTCTATGAGAAACAGTGCAGACTTTCATGCTGACGTGAGAGAAACTAGACAGTAACCAGAATCCATAGGAAAAAATAAAGAGCGATAAGAAAAGTAACTACACAGGTAAATATAAAAGACAGTATAAAAGTATATAATTTTATTTTCCTATCTAATTAAAAAGACAATGTATAAAGCAATAATTACAAAAGCTTAGCAATTGGCTTATGATATATAAATACATAATTTGTATGAGAATAACAGCACTACGGGGGAAAAGGAACAAGCTATACTGAAATCAAATTGATATATACCTGAACAAGATTACTAGGTTGTTTTAAGGTAAAATGTGAATTGTAATTCCCAGAGCAACCACTAAAAAAAAAAGACTAGCTGAGAAGTCAAATCAGTTGAGTGTTAACCTTCCAACAAGTATAAAAGGAATTAGAGAGAATAGGGGTATTAACACAGGGTACAGTCATTAGAAGCCTAAACATAGTGTAATCATTAGTGTAAACAAAGCTCTATTTGAACCCTCATGCTAACAGATCTGAGGTCAGTATTTTGTTTCCGATGTATGTGGCACTGAATAAATGTCTGATACATAAGTGAGAACATCTGGAAATGGTTAGTAAACATAACAGGATTTGCTGGCAGATACGGAAGACGGAATTAACAGTATCTCAACTGTTAACCACATTATCCACTAGATGATCAGGGTGATGATACAGGGTTAGCTAACAGAAAGTTTCAATTAACACACTCTGTCCTTAGAGAATCACAACAGGAGGGTATCTTGCTGAAAGAATTTTGAGTCATCTTTGTAGAAGAGGACGCTACTTCGTGTCTCCACCTAAATGAACACCTGTGCTAGAAGTATTCCCATGGTTTCTAGAGCCACCAATGTGCAGATGATGCCCAAACCTATATGTATGTTCAGTCCAGATCTCTCTCAAAAGCTCAGGGTAGGGGTGCCTGGGTGGCTCAGTGGGTTAAAGCCTCTGCCTTCGGTTCAGGTCATGATCCCAGGTTTCTGGGATCGAGCCCGCATCGGGTTCTCTGCTCCGCAGGGAGTCTGCTTCCTCCTCTCTCTCTCTCTGCCTGTCTCTCTGCCTACTTGTGATCTCTATCTATCAAATAAATAAATAAAATCTTAAAAAAAAAAAAAAACAAAACTCAGGGTAAAAAGCAAAAAAACTTAACAGTTACAAGGCCCTGTGATCATGTTCAATGACCCCATGATGTTCAACTACTCTCCCTCGCTAAGCTTCTTGAACCTGCCAGGCATGCTTGGGGCTTTTGCACTTGCTTTTTGCTCTCCCTGGAATGCTCCTCCCCAAGATTTTCATTCCTCAATTCTTTTAGGTCTTTGCTAAAATGCTGCCTTCTCAGTGATGCCTTCCTCCTTTACCCAAGTTTAAATTGAAATCATCAGCATTGAAATCATAAGCATCACCACACCCCACCCCTGCTTTACCTCTTTTCCCAGCTTTGCATTTCCTTTTCTTTTTTTTTAAAAGATTTTAATTAATTTATTTGACAGAAAGAGAGAGAGTGTGGGGGCGCCTGGGTGGCTCAGTGGGTTAAGCCTCTGCCTTCGGCTCAGGTCATGATCTCAGGGTCCTGAGCAGGGGGCCTGCTTCCCTTCCTCTCTCCTACAGTGATCTCTCTCTGTCAAATAAATAAATAAAATCTTAAAAAAAAAAAAAAGAAAGAGAGAGAGAGAGTGTGTGTGTACAAGTAGGGGAGGAGCAGAGGGAAAGGCAGAAGCAGGCTCTCTGATCAGGGAGCCTGATGTCGGGCTCAATCTCAGGACCCTGTGATCATGACCTGAGCCACTCAGGCACCCCTCCAGCTTTGTATTTCTCAGAGCACTTATCTTCTACATTATGTTATAAATTTATTTATTGTTTATTATCTCCTCGCACTAAAATATGAATTCTTTCAGGACATATGTGTTGCCTTTTTTTTTTTTTCACTGCTGTATCTTTAACATCTAGAATAGTGTCTGGAGTGGTGCAGTTAGTTAATCATCAGACTCTTGATTTTGGCTCAGATCGTGATCTCAGGATCCTGAGACTGAACCCTGAGTTGGGATCTGTGCTCAGCATGGAGTCTGAGTGAGATTCTCTCTCTCCCTCTCTCCCCCTGCCCATCCTTCCTGCGCAGGCATATGCACTCTTAAAAAAATTATATATATATATATATATATATATTTAGAATAGTGTGCCTGGAAGATATTAAGTACACAATAACTATTTTTTATTTAACTATTTTTAAAAAGATTTTATTTATTTATTTGTTAGACACACAGAGTGCACAAGCAGGGAAAGTGGCAGGCAGAAGGAGAAGCAGGCTCCCCACTGAGCAAGGAGCGCAATGTGGAACTTGATCCCAGGACTCTGGGATCATGACCTGAGCTAAAGGCAGATGCTTAAGTGACTGAGCTTCCCAGGCATTCCACAGTAACAACTATTTTTTAAATGAATGAGCTCCAAATCCACATGTCCAATTCACTAAACACCTCCACCTAGATATCCACAATCCTCCATTCAACATACACAAAACAATTCCTCATCTGCCTCACTCATCCTCATTCCCCACTCTTCCGGCAGCTTTCTAGCTTGCCACTCTCCACCGAGTTGTTCAAAGCAAAAATCTCGTCCTCCACATCATATGAGTCATTTCCAAAACATACCGCACAGCAAACCCTTTCTTTGTCTTCATTGCCTAAAGACAGGATAGAATCCAAAATATTTTACTGCCTCTCACAGCCCAGCAATTGTGAAGTGTTCCTAAACTGGGGCCTACGAACTCAGTTTTTGTTCTCCCTCCTCAAGTGAGGCAACCCCTGCAGGAAACCTCCCCAACTGTGCCTCCAGATGTGATGTGATGTGATGCTTGCTGTGATGCTCTCTTTTGTGTCCACTGTGATGATAATGGGTCCCTGGTCAGCCCACGTGGCACTGTGCCGCAGTTCTACAGCTTTAAATACAATATATACACTGATGACTTCCAAATTCATATTGCCAGACTGAATCTCTCCTCTGAACTTCAAACTGGTATATCCACAGACTACACATCTTTATTTGGAAATCTACTAAGTTTCTCAGACATAGTATATTTAACATATACTGTTATTAATATGTATTAATATGTTTATATATTAACAGCATATGTATAAATATAAAAACAACTACCTCTTGATTCTTCACTCCCTCACTCCCCCCCCCTTTTTTTTTTTTTTAAGATTTTATTATTTGACAGAGAGAGACACAGGGAGAGAGAACACAAGCATGCCGGGCAGGGAGCCCAATGCAGGGCTCGATCCCAGGCCACTGCCACACAGGCGTCCCCCCAACTTGTTCTTTTTCCAGTGTCTCCTATTCAATAGTTAGGGCAACAGATAAGGAAGGAAGGCAGGAAGGCAGGGGGATACCGAGGGAGAGAGGGAGAAAGAAAAGAAGGAAGGAGGGAAGGAAAGAAGGAAGAAAAAGAAAAATGCTGGCAGTGTGTTAGCTGCTAATTCAGATCATTATTTCAGGAAAGAGGCAACTTAAAAGTTTTCCGGTTGCTCAGGGCAAAAACTTTGGTGTTATGATTGACTCTTTTCTTTCTTTCACAACCACATCTAAATCATCACCACATTTTACCACCTCTGTCTCTGTAATATATCCATAATCTAAACACTTCTCACCACCCAACTCCAAGCTTTGGCCACATCTTGCCTTGACTAGTGTGTTAACTCCCTAATCCACCCTCTTCCCACTCGGACTCTTGTAATGTGTTGTCCTCAGAGTGGTCTGGGCAATCCTTTGAAGAAGTAAAGCAGATCTGGTCTCTCTATTACACCTGAAATTGACTCCAAATTTCTTACCATGGCCCTTGAGAGTCTACATAACCTAACCCGCTTACTCACTCGGAGACTTCACTTGTATCGTCCTGCTCACTCAGTTCCTGCCGCACTACCCTATTTGCTGTTTCTGTAATTCATCAAGCACATTCTTACCCCAGGGCTTGACAAGTGCTGTTCAGACAGCCTGGAATGCTCCACTCTCAGAAACTGCATGATTTGCCCCTTTATTTCATGGGGCAAATTAAATATGACTTGCTCAGAGGGGCCTTGCCCGGACTACCTTGTCTAATATGGCAAACCCCTTTCCATCATGTCCTATCCCTTCACCCTGGCTTATTTCTATTTTTAACTTATTGCTAAGTTAATGTATACAAGACCTGAGACAAGACAGATATTTTCCTATATTTTCTTCTTAACCTTTTAAAGTTTTACCCTTTACATTTTGGCCATCAATGCAACTAGAACTGATTTTTGTGTATGGTATTAGATAGAGATCCATTTTTTTATGACTAACAAATGATCTCAGTCTATTACTGAAAAATTTATCTTTTCTCCACTGATCTGTAATGCCACCTTTGTCTCATGTCATTCTCCCTATTCACAGGTTCCTCTACAAGCACTCTATCCTATCCTATGTGTCTATTTTTTGATCCCAGGTCCAAAACCACATTTCTAATAATCAGTCTTAGAGTAAGTCATTGTTGTCTTCTTCTTTTTTTTTTTTTTTTAAAAGATTTTATTTGTTCATTTGACTTAGAGCAAGCACAAGCGGGGGAACAGCAGGCAAAGAGAGAAGGAGATGCAGGCTCCCCAATGAGCAGAGAGCCTGACATGGGGTTTGATCCCAGGACCCTGGAATCATGACCTGAGCTGAAAACAGATGCTTAACCAACTGAGCCACCCAGGTGCCCCCAGGTTTATAATAAGTCTCGTAATCAGGTAGGACAAGTTTCCCCATCTTATCTTCAAACATGTGTTGGCTGCTCCACATACATTTTATTTTATTTATTTAAGATTTTATTTTTATTTATTTGTCAGAGAGAGAGAGAGAGAGAGCACGTACGCACAGGCAGGCAGAGCAGCAAACAGAGGCAGAGAGAGAAGCAGGCTTCCCAAGGAGCAAGGAGCCCTATGTGGGACTCGATCCCAGGACACTGGGATCACCACCCGAGCCAAAGGCAGCTGCTTAACCGACTGAGCCACCCAGGCGCCTCTCCACATACATTTTAGAATCAACTTGTCAAATTCCATGAAAACAAAAACAAAAACAACTTATTGGAATTTTGATTAGAATTACATTTAATCTAAAAATCAAACTCGGGAGAACTTTATAATACTAAGTTTTCCAATCCATGAGTATTTTCTCTCTACCATTTATTTAGTGTCCTCTCTATTTGGACCGTCTTTGTCTTTTAAACAGAGTTCTGGGGGAACACATTCTAATTTATTTCTATTGCGATTAAGAAATACTTTGTATTCCTTCTTACCACCTTATTTCCTATTTTTCATCTGTCCCACTTTGCTGATCTTTTCTCCTTTTTTGCCTTCTGCTGTATCAGTTTTTTCTCATTTCTTTTCCTCATTTCTACTTATTTTTATTCTATTACTATTCTTTTATTATTAGCTCTGAAATGAATATTTTACATTAAGTCTAAATAAGAACGCTTGGAATGCTTTCATTTCAAACCCCTTCCCTATTTATATTTATTTGAGTATTTTCCATTTTTATATCCACAAATAAGATGTTACTCTTCTATCAAGTCAGTCCTTAAGAAGGTTTCCTTTACTGGACATGTTTTTTTTTTTTTTTTAAGATTTTATTTATTTATTTGACAGACAGAGATCACAAGTAGGCAGAAAGGCAGGCAGAGAGAGAGGAGGAAGCAGGCTCCCTGCTGAGCAGAGAGCCCGATTCGGGGCTCCTGAGCCGAAGGCAGAGGCTTTAACCCACTGAGCCACCCAGGCGCCCCTACTGGACATGTTCTTTGCTCATCATTCCTCTTTGCATCTCAGACTCTTGTTTCCAAGAAGCATTTTTCCTTCCTCCTAAAGTATATCCTTCAGAAGTTCCTTTGGTGAGGTTCTACGGGAATATGTTCTCTCAGTTCCTTTGTTTGAAATTTTCTCTTTAAAATTATTTTTGACATACATTTTTACTGAGTACACAATTCTTGGTTGACAGATTCTTTTTTGCTTTTAGCATTTTGAAAATATTGTTCCACTGTCTTCTTATTTCTAGTATTGGCTCAACTGGTACACCCAACAATATCTCAAAAAGTACATATTCTGCTAGGAAAAATTATATATTCTTGGTATATCTGTTTATATCTGTATTTACAACCAGAGTCTGGACACTAAAATGAAACAAAGAATGAAAGCTATTAATGATGTGACAGGAAAAAATTTTTGTCTTTTGAAGTCTGTTCAAAAAAAGTTACAGTTGGGAAATGCTTATTTTTAAGCACAATCAACATCTAACATATTACTTATGGGTAAAGACTTAAAAATGGGACTAGGGGTGCCGGGGTGGCTCACTTAACACTCTGTTAAATGTCCAGTTCTTGACGTCAGCTAGGGTCTTAATCTCAGGGTTGTGAGTCCAAGCCATGCTGGGCGTGGAACCTACTTAAAAAAAGAATGAGCTTAATATCCCCTTTCAAGAAAAAAACCTCCTCCTAGTTAAACATGGTCTTTTTTTGTTACCACCAAGAGGCATGAATCAGCTCTTTAAAATAGAGGTGTGGCTCACTGATAAGCAAAAGCACTCTCAAGGAAATATCTTAGTGAATTACAAAGGACATTATTTTCAGGAAAAATAAGATCTCAGGATGATCTTACTTTCCAGATCATCCTGAGATCTTATTTTTCCTGAAAATAATGTCCTTTGTAATTCACTAAGATGTTCAGATCAAAATTAATCCTATTATTTCTTCTCCTGAAATAATTGGGACTAGATTTGGGCTTCAGGAAATTAAAGTTTCTTCTTCTTCTTCTTTTTTTTTTTTTTTTAAGGTTTTATTTATTTGACAGAGAGAGCAAGCACAAGCTGGGGGAGCGACAGGTAGAGGGAGAAGGAGAAGCAGGCTCCCCGCTGAGCAAGAAGTCAATGCTGGACCCGATCCCAGGACACCAGGATCATGACCTAAGCCAAAGGCAGATGCTTAACCAACTGAGCCACCCAGGCACCCCTCATCCAATATTTCCTTATAAATAAAAATCCTGAAGCCTTCTGCTAATAATATCTGTTGTCAGTACTTGAAAGTGACACTGAGATTATTTGTTGGGAATTAAATTTTACAACCTCCACAAAGTGGCTCAGGATAGGGATCTGCAAAGTCTCTTTAAAGAGAGTAATGGAGTGCCTGGCTGGCTCAGTTGGCGGAGCGTTCGACTCTCCATCTCGGGGTTGTGAGTTCGAGCCCCACATTGGGTGTAGAGATTACACTAAAAAAAAAAAAAAAAAAAATCCTGTGGGCACCTGGATGGTGTAGTCGGTTGAGCGACTGACTCTTGGTTCCGGCTCAGGTCATGATCTTGAGGTTGTGGGACTGAGCCCTGAGTTGGGCTCTGCACTTAACAAGGCTTCATCTCAGGACCCTGAGATCATGACCCGAGCTGACGCTTAACCAACCGTGCCACGCAGACACCCTTAAAGTTTCTATTTAATAGGTGAAGTCTGGTTACATATATCTATATGGTGTTAGAAATCTAGCAAAAATGATCTGTCAAAAGATGGACTTAAATAGACTTAAAAATAAATAGTTTCATGTGTGTCTGGATCATAGTGATACCAAGTATAACTATCGCATGAAAGAATACTTAGGGTCATTATTTACAATAATTTAATGTGGCATAATTGATGTTTAGGAGGTTAACCCTTTTAATCTCTTCTAGTTAAAAGGAAGAAGTTGCTCAACAACTGCTCTTTGATATTTTTGTTTCTACTCTGCCCTCTAAAAGCACTAGCACATACCAAAATATTTCATTTACCAAATCCCCTAAAACTTTTATTATTCATTCCTTAACACCAATGCCCTAAAGATGGTTAAATACTCGCTTTTCAACTTCATTCCAATGGTGCCTTTCCTGCAGAGAGTTAAGAGGCTAGAAGGAAGCTTCTGATTGCTACAAAATAAACTTTCATCTTTCTATAAGGACAAAGAGGGGATAATTTAAAAAACAAAAACAAAAACAAAAAACCCTACAAAGAAATAAGCCAGACATAAAAAGACAAATATTTTATGATTCCACTTGTATGAGACACCTAGAATAAGCAAATTTACAGACACAAAGTAGAATAAAGTTTAGCAGGGGCTGAGAGGGGAAGGCAATGGGAGTTATTATTTACTGTGTAGAGTTTCAGTTTGGGATGACAGAAAAGTTTTAGAAATGGATAGTAGTGATTGCTGCACAATGTTGTGAATGTTCCTAATGTTACTGAATTGTACACTTAAAAAAGGTTAACATGGTGAATTTTACCACAATTTTAAAAAGTGTGCAATGATTACCGTGGTTGCAAACAAATAGACTTATTTATCTTGTGCCACAGATTGCAAAGATATTTAACAGAATGGTCCTGATTAGCCTGTGGCTACAGTAAAAGGACGAAGCCCTCTGCCAATTACAAAGAGATGGTGTTCCAGAAGCCACTTACCTCTTACCTAATTTTATATAAGCATTAGGGTATGCAAGAAGGTTAGAAAAATTCCCAATCTTATTGGTATCACCAGTAGATAAGAAATACTGTGTCATCTCTTAATACATAAAGCAAAACCACACCCATATCCTGAATCTTAATGCTTTCCCTCAGATTTAAACTCAGAGGAAGGAATAGGAGGCAAAGTTGCATGTGTGCAAGTAAAAGAGAATGGAAAGAATTCTTCACACCCTGTGACCTGTCCTATACAGTTACTCTTAGTATCTACTGAAAGTGTTATTGAGTTATTTATTTTTTTGAAGATTTTATTTATTTATTTGAGAGACAGAGTGAGAAGCACACAAGCAGGAGGGAGGGGCAGAGAGAGAGAGAGAGAGGGAGAAGCAGACTCCCTGCTGACGAGGGACCCTGATGCAGGACTTGATCCCAGGACTCTGGGATCATGATGTGAGCTGAAGGCAGATGCTTAACCGAATGAGCCACCCAGGCGCCCCCAGGTTTATAATAAGTCCTGTAATCAGGTAGGGCAAGTTTCCCCATCTTATCTTCAGAAGTGTATTGGCTGCCCCACTTTTAGAATCTTAAAAACAAAAACAAACAAAAAAACAACAACTTTTCAGGACACTGGGGTGGCTCAGGGTTAAAGAGCTGCCCTCGGTTCAGGACATGGTCCCCAGGTTCTGGGATCGAGCCCCACATCGGACTCCTTGCTCAGTGAGGAGCCTACTTCTCCCCTGCCTGCCTGCAGCTCTCCTGTTTGTGTTTGTTCTCTCTCCTGATCTCGCTCTGTGTGTCAAATAAATAAATAAAATCTTTAAAAAAACAAAACAAAACTTTTCATCTTAAAAAAAAAAAAAGAAATTACTGGATCAGCAAATTATGAACATTTAGTTCTTGGCTGGTATTACCAAACTGTTTGCTAACATCAGTATCCTAATTTGCAGTGCCACTAACAGCTTACAGTGCTTGTTTATTCACGACCTACCTTCTTAATAATGGATCTTACTATTTTAAGATAAATGTATTTCCAGCTTAAGAGTTCTAAATGCTACATAATTATTGTTTCAACCTTCAATTTTTTTGAGTACAGTTGACACATAACCATTTTAACATTTTAATCGTTAGGAAAGTCAAACATATTCCTATGACTGTAAATTTTGTTGTTTTGCTCATATTTATTAAACACTCTACAGTTTACAAAGACCTCTCACATACTTTACCTCATCTCATGCCCCTAAAGAAATGGTCATTATTCCTATTTTATAGATGAGGAAACTAAAGTTTAAGGAGGTTAGCTGACTTGGATATTCACAGTGACAGTGTGATATGGAGCTGGAACTAGAACCCAGGTCTTCAGACTCCAAAGATAGGAAATACATTATATTGAGTAAATAGGTCAGAACTTTCAGATGGTCAAAATCAACACCTGGTATTTTAAATATAATAGAGAAGTTAAACTGAAAACCAAGGCTGAATCTGAAAGCTGTAGAGTATCAACCACCTCTTCCCTAAAAAAATCAGACAGGCACTAAACACACTTCCTCTCCTAAAATCCCCTGGAATGTTTCTGGTTGCAAATCATAAAACTTAGAATTTGAGAGACCAACTAATCCAGGGCACTCTATTCAGAAATGAGAAAATTGAAGCACAAGGCTTGTGACCTGCTCGGAGATGGCGGCACCAAAGCCTTTTATGACAATATAGTGTGTTTTCTTCTAAGGCCCATATGACAGTATTCGAGAAATTCTGCTTTGCTAAGAATGTAGGAGACAGAAAGCATGGACTAGCAGAAAATTCGTGCCTGACCTCAGCTAGCCGTAACTGCTGCTGGGTAGCCCTCTCCCTCATCTTTGTTTGGCTCCCTTACCTTTTCCACCACTGCTGTTCCAAAACTTTTTTTTTTTTTTTAAAGATTTTATTTATTTATTTGACAGACAGATCACAAGGAGGCAGAGAGACAGGCAGAAGCAGGCTCCCTTCTATGCAGAGAGCCCGATGCCGGGCTCGATCCCAGGACACTGGGATCATGACCTGAGCCGAAGGCAGAGGCTTTAACCCACTGAGCCACCCAGGTGCCCCTGTTCCAAAACTTTTAACACTTTCTAAAGTCCGCTAGCCCACTCTCACCTTTTATCGTTCCACAGATAACTTAACCCCTTCCTTCTTAAAGGCAGATAAATAAGAGGTTACTTGACCTTAACAGACCTTATAAGGCAGAAATTGTGATCCTGAGCTTTGCAGTCAAAATGTATCTGGATTCCAGATCTCTTCCATTACTTATATGGTGCCTTTGGGAAATGAAGTTAATCTCTCAAAGCCATAATTTCTTCAACTGACAAACGGGAATGCCCACCCACTCTACGGAATTTTTGTAAAATTAAATAATACATATAAAAGTGTCTAGGGTGCCTGGCTGGCTCAGTCTGTGAAGAATGTGATTCTTGCTTGATCTTGGGGTTGTGAGTTTGAGCCTTACATTGGGTGTAGAGCTTACTTAAAAAAAAAAAAGGACCTAGAGCAGTGTACAGAGTAAACGACTGAGGACTACTCCAATTTCAGTTCCCATTTCCATCACTTTCAAACATATCTTCCTCCATCCTTTCTTCATGTTTCTCTTTCAAGGCTCACCTCTCCATGTGGTTTCAATTTTATCTCCTTCCAGGGCTTCTTTATCTCCCTTTTCTCTTGTGCTGATCTTCAGTGTCTGCCTCTCTGCTGGCTCCTTTTCCTTCACCTTCCAACAGGTCAAATCTCTCCCATCTTTTAAAATCAAATCAAGGGCGCCTGGGTGACTCAGTGGGTTAAGTCTCTGCTTTCGGCTCAGGTCATGATCTCAGAGTCCTGGAATTGAGCCCCACTTTCTGGGCTCTCTGCCCAGCAGGATACCTGCTTCCCCCTACTTCTCTGCTTACTTGTGATCTGTCAGATATATTAATAAAATCTCTTTTTAAAAAATTTTTAAAAATCAAATCAAATCAAACAAAAAGGTCCTCAAAATCCAACTCTTCTAGCACTTACTCTAAGTATCTCTCCTAAATGCTCTAACCTACCGGAAAGACAGCAAGCAATTATCTTTCAAAACAGATGAGATTGTCAATTACCTGCTCTAAAAACCTTTGATGGTTTAAAAATTCCTTAATCATGAAGACTGAACTCCTTAGCAAAACATTTGAATCCTTCTCAACACCTGGCCATCAACCTTTGCTCTCAGCAGCCACTGTATTCAACTACTCAACCCCAGGCGTCCAGAGACGCCCTATGCATTCTATAACCTTCTAAAATTATATGCATGTTTGCGTATGTGCAGTTGTCTGGGTGAAAATCCATTCCTCTTTTCAAATTTCTGAGAGGGGGCACCTGAACTGGAAAATATTAAAAACCAACTGCAAAATCCTCTTAAGCTATACCACACTCCTCACTTTTTTTTTTTTTTTTTTAAGATTTTATATATTTGACAGAGAAACATCAAGAGACGGAATACAAGCAGGGGGAGTGGGAGAGGCAGACTCCCTGCTGCACGGAGCCCAGTGAGAGGCTGGAGCCCCGTGAGGCACTGGATCCCAGGACCCTGGATCATGACATGAGCCGAAGGACTGAGCCACCCAGCCGCTCCCACACTCCTCACTCTTTCCTAGACACACACCTAACACTTTTGCACATCCATTCCTGTGCCAAACTGCTTTCTCTGGCTGATCGAGGTGGTGGTGCCTGAGGGAGTCAGGCTGGAATTACCTTAATAGTAACAGGTCTACTGGACGAATTCTTTTTCATCCCTCAAGAACAAGCGCCAAAATCACTTTTCAGTCCCTTTCCTTTATTGTAACACAGCTCTACTGAACACTTACCACGGTCAGGTGTGGCAATGTTGTAAGCTCTTCAAGGCAGAGGCTCAATACCTTAACATCTTTTTTTTTAACAGTTGTTTTTTGTTAAGATTATTTATTTATTTATTTGACACAGATTGAGAGAGAGAGAGATCACAAGTAGGCAGAGAGGCAGGCAGAGAGAGGAGGAAGCAGGCTCCCTGCTGAGCAGAGAGCCTGATACAGGGATCCATCCCAGGATCCTGGGATCATGACTTGAGCTGAAGGCAGAGGCTTTAACCCACTGAGCCACCCAGATGCCCCCCTTAACATCTTTTTTGTACCTACAGAATGTAATCCAGATCCCAGCACCCAACAGGCAAAACAAAAATCTGCTAAATAAAAGAACCGTTTATGGTGCTGCATTTGTATTCTGGTATTCTCCACAACTACCCCTGCTCACTTTTGTTATTCATTCACTCATTCAATATACATTTATAAAATTCCAAAAAAAACACCTGGACCTATGTGCTAAGCAGTAAGGATACAGACTAGGACACAGTCCTTGCCATTAAGACCTTTAACTGTGACAATACAGAACAAATATTAAGGGGCTTATTTGATGAGTGCTCTTACAGAGAGAGCAGGAATGATCATGCCTGTATTAAAGATGAGAAAACTAACCTTCAAAGAGGTCACTACTCAAGGCTGCACATAAAAGAGGATTTTATTTAGTACTTACTTACTGTCTGACTCCCTCAACCACCATCACCCCTAATCAGTCTGTAAGCCCCAAGAAGGAAGACCTTTTTTTCACTCCTCAGGGTCTGATTCCTGCATTTCCGGGAATCTAATTCCAGCGTTTAGAACACAGCAGGCTTTCAATAAATATATGTTGATTGAATGAATAGATGAATTGATTCCAAAATAAAGTTGACCAAGAGCAAAATACACAAGGGCAAAAATTTCCTTCCCATCATGATGGCTTAATAAGAGATTTAAAACAGGCTTCTACTAGTTAGAAAGGCTAGACCAATTGTATTGACTCAAGTCCATAGGCATGTTATGTATTTTACCTAAGAAGAATTTAAGTAAAGGGGTGAAGTAAGTTTCTATTTCTGATGTCACATTCATGGCATGTACTGACATAAAGCCAAGATTTAACTGCAGGTTTCAAACTGATTAAAAGTTTTCACAAAAAGCAAACACTAAAGAAAGCATTTTCTTGAGTCTTGACACTGGCTAGAAAAGTATCTCAATTTCAGTTATTTCTTTGATGTCAGTTCCAGCAGCCAAAACTGCTGTATAGATGTTCTCCAACGTATTTGTTTAAAAACCTTTAAGCAAAGATTAGCAAAAACTTTTTAGTAATGATTAGACAAAACCACAGTCCAGTACCTCACCACTATTTCACTCCCAGGGCTCCATAAAACTGCCTTGGTCTGAAGCACAAGGCAATCAAAATGTACCATCAAACAAGGTGATGGGACCAAAATTAAATATGATTTATGGTTTAGTATGACATTTTTATGTTCTAGAAACTCCAGTTCCTTAGAAATGATTTTGCTCTGATTAGAAAGTACTACCATTATTTTTCTCCAATATTTAAATTTCAATAATCATAAGCTGTGTGTGGTGGTGTGATGAGTAACTTCAACAGGTATTGATCAGTATGAAGTAATGTAATGAAAAGAGCACAGGACTGGAGTATAATTTAGGCTACTATTTCCTATCTAGGTTAATTGTGTGACCTTCGGCAAGTCATTTAACATTTTAGAGGCTGTGAATTTAACATTTATCAGCTGTAAAATTAGAAACACCACCTCACAGAACTGTAGTGAGAAATTACATAATATATATGATGAGCTGTTTTCAAAAAATAACACTAATAGCAATATCATTTTTTAAAAAAGATTTTATTTATTTATTTGTCAGAGAGAGAAAGAGCAAGTGAACACAAGCAGGGGGAGAGGCAGGCAGAGGGAGAGGCAGGCTTCCCGCTAAGCAGGGAGCCCACTACAGGACTGGAACTCATGACCCTGGAATCATGACTTGCGCCAAAGGCAGAAGCCTAACCCCCTGAGCCAACCAGGCGTCCCAGCAATGTGGTGTCTGAACAAATAAGAACCAGTCATTAGCAACTACTGTTCTTAGATTATTTTTAAAACTTCTAGAGCAATTCTCTGTGGATGCTTCTTCAAAACACAGGTAGGAAAACAACCAATCCCTAGTCATTGCTGGATTAAAAACTGAAGAACAACTGCATTAAAGCCCTCCATCCCTGCACAATATTACCAACACAATATGGGATTCCCAGAGTAAATCACTTCCATTATGAGATATCAACATAATAAAGTACAATAGCTTTATCTGCCAACTTGACTAGGAGGGAATTTAACCTATATAATAACCTTGATAATCTTCCCTGCTTCATGTAAAGGGGTCCTGGTTGTCCTCATTTCAGAGACTTGAAATACTAATTACTTTCCAAAAAGGCGTGTCCACACTGGCTTTAAGAAAGCTTTGGCTTGTGCTGAATCTAGCACAACTAGTCTTCCAACGGAGCGTACATTAAATTACCACTATCTAACAAAATTTGGTTAAGTCCACACACTTTGCCAGTTTCAGTACGGACTACCTCTCCTCCCTCAAACTGGCTTCATTCCTATTACTTGGTGAACTAGTCTCTTTGTTGCTTTCGAGAAGCAACTGGGTTTCTGGTTTCCCTATAACGAGGCTCCTTCCATTAATGGACTTTTTCTTCCAACTTTTTGTTTTGAGCAGAAGAAATCAAAGGATTGGCGGGTACGAGGGGCGAGGAACTGGGTGGCTGGACCAAGCCCTGCAACTTCCTTCTGCATGCAATGAATGAAAAGACTGTTTCGTGCCCTATAAATCACTTTCTCTCCTCCGAGATTCAAGAAGTGTGCGAACCGCGAACCGCACTGGTTCTTTGGTTCCCCGATCACAGCCGCAATCTATACCGACAGAGCAGCAAATTCGGTCCCTTCCCAGTTTCCCGGGGAGGAAGCTCACTTCTTTTCCACAGGCCCATCCCCCTACCGAGAAAAACGCCTGCAGACTCGTGCCCCGAAGCCGCGCGGGGCTGACGTTTCAGAGTTAGACAATAACCTCGAGGGTTTTCAACAGAAACTCCGTCTGCCGCTGCCTGGCTCCGAGCCTCCGCTCTGCCAGGCCGAGATGCAGAGGTCCGACCGAGGACGGGTTTGAAAAATGGACTTTGACCTGATCCGGTTACCGCAACCGGATCCCCAGGGACCGGTCCCCATTAGGGGCGGCCCGACGGGCTCCACGGAGGAGGCGACTCCACGCACGGGCACAAAGGAGCTGCCCAGACAAAAGAGCCCCGCAAAATCGCGGGGGGGGCGGAGTGGGCCAGCCGGCGCCGGACGCACTACAGGCGGAGAAACCACGGCGGGACCGTTGTGGGAGGGCGGAGGAGGCGGCGGCCCCGGCCCAACCCGCCCCGCCCCGCCCCGGCCCGACCCCACCGCGGCTCCGGCCGTTACCCCCGCCCGGACCACCACCTCCTCGCGGAGCCAAAAACACTGCCGGAGCCTAGGAGACACCCACAGCCAGACCCCGCGTACTTCTCGCTCACTTTCCCTTGTTCCTCGAACTCACCCGGGTGGCCGCCGCCGCCTCCTCAGCCTCCACAGTAGTTTCCCCCGGAAATCCTACCTGGCCCGCCGACCGCCTGGCCGCAGCCAGAGCCTCCGCCCCGGGAGGGGGAGCGGGAGCAGGCCGGACAGTGAGGGGGTAGGAAGTGCCTCCGCGGGGACTCACGGGACTTGTAGTCTTCAGCAAGGGCCAGCTGGAACAGGACTGGAACTCATGACCCTGGAATCATGACTTGCGCCAAAGGCAGAAGCCTAACCCCCTGAGCCAACCAGGCGTCCCAGCAATGTGGTGTCTGAACAAATAAGAACCAGTCATTAGCAACTACTGTTCTAATGTCGCGGGCGGGACAAGATGGCGGGACCCTCTAGCCCTCCGCTCTCCGGGCCGTCAGTACTCCAGGGCGTCTTTGAGCATGCGCCACCCGCTGCCTGCGCCCTGCGGGTGGAAGAACTTGTGCTCCTTTCCTGATACCGAGAGGGCAAGGGTCTTTGGACTTGGGACGATAAAACTGAGTACTCGGCTGCAGGCAGTGCCTAGGGAAGGAGCTGATGCTGCAAGTGTGCTGTTTTAGATTAACAGTTCAGTCCCTGCCCGGTCAAATTTCATTTATAATTTCTGCAAAAGGAAAAAACTATTGAGGGCCAATTTGAAGTACAAAAACTTATAAGTAAGTTATTCTCAATTTGTGCATAAAGAAGAAACCCAGGAATCATTCTTGACACCTCCTTCAGTCATTCTACATTCCATATATCTCGGTTACATTCCATTTTCTCCACTACCGTTAGAGGAAGCCACCGTCAGTCAGTTGTCTCTACAAGTCTCACTAGTTTCAGGCCTCCCGGCTATCTTCCTCCAAACACCTTCCTTGCTGCTGCCAGAAGATCTTGCTAAATGACAACCTCATTGTGTCACAGCCCCAATTAGACCTAAGTGTATAACCTAAAGCTGCAAAACTTCTGGAGAAAAACAGGAAAAAAAAAATCTATGTGAGCTGCAAACACATAATCGATAAAAGAAAAAGATATTATAAGTAATGAAAATTTAAAAATTTTGCTCTTAAAACACCCTTATGAAAATGAAAAGCTCCCTATCAGGTTCCTTGCTCAGTGGGGAGACTGCTTCTCCTTCTGCCTGCCAGAGTCTCCCCCTGCTTGTGCTAACAAAATCTTAAAAAAAAAAAAAAAAAAAAAAAGATGAAAAGGCAAGTCACACACTGGGACGAAATCCCAACAAAACCTGCATGCAACAAAGGACTAATATCTAGAATTATTTCAGTCCATTAAGACAAAGAACCCGCTTATATATATATTTTTTTAAAGAGATTTTGTTTGACAGAGATCACAAGTAGGCAGAAAGAGAGGGAAGCAGGCTCCCTGCTGAGCAGAGAGCCCTATGAGGGGCCAGGACCCTGAGATGTGACATTTGCTGAAGGCAGAGGCTTAACCCACTGAGCCATCCAGGCACCCCCCCCAAAAGAACCCAGTTTAAAAAATGATTTCAACAGACACTTTACCAAAGAAAAATCTATAGCAAACACATGAAAGATGTTAGGGAAATGCAAATTAAAACCACAATGAGATAATCTACACACCATGACTTGTACTACCAAGTCATCAAGTGTTAACAAGGGTGTAGAACAAGAATTCTCATTCACTGTTGGTGGCATTGTAAAACGATACAACCACTTTGGAATACCATATTGCAGTTTCTTTAAAAATTAAATATACACCTACCATATGGGCCAACCATTACACTCTAGGTATTTACCTAAAAAAAAAAAAAATGGAAAACATACATCTACATAAAGACTTGAACATGAATGTTCATAGCAACTTTATTTGTAATCGCTAAATACTGGAAACAACTCAAATGTCCTTCAAAAGGTGAATGGATATACAATGGAATATTCTTCAGTTGTTAAAAGGAATGGACTATTGATATGCACAACAACATGATGAATCTTAAAATAATTATGCTGAGTGAAAGAAGCCAGACATAATGGAGTATGTTCTGTATGACTCCGTTTGTATAACATCCTAGGAAAAGCAAAGTAGTGACAGAAAGCAGATCTGCAGTTGTCTGGGGACCCAAGAAAGCAGAGGTAGACATCATAAGGGGATAAGGAAACTTTTGGGGGGTGATGGTATATTAATTATCTTGATCATGGTTATAGTTTCAAGACTGATAAGTTTTAAATATACCAAAACTCATCAAACTGCACACTTTAGGGGCACCTGGGTGGCTCAGCGGGTTAAAGCCTCTGCCTTCAGCCCAGGACATGATCCCAGGGTCCTGGGATCGAGCCCCACATCGGACTCTGCTCAGTGCAGAGCCTGCTTCTCTCTCTCTCTCTCTCTCTCTCTCTCTCTCTCTGCCTGCCTCTCTGCCTACTTGTGTTCTCTGTCAAATAAATAAATAAAATCTTTAAAAAAAACTGTACACTTTAAATACATAAAATTCATTGCTCATCAATTATACTTCACAAAACCTGAAAAATCGTATAGTCAAAAAACTCTTTTAAAGAAAGAAAATCGGGGCACCTGGGTGGCTCAGTGGGTTAAAGCCTCTGCCTTCGGCTCAGGTCATGATCCCAGGGTCCTGAGATCGAGCCCCGCATCGGGCTCTCTGCTCAGCAGGGAACCTGTTTCCCCCTTTCTCTCTGCCTGCTTCTCTGCCTACTTGTGATCTCTGTATGTCAAATAAATAAATAAAATCTTAAAAAAAAAAAAAATCAGTGGCTTCCCAGTACCCTTAGGAAAAAACAAAACAAAACAAAAATTATTGCCATCGAAGTTCTAATTGTGGAATTTCAGTACCATCCCTGGGGAAGGGGATGGATATGGACGGCAATTATGAAATGCCAGGTAACTAATGATGGTGATAACAGTAGTAGTAATAGTAGTAATAATAAAACTCCTTTTTCTTGAGCATCTAGGAATTTTACATATGCCTTAATTAGGATTCTGCCCAGAAAGAAGAACTAGAGACAAGTACTAGTTGCAGGTAATTTATTTGGAATGTGCTCCCAGGGATTTAATGTAAGATCCTAGAGTAAAACAGAAAAGATGGAGCCATCCCAAGGGTGCATTGCCAACTAAGAGCACTGCTATTAGCACCTTGGGGTAGAACCTACCAAAACCATCTGAGGATTGTCTAGAATGCCTCTCAACATGGTCCACCCAAGGATTGTGCTGAGAAGGATTTATCCATTGGCTTCTATGCCCCATTAATTAGGATTAGCCCGGGGGGCATCAGATCCTCTTGCATTCAGAACAGGTTTCCACCAGTGTCCTGTAACCTGGTTTTGGAAAAGCTCCAGGACAGAATGCAGAAAAAAATGCGAGAAGAATTGAAGCCCTCACTAAGCTGTTTTCTGCAGCTTCAGCTAGACTCTAAGGGAAGTCTGAGAGGATGTGGTAAGGCAATAGTGATACCAGAACATCCCTTGCATTGCTCAGATCTGTCTATGTTCTATATTAGATCCCATTTATCATGCTGTCTTCAAGGTGATGGCTGGCAACAATCTTGATGAAAGACTCAATGGTACTCATAATTCTTTGCAGGATGTTATGTTGCTCATATGTCTTTTCTGTCCTATAGTATGCTATACTCAGCCATATGGATGATTTTCATTAACACTAAAAGAAGCCAGACCAAAGGAGCATATACTGTACGATTTAACATATATAAAATAAAACACAGGCAAAATATTCGCTGAGGGGCACTTGGGTGGCTCAGTTGTTAATCAGCTGCCTTCGACTTGGGTCATTATCCTAGGGACCTGGGATCAAGCCCTGCATCCAGCTCCCTGCTCAGCAGGAAGTCTGCTTCTCCCTCTCCCACTCCCCCCTGCTTGCCTTCCCTCTCTCACTGTGTCCCTCTCTGTCAAATGAATGAATAAAATTTTTAAAAAATTCTGTTGAAAGTCAGGATAGCAGCTCCACTTCATGGAGGAGGAGCAGTGTCTGAAAGAAGGTAAGAGGAGGTTCTGGATGCTGGTAAGATTTTTTTTTTTAAGATTTTATTTATTTATTTGACAAATATCACAAGTAGGCAGAGAGGCAGACAGAGGAGGTGGGGAAGAAGGGTCCCCGCTGAGCAGAGAGCCCAATGTGGGCCTCCATCCCTCAACCCTGGGATCATGACCTGAGCCGAAGGCAGAGGCTTTAACCCACGAGCCATCCCCGTAAGATAGTTTTTTGATCTGGATCTGGGTTCTTGGTCCATAGGTATCTTAAATTTGTAAAAATTCATTAATTGGGATACCTATACTTTCCTGCATGTGTATTATACTCCCAACATAATTTTTTAAATGGGAAGTAGCCTGAGCCAAATCTCTTTTTCTTCTGAGAAACCAACTAACAGTAAACACTAGATGTGTCTGGACAGTTCAGTCACTTAAGTGTCTGAGTCTTGATCTCTGGGTGGTGACTTTGGCCCTGTGTTGGGTTCCGTGTTGGGTAAAGAACCTATTAAAAAAAAAAAAGGAAAGTAAACACTATTGCTAACCATTAAGATTTCTGGATTTGCAGCTCATGCTCATTAAGAACATGGGCTCTGGCAATTAAAAAACTGTTCTGCCGGGGCGCCTGGGTGGCTCAGTGGGTTAAAGCCTCTGCCTTCAGCTCAGGTCATGATCTCAGGGTCCTGGGATCGAGCCCCGCATCGGGCTCTCTGCTCAGCAGGGAGCCTGCTTCCCCCTCTCTCTCTGCCTGCCTCTCTGCCTACTTGTGATCTCTCTCTGTCAAATTAATAAATAAAATCTTTAAAAAAAAAAAAAACTGTTCTGCCACTCTCTGTGTGCCATTGCCCAAGTTATTTAAACTGGTTAAGATTCAGTTCCATTGTATAATGGAAAACACAATAGAACCTATTATATAGGTTGGTGTGCTAATTAAAGTAACATACATAAAGTAGCCAGCACTGTAGCTGATATACATTAACTACTCAGTAAACAATAACTGTTATAAGTAATATTAGTTTTTGTCTTTCTATCTTTATCAAGTTTTCAAGTTTTCAGCAGTGAACATGGACATGGTCTGCAGGTGCAAGGATGTTCCTTGTAGTATTGTTTGAAATCTCAAAGAAAAAAACTGGAGACAAGCTAAATATGCATCTACTGGACAATGGGCAAATCAACTGTGATATAGTCATAATACAGAATAGCACAAAGCAGTCACAGTGAATCAGTTAAAGCTACAGAGATAGATGTGGATAAAAGAAAATGTTGCAGGCGCCTGGGTGGCTCACTTGGTTAAGCAACCGCCTTCAGCTCAGGTCATCCTGGAGTCTTGGGATCGAGTTCCACATCAGGCTCCCTGCTCGGCAGGGAGTCTGGCTCCACTGAACTCTCTCTTCTCATGCTCTCTCTCTCTCATTCTCTCTCTCTCAAATAAATAAAATCTTAAAAAAAAAAGTGGGGGGGGGGTGTGTTGAGAGGGGCACCTGGATGGCTCAGTTAGTTAATCATCTGCTTTTGGCTCAGGTCATGATCCTGGGGTCTTGGGATCAAATCCCACATTGAGCCTCACATTGGGCTCTCTGCTCAGCAGGGAGACTGCTTCTCCCTTTCTGTCTGCTGCTCCCCCTGCTTGTGCTCTTTCTCTCTGTTAAATAAATAAATAAATCTTAAAAACAAAAGTTAATAGTTTTAGGTTATTTAATTTAAAGGATATGTGTAAATACATACTTTTATATCCATAGTCTATACCTCGAAGAATACGTAAGCTTTCCTCTGTAGTGCAAAAATAGTGCAGTTGAATAGTGTGTGATAGAGAAACTGATTTCACACTGTATACTCTTTCCGGCTATTGGATTTTCCCTTCAATATAGACTCTACTGTAAAAACACCACTATCAAAAAAGAGAATTTCTTTTAAAAGCCAAGATCTTGGGGAACCTGGCTGGCTCAGTCAGTTGAGCATTGGCTCTTGATTTCAGCTCTTGTCCTGATCTCAGGGTTGTGGCATCTAGTCCTGTGCTGAGCTCCATATTCTGTGGAGTCGGCTTGAGATTCTCTTTCCCTCTTCCTCTGCCCCTTTCCCCATTCTCACTCTCTCTCAAATAAATAAATCAATATTTTTAAAAACCTTAAGATTGGGATACCTGGGTGGCTCAGTCAGTTAGCATCTCCCTTGGGCTGATACCATGATCCTAGTGTCCTGGGATTGAGCCCTGTGTCTGGCTCCCCTGCTCAGGGGGTAGTCCACTTCTCCCTCTCTCGCTGCCCCTCAACTCCTGCTCTCTCCCCCTCTCTCTCTCTCTCTCAAATAAATAAATTTAAAAAAACCCCAAAACCCTAAGATCTCAAAAAGTTTTGGTGAATCACTGAAACCCGGTTCTACCTAACGCAGTTTAAAATCACAGGTGATGGTGGTTGGACTGGATGACATCACCGCAGTTTCAAATTCCACAGTTTCAAATTCTGAGAGCGCTCCCTTCTTTGACAGATGGGAATGGCTCTACAAACCTGGCCATTTTGACTGGGCTGAGAACCAAGTCTGATTCATTAGCCAAAATGAATCGGACCAATCAGAGAACAATATGCAAGTAAGCGACTGACTGTCCAGAGCTTGATCACTGTTGCTTTGAACTTCGCAGTTTAGAGTGCTGCCACCTGCAGGCCACATTTCTCAACAGCCTGTCCCTGGAAATAAACTAGGGGGATTCTTCTCTCAGTTGAGTTTTCTCTGTAGGGCTCTGGATTGGAGAAAGAGTGATAAAAATTTCTCCCTTTCTCCTTTCCCTTGAAGCTCACTACTCTGCCACAAACCCAAACTTGTGACAGTAGTTCCCAGGAATGGGAACTGTGGCATCAGACTGTCTGCCTTTACGCTGGGTCAATCAAATACCTCTTCTATACCTCAGTTCTCTCATCTATAAAATGGTGATGATAAGAGCTCTTCTGTATAGTTGTGAAGATTGAATCAGATCATGTAAACCACTTAGCACAATGGCTGGCACAGAGTGAGCAGAAAAAAATATCAATAGTTGCTAGGCAGAGCTTCAGAAGTTTCTCCTATTCTAAACTGACAAATAGTACCTTGACACAAAACAGTGCAGTGGGAAGACCTTTGGCACATGGCTCTACCGCTTCTGGCCTGTGACCTTGGGCAAGTGTTCTCACCTCTCCGAACCTTACCTGACCTCACAGGTGGTTTTGGATATTACATGAAATCATCTATATAAAGCACCAATCACAGTACTTGGCATAGAGTGGACAGTTAAATGGAGTGACAATGGAGTGATGATTAACACAGGATTAGTTACCAAGTATAGGCCAAGGTTGAACAGCTCAGACCACAAACATGCAGGCCACAGGCAGTCACTAACCAACAGATATTTTTGTCTGGCCCTCAGTGTTTTATAATTTTTAAATTAGTTTCTAGTATTAAAAGCTGAAATTCCACATTTAAGGCCAGATTCTTAACTTCTTTTAAAATGAGAAGGTTTGACAATGTATTATACCAGATCTACAAGGAAGAGGGCATATAAGAGGGAGACCTAATTTCTTCCAAAGGAGCCAAATAATGCTCCCTGAAGAAGTGGTGTTAAAAGCTGAGACATTAAGATTAAATAGAGGCTAGCCAGATAAAGAGAGAGGGGACAATGCTCCAAGTGGAGGGACTGCCATGTCCAAAGGCGTTGAATCGGGGAGATTAGTGCCTCCAGGAAACATCAGGAAAGCTCACTGGCTGGAGAACAGTGAGCAAGGAGAAGGTGGGAAGACGGAAAGGCTCTAGCAGGCACCTTAAGGATTTTGGACTTCATTGAGAGGACCAATGTAGCTGGAAGCTGGGAGGTAGCCAGTTGGAGGCTAGATGGCCAGAATGGAGAAGGTCAGGGGTCAACAGTTAGCAGCTGAAAAAACAGAAAAGTACTAGGGCAGAATACGATCTGGTCTGACAAAGGGCAGACTTTATAAGAATCAAGTTGAGGTGGATACTGGGGGAATATCTTATGTTCATTTCAATTGTGGAAAAATGGGAAGAATAAAGATTTGGCAAAAGGACATATTAAAAACAAGACACAGAGCTAGATTCACAATACCTATCTCTAATTTGTTGCTTTTCTTACTACACTAGCTTTCTCAAGGTGAATAAACTCAGCACCAAAACTATGTTGCTAATAATAATATCTCCTATTTATTGAGAGCTTGTTAAATGTTAGGCTCTATGTATATGTGCATTATTAGCTTGTTAGTTCGCTCAGTTAACAAATACAGTCCACCCAAAACATTATATACCAAGGCACTGGGCACACAAGAATAAATGAGACAGATACCATCCTTGTCCTATGGGAGTTCACAATCCAGAAAGGAAATGAGTAGTTGAGGAAGTAATTATAGAGGGTAATTGGCAGGTACTTTAGGGAGAGTATAATAGTGAACCCAACCTACCATGGGTGGCAGGAAAAGCTTTTTGGAAGAAGGGACAGCCAAGCTGAAAAAGTAGAAGTAAAACAAGGAAAGAAAAAGAGAAGGCATTACCTGGAAAATACTTCTTCCCATAACCTGATGAGATAGAAGATATGGTTATTCTCTTTTCACAGATGAGAAAACTGCTGTTCTTAGAGATTAAGTCGCTGATCCACTAGATAGTGCTAGGGCAATGGCGTAAGTCTGGATTTACCTAGACCAAAGCTCATTTTCGTGGCTGTTAAGCTACATATTTCTATTAGCTTGTCCTTTCCTTCCAATGGTCATATGAGTGGAATGGCTTGTTAACTGAGATGTCTGCAATGCAGGAAGTTGAAATCATGGCTTACAAACCATTCAAGCATGTCTGTGTCAGGGGTTGGCTGTCAATTTTGGAATGGCATCTATTTAGTGACACAGCTGTGCACTAATGCCTGAATGGATGTTTAGCTCAACTGGACATGATTCAACAGCTAGTACTGAGCGCCTACTGTGTGCCCGGCAAGGGGCCAGGCACTGTCAGAATGACAGAGATGATGAGTTCCTAAGTTCCTAAGTATGAGGATAAAGATGGTGTTTATCGCTAACAAATGAAACAATAACAAAGCCGTAATCCTGGCAGTTAGAAACTGTAGGTAACTTGAAATAGCTACCAGATTCTGAGCATCAACCAGGTGCCAAGCACTGCATGATACCTAAATGAAAATAAAAATGATCATGATCATAACTAAAAACTGGAAGCGCATACTGTGTTGAGCAGTTCACACGTATTATCTGATTCTTTCAACCCATGTTTATTCTATAATGTTAGTATCATAGGATTAGTGACCGTCATTATCAGTATGATAGGTAATATTGCCTATTTTACAGATGAGGAAATGGATGCAGAGATTTTGTCTAAGATGAGGAGCAAAGACGTAGAAGAGCTATAATTCAAACCCAGGTCTGCCTGACTCTAAAATTGGGGCGGCGGGGGGGGGGTGTCGTTCCTGGGTGGCTCAGTTGATTAAGTGTCTGACTCTTGATCTCAGCTCAGGTCTTGATCTCAGGATCTTGATCTCAGGGTCATGATTTCAACACCCATGCCACGCTCCTTAAAAAAATAAATAAATAAATAAAATAAAACAAAATAAAATAGATATAAATAAAATAAAATTTGGACTCTAGCCCATTGCACCATACTATCTCTGCAAAGCTTATAAAAACTCAGAGGAATTTTGTATGATCTGCATGGACAAGCATACATCCAGATAGAGGAAATAAATGTCAGTGCTTTTAAAACCCTCCAGGGAGGGGCACCTGGGTGACTCAGTGGCTTGAGCCTCTGCCTTCAGCTCAGGTCATGATTTTAGGGTCCTGGGATCGAGCCCCACATTGGGCTCTCTGCTCAGCAGGGAGCCTGTTCCCCCCAACATCTGCCTGCCTCTCTGCTAATTTGTGATTTCTCTTTCTGTCAAATAAATAAATAAAATCTTAAAAAAATAAATAAAATAAAGGAAGAGATAATTATTAAAAAAAAAGAGAGAGAAAAGAAAACCAAAAACCCTCCAGAGAAATAGAGAAACAGGCAAAAACAACAAGAAATAATAGCAAAGTATCAATTAGTTAGACACTAGTTAATTCCTAAAACAGAGAACCTACCCAAAATATTCATAAACTATTCTTTTTTTTTTTAAAGATTTTATTTATTTATTTGATAGTCAGAGATCACAAGTAGGCAGTGAGGCAGGCAGAAGCAGGCTCCCTGCTAAGTAGAGAGCCCGATGTGTGGCTCGATCCCGTGTGGCTCGATCCCATGACCCTGAGATCATGACCTGAGCTGAAGGCAGAGGCTTAACCCACTGAGTCACCCAGGTGCCCCTTCATAAACTATTCTTTTTCTGTCATTTAATTCTACTTAAACTTGCTGGTAAATTACCTTTAATTAGAAACTAAAGCTCAGAATTTTTGGTATCAAGATACACTTCCTTTAATTCTTACTTTATATCAATGTAAAAAGAAAAGAAAACAAAACAAAACAAAACTTCAAAGAAGCCAGTGTCAAGCAAATAAGTGACCCCATTAAGTATGGGATACAAGTTGCACTTAGCAAATTGGAAGAAAAAAGTCCCCAGCAGGAGGCAGCCATCAGCCCTGAGCCATGTTAGCACTCTGTCTGTGGTCAGGGAGGTATGTAGCCTTATTCCAGATGTTCAGATATGGCCACAGGAGAAATCTGTGTAGTTAAAGAAGTGTCCAGAATTGGCTCTGTGACACATGGACTGGGAAGATCACTGCTGTGTTCAAACATATGGATATTTTCTTTCCCTCTGTTTGTTTACCCTCTGTCTCAACATAAAAATGCAAGAAAAGAAACTAGTCTTTATCAAGTGCCACTTTGTATATTGTATATTATTGTCTCAACAGTTCATTTAGTACTGTAGAAATGAGTTCAGAGAGGTAGAACTTCTATTATGGCAACTATAAAAGTTACTTATTATAATTATCTTGTTACTAAATAATAACTATAGCTTCCATTTATTGAGTGCATGGGATGTGCCAGGCACTGTGAAGGGCACTTCTGCACTTCTCATCCATTACTTCATAACCTTGATGACGACCCTATGGTTTAGGGGCTATTACCCATTTTACAGAAAAAGAAACAGATGTTCAGGAGGTTAAACTACTTCTCAAGGCCACAGTAAGCCCACAGTGAGCAAGCAGCAGCATCTATTCATGTGTCTGCCTCCCCACCAATCCCTGTAAATTTCTTGAGAGCAAGCACTATGCCTTATCCATCTCTTATTTCTAGTCTCTAACACTGCCTGGCATGGAGTAGGCAGAATCCAGTAAACATTTGTCAACAAATGAAAAAGAAACAGTTTCCCAAGATAAGTGGTAGAGCCATCATTGGGATTTACACCTTCTGCTTTCAAGTCTAGTGTGCTTTCCATAATTAAATCCTGATTAATCACTCACATGCTTCTTTTACTCTGGAAATTTCTATTAGACACTTTCCATGTGAGTATGATAGAGCAATTCCACTTCTCAGTCTTTATCTTAAAGAAATACGAGCACATGTGTTTAAGGATGTATTACTAGGGTATGAATTGCTGGTATTTCAGAAAAAAAATTGAAAAACAAATGTCCATCAATGGAAGTATGATTAAATGGCATATCTATTCTATAGAATAGTGTGCAACTTTAAAAAGAGTAAAGGCAGTCAGAGAAGGACAAAAAACCATATGATTTCAGTCATATGTGGAGTTTAAGAAACAAAACAAGCAAAGGAGGGGAAAAAAAGAGAGAGAAAGATAAATCAAGATACAGACTCTTGGGGCACCTGGCTGGCTTGGTCAGAACAGAGTGTGATTCTTGATCTTGGGGTGGTGAGTCTGAGCCCCACGTTGGGTGTGGAGATTACAAAAAAAAAATCCCCAAAACCAAAAAACAAAAAAACGAGACTCTTAACTATTGAGAACAAACTGATGGTTACCAGAGGGGAGGGGAAATGGGTGAAATAAGTGACGGGGATTAAGGAGTCCACTTGTCGCGATGAGAACCAGGTGATGTATGGAAGTGTTGAATCACTATGTGCACACCTGAAACTTATATAACACTGTGTGTTAACTGGAAATAAAAAAATAAAAATAAAATAGAGTAAGGTAGACTTCTGATGGAGAAGAATGAACATAAGATTGTATTAAGTAGAATAAACAGGTTTCAGAATGTTAAGTATAGCTTAGTGTGCATACCAATAATACTGGCTTCAATATTTGTTATGTGCCTTGTTTTAGGCATTCTCCGAAGTGCAGATTCCCATATTTCACTGAAACTAAGATATTGTTTATCGAATGCTTATAATTACTTGGACCTGTGCTAAACCTTCTGATTTCAAAGATAAAGTCAATGGCTATAACTTCTTATAGATCTGATTTTCCTATCTATCCCCTCCCCTCCCAATCCCACTAAAACTTCAGTAAAGGATTGCATTAAAGCATGAAAAATGAGAGAGGGGACAATAAATACAACAGAATTTAGGATATGGAAAAGCAGATAAATGAGGGTTCCGACAGACCCAACAATGCTGAATCCTGGGCCAGGTGGGCTCAGTTGGAAGACCATGTGACTCTTGATCTTGGGGCTGTGAGTTCGAGCCCCACATTGGGTGCAGAAATTACTTAAAATCTTTTTAAAAAGATAAATAAGTAATAATATAAAATAATAAAAAATTAAAAAAGAAAATTTGAGCACCAGCCAAAGAAGTGCAATAGCTGAATAAAAGTTCCATAAGGAAAGATTATTTTAAAAAGAGTTGAGGAAATCATAAAATCATTTCGTGTAAGTTTCCAGATTATCCACTGTATGCCCAGCACAATGAATGATAATAGACCCACATTAAGTCTCACCACTATGAAATATCAGAACTCTGTAAATAAAGACAAGATTCTATAAGCTTCTACAGAAAAAGAAAACTGGCCCCATATAGATCAGGGATCAGAATGGCTCTGGTTGGGACGCCTGGGTGGCTCAGTTGGTTAAGCAGCTGCCTTCGGCTCAGGTCATGATCCCAGCGTCCTGGGATCGAGTCCCACATCGGGCTCCTTGCTCAGCAGGGAGCCTGCTTCTCCCTCTGCCTCTGCCTGCCATTCTGTCTGCCTGTGCTCACTCTCTCCCCCTCTCTCTCTCTGATAAAAAAAAAAAAAAAAAAAAAAGAATGGCTCTGGCTTTTCGACAGCAACATGGAAGTAGAAGCAAAGGGAGGAATGTCTTCAAAATTCTGAAAGATGATTTTCATCCTAGGATACTATGGCTGGTTAAACCATAGACACCATCATTAAGACATGTGGATAAAGACATAATCAAATACATGAGGGGTTAAAGTTTTTACCTCTTTTTAAAAATGTATTCATTTATTTTAGTAATCTTTGCACCCAACATGGGCTCAAACTCATAACCCCAAGATCAATAGTCAGCCAGGCATCCCCAAAATTTTTTACCTCTAATGCATCCTTTCATGAGAAGCTACTGGCAGATATAGTCCACCAAAACTAGAGGTCCAACAAAGATAAAAGTTATGGGATTTAATACACAGGAGAGCCAATGCAGGGGAGAAACAAAGGGAATTCCAAGAAGCAGGAAGGAACATTCTAGGATGAAAACTGTGCTCCAGATGTAGAGGGCTACCTATCCAGATGGGAGCACTCTAACTCAAGAGAGACATACTGAAGACAGTTGCATTCAAGAACTCTCAAAGTTGAAAGTGTAGAGCCCAGGTGAGTGTGGCTCTGATTCTTACCTTCATTCAGCTTGTCTGGAGCAGTTGGTGATGAAGATCAAATGCTCCCCAAACTGGTTAATAATGTAAGTGAAAAAGGGATAGCTTTGGGGCTAAAGATGCTATTTCCAGCCTCTGGCCACGCCAGTACCCTCCTGCCCCCAGAATCATCCTGAAGAGCCAGTCTCTGAAAGGAGATGGGCTTCCTGACATGGATTATCAGAGTACCAGACAGGAAACAGCGTCCAAAGGAACTGGGCCTGGTTTAAGTTACTGTAGAGACGGAGGGAGTCACCTTTCTAGGCTTTCCTTTCTTGAGTTACTCTTCACAGTTGAATCTGAAGGTCCTTAAAGGTCCTTTGGAATAAGAATTAACAATTAAATAGAATTAAATATCCCCTGTGCCACATGGAGGGATGATCAGAGGTGGGCAGGGAGACCTTCCTGTAGGAACCACCAACAGCAGATGACTGAGCTGTATATTGTAAACCAGATTATCTAGCTTCTTCTGTTACTTGATATCACTGGCATGAAAAGAGAGGCGGGGAGGAAGGAAACATTATAGAAGAAAAGGAAACTTAAGAGACATAAAAACCAAATGTAACATGTTGACCTCTTTTGGATCCTGACCCAAATGAACCAATCATGAAAGGACAATTAGGGAAATGTGAATAATAAGTGAGGATCACGTGATATTAACTGGTGTTAATTTTGTTACATATAATAATGGTATGCTCTTGTTTAAATATTAAGTTAGAGATACATGCTAAAAATATTTAAGCAAAGAATGGCATGCTATCTGGGATTTGTTTTAATATTCTCCAGGAGGGTGCCTGGGTGGTTTAGTTGGTTAAGCACCGGCATCTTGGATTGGGCTCAGGTCATGATCTCATGGTGGTGAGATGGAGCCTGGCATCTAGTTCTGCACTGGGCGTGGAGCCTGCTTAAGATTCTCTGTCTCCCTCTCCCTCTTCCCCTCCCCAGCCACTCACATGTGCTCACTCTCTCTCTCTCTCTCTCCCAAGAATAAAAAGTGTTGGGGGGACAGAGAGATGAAATAACATTGGTGAAGTTTTGGAAATTGCTGAAGCTTGGTGATTGGTAAATGGGGGTTTACTATACACTTCTTTCTTTTTTGGGGTATGTTTGTAAGTTTCCATGATATAATGCTCAAAAACAGGGGAACACAATCAGTGCAGAAAATTCATGAATACAGATAAGCAAAATGGAAAAAAATATTATGCATAATCCATAACATTTTGTAGCTCTCTCCACTGTATATACACACACATGTATCTATGTATTTTAAAATTGGGATCATACCTGATGTATTTAATATTCTTGTTTGCTACTTTATGTATCATGAGCGTTTCCCCATGGATTACATTTTCTACAACAGCATTCTACGTACACAGATTTATTCTACAGAGTTGTATAGTATTCTATGATGTAATTGTTTTCTACTATTACTGTACAATATATTGGTTCTTTTGAGGTGTTCCTTGAAATTATGAATAACACAGCAAAGGGTATCAGCCTTAATAGTTTTCCTGGAAAAATATCCTAAAAGAGGAATGGTTGAGTCAGATCTTAGTTTACTTATACAAATTAAAGGTGGAGGACTGGGACGCCTGGGTGGCTCAGTGGGTTAAGCTGCTGTCTTCAGCTCAGGTCATGATCTCAGGGTCCTGGGATCAAGCCCCAAATCGGGCTCTCTGCTCAGCAGGGAGCCTGCTTCCTCCTCTCTCTCTGCCTGCCTCTCTGCCTGCTTGTCATCTCTCTCTGTCAAATAAATAAATAAAATCTTTAAAATAAAATAAAGGTGGAGGACTCACTGTCCTCTCAACCACCTCCTGCTTTCATTCATTCCTATTCTTCAACTACTTCATTTTTGAAATTGTACTCATCTTTATTTTTTTAAGATTTTATTTATTTATTGGAGAGAGAGTGAGAGCATGAGGGGCTGGGGTAAGGCAGGGGCAAAGAGAGAAGCAGACTCTCTGTTGAGTGTTGAGTCTGACAAGGCCCCCATCCCCAGACTCCGAGATCATGACCTGAGCTGAAGGCAGGTTAACCCACTGAGCCACCCAGGCACCCCTGAAATTGTACTCATCTTTCAAGACCTACTTCTAACCCTGAAGATCTTATGAGGTATGTCCTCACTTCTCTAATTAGATTGCCAGTTCCTAGAAAGCAATAAAGAGGGGTCCAATTTTGCTTCCATCTGTAAGAGCTAATTTCCAAATGCCTGAAAATGATTTGCAGTTTTTGAATAGGGTTGCCAGGAATAGTGGTTCCTAAACCACAGATCTTCACATTCACCTAGAGAGATTAATAAGGGAAAAATAGAGATTCCTGGGTCCACATCCCCAAGATTCTAATAGGATATTTAGGTGATCATCAGATGTAGCCACTTTGAATCACTTTATTTACTTACTATTGCTTCTACATTCTCTTTATTGGATTATTCATTATATCTTCTTGTTTCTTCAAGTGTCATTTATTTGAGTTCCTTCAGTATTTGCATCCCAGGTGAACCATGTCCATAAAGATGTCTACAAATGCCGCTGAACTCCTTCTGTGTACAGAGTAGAGCTCTAAGTTCTTATCACATGAGCCTCCTTGGGCCTCAAGGAATAAATCACTCCCATGCTCCCAACTGACAGGTCTTATCTGGTTAAATGATCCTGTCCTTGTAGATATCTCCTAAGAATCTTGACACAGACAAGGTGTATCCATTACACTTACCTGTTCCTACTTTGGCCACCAATGTCGCTGCCCAGGGAGGCTCTTTGGGTTCTTGGCCTGGGTTGGGACTTCACCAACTCTGATGTCCTTGCCAGTTTGTGTCCACCTCAGAATAACAGAGCAATTCTTCAAGATCCACACTGTAACAAAGTGGAATATATTTCAAAAAAGGGTGCTAGAGACCCTATTCCTCCACCTTTTCACATTCTGTCATCTGGGCCCCATAGCAGCTCTGTTTGAGACTTGGAATAAAACAGGAAAACAGTTTGGTTTATTTTTTAAAAAATATTTTATGTATTTGACAGAGTGAGAGAGAGAGCACAAGCAGGGGGAGGGGGAGGCAGAGGGAGAAGCAGACTCCCTGCTGACTCAGTCCCAGGACTCAATCTCAGGACCCTGGGATCATGACCTGAGTTGAAGGCAGATGCTCAACCTACTGAGCCACCCTGGTGCCCCAGAAAACAGTTAATTTGCAGTCCCTTATTCTACAGGACTCAGACATAGGCAGGTCCTCAAGGGTAGGTAGGGGGACATTAAAGACTGTTTTCCCCCTGAAAGCTTTTCTGTTCCTCCCCATCAGTATTAGGTCACCAAATAAACTCATGCAAATGGTAGGAGCTCTACTGAGCACTGTTGAGTCTTAAGATACTTTTGAAGGCAAGCTTGGTTAAAATCCAGTTCTGTCTCTCACAGCTGTGACCATGACCATGTTTCTCCGAGAGCCTCATTTTTCTCACCAGTAAAATGAAGACAATAATATCTATCTTGAAATATTGTTGTTAGAGATTAAAACATGATAGTTTTTGTTTTTAGCATAGTGCCTACAACATAGTTAGTGCTTCATAAATGGGAGTGATGATTATTTCCTCTAGACCACCTACCTTTTCAGGTACATCTAATAAAGACTGACTTTCAGAAGTGGGCCCAATCTCTGGTCGGTCTGGGACCCACAACAGTATTTTGAGTGATTCCTTAAACACAGGACATACCTGGTACCAACAAATGAATATTATTTACTTCAAGGTTGTCATCACCTTGGAGGCAGCACGCTTATGCCCAGGAGGTTTCCACTCTTCAAACCATTACTGGGACGCCCAATTCAGAAAAAACTTCAGGGTCTATGACACAGGCTCTCTGGCAGCAAATCTTCTTGTTTGTTTGTTTGTTTTGAGTGAGAGGGAGTGAGTGGTGGGAGAGGGGGTGCATACAGAGGGAGAGAAAGAATCCTAAGCAGGCTCTGTGCCCAAGTGCCCAGCACAGAGCCCAATGTGGGGCTTGATCCCACAGTCCTATGATAATGACCCGAGATGAAATCAAAAGTTGGAGGCTTAACTGACTGCCCCACCGAGGTGCCCTGCAAATCTTCATCTTCCATAAAGACAAATTCCAATTTTGAAGTAATCAGAAGTGGGGTGCCTGGATGGTTCAGTTGGTTAAGCATCTGCCGTCAGCTCAAGTCATGATCCCAGGGTCCTGGGACTGACTCCCGAGTTGGGCTCCTTGCTCAGTGGGAAGTTTGTGCTTCTCCCTCTACCTGCTGTTTCCCCTGCTTTCTGTCAAATAAATAAGTTTTTTAAAAGTGGCACTGTTGAAACAAATATTTTTTTTAAAAGGCGGGGGGTGCCTGGGTGCCTCAGTCAGTTAGGTATCCAACTCTTGATTTCAGCTCAACTCATGATCTCAGAGTCATGAGATCAAGCCCTGCAAGGGGCTCCGAGCTGAGCATGGAGCCTTCTTAATTTTCTCTCACCCATGAGATCATAACTTGAGCTGAAATCAAGAGTCAGATGCTTAATCAACTGAGCCACCCAGGTGCCCCAGAAGATTTGATGATTCTTAATATTTACTTCCAAATTGCTTTCCAGTAGGTTTTTACTAATTTATAATGCCACTAGAAACACTTGAATAATACCTGTTTCACTACATCTTTAAAAGCACTTAGTATTTAAAAAAAAAAAAAAAACCTGAAAAGCACTTAGTATCACAATTTTAATAAATTAGGAGGAGGAAAAATATTCCATCCAAAACAATTTTGAGGTCTATTGGTTTGACTTCTCCCATCCCCCCCAAAATCCAAAAAATTATACGAATAGCAAAAATTTGTTAGTAAGTGTGTGATTTCTCAAAATAAGTACTTTGAAGGGAGCCATTTATTTAGATGTTTATCTTGATATATTTGTATGTTTTTTTTAAATTAATCTCATCACTTCACATTCACACCTCCAAGGAAAACATAGACATGATTTTAGTCAACCTGACAGAATGCCAGTGTGATGACTCATATCCTGTTCACCTCTAGAGTTCAGTGTTGGTTCTATATTGCCAGGCCCCACTTTGCTAAGGACTTGCTACTGCCTAAGGGCATTCTGGATGCTGGGTCCATCTCTCCTCTAAGGGGAGATTATCTTTTAAAGTGAAAGAAAACTAACCCCCTTTCATACTTTTATACCAGCTATACCAGCTAACAAGAAGGGCACAGACAGGGTAGAAAATTCTCGTCACCCTGACTCCCCTACTGAAGAAATTGATCTTTTTTTTTTTTTTTTAAAGATTTTATTTATTTATTTGAGAGAGAGAGAGAGTGGGAGCAGGGGAAGGAACAGAGAGAGAGGGACAAACAGACTCCTTGCTGAGCTCAGAGCCTATTATGGGGCTTGATCTCACAACCCTGAGATCATGACATGAACTAAAACCAAGAGTCGGAGGCTCAACCGACTAAGCCACCCAGGCACCCTATGTTTTGTTTTTGTTTTAATTATTGTTTTTAAGTTACACAAGCCATATATATTTATTGTAAAAAAAAAAAAAGGCAAAACAAGCTATAAAATATACCATTATTTCCAACACCAAGAAGTAGCTCATAACATTTTGAAGTATGTACTTTCATACCTTTTCCCCTATGTATATATGTTTTGTAAGTAATAGCATATCATACACATTGTTTTTAAACTTTTTTCTCACATAATAATAATTACAGGTTATATCTATAAATGGGACAGGTACAATTCCAAATATTCTTATGCATAACTCATTTAATCCTCATGATAACTATAAGGAAGTCAATATTAATATTCCCATTTACTGATAAGGAGACTGAGGCAGAGAAATTAAGTAATTTTCTTAAAGTCACAAGTTAATAAGTATCTGGAATATTTTCCCATGTCATTAAACTCATTACTACAATTTCTTTTGCATGACTGCAAGATATCTCATTTGTGAATAAAGTATCATTTATCCCACCTCCTTTTATGAGACATCTAGAGTATTTCCTTTTTGTAGGCTATACACATCACTAAGATGACCAGATTTAATAATTTTTTAAAAAGATTATTTATTTATTTGACAGAGCGAGAGACAGAAAAATAGGGAACACAAGCAGAGGGAGTGGGAGAGGGAGAAGAAGTCCTCCTGCTGAGCGGGGGGCCTAATGTGGGGCTTGATCCCAGGACCCCAAGATAATGACCTGAGCTGAAGGCAGATGCTTAATGACTGAGCCACCCAGGTACCCCTAAGATGACCAGCTTTAAACTACATCTTTGTGCACATCCCTAGTTATTTTCTTAGGCTAAACGCCCTCAGGAACAGTTGCATCAATTTTTATTTCCTCCCAAAAGGTGCTCCTTTCTCTATGTTCTCCGTGACACTGAATGTTGTAAATTTTACCTCAAAAGTGGTAGCGGTTTTAAAATTCATTTTACCAGTTCTGAGAAATAAGTTCAAGCACTAAAATATGAGTGATTTCTCTAGAGTGAAAAAGGCCAGGGTTTAACACCTCCCCCTTTCTATAATCTTCTCCTGTTTTTTACAGATGTTAAACCTTATGGCTTACACACCAAGTCATCTCAGAGGAATGAGGAGTGTTAACCTGGGACAAACCAGCTTACAGAGGCAAGATTCTTGTGGCATACAGCTCAGCATTCACTAATTCACTCACTCATTTATTCAATAAATATTTGAAAGGTCATTATATGAGTAGTACTAAGCTAGGCAAGGGTCATGGGGTTCACAGAAATAAAATAAAACATTGCTAAATAAAACCCTTAGCACATTACTTGATACTTGTTAAATGATCAAGAAATCAGTATTTATGCCAGGCACCATGCTAAATTCTCAGTGAGTGGGTTATTTCATTTAATCCCTACAACAACCTCTAGGAACTGGGTTCTTTTATCATTCCCATTTTGCAGATAAGGAAACTAAGGCCTAGAGAGGGCTACCCAGCTTGAGCAACATACTTATGTGGGAATTCACATTTGAACTCAAGATTATAGAGTTTTAACCGTTATGTTATACTATAAAACCCAGTTCTTCCCTGTAAGAAGCATACAGTCGTGTTAATAATACTGAAACAGAAAACAGTTAACAAGTATTAAGCACTCAAGTGCCAAGCAGTTCATTACGTCTTTATGCATAAGATCATGTAATTCATATGACAATTCTATGAGGAATCCTTCCGTCTATGAATCCTGTTTTACAGATAAGAAAATAGACATTCTGAGAGTTTAACTAACTTGGCCAAGACACTACTAAATGGTAGCACCAGAAGCCAAGATACATAAAGAATTACTATAGGGAGGGGTGCCTGGGTGGCTCAGTGGGTTAAGCCTCTGCCTTCAGGTCAGGTCATGATCTCAGGGTCCTGGGATCGAGCCCCACATCAGGCTCTCTGCTCAGCAGGGAGCCTGCTTCCTCCTCTCTCTCTCCCCGCCTCTCTGTCTATTTGTGATCTCTCTCTGTCAAATAAATAAATAAAAATCTTTAAAAAAAAAAAAAGAATTACTATAGGGAGAACATTGTGAATTGTGAAACAAGTGATGCTACTTACTTGCCATCTAACGTCAGAAGTCAGAGGAAAGAGACTTTGTGACCTTCTTGTGGTCCAGGACAGAAAGGGAAAATCCTGGCAGCCGTCAGGCCCTGTGTTGAAAGCCTTTACGCAGGTTAGTTCACCGGATCTTCTACGTGATGAAGGTAGTCTCCGTTTGACAGATGAGGAAATAGATCTCCGGGGTGGTGCAATACGTGCAAGGTCACACAGCTAGTGAATGGCATGGCTAGAACTGGAACCTAGCTGTCACTCCAGCCTGAGCCCTTAACCACTCTTTTACATGCTTTCCATTGTTTGATCCTGTTTGTTTGTTTGTTTAAAGATTTTATTTATTTATTTGACAGAGATCACAAGTAGGCAGACAGGCAGGCAGAGAGAGAGAGAGGAGGAAGCAGGCTCCCCACGGAGCAGAGAGCCCGATTCGGGGCTCAATCCCAGGACCCTGAGATCATGACCTGAGCTAAAGGCAGAGGCTTTAACCTACTGAGCCACCCAGGTGCCCCTGTTTGTTTGTTTTGATCCCGCTTCTTGATTGTGCAGAGAAGAGTGGGGAACCAAAGAGGAAAGGGTATTAAGAAAGATAATACAGGGGTGCCTGGGTGGCTCAGTGGATTGAGCTTCTGCCTTTGGATCAGGTCATGATCTCAGGGTCCTGGGATCAAGAGCGGCATCAGGCTCTCTGCTCAGTGGGGAGCCTGCTTCCCACCCCCCTGCCCGCCTCTCTGCCTACTTGGTGATCTCTGTCTAATAAATGAATAAAATTTAAAAAAAGGAAAAGAAAGAAAGAAAGATAATACATATGCAAGAGTGTTAAGGTATATCCAAGGAAAAGGAAGCAGACCTGCTTGGTCATTCATCTGGGGAAGGAGATCTTTGTTCATTTAACTTTTATGACTATATAAACTGTATAAAATGTCTGTTTCTGCCACTATAAATGGGAGCTATTAAAGACAGGGACTGTATCATAGCCATTGTTGTAATGCAGCATCTAGCATAGCGCTTAGCTTGTAGTTCCAGCAGAGGTTGGAAAAACAGGGTGTGGTCACTGCATAGATCTCTGCATGGCAATTAAGGTAGTCCACAATTCAAATATCCCAAACAAAATAATAGGCACTCAAATCCAACAGGGTATTTAAAAGATAATATCATGATGCTTTGGAGTGATCCCAGGAATACAAGGATGGCCCAATAGCAGAAAGTCTGTCAATATAATTCATCACATGGACAGACCAAAGGGTAAAAATCATGTAATTTTTCATCATACTTAACAGAGACATTTGGTGCAAAAGCATTAAAAACAGGACAATGGGGCGTCTGGGTGGCTCAGTTGGTTGAGTGACTGCCTTTGGCTCAGGTCATGATCCCGGAGTCCCGGGATGGAGTCGTGCATGGGGCTCCCAGCTCCACGGGGAGCCTGCTTCTCCCTCTGACTTTCTCTCCTTTCATGCTCTTTCTCACTGTCTCTCTCTCAAATAAATAAATAAAATCTTAAAAAAATAATAAAATTAGGATGATGTAGTGGCTGCTCATTATGACCATGAGTGTTGGCTAGAGTACTGAAGAGTCTGGCCAATTCTTTCAGACAAGAAAAAAGTGAAAGAGGTATGTACTCTTTCTGCTTGCCACTCTTGCCAATGATATGACAGTCTGTATGAAAAACACAAGATAATCAGCAAGCAAACTCTCAAAACTATAGAAGACTTATCTTAAAAAAACTCAGGGTGCCTAGGTGGCTCAGTTGCTTGGGTGACTGCTTTCAGCTCGGGTCATGATCCTGGAGTCCTGGGATCAAATCCCACATCAGGCTCCCTGCCCGGGAGGGAGTCTGCTTCTCTCGCTGACCTCTCTCCTCTCATGCTCTCTCTCTCTAATAAATAAATAAGAAAGATATTTTTAAAAAATCAATAGTTTTCTTTTATACCAGGAGTATTTGCCTTAAAAATGTAATAAATAGATAACATGATCTATAATGGCAAATAAGCTAGTCTATGGAGAGGATCAGCAAACTTTTTCTGTAAAGAGCCAGATAGCAAATAGTTTCTGCTTTATGGGCCGTGTGATCTCTGTGGTGGCCACTCAGTTCTGTCAATACAGTACAAAAGCAGTCATAGACAACATTTAAATGAATGTGGATATTCCAATAAAACTTTATTTACAAAACCAGACAGCAAGCTGACCTGCACAGGTGTAGTTTGCTGACTCCTGGTCTACAGAAATTGGCCTAAAAGCAATGCCCAAGAAGTTTACTAAAAATTTTCTTCAGGGGTTCCTGGGTGGCACCGTCGGTTGGGCATCTGACTTTTGGTTTTGGCTTGGATTATGGTCTCAGAGTTTTGGGAGCATAGGATCGAGCCCCATGTGGGGCTCTGCATTCAGTGTGGAGTCTGCCTGGGGCTCTCGCTCCCTCTGCCTCCCCTCCTCCACCTCTCCCCGCCACTCACTCTCTCTCTCTCTCTCAAAGAAATAAATCTTAAAAAAATTTTTTTCAACTCTATTCAGAGACATGAAAACCTGAATAAATGTCATAATTGGGAAAACCTTAGCAGCCTAAAGATTTTATTCATTTGTTTAACAAATATTCAGAGTGACTAACAAAGGTTAGTTTTGAGTGCTAGGGACACAGCAGAAAACAAAACAAAGCACTTTTCCTCATGAATCTTACATTCTAGAAGAGAAGCAGTAAGTAAATAATCTGAAGTTGGATAGTAATAAATGCTATGGAAAAATTAAATAAGAGAGTGAGGGTGAGCTACTGTGCTACTTAGGATAGTCAGGGCAGGCTTCTCTGACATTTTAGCAGAGACCTAAAAGAGGTGAAGGAAACCTGCCACAGTGAATTATGGGGAGGGTTTCATGCAAAGATGTCAGTTCTCCCCTAAATTAATCTATATATATTCAATGAAACTTCAATAAAAATTCTAGTAGTAATGGTGAGAAACGGAAACTTATTCTAAAATGAGTATGGAAGAAATAAAAATAAAAATGATACAATAAAAAAATAAACTGAATATGATAGAATAAAGGTCTACGAAAGCCGAAAGCTAAGTCTATTTTGAGAGGGAAATAAAAGTCAGGCTACCTGTCCTACTGGTAGAACTGGCCCTACTACAAAGCCTCAGTAATAAAAAACATTGTGTTGCTGGCACTGAAATGAAGAAAAAGACCAATGGAATAGAATGGAGAGTTTAGAAAGAAAGTATAGACAGGGGAACTTAATATATGAAAAAGGTGGCTCACAAAGCATTAGAAAGACGATTTTTCAATGGTGATAGAAAAACGAATTCACTGTATGGAGGAAAAAAATCTGGATTTTCACTTGAAATTATGTTAAAGGTAGATTCTATTTTTCAATGGTGATAGAAAAATGAATTCACTGTATGAAGGAAAAAAATCTGGATTTTCACTTGAAATTATGTTAAAGGTAGATTCCGATGAAAGACTTGAGTGTCAGAAATTTAAACTATAAAGCTAACAAAGAAAAACTGTTACCTCTGGGTAGATAAAGACTTCTTAAATGAGATTCCAAATCATAAGGTCAAAATTTAGGGCATATGCTTAACTAACAATATCACATCACAGACAAAGTTAACAGGAAGGTGACAGACTGGGAGAAGGAACTGTGATGTTTAAAACAAACACGGAATGTCTAGAATATACATGTAATTTCTACCAACCAACAAGAGAGGAAACCAAATAGAAAAACAGGCAAAGGATATAGGTACCTTTGTTTCACAGTAAGTTTCACACTGTATAGACTAAGAAGTCTATTCAAGGTGATATATAAAAGGCATATTTATTTATTTAAAAAAATTTTTAAAAGTATTTATTATTTTAAAGATTTTGTTTATTTATTTATTTATTTAGTTAGTTAGTTATTTGACAGAGATCATAAGTAGGCAGAGAGGCAGGCAGAGAAAGAGGAGGAAGCAGGCTCTCTGTGGAGCAGAGAGCCTGATACAGGGCTCTATCGCAGGACCCTGGGATCATGATCCGAGCTGAAGGTAGAGGCTTTAACTCATTGAGCCACCCAGGCGCCCCAAAATTTTTTATTTTTTTATTAACATATAATGTGTTATTAGCCCCAGAGGTACAGATTTGTGAATCGCCAGGTTTACACACTTCACAGCACTCACCATAGCACACACCTTCCCCAGTGTCCATAACCCCACCCCCCTCTCCCTAACCCCCTCCTCTGGCAACCTTCAGTTTGTTGTTGTGAGATTAAGAGTTTCTTATGGTTTGTCTCCCTCTCGATCCCATCTTGTTTCATTTATTCTTTTCCTACCCCTAAATCCCCCACGTTGCCTCTTAACTTCCTCATATCAGGGAGATCATACGATAATTGCCTTTCTCTGACTTATTTTGCTCAGCATAATACCCTCTAGTTCCATCCATGTTGCCGCAAATGGTAAGATTTCATTTCTTTTGATGGCTGCATAGTATTCCACTGTGTGTGTGTGTGTGTGTGTGTGTGTGTGCGCGCACCACATCTTCTTTATCCGTTCATCTGTTGATGGACATGTAGGTTCTTTCCATAGTTTGGCTATTGCGGACATTGCTGCTATAAACATTCGGGTGCACATGCCTAAAAGGCATATTTAAAAAGGCCCGAATTTGATTATAACCGAGAAATGCAAATCAAAACAGCCAAGAGCTGCCACCTGACATCCTCCAAACTGGTACAGGTTATAAGGAGGATGTGGGTATGAGTTCTTATGCACTGGTAATAGGAATGTGAAATAGCACAGCCCTTCTGAAAAGATACCTGTCAATGTTTGGCAGATCGAGCATGCCCACAGGTAGGTGTTTCAGAGGAATATTCCACCTCAGTCTGTACATTCGCTTATTGTAGTACTTTTTATGGTAATAGAGAGTTGAGGGCAATATAGGTTTCCATCCTCAAGGGACTGAATGGGTAAAAAGCATGGATGGAGGCAAAGTGGAGATGTGTCTGGCTTCCAGAGCAAGACAGTGGAAATTCAGGCTCCACCATTTACTAATTCTGACTTTGAACAACAGAAATAGAAAATTCGAGCAAGTTCTCTGTGTCTTCCTCTCATCAGTAAAATGGGAGTTAATAATATCTACCTCAGGGCTATTGGAAGAAGTATGTGAGTTAAAACATTTAAAGCACCTGCCGGAGTTAAGCACTACTCGAGTATTAATATTCCTATTAGTATGAAAGCACATGTAAGTTAGAAGTTTGGAGGTAAGGTTTTTTTTTTTTTTAAGATTTTATTTATTAACTTGACAGAGACAGTGAGAGAGGGAACACAAAAGAGGAAGTGGGAGAGGGAGAAGCACGCTCCCCGCCAAGCAGGGAGCCCAATGCGGGGCTCCATGCAAGGCTTGATGCAGGGTTCGATCCCAGGACCCTGAGACCATGAACTGACCCGAGCCAAAGGCACATGCTTAACGACTGAGCCACCCAGGCACCCCGAGGTGGGTTTATATATGGCAACAAGAGCATATCACAAAAGCAATGTTAATTTTTAGAAAGTGAAAAAAAAAAAAAGAGGCAACATGTATAGCACAGTGTCATTTGTGTGAAGTAAATATGTGCATATAACTCCACATATTACCAGGCAGACAAAAGAGACATACATTTAACATATATCAAAATGGGAGGAAAGTGGGAGTGAGTAGAGTTTAGGAATAAAGGGGAAGAGTACAAAACAAGAAGGGGCCTTGCCTGAATCATTATGCTAATATGCCTGTGAAGAAAGGAACAGGATTTACCCATTTATGCAATCCGCAACTGAGGGGGTGGGGGAAGCTATCTTGAAAACATTCAGGGGAAAGCCAAGAACAGGTTCCCAGAGCCAGAGAAATAACCAGCTCCCCAACTTGGAAGCCACCCCATCTTAGAATTTATCATCATGTGAGATAATTCCATTCTTACTGTTTAAGGCAGCTTGGGATGGCTTTTCTTTTTTTGGGGGGGGGTGGCTTTTCTGTTACTTGTAGCCCAAAATATCCTAACAGAATATTCGTATCATCTTTTAAGTAATGCCAAAGACAACTGATTTGTCCAATGTAGCTCAACAGGGGTGTGATGTAAGTGGATATCCCAGAAAAAAATGAAAATTCTGAATAACCTAAAATTTTTTAGCAAACCAAACTCTCTCCAGTGTATTAAAAACTCTGGAAGTATTAAAATGAGCTACAATCGATCCCACAAAGAACTGTTACTTAAAAAAACAAAAAATATTGGGGCATCTGGGTGGCTCTGTTGGTTAAGTCTCTGACTTTGGTTCAGGTCTTGATCTTGGGGCTCTGGGATTGAGGCCCCTAGGCTCCCTGCTCAGTAGGGGGTCTGCTTCTCCCTCTCCCTCTGTCCCTCCCTCTAGCTCATGCACTCTCTCAAAAAAAAAAAAAATAAAAATCTTTAAAAAAAGAAAAAGAAAATTTGGGCACCTAACTGGCTCAGTCGGTAGAGTGTACGGCTCTTGCTCTTGGGGTCATGAATTCAAGCCCCACATTAAGCATAGAGCTTACATAAAAAAATAAAAGAAAAAAAAAGAAAATTCAAACTAGTTACCATTTATCATCAAATGGGAAAAACAAGTTTTCATAGTCATACCCAGTTTTGGCAACATTTTTGGGAATCTCATTTACAGCTGGTGGGAGTGAAAACTGGGACATTTCTGGAAGGCATTTGGCAATGCATGGCAGAAGTCTTAAAATAGCGCTTACTGTTTGACTCAGCAGTTCCCTAGAATTTATCCTAAAGAATAGTCATAGATGTCAACAATGATTTTACTAAAAGCACTAGCATTACAGGATTTTCGTCTTTTTTTTTTTTTTTAATTTTATCCATTGATCTTAAGAGAGTGAGTGTGGAGGCAGGGGGAGAGGCAGAGGGAGAGAGATACTCTTAAACAGATTCTGCCCCCAGCATGAAGGCCAAACAGGGCTCAGTCCCATAATCCCAAGATCACCACCTGAGCTGAAACCGAGAGTCACATGCTCAATACACTGAGCCACCCAGGCACCCCTAGAGGATGTTTTTAAAAGCCAAAAATTAGGAACAAACTAAAAATTCCAAAGTAGGGGAATCAATTAAGTTATGAAAATCTGCATGATGGGATACACATAGCAATTATAATTATCAATATTTACATACCATCTCTGCTAATTAGTATCTGTATCGCCCATAAAAAGCTAATTAATCTCTGCCTCAATTCCCTTTTTTTTTTTTTTTTAAAGATTTTACTTGACAGAGAGAGATCACAAGTAGAGAGAGAAAGGAGCAGGCTCCCTGCCTAGCAGAGAGCCCGATGTGGGACTCGATCCCAGGACCCTGAGATCATGACCTGAGCTGAAGGCAGAGGCTTAACCCACTGAGCCACCCAGGCAGCCCTCAATTCCCTATTTTAATGGGGTTTTTGTTTTTATAGAAGAGCACTATAGCCTAATGTCCTGAAAAGGTGATATAAACAAACAAACAATAACAACAACAACAAAAGAAGGGTATAAACTAGTATATAAAGAATATTTTACAAAATAAATATATCTTGGGGCACCTGGGTGGCTCAGTAGTTAAGTGTCTGCTTTCAGCTCAGGTCATGATCTCAGGGTCCTGGGTTTGAGCCCCGAATCAGGCTTCCTGCATGGCGGGAAGCCTGCTTTTTCCCTCTCCCACTCCCCCTGCTTGCGTTCCCTCTCTCGGTATGTCTCTGTCAAATAAATAAAATCTTTAAAAAATCAATCAATCTCATATATATTTATAAAATAAAGATTAAAAGTATATATAACAGAATAAAGATAGTATATCTTTTTGAATTATAGGATGACAGGTTTTATTTTTGTATTTAAAAATTTTTTGGAGCACCTGGGTGGCTCAGCTATTAAGTGTCTGCCTTCGGCTCAGGTCATGATCTCAGCGTCCTGGGATCGAATCCCATATCAGGCTCCTTGCTTGACGGGGAGCCTGCTTCTCCCTCTCCCACTCTCCCTGCCTGTGTTTCCTCTCTTGCTGTGTCTCTCTCTTTAATAAATAAATAAAATCTTTAAAAAAATTTTTTTTTTCAATGAATGTGATACTTTGGTTAAAGGTAAAAACTATCACCTCTATCAGAATTAAAACTAAAAACTGTCATTTTTTTTTTGGTCGTTCCAGCTGGTAGTGAATCCATCCCAAATTAGCAGGGTGATAAAGAATTGGAATCACAGATGTTTCTCTTCATAGCTTTTATTACCACACAGTACAAGTTTGCAGTCTTATACACAAATAGCAAAACAAGTAAAAGCTTTCCTTTCTAAAAGCTAATTTATTCCAGTTTCCCTTCCTTATACAGAAGGACTGGATAGAGTCTTGTTATCCTAAGTCTTTCATTTGGAAAGGCTGTCACAGAAGTGAACTTGCCACATGAGGAAAACTGTACAGAACCAGCGAAGTTCTCATTCTCCTTTCTGGGGGAGGCACCCGGCTGGCAGTGGTGAAATGGAGCCTTTATAACATCTTCTTTTTTGTAACAGGTGAGGTCAGGCCCCGGTGGCAGAGAGACTGTCTTAGTCACATGAGCCTCTTGGGGTCTATTTTCTCTAGGTGAACCAGAGGTTTCAGCTGCTCAGCAAAGTTCCTCATGTCATCAGAGACCATGTCCTGACCAGCTGGGGCAACAACACTTAGTTCCACAAGATAGGAAAGTGACAAGGCCTCGGTGCTGTCTGTGTTTCCTGGCACCAGGATGCGGAAGATCTTGTACACCATAATCTTCATGATACCCTTACGGAACAAGTGACCCTTGGCGACAAACTCATGGTCCATGCGGAAGCCCATTTCCATCAAGAAGTCAGTGAGGTTCTCAGATGTTGCAATGTCTACACAATTGCGCACCAGGGCATGGCGGTTCTTGTCTCCCATTTCTGGCTGTCCCAGGTAACGCAGATGCCAGGGTGCTCCTCCCCTGTCCATAGAACGCCGGGCCCTGAGAACAAATGGACTAGCCTGCTGGCCCTTAAGGAGGAATACCATCTCGTGGTCAAGGAAAGTCTCAGGTTCCATGTTATCACACAAACCACGAAGGCGGTGGATAAGGCTTTCCAAACTGTGATCTAGAACGCTTCCTGAAGAAGGAAAGAGTATGGTTGAGTCCTATCTTTCATTTTGGGTACTAGGATTAGCAAAAGATTGAAAAAACTTAAATGAAAAACCTCAATGGTTTAGTGCAATGTTTGTAAAGCATAGGTCCAATATATGAGATTTCAGAGAGGTTATGCTGCCATGGCAGCATATGAGAAAGTTTATGAGAAAGTTAACCCTCTTTCAGTTTTTTGCATTATCTTAGTTGGTACAGGAAAGCCTTTAGGCCTTCCCTAAAACACTAATCGCCAGTGGGCTTTGGGCTCAGAGGCCTCAACAACCACAGTATCTATCTAGAATAATAATAATACTCCTGTCGTTTACTTGAAAAGTTATCTTCTATTTCTAGCAACACAAGTTTTCTATCTATATTATAACATTTCCTTTTTATGTAACATATTTAAATACAAAGGAATGAAATGCTCCATAGAAATACACTGATCTTTGCTCTCATTTTGTTCATCTTCCTAGCGGCATCTGACATAGTTGTCAGATTATACCCACCTTGAAATCTACTCTTCCCTTGGCCTCTGGGACACAACTCTTCCCTTAGTTCTTCACCTAACTAATTGACCATTCCTTTTAAGTTTACTTCGGTGGGTCTTTCTCATCTTCCCCAAACACTGGAGGATCCTAGGACTCAATCCTGGTCCTCTTTATCAACAATCTCTTCCTTCCAAAGTGACCTAATTTGGTGCTATGGCTTCAAATATCATTTATGCCCTGAGGACACCTGTATTTATCTCATGAGCTATAGACTCATATATCCAACTGTTTTCTTTATCTTCGTGTGTTCATATCCAATTGCTGGCTTTTCCTCCACAATCTTACTCCTCCTGCAGTCTTCTCCATTACGGTAAATGCAAACTCTGTGCTTCCAGTGACCCAGGCTCCAAACCACAGAATCATCCTGACTCCTTTCTTTCCCCCATCTCATATCCTATCTGTAATTTTTTAAAAACTATGTGCAGAATACAACCATGTTTCACTTCCTCATTCATTTCCATCTAGTCCAAGTTTCTCTAATTTCTTACCTGGTTTTTGCAATAGCCTGCTTCTACCCTCGCCTGCTTCTCTTCTATACACAACAGCCAAGAGGTCTTTTTGAATAGAAGGCAGATAAGAACACTCCTCTGCTTAGGACCCTCCAATGGCTTCCCGTGTCATTCAGAATAAATCCTAAAGTCTTTACGATCATCTACAAGGTCCTATACATTGTGGACTCTGCTTTGCTACCAGTCCAACATCATTTCCTTCAACTATTCCCCTAGATCACTCTCTCTAGCTACAGTGATCTTCCTATTATTTCCTGAAAATGCCAAGTACTTGATAAAGTATTTCTCTTCAGAGTCTCTTCCCATAGTCCCTACACTTAGAAAATTTTTCTCACCAGTAGCTGCATGCATCGCCCCATCACTTCCTTCAGGTCTTTGCTCAAGTGTCACTTTATCAGAGAGGTCTTTTTAAATCACCCTGAACAAGATAACACACATCTCTCCAATCTCTTTCCACCTCCCTGCTTTAGTTTTCTTTAGCATTATCACCTCAATTCTTTAGTCATCTTTCAATATATCAGTTGTATACTGATACTTTATTCATCTTTCTCCCTCCACTGATGATACACCAATGCTAGTAACGTATTCAAACATTTATTGACTAAATCTGTTAAAATAAATAAGACTATTGTTACTAAAGTAAATACTGATAGTGAGACTCAAAAGACTGAATTTTTGAGAATGGGGAGTGTTGTAGGAAAAGCAACAGATCAGATCCCAGTAATCACAGGACAGAAGATCATGGGAGCAGGGAACAAGTCCTACATTCAATACATTGTACCCTACATTCAGGACAGTATCAGAGATGTGTTTGTTCATTCCTCAAACATCTTTTCTTAAAGATTTTATTTATTTACTGGACAGAGAGAGGGAGAGAGCAAAACCAGAGTGAGTGGCAGGCAGAGGGAGAGGAGAAGCAGGCTGCCTTGTCAGCAGGAAACTCAGTGCGGGGCTCGATCCCAGGATCATGACCTGAGCCAAAGGCAGATGCTTAATGGACTGAGCCACCCAGAAGACCCCATTCCTCAAACATTTGTCATTGTTGGTTCATTCAACATATACTTTTTGAGTGCTATTCTAGGCACTATGCTAGGAAGCTGGGGTCCATGCCCTAAGGGAGATTACCATTTAGTGGGGGAAACAAAAAATAAATAAGTAAGCAAACAGTAATACAAGGAAATAAAAGGAAGATGGAATAGAGAGCAACTGGTGGGGATGGAGAAGAGAAGACCTTTCTGAGGGGCTGGAGTCAAAGAAGGTCTCCCTAAGGGGATGCAACTGGGCTGAAAACTGAAGAATGAAAATGAGGCGGTTCTGTGAAGAGCTGGAGAAAAGTACTGGGCCAGGGGGATCTTCAAGGGCTAAGGCACAGAGGCAGGAAAGGGCTTGGGCAATTAAAGAAAATGGAGAGGTATCAGTGTTTGTGCCTGAAGTGCTCTGAGTGAGAAGGTAGAACCAAGTGAGGATTTGCCTGGGCCACAGCAGTGCAGGCCTGACATACAGTTCGTGGTGAAGGTGGTACTCTACGCAGAGGTCACTGGGCAACTATGGGCTCTGCACTTTATTGTCATCAAAACAGGGAAAGACATGACTGCATTCACATTTTCAGAGGCTCATTCCAGGACCACTGGTATGGACTCTTCAACAAGAAACAGTCATGAGGCAAAAAAGTGTAGCTGAGGGGAGACTGGTCCAAATGAAGAGAGACTTTTTAAGAGACACAATTATCAAATGTAATGCATGATACTTGATGGCATCTTGTTTAAAAAATACATTCTGGGCACAGCTGGGGACAAACTTTTGAATATGGATTAGATGTTAGGTGACATTAAAATATATTATTAATTTTCTTAAGATAATAATGATAGTATTAAGGTTATGAAGAAAAATATCCTTGTTTTTTAGATAGGCTTACTGAAGAGTTTAGGAATAAAATGTTACAAGTCAGAAATTTTCTTTTTTTTTAAGATTTTATTTATTTATTTGAGAGAGAGAGAATGAGAGGGGAGAGGTCAGAGGGAGAAGAAGACTCCCCGCTGAGCAGGGAGCCCAATGTGGGGTTTGATCCTGGAACTCCAGAATCACGACCTGAACAGAAGGCAATCGCTCAACCAACTGAGCCACCCAGGTGCCCGCAGAGATTTTCTTTAAGAACAGCAAAAGAGGGGAATATGCCTGGCTCAGTCAGTGGAGCATGTGACTCTTTGATATCAGACTTGTAAGTCTGAGCCCAAGGCTGGGTGTAGAGATTACTTAAACATACAGTCTTGGGACGCCTGGGTGGCTCAATTGGTTAAGCCACTGCCTTCAGCCCAGGTCATGATCCCAGGATCCTGGGATGGAGTCCCGCATCAAGCTCCTAGCTCGGCCAGGAGCCTGCTTCTCTCGTTGCCTCTGCCTGCCACTCTGCCTGTTTGTGTGTACTCACTCTCTCACTGAAAAATGAATGAATAAATAAAATCTTAAAAAAAAAATCCAAAAAACAAAAAACATACAGTCTTAAGGGGTGCCTAAGTGGCTCAGGCAGTTAAGGGTCTGATTCTTGATTTCAGCTCAAGTTATGATCTCAGGGTTCTGAGATCAAGTCCTGTTTTGGGCTCTGTGCTGGGAGCGGAGCCTGCTTAAGATTCTCTCTCTCGGGGCACCTGGGTGGCTCAGTGGGTTAAGCCTCTGCCTTAGGCTCAGGTCATAATCCCAGGGTTCTGGGATAGAGCCCCGCATCAGGCTCTCTGCTCAGCAGGGAGCCAGCTTCCCTTCCTCTCTCTCTCTCTGCCTGCCTCTCTGCCTACATGTGATCTCTGTCAAATAAATAAAATCTTAAAAAAAGATTCTCTCTCTCCCTCTCCCTCCACCAACTTCCTGCCCCTCCCTCTCTTAAAAGAAAAAAAAAAACTTAAAAAATAGTGAAAGAAAAAAGATGTAGCAAATATGGCAAAATGATACAAACTGAAACCTAGAGGATAGAAATGGACTGTTCAATGTATTAGTTTGAATTTTTAAATAATAAAACAATTATTTAAAAAGATGACTACCGGGAATGCCTGGTAGGTCCCCTACAGCAGGTACTCCAAAATATTAATGATGTCTCCAGTGACAGGCATCATGGTGATCAGAGGTGCCTCCATGCTGTCTGATTAAGTTGAAGACAACAGAACTGGTTTAGGAGTCTCCAGTCAAGTGAAGCACAAGAAACACCTGGAGAAGTGTTACATTGATACCAGGCTCAATTGGTGGAGCATGTAACTCCTCCCCACATTTTTTTTTTTTTTTAAGATTTATTTGAGAGAGAGCACACATGGGAGAGGGGCAGAAGGAGAGGGAGAGAATCAGACTCTCCACTGTGCGCAGAGCCTGACATGAAGCTCAATCCCAAGACCCTGAGATCAGGACCCGAGCCAAAATCAGCAGTGAGACACTCAACAAACTGAACCACCGAGGCACCCCTAGAATGCAACTCTTGATCTGCGCATCTTGAGCTCAAGCCCCACGTTGAGGGCACAAAGTTTACTTTAAAAAAATAATAATAATAAATAAAAAATAAAAAGATGACTACCTGTTGGTGTAGGAAGAGACAGAGATAAACAGAAGTAGAAACAATGTAATAAGTAAAAGGTTACTAAAATAGTTCAAGTCCCGGAAGATAAACCAGTGTAGGGCATTGCAGGTGGAGAAAATACTTATTTAAAATATATGTTGAGGGGCACCTGGGTGCTCAGTCAGTTAAGCGTCTGCCTTCGGCTCAGGTCATGATCACAGCCTCCTGGGATCAAGCCCTGCATCAGGCTTCCTGCTCAGTGGGGAGTCTGCCCCTCTCTCTCCCTCTGCTGCTTTGCCTGCTGTGCTTTCTCACTCTCTCTGTCAAATAAATAAATAAAATCTTAAAAAAATATGTATGTTGGAAGTAAAACGAATATGACAACTTAGAGATGGACTAGATGTGGGAATAAAGTGAAAAGCAGAGATGGACTCCTAAATGCTTGGTTCATGCAACTGGTGAATGACAGTGGCACTTACTGGGTTGGGAAAGACTGAAGAGTTAGCTTAAGAAGTGAAAATTAATAACCTAATGTTATTCATATTAAGTTACCAAATGGATGATCTGAAAGTCTAAACTCTTGCATGAAACATTATCTGACCTCCTGAAAATCACTACTCTCTCTGGATCTTGAGTTCTCCTATCTGGACAAGTTATTTTACCTGCCTTTTTTTTTTTTTTTTTAATTTAGACTCTTTTAATTTTATTTTAAAGATTTTATTTGAGAGAGAGAAAGAGACAGAGAGAGTATGAGTGAGGGGTGGAGAGGGAGAGAGAGAAGCAGAGAACTGAGCAGGGAACCCAATGTGGGGTTTGATTTCAGGACCCTGAGATCACAGCCTGAGCTGAAGGCAGATGTTCAAGGACCGAGCCACCCAGGCACCTCTCAAAGCAGAATCTTGAAGAGATATTTGCACCCCCATGTTTGCTGCAGCAATATTCATGATAACCAAGAGGTGAAAGCAACCCAAATGACAGATGAATAAAGAAAACGTAGTATATCCACACAATGAAATGTCATTCAGCTTTAAAAAGGGGGATCCAGTCACATGCTACAGTAGGGATGAACCTTGAGGACATTATGCTAAGTAAAACCAGTCAGTCATAAAAAGATAAACACTGCATGAGTCCACTCATATGAAATATATAAAGTAGTCAAAATCAGAAACAAAATAGAAAGGTGGTTGCTAAGAGCTGAAGGGCTGGGTGGGGGGTGAGGAGAAGGAGCAATTAGTGTTCAAAGGGTATACAGTTTCAGTTCTGCAAGATGAAAAAGTTCTAAAAATCAGTTGTACAACAATGTGAATGTAATTAACACTACGGAACTGTACACTTAATTTAATGTGTTTGTGTCTGTGACCATAATTAACGTTTAAATTCTTTTAAAGAAGTTGCTATCTATTGAGTGCCAGAAATCATGCAGGCTGCCTCTGTATAATAGCCTCTCATCCCCACAGATGATGAACAGAGAGAGGAAAACAAGTCATCCAAGTTGCCTGGTTCACTTACCCTGCAGCAGGTACTCCATCATATTAATAGTGCCTCCAGTAACAGGCATCATGGTGACCGGAGGTGCCTCCATGCTGTCTGATTAAGTTGAAGACAACAGAACTGGTTTCAGAGTCCCCAGTCAAGTAAAGCAGAAGAAACACCTGGAGCAGTGTTACACTGTTAATACATTAGAAGGGCAGAGAAACAACCGACCTGCTTGGGTCACTGGCCTTGATATCAAAAGTTTCATTCATCCATTCAAACTATCTCAGTAACTGCTCTAGGCCAGTTTCAGGAACCGATACAGAAATATACAAAGGAGTCGGGGTCGTGAACTTACAGCACAATCTTCTAGTCTCAATATCTGAAATCTCTAAAAGTTTTCTGTGCAATCTTGAGGAAGTCGTCAAACCTGGGACTCAATGTCCTCCTTATAAAAAGGGACCAATGATATTTAACCCCAGGACTTTGTGGCTCGGGCCTGGAATAACATTCAGAACTAAGAGGTGACTTAAGAGACTTTGTCTACTCTTCCATCTATAGATGAAGACACTGGGACTCGGAGAGGGGCCCAAGGGCACACAGCAAGTCGGTGGCAGAGTATGATTCAATCTAGAATCTAGGCGTTCCACCTCTCTGAAAATGCCTTTCAAAGAGAGCGAGGCGGAACCATGAACTTTTTTTTAAAAGAATGGTTTAGGTCCCCTTAAGCCAGCATCAAAGACGCGTACCAACTTACACTAGAAACACGCCTCCGAGCGCACTCTAGTCTCTTTTCGTAAAGTGGGTAATATATTCACCCCAGTACCTCGGAGATTTTAAACAATTAACCCCGAACCCTAAAGTTAAAGCCCTCTGGAAAGTGCAACACCTCCTCCCCGTCTTCCCACTTCCGGCAAAAAACGGACGTCACGTAAATCGTGACACTGGTGCCCCACGACGTAAGGGTGCCGAGAAGGGATAAAAATCTCCCTCTTTGCAGCCTCGCAAACAGAAGCGCATGCGCGAGACGTAATGCCGCTGTGTGGAAGATGGCGGACTCCTTTGGAGGGTCTCCTGGGATTTACGAGGGGGCTTGACATCGTAGGCCGTCCTCTAGGAAAATACAATTTCAAATTTGATGATCTGGAATGTTGTAGTCTAGGAAATCTCTTGAAATTGACAGGGGCAAAAGAAAGCCTGGGGAAGGGAGCAGTGGAAAACTGGGAAAAGAGAGGCTTACAAAACGGATTTTTTTTGCTGGGATACCTGAGGGTGAAAAGACTCCGTTTACTGCGAAGCGTAATGTTCTGAACAATTAGAGAGCTCAGCAATACACTTAATATTTGTTCACTTTACCGTATATGTTTTACTTAATTTGAAAATATAGGGAGATAAATAAATAAATGTTTATTGAATGCCTGCTAATATTTGTCAAGCATATAAGGTGCGGACAAAGTGAAGACTAAAGTGAAGTGAATGAGGTACTCTTCTGGAGTAAAAAAAATTAAAGGGACACCAGAAACTCAGTGGCTAAGTTAAACACTGTTTTAGTGCAGTATTTTACAAATTTAATGCAAAAATTGATGAACAATATATCAATTTTAAATTTGATCCTCACAGCAGCCCTATGAGTCAAGTAGAATTATTACCCTAATTTTACTGATGGGAAAACCCAAGTGAGTTGTCAAACAACATGCGAAGGAGAGGAGAGGCTCTAGTACCAATGTAAGCCATTGACTTCAGAACCCTCTGTCTTAATTACTGTACTGTACTGGCACTTCGAGCTCTAGTCCCTTTGCTGTAACCTTCCCTACCTCCCATTCATTTTTTAAAAAATATTGAACATTTCTTGGAAGTCTATAGACTGTTCTAGACATTTTGTTAGCTGTTAGCTCCATCTCTACCCTCAAAAGGGTTTATAGGTAAGTTGTTGGAATCAGAAGGTTAAACTGAGTCTGTACCATGTAATATGATTCAATAGGAAAATGAGATATCAGGAACTCAACCCCTTTGGAAGCAAGCAAGACACTTGGTCCATCCTGGGGACATTAATGGAGGATTCCTGGAAATGGTAATCAAGGCCCACTTGAAGGATAAATAGTTGTTAGATAAAGAAGGGAGAAAAGGAAATTTCAGGTGAAGGGAACTGCATGTTCAAAAGGATACAGAGTTAAATAGAATTAGGGCTGAAATAAATGAGTCTGGGGAAGGAGTAAGGCCCAGGCCCTGGAGGACTTTGTGTGCTAGACTTAACATCTGTGAATTTTAAAAAGATCACTCTGGCTGCAAGGTGGAGAAAAGCTTAAGAAAGGAGAACCTGGAGAAAGAAGACCAGTTTAGGAGCTTTGGCACAACTTCAGCTGAGAGATAATTATAGGACAAAAGACAGATTTTAAAAATACAGAAGAGAATGATTTGATGACTAACCAGAGCTAAAGATAGAAGGAGTCACAGGTGTCTAGATGTCTACCTTGGGTGGACATGGTAGTGCTTTTTTTTTTTTTCTGAGCTAGGAAACACAAAGCAGTGTGGGTGAGGCAGGAAAGATGAGTTCATATGCAGATATATTGAGCATGAGGTGTCTATGAAACACCCAGGTGTTGGTGCCCAGACAGAGTTCAAAGGAAAGAGAGAACTGAGCTGGAGGCAGCCCTTTCAGAGTCAGAGCCTCACAGATGGTAGCTAAAGACATGAGAATAAATGAGATCACCCTGAAAGAGTGTGTAGAACCTTGCTCAGGACTCTGAGAGTTATTAAGGCCGCATATACCCCAGGGCTTAGGATGTGCCCCCTGATCAGTCTGTGATTCACAGTGTTGGACAGAACAACAAGCTTTCAGTGCTATGATGATTGGAGGAGGTTGTAAAATTGCTGTCCCTCTTTTTTCCTATACAGACACTAATTTCAGAATGGAAAGTCCAGTGAATTAAGGGTCTTTTGAGGCACCGCGGTATTTATTCAAATTTTAGCTGTTACTTCAAAATAGAGTTAATTTTTTAAAAAAAGATGGATTTGGGGGCGCCTGGGTGGCTCTGTGGGTTAAGCCTCTGCCTTCGGCTCAGGTCATGATCCCAGGGTCCTGGGATCGAGCCCCGCATCGGGCTTTCTGCTCTGCAGGGAGCCTGCTTCCTCCTCTCTCTTTCTCTGCCTGCCTCTCTGCTTACTTGTGATCTCTCTCTGTCAAATAAATAAATAAAATCTTAAAGAAAAAAAAGATGGATTGGAAATGGGTGAACAAAATGTAAAACTTGGACAAAGCCTACGAGTTATAGGCATGGATTTTTCTGATAAGGATGTCACGAATAGGGGTGCGTGGGTGGCTCAGTGGGTTAGGCCTCTGCCTTCAGCTCTGGTCATGATCCCAGGGTCCTGGGATCGAGCCCTGAGTCGGGCTCTCTGCTCACTGGGGAGCCTACTTCCCGCCCACCCCCTGGCCTGTTGCTCTGCCTACTTGTGATCTGTTAGTCAAATAAATAAATAAAATCTTAAAAAAAAAAAAAAAAGGATGTCATGACTAGACCCCAGAATGGGACTCACTTCTGTCCTCTGCCACTCTCCAGCTGTGCACCCTTGGGCAACTCATTTCCTCTCTCTGGACCTCAGCTTCCTTTTTGGTGAAACAAAGATAAAAATAGTACTTTTTAAGGTGGAATTTATAAAAATAGAATGAGATGTTTATGAAACAGTGGGCATAGTGCCTGATTTATTATAAGCAACCAATAAATGGTAGCTATTATTGGTATTATATCTTGTATCTCATTTGTGCAAGCACATTCTGTCTTATTGGATATATCTGTGTATGCCTAATCTCCCTAGAACAAACTGTAAACATCCTGAAAGGAAGAATCATTATTTTCTGTACATATGTGCGTCTTAGGTTGGGCTGCTATAACAAAGTGCCATTTACTGAGTGGTGTATAAACAACAGAAATTTATTTTTCATAGTTCTGGAGTCTGGAAGTATGACATTAAGGGTACCAGCATGGTTGGGTTCTGGTGAGAGCCCACTTCTGGGTTGCCAGTTGATGACTTCTTGTATCCTTATGCGGTGAAGAGCAAAGCAAAGGAAACTTCTCAGGACTTTTATAAGAACACCAATTCCATTCATGAGGGCATTTCCATCATGACCTCCTCTAATACTAAGTGTTTTTAGTACTATTTCCAAAGGTTCCTACTCCTAGTACTACTATCACAATGAAGGATAGGGTTTCAACATATGAATTTGGGGGGGGGCACAAGCATAATGATGTACTTTATTGTAGTAGGTTTTCAAAAATTTTGTTGAACACATCACAATAGCTACTGATTATTGAACTATTTCTCTACATAACAACTTGACACTATATGTGTGCTGAAATGTAGATATCATCATCTCCACATTACAGAGGAGAAAAGGAAGTTCAGAGAGGTAATGTGATTGGCCCAAAGCCAAATGCCAGCAAATGGTAGAACTCATATTCAAATTCAGTTCTTTCTGACACTAAGCACGTCTTTCTATCATGCTTCCTTCTGAATTCCTGGGCTTTTTCTCTACAGTGAGTTTCCCTAATATGTACAGTTACTGGTCTCAGAGGAGGAGGAAAGTTCATACATTAATGCTTCCCAGACAGTCATTAGGCCGGACTCAGAGGATGAGGACCAGTTCTTGAGTAGTCTTCATCAGGACAGCAGACAATCAACGTGAATTGCAAACACACGTACCCATACAGAATTCCTTCATCAGCTCTCTAGAGTGGCCTGATGGGAATTAAGGTAGATTTACGCCACCATTATATGCAATGCTAGGCCTTCAATCTTCGTGTTATAAACTAATGTTTGCCCGGGAGCGTCCTAACGTTTATTGGCTGCTTCCTATATGCATAGCCCTTTGGAAAAACTGGAACCATTGCTTTTCAACCTAATTAACTCCAACATCCTCATCAGTTCATGTCGCTCCTTCACTCTGAGTAAAATCCAAAGTCCTCCTATGCCTCCATGATCTGCCCCATCCCCTGTTATCTCTTCGACCATATTCCAGCCATCCCCATCTGTGCCTGCCCCTCGCATCCACTCAGCTCTAGCCACGTTCTTCTGGCTTTTACTTGAACATGTCAAGGATACTCCCATCTTAAGTCTTCTGCAATTGTTGCGCAGTCTGGCCCCCCCGCCATTTCCTGCTGAATTTTTCTTCATTGCACATTTGACTAGGTGACATACTGCCTGCTTACCGATTTATTTATCTCCCCCACCCCACCCCGTTAAAATCACAAGCTCCACAAAAGCAGGGGACTTGTTTTATTTGCTGCAGTATCCCCAGCTACAGGAATAATGCCTGGCACTGCACAGGCTCTTGATAAATACTGTTTTTGTTGACAGAATGAATAGTAGAGAAGTAGAGAACAGAGTTTAGCCGAGAGATTATTAAATGATTTTCTTGGTCTCCTATATTTAGTCGGCACTGGATTTGGGGTTGGGAAACCAAAATCCTTAAATTCCAGGCTGCGGAATTGTCGTCCAGTGTCCAGCCACAAACCACATGTGGTTCTTTTTTTTTTTTTTTTAAAGATTTTATTTATTTACTTGAGAGAGAGACAGTGAGAGAGAGCATGAACGAGGAGAAGGTCAGAGAGAGAAGCAGACTCCCGATGGAGCTGGGAGCCCAATGCGGGACTTGATCCCGGGACTCCAGGATCATGACCTGAGCCGAAGGCAGTCGTCCAACCAACTGAGCCACCCAGGCGTCCCCCACATGTGGTTCTTAACCACTTGAAATCTAGCTAGTTCGAATGGAGACAGGCTGTATGTGTAAAATACAAACTGGGTTGTGATGACTTTCTATGAAAAAAATGTTCAATATCACAATATTTTATCTTTTTATCACAGTTATTTTTTTATTGATTACATGTTAGAATGATATTTTGCGTATTTAGGATTTAATATAATGTGTTATTGAATTTAATTTCCACCTGTTTGGGGACACCTGAGTGGCTCAGTCAATTAAGCGTCTGACTTCAGCTCAGGTCATGATCTCAGGGTCCTGGATCAAGCCCCTCATTGGGCTCCTTGCTCAGCAGGGAGTCTGCTTCTCCCTGTCCCTCCACCTCTCTCCCTGCTTGTGCTCTCTCGCTCTCTCTGTCAAATAAATAAAATCTTTTTTAAAAATTCCACTTGTTTTTTATTACTTCTAAAAATGTAACTACTAGACTAATTTACATTATATATATGGCTAAAGTTATATTTCAATTGGACCGCACTGTTGTAGGATCTAGATTTGAAAGTGTGGCTTCAGAGCCAGACAGATCTAGACCTGAAACCTGGATGGATATTGCTTATGTGGCCTTAGGCAAGTTATTTAACTTGTTAGGCCTCTGGCAGTGCCTGACACATACTGTGTGTTGTAGGTATGCAATGAATCAGAGTTATTATGAGGAGAATGGTTTAGGAATAGTTTAGGAACTGGGGAATGTTCAATTTGGAAAAAGCTTGAGGAAGGTGGAATGTAACTTTTGTCTTTAGGTGTATGAAATTAGGATAAGGCCACCGAGGCGAGAGCAGAAAAGACAACGAAGGGAGTATCTGACATTTATCGAGCATCAGGAACCAGAGACTTTATCCATATTTATCTCATTTAAATCTCACCGTACTTAAACCCATTTGACGGATGAGGGAGAAGTTAAGTTACTCGCTAATAACTGGTAAAGTCAGAATTAAAACTCAGAACTGTCTGCCTCCAGAGATCCTGCTTGTTGTCTCAAGCCACTCTGCTCTTAAGAAAAATTTGACTGGGTTCCATGAGTGGTTCAGTCAGTTCAGTGTCTGCCTTCAGCTCAGGTGAGAGTCAGGCTCTCTGCTCCATGGGGAGTCCGATTCTCCCTCTGCCCTCTGCCTCTACCCCTGCTCATGCTCTCTCTCTCTCTCTCTCTCTCTCAAGTAAATAAATAAAATCTTAAAAAAGAAAAAGAAAAAGAAAAATTTGACTGATATTGTGTAGTCGCAGAGGACAGGACTAGAAACGCTGGGTGAAAGTTACAAGGAGACAGATTTCACCTCTGGATAAGGAGTACATACAGGCATCCCAGTGCTGGTTTCCAGTAATGAAACAGACTACTTCGGTGAGAAGTCAAGTCCCTTTCAGTAGAAATATTGAAGCAGAGATTATGGTAGGAAGAATTCTTGGCTGGAGTGGGAGCTTGAACTACTCCATCGCCTTGATTCTTAGACCCTATCCACTCCAATTCATGGCTTTTCCTTAATAACAGAGTTCCAAGCAATTGAGAAACACTTCTATCTACATGTACAGATGTATTATAAGATAAAGCCTGATAAACAAGGACACAAAGTACCTCTTCAAGTTGAAAAATACGGTAGTTGACCCTATGATTTCATAATTCATAGAGACACCTAGTCTTAGTAACACTTTGCCTTCGGATTTTTTTTCATATTATGAAAACAACAGCCTCGTTATTAATAATAACCACCAACAGCAAACACCCAGTGACAAATAATAAATGATACAATTCCTGCTCTTCAAGAGTTTGGTTTGCTGAGAGTCCAGTAAAACATCCCAGGTGATTTTGTGTGTAGTAATCTTCACTAGTTGCTGACTCAAGAACTCACCTCCCTACCCCACCCCTGTATGACAGGCAGCATCAAACACTTCATCTTCTTAATCTCAAGGTGGGGACCCAAGAAAGTTTGGTGCAGAGGGTAATTGGCCTATTTACCTGCTCCTTTCCACTTAGCGCAACCAACCTAACCCCAGTCTCTGGTTGACCAGGTGTTGAGGTGCCCCAAGGGGATAAGCTATAATAGTTAATGTATTACATGTATCCATAAAAGATTAAAGATTAGCCCTATTTTAGCTGAACTGTAACTGTCTGTTTGGGTTTTTCCCTCCCAGGCCTGTCTGGGGAAGTCAGTGTGGTTTCTGCCTGAGGATAATTAACCCACTGGGTCTTGAATTCCCTAGATGGAGGCCCTTTGATAGCTTTCCTTCAATGCATGGTTACTGGGTACCATACCAGACTCACTTTTGTGAGTCTGGATTGCTCATTTACTCCTTGTACCAGCCTTCAGAAGCAAGTTGTCTTCCAGTCCCATAGCTGCAAGAATTTTGAGTCTGCCATATACTCTTTTTAGAAGTAAAATGGTTTGTTTCTAGTCCCCTAAGATTTCATCATCATTAACCCCATCCTTGGGTTAAAGGGTCATATGCCATCATCTGACCTATCAATTCAAACATTTCCTGGAGGAGACTCTGTATACAGCCCAGAGGATATGAAGAAGCCCAAGGATACTCTGTGGAGAAGCAGAAGGGCATGGGTTGATGCACTCATGCTTAGGGTTTAAGATGAGTCCTGGAGGTGTCCCTGGTGTCTCGGTTAAGCCAATGCCCTCGGCTTAAGTCATGATCCCTGGGTGCTGGGATCCAGTCCCGCATGGGGCTCCTTGCTCAGCAGGGAGCCTGCTTCTCTCTCCACCTCTGCCTGCCACTCTGCCTGCTTGTGTGCTGTCTCTCACTCTGACAAATAAATAAAATCTTTTCTTTTTCTAAAGATTTTTATTTATTTATTTGACAGATAGAGATCAAAAGCAGGCAGAGAGACAGGCAGAGAGAGAGGAAGGGAAGCAGGCTCCCCGCTGAGCAGAGAGCCAGATGTGGGGCTCAATCCCAGGACCCTGGGATCATGGCCCGAGCCAAAGGCAGAGGACCTAACCCACTGAGCCACCCAGGTGCCCCAGCATCTGACTCTTGATTTGGGCTCAGGTCATAATCTCAGGGTCACGGGATCAAGCCCTGTGTCAGGCTCCACACTGGGCATGGAACCTGCTTTAGAGTCTCTCTCTCTCTCTCTCTTTTAGAGAGGGAGGGGGAGGAGCAGAGAGAGAGAAAACTAATGAAAAGAAAATTTTAAGGAGAATTGGTGTGTCTCTGTATAGACATAACAAGGTAAATCATGGCATAATTCAGTCAACACTTACTGTGCACCTGCTGTAGGCCAGGCATTGTTCTGGGCTCTTGGAATATAAGAATAAGCAGGACAGCCTAAATCCCTCCCCTGACAGAGTCTATGTTTTAGTTGAAAGAAATGATAAGGAATTGTGTTTGATTGGCTTTCCCCCTTGCTCTTAGGGTATTTTCTTCCCATATCCTTGGGTGAAGGAGTGACAATATTGCAATGACAAAAGTCACCATGGCAGAGAAAAGCTGAGAATAAACAAAGGAGAAAGTGGGCACAGGGTCCTTTATAATGACTAAATTAACCAGAGCTAATTCCTAACATTGTTGTCCTTCCTGCTTATTGACTGCTCCCGTTTGTTTGTTTATAGTGAATGGAATTATTTCAGTTGGCAATTATGCACAAAAACCCCATAGAAAGTCCCACCTTGGCATTACCTGCAGATGCAAGAGTGGTTGAAGACTCAGATCTCAGCTCCCACTATAGTGAGAAAAAGAGAACTAGTGATAACCCTTAATGGTTCACAAAAGCATGGCTATCCTCAGTTCACCAAGTGCTTTTAATTCATTTCAGTCCATTCTGCCACCATCAGTAGTAAGAGAAAGGAGGAAAGGCAGTGTAGCAAAGGACAAAGAGGCGGACATACCTCACCTAGGCTGAGATGCCAACTCCACCTCCTATCAACTGGATGACCTCAAGCAGTGACATCCCCTCCTATGGCCATTATGAAGATAAAAGGAAATGTGCAAGACACATCTAGCATAGTGGTATGTACTGTGACTGGGTTGCTGGCATTATGGCCCTCCCAATTTTATGGATATGGGCATGGCTCAATGGAAATTATGAAAAAATTATAAGTGAGAGCTGACACTTTCTGAGAAATCTCCAAGTTGGAAGAATTCTTCATCACTGTTGTCTGTTCTTCCCCCAGGAGAGGCAAGAGTGGGCTGTGCAAGGAATGGAGATCATGCCAAAGGGGGTGACTTAGGGAAAGATCTTCTCACATGAAATCATGGGCTCATAGACTTCAAAGTGAGCTTTTGGACTCATCAGTTCAGCTTCTTCTCCATCTCCAGACAGAACAGATGGGGAAACCAAGGTCCAAGGAACAGAAGGGACTTGCCTAAATGACTCAGCATAGAACGGCAAGTCCAAAACAGTAGCTAGACTTTTCTCTTGAAATTTCCTTCTGAACTGAAGCTCTTTAGTCGTACAGACTTGTAGTTGATTCTTGACCCTGCCCTAACTAGCTGTGTGATATAACATCTCTGTTGTTCAGTATCTGCATTTATAAAATGAAATAATATGATTGACTCCATTGGTTTGCTGTGAATATCAAATTATAGAGTGCACATAGAATGTATAATCACTTAAATATGTACATTTTCCATTTTACAGATGAGGAACTGAGACTTGCCAAAATTTCCCTTGCTTCTCTCTATTCAAAGAGAGAGCCTAGATGAATCGAAGAACCCTCTGGCTGAATATTGGGTGGGCATAGGGTGAGCCAAGATCTCCTTCTACCTGTCACCGGGGGCCACCTTTCTGTCCAGGAGCTCAGGAAGACACTAGCCACCCAGAGTGACCTTCCCTGCTCCTGCCAGCTCAATGCACAAACAGGTTGTGAAACAGCTGGGCAGTGACTCAGCCTGGGGGCCTGTTCGGCTGGTCAGCGCAGGCAGGCTGGGCTGTTTGGTTGAGCCTTGAAAGGACATCATGTCTAACAAACACATTGCCTGTCAAAGCCCTGATCAGGGTGCCAAGCAGAGACTGTGAACTCTGGTCCCTGGGGCGTCATGGATGACCGAACTGCAGTGCCTGGGTTGTATACATCTCCTGGGTTGTTATTCTGGCCTAACAACCACCCAGGGTCAATACTAGGAAGAGGGGAACGTGTTAGGAATAGGAGCTCCTATTTCTCAAGAAGCAGTCTGATGTGGTGGCCAGGCCCTGGGCTTTTGGTGTCCACATTATGCAGACCTTAGTTCAGATCCTGTCTCTGCAGCTTATTATCCTTGTGACCTTGGGCAGGTGGCTTACCCTTGGTAGACTTCAGTTTCCTTGTTCTATAAAATGCCCATTTTTGCAAAGTTGTGTTTTAGAAATAAAAGATGCAAATTTCCTGGGACATAGGAAGCTCTCTATAAATTTTTTTAAAAGAGTTTGTTTATTCATTTGACACACAGAGAGAGAGAGAGACAGTGAGAGAGGGAACACAAGGAGGGGGAGTGGGAGAGGGAGAGGCAGGCTTCCCACTGAGCAGGGAGCCTGTTGCTGGGCTTGATCCCAGGACTCTGGGATCAGGACCTGAGCCAAAGGCAGACGCTTAACGACTGAGCCACCCAGGCGCCCTCTCCATAAACTGTTAATAAGATCCTGTGCCCAAATCTTCCTCTTTCTCTACTCTAAGTTAAAATTGTCCCTTCTGGACGACGGATTTTTATTGTAGAGGTACTTTCCTTACTCAGCCACAAGTGGTAAAATAGCAATGAGTACAAAGTCCCACAGATCTATACCCCAAGCCAGTTTTTTCATTGCTATTCAAATGATTATTGGATTCGTTTCCTAATATTAGAAGAGAAAGAGACATTTGAACCTGTCAATGTTACCTTATAAGGCTCTAAGAGACTTTGTAGATGTGATTAAATTTAGGATATAGAGATGGAGAGATTATCCAGGTATGCCCTAAATATAAGCACAGGAATCCATATAAGAAAGAAAATGAATAACTGACTACAAAAAAGGAATATTTGACTACAAAAAAGGCAATGTGCTGACAAACTTAGGGGTCCGAGTGACAGGACTGCAAGTCAAGTAGTGGGAACAGCCACTGAAGTTGGAAGAGACAAGAAATGAATTCTCCGTGGGAGCCTCCAGAAGGGACCAGCTCTGCCCATAAGACTCATTTCTAAGGACACCTGGCTGGCTCAGTTGGAAGAGTATGTGACTCTTGATCTTGGGGTCATGAGTTCAAGCCCCATGTTGGGTGTAGTGATTACTTAAAGAAGTAACAAATAACTTTAAAAAAAAAAAAAAAGGACTCATTTCTAACTCTGGCCTCCATAACTGTAAAAGAATACATTTCTATTGCTTCAAAGCACTAAATTTCTGATAGTTTGTTATGACAGCAACAGGACACTAATCCAGGCTTGTGGTTGTTTTAGGAGTTGTGAAAAATAATTCTCGTGGTATATATTCACACCGTGGAATACCATTTGACAATAAAAGGGAAAAAAGTAAAACAAAATAATAAAATAAATAAAAAGGAAAAAAGTATTGACAATGCTATAGTGCATGGATGTTAAGAACATTAAGCTAAGCAAAAGAAGTCAGTCACAAAAGGATTACTTATTGTATGGTTCCATTTATATAAAATGATTAGAATAGGCAAATCTAGAGGGACAGAAAGTAGATCAGTGGTTGCCCAGGCTGGGGGATGTGGAGACAGAAGGGTGATGGCAAAGAGGAGCAGGGTTTCTTTAGGGGTAATGACAGCATCCTAAAATTAATCTTGGTATCATATGATCACACAACTCTGTGACTATACCAAATTATGTAATGTAATTCATGTGTGTAAGCCAAATCTCAATAATTGTTAAAAACTACACCAAGAAGCTAACATTTACTGAACACTTAGCAGACATTGCTATAAAACTATAGCAATGTGACTTCTCATTTAATTCTGGAATAGTAATAATCACGTGGTAACAACTAACCGTAGCACTTGCTATATGTCAGGCACTATTTTTTTCTTAAAGATTTTATTTATTTGAGAGAGAGAGAGAGAGACAGAGCCTGAGTGGGGGTGGGGCAGGAAGGGTAGAGTGAGAGGGGGAGGGAGAAGTAGACACCCTGCTGAGGGGGGAGCTTAATGACAGGCAGGACTCCCAGGACCCTGAAATCATGACCTGAGCCAAAGGCTTAACTGACTGAGCTACCTAGGTGCCCCACTTTTTAAAAGTCTTTTACACACATTAATTCCTTTAATCCTCATATCAACCCAATAACGTAGATACTGATATGGCTCTGTCTGAAGATAAGAAAACTGGAGTACTGAGAACTTCAATAACTGCCAAGGCCACACAGCTGGAAGGTAGTAGAACCAACATTTCATCCCAGGTTACTGGATTCCTGAGCCCAAGATCTTGACAGCTGTGTTTGCCCATACTAACACCTGCACCATGGGAGGTGGCCCCTTGTCTGGCTGATCTGATCAGCAGAACTTTCCAGTTCCCCACTCCAGTCCTTTGCACTGTTTAACTGGACTTCCTGAATCTTCATAATAAATTCCCTTTCGTAGTTAAAGCTTAGCAGATTTCTGTTCTTTGCACCCCAAAGAGCCCTGATTCAGAAAGTGGTAGACTCCACTCCTATCAGGGAAGAGCAGGGGTTTCCAGAGGACTTGGTGAGCACTGAGTGTGTTCTGACCTGACACCCGGAGGGGACCAGAGACCATGAAAGACCTAGAGAAAAGACGAAGTGATTCAGCATTTCCCAGGGCCAGCCACTCAGCAGCCCTCGCTATATGTATCTCAAAGGCCCCTAATTAAAAATAAGTTATATTATGCGGATTTTAAAAATGTCTGATTACTCAAGTTCATTTATAGGTAATAGTATATTGCAGTTAAAACCCGGGCCTCTGTACTTTGGAAAACAGTTGGGCAGTTTCTTTAAAACTAAACACACAACTACCATACAACCCACCAATGGCAAGCATGTTCATTTATCCCGGAGAGTGGAAGACTTGTGTTAGGACAAAAACCCATGTTTATTTTATTTATTTATTTATTTTTAATCTTTTTTTTTTTTAAAGATTTTATTTATTTATTTGAGAGAGAGCATGAGCGAGGAGAAGGTCAGATAGAGAAGCAGGCTCCCTGGGGAGCTAGGAGCCTGATGCGGGGCTCGATCCCGGGACTCCAGGATCATGACCTGAGCTGAAGGCAGTCGTCTAACCAACTGAGCCACCCAGGAGTCCCCAAAAACCCATGTTTAGAGTAGCTTTATTGGTAGTAGCTATAAAGTGGAAACAACCCCCTTGTCCTTAGTGAACAGTTACACTTGTGGTGTATCTGTAGAATACCAAGCAGAATAGAATACTACTCAGCAATGAAAAGGAATGACAAACTGATACAACAAAAACCTGAATGAATTTCCAAAGAATTTTGCTACATGAAAAAAACCAATCCCAGAAGATTACACTTCGTACAATTCATTTATATAACATCCTTGAAATGACAACACTATAGAAATGGACATCAGATTATTAGTACCAGGCATTAAGGAGGGGTTGGAGGCGGGAGGGAACTAGATGTGGCTATAAATGGGCAACCCTGGGGAGCCCGGCTGGTTCAGTCTGTGGAGCACTGTGACTCTCAGTCTTGGGGTTGTGAGTTCGAGGTCCATGTTGGGTGTAGAGATTCTTTAAAAATCAAACCATGGGGTGACTGGCTGGCTCAGTTGGTTAAACATTCAACTCTTGGTTTTAGCTCAGGTCATGATCTCAGGGTTGTGAGATTGAGCCCCATGTCAGGCTTTGCGTTCAATGGGGAGTCTGCTTGAGATTCTCTCTCCCTCTCTTCCGCTGCCCCCTCCTCTGCAGTCTCTCTCAATCTTTCTCTAAAATAAATAAAATATTTACAAATAAAATCTTAGGGGTGCCTGGGTGGCTCAGTGGCTTAAGCCTCTGCCTTTGGCTCAGGTCATGATCTCAGGGTCCTGGGATCAAGCCCCGCATTGGGCTCTCTGCTCAGCAGGGAGCCTGCTTCCCCCTCTCTCTGCCTACCTCTGCCTATTTGTGATCTCCCTCTCTGTCAAATAAATAAATAAAATCTTTAAAAAAAAGGGGGGGCAATATAAGGAATGGTGATGGAAATATTCTGTATATTGACTGTGTCAATGTTGTGATATTGTACTATAGTTTTAAAAGATGTCATTGTTGGGAGAAACTGGGTAAAGGGTACATAGCCTCTCTTTGTTTCATATCTTTTTTTTTTAAGATTTTGTTTATTTATTTGACAGACAGAGATCACAAGTAGGCAGAGAGGCAGGCAGAGAGAGAGAGAGAGAGAAGTAGGCTCCCCACTGAGCAGACAGCCCAATGCGGGGCTCGATCCCACGATCCTGAAATCAGGGCCTGAGCCGAAGGCAGAGGCCCAACCCACTGAGCCACCCAGGTGCCCTCTTTGTTTCATATTTTAATGAATGAAACTTGTGTGAATCTATAATTATCTGGAAATTTAAAATTTCATTAAAAAAATCTTGGGCCCTGTGTTCAAATTATGCCTCCACCATTTTTTATTAGCTCTGTGACTTAGGATAGGTTACATTTCCTCTTGCCCTCAGCTTTTACTTGTCTTACAGGTTTGTTATGATAAACAAATGATATTACACATGCTAAGTACGCATTACAAACGCTAAGTAGGGTACCTGGTGTACTGGAAGGACACAACAAACATTAACGTGATTACAAAAATATTAGAAAGATATTTTAAAGAACCATGAATTCCACCAGTGTTCATACTTGTATCAATTTCAATTTTTTAAAAAGTATTTTATTTATTTATTTGACAGAGAGATAGAGAGCACAAGTAGGCAGAGCGGCAGGCAGAGGTAGAGGGAGAACCAGGCTGTCCACTGAGCAGGAACCCCGATGTGGGACTCGATCTCAGGACCCTGGAATCATGACCTGAGCCAAAGGCAGCTGCTCAACCAAGTGAGCCACCCAGGCGCCTCTCAATTTCAATGTTTTTAGCTGCAAATGAAATAAAAAAACAGCCACAGTGAAGTACCCCTTCAAGTGTGCCTGTGATAAAAAAAAAAAAGTCCGTAATTTATTTTATTTTATTTTTTTAAATCTTTTTTTTTTTAAGGTTTTATTTATTCATTTTACAGAGAGGGAGAATACAGGCAGGGAGAGCAGCAGGCAGAGTGGGAGGGAGAAGCAGGTTCTCTGCTGAGCTAGGAGCCGGATGTGAGACTCCATCCCAGGACCCTGGGATCACGGCCTGAGCCGAAGGCAGCCGCTTAATGAAATGAACCACCCAGGCATCCCAAAATGTCTATAATTAAAAAAAAAGGAAAATGTTGGTGAGAATGTAGAGAAACTGGAAACCGTCATACATTGCTAGTGAGACTATATATCATTTTCCCTCTGTGGAAAATAATTTGGCAGTTCCTCAAAAAGTTAAACATAGAACTACCCAATAACCCTGAAATTCCACTGCTGGATATGTACCCCAAATAACTGAAAACAAGCACTTAAACAAGTGCATGCTTCCACGCGTTTGTAGCAGTAATAGGCACAGAAGCCAACAGGTGAAAACAGCCCAAATGCCCATCAGCGGGCAACTGGATAAACAGATTGTGGTATATACATATAATAACATTTTATTCAGCCATAAAAATGCATGAAGTATTGAAACATGCTACAAAATAGATGAACCTCAAAACACATTATGCTTAGTGAAAGAAGCCAGACACAAAGGGCCAGATAGTGTATGATTCCATTTATATGAACTCCTCAGAATAGATAAATTCACTAAGAGAGAACACAGAATGGTGATTCCAAGAGGCAAGGGGAAGGGGAGATGGGAGGAACCATTTAATGGGGAAGGGGTTTTACCCTGAAGTGATGGAAGTATTTTGGAATGAGAGGAATGTTTTTGCACAACATTGTGAATTTACCAAATGCCACTGAACTAGGGCACTTAAAGTGGTTGATTTTATGTTATATGAATTTCTTCTCAATAAATTTTTTTAAAAAACAATAAGCTTTCAGAATTATTTAGGAAAAAGCTATTATCTCTTGGATTATGGAGTCCTGTAGAACAGCTCTAGAATTGTGTATTTCAGTCGCTCGAAGATTTCGTCAAGGACCCAGGTGCTTTCTATGTCTGTTTTTCCATTCTGAGCTTGTTAGCATTCCCCTCTCCATAGTGGGGAGACAGTGGCCACAGTTCCAAGTTCTGCATGCAGACGTAACACCTAGCCCCCTTAGACTGTAGTGGAACAAAGAAAGGATACCCATTCCCGTAAGTAGCTCTCTCTTGTTTTAAAATATCTCAGTAAAAAGCTTTATTGAGATAATTCACATACCAAACAATTCACCCATGGAAAATAGACAACACAATGATTTGAAATATATCCACAGATTTGTGTAACCATCATCACAGTCAATTTTGAACATTTTTTCACCTCAAGAAGACATTTAGCACCCATAAGCCATCACTTCCCATTTTCCCCTAACATGCTCCCCCATCCCTAACCCTAGGCAACAACTAATCCTAATCTATTTTCTGTTCCTACAGATTTGTCTATTCTGGATGTTTCAGGTAAATGGAATTATACAATAGTGGTCTCATGTGACTGACTTCTCTCACTTAATGTTTTTAAGGTTAAGTCATGTCATAACATGTATTGGTACTTCCTCCCTTTATATTGATGAATTTCCATTTTATGGATTTTCATTATCCATTCATCAGTTGATGGACACTTGGGTTGTTTCCACTTTTTAGCTATGACAAATGATGCTGCCATGGACCTTTGTATATAAGGTTTTGCGTTAGTAGATGTTTTCACTTCTCTCAGGTGCATAATGGAGAGTGCCTTTGTTGGCCCATACGGTAACTCTGTGTCTTACCTTTTCAGTAGCTGCCATATTGTTTCCCAAAGTGGCTGTACCATTTTATATTCCCACCAACACTATATGAGGATTCCGATTTTTCACATTCTATTCCATAAGTCTTTTTTTTAAACTAATAAGAAACATTTCCTGGAAGCCCTCCAAAAGACTCACCTTTCTGTCTTATTGCCCAGGATAATCATTCTGTTTTTGGCTGCCCTGAAAACAATTACTAGCATGACTGACTTAGAGTTAAGTCTTCAGCTAAGCTCTGGGTATGGACATCTTCCCTAAAAGGTAAATGCTTGAACAAACTTGGGGTTCAATGGTCAAAAATGAAAGAAAAAAGAGGACTTTGGGTACGTAACAATATTCTGTTATAATGTCTTTTAGCCCTGTTTCTTATAAACAGATGAATATATGTGGGGGAGAAAAGAGATCATACTATTTATATTATTTTATAACTTGATTTATCACTTAATGATATACTAGATATGTCTTCCATATAATACATATTCATTTGTAACATGATTTTAATGGCTGAATGACATTTGTGAGTGCTTTATATTCTGTAACTTACAGAAGCCATTCTAAGTTTGTCTTGGCACACTTACCATCAGATTCATAGAAGAATTTAAGTACCAGCTCAGAAAGAAAGAGATGGATGCTGGCAGAGACTAGTTTCTTGGATCCTCTGTCTCTTTAACTCCTGGCAAAAACTCAGGCGCCCCCTCTCCCAGAGAAGAGGGATCTGGTAGGTGCTCCCTTTACTTTCCTACACTCTCACTTCGATTCTCTTCACCCCCTAGGGATCTTGCTTCAGGAGTTGTCCAGTCTCTTTCTTTTCCCTTCTTCTGGGCTGTTTTTCCCCTCCCTTTCATGTGTCTTTAGAGACTTATGTAGAACTCCCGAGAGTGACATTTGAGACCTGCCATGATTGTTATTAATCAGAATTCTTCTGGTTGCAAGGGACAAAAAGCCAACCTCTTGTAAACAGGATGAAGTAAACACTTCAGGCATGCCTGGATTTAGAGACTCAAAAACAATCATAAGGGGCTCCTGGGTGGCTCAGTCACTGTGCGTCTGTCTTCCACTTGGGTCTTGGTCCCAGGGTGCTGGGATCGAGTCCTGCATCAGGCTTCGTGCTTGGGTGGGAAGCCTGCTTCTCCCTCTCCCACTCCCCCTGCTTGTGTTCCCTCTCTCACTGTGTCTCTCTCTGTCAAATAAATAAATAAAATTTTTAAAAGTATCATAAAATATTAGTGTCTCTCTAACTTGCTATCTCTCTGTCTTTCTCTCTCTCTTTAATCTATAAACTTGATTCTCCTTTCTCTTAGCTTCCGTGGTGAAACAGAGCTTCTTTATCCCCAAGAATTCCCACACAGGTGGTGGGGAGGGCTCTTGTTGACCCCTGTGGTTCTGTGTCCAAACTTGTATCAGTCACCGCTGTGTTCGAATTGACTAGACCAGACTTGATCATGCACCCACATTGGAGGTATAAAGGTGGGGGTCAGGTCTACCAGAACTATATAGAATGGGAGGAGGGTAAGTGGTCTCTAAAACAAAACAGGAGCAGGCGGTTCCCAAAATGCCTGAGGGAGGCCAGGTGAGTGAGTAAACGGTGACATCCTTTCTAGGATATTTGGCATGGTATATGGTTTGTTCCCACCAGCGCAGCTATGGGGGGCTGCTTAAAACTCGGTATCCAGGGGTACTTGGGTGGCTCAGTAGGTTAAGCCTCTGCCTTTGGCTCAGGTCATGGTCTCAGGGTCCTGGGGTTGAGCCCCACATCAGGCTCTCTGCTCGGCAGGGAACCTGCTTCTCTTTTCTCTCTGCCTGCTTCTCTGCTTACTTGTGATCTCTCTCTCTGTCAAATAAATAAATAAAATCTTAAAACAAAACAAAACAAAACAAAATTCAGTATCCATTCTGACCAGTTGCTGCCTATGCCTTCTGGTTTTTAACTATTTTGAACATTACCCCTGCCATTCGCACTGAATAATCTTGCTTTAATTTATTAACTTTCTCCACCAGGTCATCTATTCCTTTCCCCATAGGCACACATCCTACAGCCCCACCCAATGGTCACAGTTCTCAGGACCGTACTCTGAAGGAAGAGTCTGACTGTCTACTTTCAAGCCTACCCATCTTCAAAGACCACCAGTTTGGGACACCTGGGTGGCTAGTCAGTTATGTGTCTGCATTTGGCTCGGGTTGTCATCCTGGGGCTCTGGAAGTGAGTCTCCATCAACTCCTTGCTCAGCGGGGAGCTTGCTTTTCCCTTCGCCCACAGCTCCCCCAGCTTGTGCTCTCATTCTCTCTGATTGATAACTAACTAACAAAAATCTTTTAAAAAAAGAAAAAAGATGACTGGTTTAATTACCATTTCCCCCATGAAGCCTTCCAGTTCACCCCCACTTAGAACTGATCTTTGAACTACCCTATCCCACCTGAACGTTCTTTGTTAACATCTCATTATCCCTTCACTTGGAATTCGACTGGAAGCTGTCTTTACTTCCGTTGTGAGACTCTAAGCTTGTGGAAGACAAGCTTATTCATCTTTCTAGTTCCGAAAAGCCTGTTACAGTGATCCTCTGTCACTTAATTAGTCTCAGGACATTGGGCAAAGCCCTTGACCTCTTTGGTCCTTGGTTTATTCTTTTGTAAATGGGGTAATAATAGCCCCTACCTCACAGTTTTTTCGGGAGAACTGGAACACACACACACACACACACACACACGTACATAATTTATTGAGCACATACTATGTATGTCAGAGTCATGATGTGCCTTATAGAAGGCAAATACTTCGTGTTGGAAGAGCTGGGACTCAAACATACTTCTCTAAATAGACTCTGCTCCTGGGGCGCCTGGGTGGCTCAGTGGGTTAAGCCACTGCCTTTGGCTCGGGTTATGATCTCAGGGTCCTGGGATCGAGTCCCGCATCGGGCTCTCTGCTCAGCAGGGAGCCTGCTTCCTTCTCTCTCTCTCTCTCTGCCTGCCTCTCAGTGTACTTGTGATTTCTCTCTGTCAAATAAATAAATAAAATCTTTAATAAATAAATAAATAAATAAATAGACTCTGCTCCTAACCATTATTCCAAATGGCCTCCCGCATAGGAGAGGGATAATGCTTTGGACACACAGGAATGCGATGAATGTTGCTAAATGCTTGACTCTGTTGAACTGAATCAGATTCCCTTGGCTGCACTTCCTCCTGGACTGTGGTCTGTCCCTTTTCAGTTCATCCTGCCAGTGCCATCAGACCACGTGACAACCCCCCCTCACCCATGGTTGGGGGGATGGGAGGGGAGGGCACTTAATTCCTGCTGACCTAGAATGTGTTTTCCCAGCACTTCTATAAACTGGGAGGAGCCATGGGTTGTAAATCCTGGATCTGGGACAACCCAAAGGTCTTTGTTTGCAATAACCCAGACAACAGCTGGAACTCCAGCCTGGGGAGATGCTGCCTGGTGGGGGAGGATAAATGTGTGAGCCTGCCCATCCTCCCTACACAGAGAAGTCCAAGGTCCAAGGCTGCAGGTCTCCTGTCTTGACCATACTGCTCACGCTTTGTGAATTTCTGGTGGTAAAACCACTTCTTCCCTGTAAAACCACTCTGCAACAGGCTTATGGCTAGATATTTGTGAAAGGGACCATGGGGGATCTGGATCCACTGAACTTACATTCCTGCTCCTGGGAATATTTCTTCCCCAGAGTTATTTGTTTTTCATTTACCAAGCAGTTGATATGTGCCAAGTGTTGTGTTGAATATGTCAAGTGCATGATTTAATTCAGGAGTTTTCAGTCTCGGGACTATTAGCAGCTTGGACCAGAGACATCTTTGTGATAAGCGACTGTTTTGTGCATTGAGAATGTTCAGTAACCTCTTTGGCCTCTACCCACTGGATCCTAGTGGCACCCTCCCTTCTGTGACAACCGAAAAATGTCTCCAGACTTTACCAAATGTCCCGTGGGGCAAATCATCTGAGGGTGAGAAACCCTGTGGAATTTACTCCACAATACACCGTGGAGGGGAAAGCAGATTGCAAAACAGACTGTTTAATATACTGCCATTTTGTTAGCATATTTAAGCATGGAAGGAAGAGCTAGGAAAAAAATTCTACAAAAAAGTAACAGTAGTACTCTCCAGGGGTGGATTATTAGCAACTTTTATTATTTCTGCTTATCTGTATTTCCTGATTTTTTTCTATAATGAAAGCATCTCTTTTATTTGTTTCTTGTCTAGTTCCACAAAGAAATTTAGAGTTTACTTACAGGACATACACATAATAAAATAGTGAGGGATACATTAAAAATTTTAATGGAACAGATTAAAGAAATCAGAAATATACTCACATATGCTGAGTACATCAATTTTCAAGAAAGGTAAGAAAATAACTAAATGGAGAAAGGATAGTCTTTTTAGCAATAGTTCTGGAACAACTGGATATTTGAGGGGAAAAAAATGAATTTCTACCGCTACCTCACATCATACACAAAAGTGAACATGAAAGGAATCAGAGATCTAAGTGTTAAAGAAAAAATTTCTGGGTCAAAAAAAAAAAACCCACAGGGCAACATTTCTGTCACCTTGGGTTAGGCAAGATTTCTTAGATAAGATACAAAATGTTTGAACATAAAAGAAAGTGATATATTGATCTTCATCAAAATTGCAGTCTTCTGGTCTTCTAGAGAATGAAAAGGCAAGCCAGTCTGGGAGAAAATATTTCCAGTTCATTTATCTGAAAAAATATAAATCCAGAATACCTAGAATATATAAAGAACTCATTTTGCAGGGCACCTGGGCGGCTTAGTCAGCTAAACGTCTGCTTTCCGCTCAGGTCATGATCTCAGAGTCCTGGGATAGAGCCTGCACTTGCTCTCTGCTCAGTGGGAACCTGCTTCTTCCTCTGTCCTTTCTCTGTCTCACAAATAAGTAAAATCTTAAAAAAAAAAAATCTTATCACTGAATAAGAAGGAAAACAACCCAATAAAGAAAATCAGCAAAAGATTTAAGAAGATATTCAGCAGATATACATGATATACATATAATCAAAACATATATGAAAAGATTCTCAATATCATTAGTCATCACAGAAACACAAAGTAAAAATTATGAGCTGCTTGGGCACCTGGCTGGCTCAGTAGGAAGAGCATGGGACTCCTGATCTCGTGGTCCTGAGTTTGAACCCCACGTTGGGTTACTTAAATTAAATTTGGGGGACACCTGGGCAGCTCAGTCAGTTAAGCATCTGCCTTCAGTTCAGGTCATGGTCCTGGAGTCCTAGAATACAGCCCCATGTTGGGTACTCTGTTCAGCAGAGAGTCTGCTTCTCCCTCTCCTCCTGCTCCCTCTCTCTTTCTCTCCTGCTCACTCTCTCAACAAATAAAATCTTAAAAACACAAATATTAAAAAAATAAATAAAAATTTAAAAAATAGATAAAAAAATTTTTTTAAAGACTTTATTTATTTGCCAGAGACAGAGAGAGAGCACACAAGCAGGCAGAGGCGGAGAGAGAAGCAAGCACCCTGCTGAGCAAGGAGCCCAATGTGGGACTCAATCCCAGGACCCTAGGATCATGAGCTGAGCTGAAGGCAGAGGCTTAACTCACTGAGCCACCAGGCACCCCAACTTTATTCTTCTTAAACCACAAAATAGAGTCTGCAGTTGTACAACCATCACTAGTTACAGTCTTGCCAATGGGTCCCAGCTGGGGCCAGCAAATTTTGTTGTATGCAAATTACACCTTAAAAAGACTGTAAAAATTCCGTTACTATGACATACCTATTAGAATGGCTAAAATGAAAGAGACTGACTATACCAAGTGCTGAAGAGGATGGGGAGCAACAGATACTCTCGAATATTGTTGGTTAGAAGGTAGAAGGTTACAACCACTTTAGAGAACAGTTTGGCATTTTTTTTTGTGAAGTTAAACATACATTTACCATACAACCCAGCAATTCCACTTCTAGGCATTTACCCAAAAGAAACACAAATATATGTCCACGAAAAGACTTAGAGTTGAATATTCATAGCAGCTTAATTTACATAATTGGAAACAGGACAAATGTTCACTAACTGGTGGAGAGAAATGACTTGTCGTGCATTCACGCAGTGAAATAGCACTCAGCTACAAAAGGAATGACCTACTGATACAGAAAACTCATTGATAGACTGAAAAATATAACATGTTAAAAAAATGGGGCACTGGAGTGGGTCAGTTGGTTAAGTGTCTGCCTTCAGCTCAGGTCATGATCCCAGGGTCATGGGTCCAAGTCCCACATCGGGCTGCCCGCTCCGTGGGGAGTCTGCTTCTCCCTCTGCCTCTACCCCTCCCACCCCCATGTATTCTCTCTTTCTCTCAAATAAATAAATAAAATCTTAAAAAGATAAAAATGTTATGCTGAGCAAAATAAAGAGTACATAAGAAATACATATTATAGGGGCGCCTGAGTGGCTCAGTTGGCTAAGTGACAGACTCTTGGTGTTGGCTCAGGTGGGGATCTCCTGGTTGTGGGATTGAGCCTGGCTTCAAGCTCTGGGCTCATCACGGAGTCTGCTTCAGATTCTCACTCCCTCTCTCTGCTCTTACCTCCACTCATGCTCTCTCTCAGTCTAAAATATATAAATAAATCTTTAGGGAAAAATGTACATACCATATAATTCCATTTATATGAAATTATAGAATAGGCTAAACTAATCTGTACTTGAATGCAAAACCAAAAGTATTGGCAAGATAGATCCATTGAAGATATTTAAGCAGGGGTCACCTGGGTGGCTCAGTTGGTTTTCTCTACCCTGGGCTCAGATGCTGATCCTAGGGTTCTGGGATCAAGTCCCACGTCAGTCAGGCTCCTTGCTCAGCCAGGAGCTTGCTTCTCCCTCTGCTTCTCCCTGCTGCTCGTGCTCTCTCTCTATCTCTCTCTCTCAGATAAATAAATAAAATCTTCTAAAAAAATTAAAAAAAGATATTTAAGAGAATATGTATATAAATCTATCTTTAGGAGATGACTTAAAACTTGTTTGATATAATTACGACAATGAGAAGACAATTTGGTTTTCTTTTTCGTATAATTTGTTGATATTTTTCGCATTTTAAAAAGTGTTTGGAGGGACGCCTGGGTGGCTCAGTTGGTTAAGGGCTGCCTTCAGCTAAGGTCATGACCCCAGGGTCCTGGGATTAAGTCCCACATCAGGCTCCTTGCTCAGTGCAGAGCCTGCTTCTCCCTCTGCTGTCCCTCCCCCTGCTTATGCTCTCTCTCTTTGACAAATAAATAAATAAAATATTTTTTTAAAAATTTTATACCTTTTTTAAAAAAGATTTTATTTATTTATTTGACAGGCAGAGAACACAAGTAGGCAGAGAGGCAGGCAGAGAGAGAGGAAGGAAAGCAGGCTCCCTGCCAAGCAGAGAGCTTGATGCAAGGCTCAATCCCAGGACCCTGGGATCACAACCTGAGCCAAAGGCAGAGGCTTTAACCCACTGAGACACCCAGGCACCCCAATAAATAAAATCTTAAAAAAAAAAAAAAGTGTGTGGGGCACAAAAAAAGAGTTGCTATGATTTGGCCCAATAACATGGCCCAGGCATAATGTTTTAGCATTAACTATCTTCAATTTAGAGTGAACACTTCTCCTGCTTATTTACTATTTCTTTGTTTGATATGATTGTCTTCCTATTAGGAGACCCCAAAACAGAACTTGGCCATTTTTCCTCATTTCTTCCTTCACTTAACATCTCTTTGAAATTTCAGAATCATTCTTAATTTGTGTATCATGAAATTAAAGGAAGAGATCAGAAGAAAATGGATAATGACTATTGATCCTCAATGCTTTCTTTTAAAATATTTCTTTAGAAATATTTTATTTAAAATATTTAAATATTTCTATATTTAAATATTTAAATAAAAATATTTAAACATTTCTTATCTATAAAGCAGTGTTTTTAATTTAAATATTTCTAAAGAAATTTTTAAATTAAAAACACTGCTTTATAGATAAGTCATCATCTCTCAAGAAGCAATCAGGTTATCCATGTTATCTCTTATAACTTTGTAGGTAGAGTTTTTATTGACAAACTTTTCTCTAAATGGGCAAATTGTGATTATTTTAAATTATTGTCTCCAATTAGCTACTGTCAATTTATCTAATGACTTCTGTGTTCATTAGCAAATGCCCCAAAATTAAAATATTCTCTTAAGCCTAATGAAGTAATACATTTTTTGCACTTATGTTTTGGTTCTAGTGTTTGAGTGCAGAACTTCATGATTTGCTAAGGAAAAAATGAGTGATTAAGGAAAGGAACCTGTAGTGATAGGAAGCAGAGAGTGGTTGTATGCGGGACACATGGAAGGGGTTTGGGGATTCGCTGCAAAGGGTCACATTGGAATTTGATTTGGGCGATCATTGCATAGGTGTGTGGTTTTGCTAAAACTCAGGGACCTGTGTGCATTTAAAACTTGTGTGCTTTATTATATGCAAATTATACTTCCATAAGTTTGATTTGAAAGGAAAAATAAATCAGGGTAGGGAAGAGCAGATTAGAGGAGAATATCAACCAGAGGGGGAAGATTGTAGAGCTCAGAGAGGTGGGAGCGTCCTGCTTTGACTGGTCTATGGCTTTGGCTCTGAGGTTTGCTTCTCCAAAATCTTATCTATCTGGGGCGCCTCGGTGGCTCAGTCAGTTAAGCGGCTGCCTTCTGCTCAGCTCATGATTCCAGGGTGCTGGGATGGAGTCCTGCATCAGGCTCCCTGCTCAGCAGGGGGGCTGCTTCTCCCTCTCCTTCTGCCCCTCTCCCTTCTGCTTGTGCTTGCACTCTCTCTCTCAAATAAATAAAATCTAAAAAAAACAATAACAACAAGACAAAATCTTACCTATCTTTAAGGCTTAGTTGAGATGCCGCTGCCTCTAGGAAGTTACCCTGGCTTCCCCAGCCCGTGGTGATTTATCTTTGACATCAATGCTGATTCTGCGTATTCATATTTAAAAAAAAAAACCTCCATCAGTGAATGTGGTGCTTTCAGTTTATTAAATGCTTTCAGCCCATTATGTCATCTGATTCTCACCTCACCACCAGTCAGGGCAAGGATTAATTTTTCCATTTCGAGTTGGAGAAACTAAGGCTCAGGAAGGGAAGGAACTTACCTAAATCTTACAACCACAAGTTAAACAGAACCTGAACTAGAACGCTGGCTTCCAAGACTTCTTCCCCTGGAGTGTAGAACTCCCACTAATTTGCTTGGGAAATTCCCGGGCACTATTAATATTGTTAGATTGCAGCTTCCACGGCTGTCAAATAGGTGAAATCCCTGCCCTTCCTATGTCCTAGGCTTGTGGTTAGGATTGCCTTGAACATCCTTGGCCGACAAATAAGTGCCAATAAATATTTAATGCAATTAACCAATATTACTGAGCACTTAACCAGGCACTATGGTAGATAGTGGGGATAACCGGTGAAGGAGGGGACGCGTGGGAAAAGAGATGGCGGGGTAGAGTCAGGTTGAAGAATGGGAATCAGCTCAGAAGTCCAATGAGGTGATGTTCAAGGTGAAGAGTGAAGATTTAGAAGGAGCTAGGCACACGGTCTGGGAGAAGAGCATTCAGGTCTTTGGAATTCTAGACTACCTTGCATTTTGCAACTCCCCTTTTCCAGATGAGCAAACTGAGACTGTTAGTCTAAGCAAATGGCATTGACCCAATCCCTGTCTCCCAGGGAAGGGACTAAACAGGAACTCTATCAACATTTTCTCACTTGACCCTAACAACTATAATTTTCTATGGTAACATCCCCATTTTACAGGTGAGGAAATGAAAGAAAATCATCAAATCTAATAGACGTACTCGGCTCTGTTTATTTATATGACTCTGTCTTGTTCCAGATGGACTTGCACTCAGATGGGAGCCTCATCTGTCTGGTTCCAAAGTCCAAGCTCTTTCCCCAACATCAGACTGACGCAGCGTGTCTGAGAGCTGGCAATGTAACAACCAGCCAGGCAGAGACAGCCAGAGCAGAGGCCAAGTCCAAAACATGGGGGGAGGCTGTTATTTCTGGACCACCTTCCCACCCACCCGCTCTGGCCAGATCCAGTAGTAGATGAGGCATCCTGGTGGGTAGAAATCCATACTCCACATATTTTATTTATTCAGGCCCCACTACCTGCGAGGTCCCGCGCTCAGCTCTAGAGATGAAGCTGTGAACACACTAGATGAAAACTTCTGCCTCCACTGGGCTTGCAGTCAAATGGGGAGGTGGGTGAACAAACCACACGAATGATTCTCATACTAGACAGAAAAAAAATGCCTTGGAAAAGCAGAAGGACTTGGTAAGCTAGATTAAAGAAGAAAGATAGGATACTCAGGGTGGAGACGGGGAGCCAGAGAAACCTTTCTGGATGAGGGGACTTTTGAGTCTAGGTTCAATGATGCCCATCTGTCAAATGGAGCTGATAATAGGTTCTATTAGGCAGGGTTGTTGTGAGGCTCGAGTAAGGTCATGGTCGTGAAATGCTTAGTGGAGTGCTTAGCACACAGGAAGTCCTAAATAAGTCTCACTACCTTCTCCTAATAAATATTATCTATGGTCGTAGTTCAGCTGCCATAACAAAAATACCTTAGACTGAGTGGCTTAAACAGCAGAAATCTTTCTCATGTTTCTGGAGTCTGGAAAGTCCAAGATCAAAGTACCAGTCAGTTTGGTTCCTGGTGAGACCCTTGTCCAGGTCATGTCCTCATAGGCCCCGGTGGGGAGCAAGTTCTCTCCTGTCTCTTCTTATTAGGGTGTTAATCCCACCATGGTGGGGCGGCTCATGGTCATGAACAAATTACCTCTCCAAATACCATGGTGCTGGAGATTAGGGTTTCAACATGTGAATTGGAGGGGGACATGAATATCCATCTTTTTTGTACTGCACGACAAAATCTCCTCGGAAGACTTCTCATGGCCCCAATTCCAGCAAGCCCAGGAAAGCCACACAGATCTGCCCCAGGCTTCCTTCTTAGCCTTGCCCTTCCTCATGTCCTCCCCCGCCCCCCCCCATCCCAACCAGGATGCCTTCCTCCAGCTGGTCCAGATCTACCCCCAGGCTGCTTCCTCTGCCAGAAACCTTGGCACCACTCTCCTCTCTCGCCTTCCCTCCTTGGCCAGCCCTTCCTTACCCACCAAGTCCAGGGTACTTTCCTGGGCGCTGCTGCGAGTGTAGCCGTCCCACGGCATCCTCTCTCACACTCCCTGCACTTTTCTCTTCCCTCCAGACTCATCACAAACTCTTGTGTGATATTTGTCTTTTCCACTGGACTTAGAGGCACCCGAGGGCCAAGATTGCAACTGTCTCGTTCGTGGGCACAGCCACCATCCGGTAGTGTCTGGAACAAACTCAGCCCTTCTTAACGTTGGCCTGGCTCCTCCTTGAAGTATGAGCTCAGATGTGCAGAACTGGGACAGAAGGGCAGGGTCCCCACCACGCACCGCCCCCCACCCCAGCAGCGGTCAGAGGTGATTCAGACGTGAGGGCTAAGAATCTCGCAATCACCAACCAAGCTGTGGTTTCTCTCAGGAGCAGGGCAGACGTGGAGAAGATGGGGTGCTTAGGCAGTGTCCTTAACCTTCTCCCCACAGACGGGAAGTGACTGGCCCAAGGTCTCCAGCTGCGGATGGGCGTGAACACGTATTCTGGCCCTTTCACGCTGCAGCTTTTGCCTCCAACCTCAGGAAGAGAAGGTCGAGACAGGAAGTGGTGGGACTGACAGAGGGTGGTGACAAACCATGAAAAGGATCTGAAGGTTCAGGTTGTCTCCCCTCCCTGCTCTGTAGGTGGAGCCGGCAAGTGGACAGACTGGCAGGTGGAAATTTGCACGCAGGAGGTTTAGGGATCAAAAGCAGGCGGCATGGGTTGTGCTGGGGCACAGCGTCAGCGCTGGCCTCATAAAGGGAGCCCCAGAGCTGGGACAGTCGTTCAGAGTAGTTTCAAATGGAGGCATGTGGCCAGGCCTTTGTACACCCCTCTCCTGTTCACTGGTCATGGGAGGCTGACTGGACTGCCTGGCAGGGCTGGAACCATCAGTGAGGTCGCTCCCTTCAGTCTAGGGCGGTTTCCGGAGAGGGACCCCACAGAGATCCTGCAGCAATGGGGCGGGGGTACAGAATGAAATCAGGGCCGTGGTCTGGGCCACACACTGCAGCAACCATTAGCAGGAGTGTCGATTAGCAGTTTTCTAACCGCTCCATGCAGCCCTTGGGTTCCGAGAAGGTGCAGTGGGTGAGAAACGGCTCTTCTTGGCTGTTTTGGATTCTGCGAAGGTCCAGCATGTTTCCTTGGAAGAAAAAGTTCTGCTGCTGGTTTATAAAGGCTCCTATAACACCTCCTGTTTCTCCTTTGAGGCGCTGATCACAATTAGAATTTAAATAATTAGTTGTGTACTAATCCAATCTGTCTCTTCTTTGGGACAATAAATTCCCAAAGGGCAGGAACCATGCCTGTCTTGTTCGCTGCTCTATGTCCAGCACATTTACGTAATAGGGCACAAGATCTGTTGAAGGAAAGGATGCTCCCAGCATCAGAATAAGGGGAAAGTTGCTCAAGCTGCAAATGTCTCAGCTCTGCCTCCAAACATGGTCCTCTGGGAGGTTCCAAGTTGCAAAACGTTGGAGAACCACTTCATGCCATCTGTCCCAGGGCTCTGGTGAATGTTGAGAACCGCTGGAGTGCACTCACCCAGCTCCTCCCTCTACCCATTATCAGCAGTCCTCAGTCCCAGCAGGACTTCAAAAGCCAAACATAGACTCGAGCCCCAAGCAATCTTGAATATACTCCAACCTGGACAGGTGTGTCCGGGTCTTGGATCACAAGATGCAGAAGCCTAAAACAGATTAATGTGATCCAACCTGAAGCCCAGAGTTTTTAATTCCACATGCAAATTAATTCGAACATACTTAAAAAAACCCTGCAGATTGAGGGCCTAGGGAGTTGGTGGGGGCGGGAAAAACAAGGATCTAGAATCAGACTGACAAGGGTTCAAATACTAGGTTGGGTTATGTTGAGCAGATATCTCAATACTGAATGGCCCCCTGGTGCTAAGTGCCAGGCACCTACACGGTGCTGGGTGTTTTTCATTATTTAATCCACACAACCCTCCTGTGCCCATAAGTATTGAGAACTGAACTAATTTGTTTACGGTTGAGACAGACATTAAAAATCAAAGCTGGAATTTGAACCTGGGTGTAACTGTTAAGTTGGTGTCCCGTAGACTTTCACTTGACGTTCCTTTTCCACATCTGTTCCTGCAATGGGAACACCACTCCTTTCTCGCTGGGTTGTGAAGATTGAGATATTAAATTTGAAAACATTTGGCAAGGGTGCCTGCGTGGCTCAGTCAGTTAAGGGTCTGCCATTGGTTCAGGTCATGATCCCTGGATCCTGGGATCAAGTCCTGCATTGGGCTCCCTGCTCAGTAGGGAGTTTGCTTCTCTCTCTGCCTTTCCCTCTGCTCGTCCGCATGCTCTCTCTCTCTCAAATAAATAAAATCTTTTAAAAAATTTTTTAAAAATGAAAACATTTGGCAAAAGTCATTCAGTAATGCAACCTGGAGAACTGAAGACATATTGCCTCTATTTTTGTGGCAGAGGAAATTTGAGGCCCAGTGAAACTCATTAACCCTCTCCCCTAATCCAGGGGTAGTAAGTGGCTAAGTCAGGACCAGAATCCAAGTTTTCTATTCCAGTCTGGTTTGTTCTCTCACATCCTCTCAAAAGACTTTAGAAGGAAGAACAAGCAGATAGACCACCACAAAAAATGAAGAGGGTAAAGGGAAAGGAAACATGGAGTTAATCAGGGGAGGCTTCCTGGAGGAGACCCAGTTTTCATTTTTTGACAGTACTGTTTAGAGGAAGTGGGTGGCCAACAGAAGAGGTCTTGGTTCTTAGTCATAATGTGGTTTCCCTGATATGCTTACTAGAGTTCCCAGTGCCCAGAGAAGCTTGACCAAGATCACACAGTTACTAAATGGTGTTGGTACAATGAGGAGACCCCATTTAACCCTTCTCAGCTGGTTCTGTCTCCTTGGTGCTGAAGAAGTGATGAGAAGCAGGGAAGGGGTTGGGCAAGGGACACGCTGGGTTCCCAGAGATTCTCAAAAGCCTCCCTCTGCAACAGGGGAGCCCCATAGCGGGAAAAGCAACAAGTTGAAACGCTGAGGCCTCAGGGTCAGGCAGACCCTGGTTGGAATCCTGGCTCCCCCAATGAAGACCTATGTGGCCTCAGCAACTTCACTTTATACCCCTGGGTCTAAATTCTCTTGCAGTTTCAGAAAAATGGCCTCCAAATACCCAGCCCAAGGCCAGGCTTAGTGAGAAAACTAACATGGCCGTTATTTCTCCGCAATGCTGGACCAGCCACAGATGAGTGGTGGGCTGGGCATCCGTGGGTCAGAATAGACTTCCAATGCCAACCACTCCCAGAGCTGCAGTCACTGGACACAAGTGCCCAGCAGGGTAGTGTAGCTGAGGTCAGGTCCGTGATGCAACCCCAGCTCCCTGCTGATGCTAAGAGATGAACCATGACCCTTGCAAATGGAAAAACAGCCCGTTGACAAGAAGTACAAAACAAAACCTCGGTGAACTTTTATTTTTCATCATACAGAACTGGTAGCAAAGCCAAAGATTTCTGCACTTGAACACTAGATCCCCCTCCCGACCCACCTCGGGGGACATTTACAGAGTCATCATGTCCCTTCTAGACTCCAAACCCCAATGCTGGGGCCTCTTCCCTCCTGCCCAGGTTCACTGCAGGGAGGGCTCTGAGGCCCACAGGGGGTGCCGGTTGCTTCCCCATGCCTGCATGGGTGTGAAATGTGGCACACTGACCAGGCTCCTCTCCTACCCCTCTCCAGAGAGGAGGGTACAGAAGCAGCAGCAGCAGCATGTCCCCTGCCTTTCTTCAGTCACCTCCCCACCGGGCAGAGAGGAGGCACATACTGTCAGAAGAGGGGCAAGGGACGTCATCATTCACAGCTTATTTGCTACAGAAAAGTGCCTGGGATCGGTCCTTGGCTGCTTCTGCCTCCAAGCAATCCACCTAAAATCAAGGCAGGGATAGAAACGGGAATGGGGGATGGGGGATGGGGGTTGGGGTCGGGGGTTTGTCCTAGGAAGGCGGCTGGGGGAGACTGCCTGCAAGGCCAGGCTATCCCCAGAGGCCTCTTGAGATTCTGCAAGATTTACAGTTTGCTGCTGGCAGGTTGCCCTGAGCAGCCCAGAGTAGACTCAGACATCACAGAGAATCCCGGCCCCCCGTTCGCAACTATCTGTGCGGAGGTCGAAGAGGTTTGGCAATGTAGCCACGGTCAGCTGGCCAGTTTGGGCAGGACCCAGACAAGAACCTTGGGGTCTCCTGACTCTGACCCTGAAGCCACCCAGAAAGGCTCACTTGGTGGACAAGGTCTGTGGCAGCGCCGTGGGAGGCAGAAGAGTGGGGGTTCCGGCCTCTGCAGGGCTGGCGCGGTTCTGGGGAGAACAGATTTCGCCCTGTCCTCCTCTCAGGCATTGACTGTGGCTATCGAGGTGAGGTCCCGAAGAACCTCCCCCAGAAAGAACCAGAAATAGAGCACTGGTAATACTCCCTTCTCTTCGGAAGGCAAAGGGACACACAGACACCCCAAACTCTCTAGAGATAATCTACTTTTTTGAGGGGCTTGGTCTCTCTTCTGAGGCCTCCCACCAGCAGGCAGGGGGGGAAATGGGTAAGAGGGTGAAGGGGAGGTCAAAGGTCAAAGGTGCTAAACCAGGGTTAGGGCCACCCGGGAAAAGGGGTGTTCCGACTGCCTGTCAGAACAGGCTTTTGGGGAGCGGAACACACAGTCCCGCTGTGACACTGACTTTCACATTGACGGGTGAATGGCAAGGAGGAGGTTTCGCGATCTGGGAGCAAGGGAGGAGGAGGAAAGGCAAAGCTGCTTGGAGTGTCAGTCCCTGGAGGTACTAGTCCCTCTCCTCTTCGGCCCAGCCAGAGACTTCCCAGGCCAGGAAGGCCACAGGACTGGTGATGCCTGCGGCCCAGCCTGCTGGGGACATGCCTCTGAGCTCAGCTCATTTCCCTTCCTGTGCCCTCTGCCTCTGGGGTTAGGGGCAGGAAGAAGGGCATGGTCCCTGGGGATCTGCTAGTCCCCTTCCAGCTCCCAAGGGTAGAACTGTGATCCGAGAGTCAGTGCAACGATCCTGTCCATTCCAGTGAGAGAAAGGGAGGGTACGGCTCAGGGGCTGCACGTCGTACACAGGCCCACCTCCAGAGTGGGGTGGGAGGGCCTGGGACAGAAAGGGATCGGGTCAGTCTCCAGACAGAGAAGTCCTTGCAGGGAGGAGGATGCCCCCAGGGGCAGCTGCTCGGGGTGCAGATCCTGCTCGCAGTCAGGTCATGTAGCGGGTGATGGCGCGGAGGGCGTAGAGCAGGGCAGCCTGCATGCGGGCCTCCAGGAGCAGCAAGTTCACATGGACCTGGGGCACAGACAAGGACCTGTGGGCAACTGATGTCACTCCTGGCCATCCCCAACCTTCCCAGACTGCCACGTGCCAGGACCACTCGCCTTTCCTTCTCTTCCATATAGACACCCTGATGGTTCCTAAGGCTCTGGGCACATTGCTACAATGGCAGCGGAGGAATTTCCAGCCCATTCATCCCCAGCCTGACTCATCTCTTTACCTCACAAAATGAAAAACAAGAGCTGGCCCTGGGCACTCATGTTCTCATCCCACCCTCACAGCAACCCCGACATGCAGGCAGTGTTTGCTCTCACGGTAAAGATAACAAGCTTAGGGGGCAAAGTGACCGGCCCAAGGTCACCATGCTACTGAGTGATACAGTTTGGATTTGAACCCAGGTCCTCCCGGCTACCGCTGAGGACCCCGTGAGGCACAGTCCCATTTTACAGGTGAGTAAATGGAGTGAGAAACCACACAGTGGAGTAGGACTTGAAGCCAGGACGGTACACCCAGGCATCCAAAGCAGCAGAAGGCTCAGTCTGGGTTCCCACATCGGGTCCTGACCAGCCCCAACCCCCACCCAACACACTGTACCTTCTCTGAGTGGCGGAAGTGCCTCCAGAAGAGGTTGTACATTCTTCGCGTGGTCTTCTCGGGGTAGCAGGCCACAGTCTTGATATAGACCTTGAGGTTCCGTTCCAGGAGCTGGTTTACCTCCCCGTAGTCATAGTCATCATATCTGGATGGAAAGGCCCCGAGAGCATCACTCTCCAAGTGACTCCTCTCCCCTACCCCCACCCTAGAGAAGGAGGAACAGAGTGTGGCAAGAAAAAGCAGAAAGTAGGAAGCAAGAAGGAGCTTGGTTCCTCTTAGAAAAATAGCTGATGTCATACATCGCACGCCACTAGACTGGCCGGGGACCACTCCAAAGAATGTCGAGAACGAGCTGCTGCATTGAGTAGGAGCCATGTGCTGTATGGACGCATACTCAGAGAATCCTCAGAAACACTAGATATGCTGTATACAGAACTATTATACATAATAATACACCGCTTTTATCGGGCCCATTTTATAGCTGAAAGGGAGACTCAGAGAAGTGAAGTCATTTGTCCTGGGAATGGATTTCAAACCCAGCTCTGCCCAGCTCCAAGGTCATATTCACTATAGGAAAGGCCATGGACGGGACAGTACAAAGGATTTCCCTGGAGAAGGAAGAGAGAAAGAGAAAAAGAAGTGGTACTCATTTCATGGATGAGCAAACTAAGACCTAGAGAAGGTAATTAACTTGTTCTAAGTCAGAGAGCAAGTTGGTGACAAGTCTAGAAGCCACTTTGTCACTCTCCAGCCCAGTAAGCCAGTGAGTCATCAGAGATCTGTGTGGATGGAGAAGATTGGTAGAAAACTGTAGGACAGATTCAGTAGACAATGGCATAGGAGTGAGGACCATGTTGGAGAATGTGGGGCGAGGGAGACCCTGACCTGTGAGCTGGGCAGAAGCAGCCTGGGCCACATTCTAAGATGCCCATCCCTCCTCCAACTCCCCAGGACTGGAAAACTGTCAATGATCGGCAAGAGGACACTCAATTAAGCACAACTGAATCTACTCAGTGAAACAGAATTTACAGCTAGGAATACATAAACACACATTTTTCCACAGGGAACATTGACCTTTCTAAAAATTTCAGACTTTTTTGATGCTTGGAATAAGCCATTAAATGAGAAAAGCCAGATCATGTGTTCATTAAAATATGCCCACAATTGATTACATGAGTAAAATAAGTGAAATGAGGAGGGAGAAAAATCCTATGTTTGTAAAATTATGTCTTTTTTTGGTTATTTGTTTGTGGAAAAAAGACAGGAGAGAACTACTTGACAATAATAAGAGTAGGCAGGATCATGGATGATTTCTATTTCTTTTTGTTGTTATTTCTGCTTCCTTTTTTTTTCTTTTAATTTTAAAAGATTTTATTTATTTATTTGACAAAGAAACCACAATTAGCAGAAAGGCAGGCAGAGGGAGATAGGGGGGAAGCAGGCTCCCCACTGAGCAGAGAGCCCGATGCAGGACTCAATTCCAGGACCCCAGGATCATGACCTGAGCTGAAGGCAGAGGCTCAACCCACTGAGCCACCCAGGCACCCCTGTTGTTTCTGTTTTCTAGATTTACTATAAATCTAGTTGTTTCTCTTTAGAAACATCAAACATACATTTTAAAAAATGTAATAACCATCATAACTCCAACTACACAAAGCAACTACATTAGAAAGAAGAAAAGCAACCGAGAAAGAATGTCACAGGATGTGGATGTGGTTGTGAAGTAGCTGAATTTGGGGAAAGGGTTTTTTTGGTTCCTTAATTCTTTGAATTTCCCACAATGTTATCAGAATGAGATTTCTTCAAATTAAGAAATATATATATATCGTTCTGGGTGGCTCAGTTGGTTAAGCGTCTGACTCTTGATCTCAGCTCATGTCTTGATCTCAGGGTTGGGGGTTCAAGCCCTGCATTGGGCTCCACCCTGGGCATGGAGCCTACTTAAATAAATAAACAAATAAACAAACAAATAAAATTGGGGGGGCGGTGCCTGGGTGGCTCAGTCAGTTAAGCCTCTGACTCTTGATTTCAGCTCATGTTATGATTTCAGGGTTGTGGGACAGAGCCCCAGGTTGGGCTCACACAGGGCATGGTGCCTGCTTAAAGTTCTCTTTCTCCCCTTCCCTGCCCTCCAAAAAATAAATTTAAAAAATTTTTTAAAAATTGGTCTGTGTATATTCTTGACAAGTAATTTCATACCTAGAGCTCATCTACAAAGACTTAGTGTGAGGCTAGTCAGTGCACATGATGTTTTTAATAATGAAAAACAGTGAACTAGTTATAACTGGAAAGTGGTTGAGTTAGGCTACCTCCATAACGGAACACCACACAGTGGTTAAAAAGCATAAAGGAGGGGTACCTGGGTGGCTCAGTTGGTTAAGCATCTGCCTTCGACTCAGGTCATGATCCCAGGCTCCTGGGAATGAATCCCACATCAGGTTCCCTGCTCAGTGGGGAACTTACTTCTTTCTATGCCCCTGCCCTCCCCACTGCTCGTGCTCTCTCTTGTTCACTCCCTCTCTAAAATAAATAAATAAAATCTAAAAAAAAAAAGCATAAAAAGATCTATTCATCCTGACAAGAAAGGCAGTTCATAACAGATTATTAGGTGAAAAAAAGCCAGTTGTAGAATATATCAAGCATGATTCCATCAATTTAAAAAATCTACTTAAAAACTCAGGAAACGTGGGGCGCCTGGGTGGTTCAGTGGGTTAAGCCTGCGTGGGGCTCTCTGCTCAGTAGGGGGCCTGCTTCCCCTTTACCGTCTGCCTGCCTCTCTGCCTACTTGTGATCTGTCAAATAAATAACCTCTAAAAACAAAATCAGGAAACACTTAGGTAATGAAATGAAAATGTAATTAATCACACACTATCCAGAGACAACCATTATTAATTAACATTTTAGTGTGTAGCCTTCCACACATTTTCCATGTACGCACACATTTTTAGCAAAAAAAAAAAAGAGGGAAACAAAAGGAAGATTCTGGTTGGTAACCAGCTTTCTTTCTTCTCAACACATTTTGAACAATTTCCCATAGCAATATAAAGAGACCATTATTATAATTTGTAATAGCTGTATACTTCTTCACTGGGTGGATATAACGTTATTTAAAGTCTCCTACCGACGTGCATTTATGTTGTCCTTATTTACTGTAAGAGAAGAAGTCCCATTTGGAATGGAAATACACTCTCCCTTCCCTCTCTCTCTCACTCTAGGGGGTGGGATGAAAGAGTTTCATCTCCAAGCTTCAAACGGTCCACACATGTAGTATTATTTATAATCGGCAATGAAATAAATTTGCTTTGAAAAACAGTATAGGCAAAAAAAAAAAAAAAAAGAAAGAAAAAAAAAAGAAAAACAGTATAGGCAAGAGGAAGGGAAAATGAAAGAACAAAATAGAAAAGGAATGAAGCTCTTGAGCTCAGCCTGAGGACTTGTGCACATGCGCTGGAAGAGGGGCCGTGAGCTCACCTGATACCAAACACACAGTGGATGTAATTCCAGATGGCCCTGCGGAGCACGGACGTGTCCACCCCGCTGTGCATGGCAATGGTGTTGTAAGTGAGGCTGTAGGCTGCCTGGAACTTCTCATCCAGCAGCTGCCCACCCTCCGGGTAAAGCCGCTGGATCAATGAATAGCCATGGTCTTCCCAGGTGTAATCCTGAGAAATGTGGAAAGGGGTCAGGGAGTAATCTCGGGGGCCCAAGTCTGGCCACACAGACCCCATCCTCTGGAGCACAACTTTGCTCTCTATAACGTCCCTTTCCCGCCCCACAAATCTAACCTGCTGCTTGGTTTGGGCCTAAGAAGCCATTGAGAATCCACCTTGGTGATGGTCTTCTCCCTGTGATCAGGATCCCCTGAGCTTAGGGCAGAGATGGGCCCTGTCAGGATCTAAGGTCTTCTGTTTCCCTCATGGAATCTTGAAGGAGAAGGTGCCTGACTCTCCAACCACTCCACCCATCCAGCCCCTGCTTGTTTGTAAACCCAGAGTGATACCAAGAAGAGCCCGGAGGGCCTACCTGGGCACGGAAGGTGGGGGGCGCCTCAGCCCCTCGCCGGGTGAAGTCCTCATATCCAAACGTGGGGTCTTCCACAAAGCACAGCATGTCTGGGTGTGGAGAGGGCTCCAGGATGTCAGCTAAGGATGTCAGAGAGAGGCCACAGTGAGGCCAAGGCATGGAGTACAGGGTACCTACTCGTGATTAATCACTGGTGGCTGGAGGGAGCTGAGGCAGGCCCACGGACCTGGGGGATGAGGCCCCTGGTAATAGGAACAGCAACTCTGGCAACCCTAGTCATTTGTGAAGCCATTTACTCTGTGCTAAGAGCTTTGCTTCCATTGTCCCATTTACCTCACAAACCAATCCTTCAAATGGGAGGAGACGGAGGCCCTGAGACAGGAAGTAACTTATCAGGGGGTTACACTGCTAGAAGGGCTGACAGGTCACCATTCTCACCCAGATCTGACCCTAAAGCCCATGCTCGGAACCTCTTAGAAGAAGTGGTTGAGACATGGCCGCCTTCAAAATACAAGCGTTGCCATGCACGGAGCTGCCTACTCCCCAGCAGAGATGGTGTCAGAAGGGGAAGACCCTGGACCTGGGATGCCTGCGATCCTGTACCTGAGGGAGTCACCAGAAGGCTCTCTGACTTCTCCAGCTCAAAGCGGCTCTCCATCTCCTCCTGGGATGCTCCCTCATCCCGTAACAGGCTCTCTTGCAGCTGCCTCATGCGTTCCATCAAAGCTTCCACATCCCGGGCAGCCTCAAAGCCCTGGAGGAGGGACCCAGCAGCGACCGTTTACTCCTCAGCCCCAGGAAACCCCACACATCCTTCCCACAAGCCAGGCCTTCCTGAGTGATCGCAAAGGCCTCCTGCCTCCTGAGGCAGCCATGGAGCTGGGCGGCTCGTGAGGCCTGTCTTCTAAAGCAAAGTTTAAGAAGCTATGGGACAGGCCTGTCTTCTCTAAGCATCAACTTCCTGCACAGGAAAGGGATTGTTAAAGTACCTATAAATTTATATTAAAACAAACAAGGCTGCTTTATAGAGTAAGAGGCAAACTTTGTATCTGTAAAGGGCTAATACCCAGGAGACATTAAGCCTCTGATACAACATGCTGAGGGATCCACCATTTACTCCTCACCACCGCTGCGAAGTAGGGGTCTTTAGCCTCATTTCACAGATGAGGAAACAGAGTCTCAAAGTCAACTAACTTTTCTGAGGTCCCTCAGTGTGAGACAGGGAAGCAGTGGCTTCCATCCGAGGACCAGAGGCCACGCGAGCTTCCTCTCCCCACAAGACCTGGACCCATTACTTACCCCAGAGCTGTTCAGTGGGTCCCTGCTGGGGGGGCTGCTCTGCTCACTGGGGGGTGAAGGTGCTTGCGGGGCAGGGCTGCCTTCGGAGTCCCCCTCAGGGAGGATGCCACAGCCAAACACGAAGGAGGCCAGTGAGTGGCAGTGGGTGAGCAGGACCAGGGCCTGGATGAGCTCGGCCAGAGACCAGCTGTGCTCGCCTGTCTTCAGCAAGGCCTGGAGAGGAAAGAAGCGCAGACTTGCTCAATGCCTGGCCCTGGGCTGACTGCCTGACATGCCCCAGCCCGGCCCTCGTGCTCCCTGTGCCTCTCTGCCCACGGCACCTGGATGTGCTCCTTGGTGATGAGCCACGGCCGGTGTGCCAGCAACTTGTTGATCTCACTGAGCTTGCGTAGCTTCTCGGGGGCCCGGTGGAGACCAAGCAGCCACTCAGGGTCACCGCCAGTCTGCAGAAACTCGGCCATGTGGGAACCCACCAAGTAGGAACACTGGTGGCGGGCAGCAGCCTGTGGAAAGGGTGGACAGAGCCTTGTTCAGGGTGGATACCCCATGGAGGGAGGAATGGCGGGCCTCACTATTGCCAGAGAGGCAGGACACTTAGGTCCTAACCCCAGCTGCACTAGTGTGCTGTCCTCCCGTGGGCAGGTCACCTGACTCTTTCATGCCTCAGTTTTCTGATTCTGACTAAAATGCCTCTCTCTGGGGCACCCGGGTGACTCTGTTGATTAAGCATCCAACTCTCGATATCTGCTCAGGTCTTGATCTATCTCAGGGTCATGAGTTCAAGCCCCACACTGAGCTCCATCCCGGCAGTAGAGCTTACTTAATTTAAAAAAAAAAAAAAAAAAAAAAAAAAAAAAAAAAAGCCTCTCTTCAGAATCCAGAATTCTGTGGATGATCCGATAGTTAGGGCTTTCCTCTGCTCTGGACAGCCTCTCCTCCCAGCCTCTGAAATAGGTTCAAGAAGCGCCCAGCAAAGAGACCTAAAGACCAAATCCCCCCACGTGGCCAACTGTACAAGGGCTGGGCTCCAACAGACTTACCATGATGGCAATGTAGTGGCGCCAGGAGCTGGCGAGAGGCCCATCTGTGTGCAACAGGAGGTAGTGCAGGCGCCAGAAGCAGTTAAGGTAGTCAGGGTGCAGGCCCATCACCACAGCCAGGTTGTCCACCCGCCCCAAGGACATCAGTGCCTCAAGCCTCAGGTGCTGCTCCAGGCTCTCTGGTCCCTCCTGAAGGACCTGCCAAACCAAGGCGAGAGGGTGGGTTCCAGGCCCGCTCTCCGCACCAAAGAGACCAACGCCCTCATTGTGTTGGGACTGTAAAAGCCAAGACACCCAAAATGACCACCATGTCCAAAAAAAAAGGAAAATAGGGGAGGAAAAGATAATTCATTAAGTGATTTCCTTGCTCAGGTTACAGATCTAGCAAATGACAGAACGTGGATTCAAATCCAGATTGCCAAAAAGGCCCATTTATTTCCTCCATTATAAAAGAGGACCGATTATTTACAAATGAAAAAATAAAATATGAGAACAATACTTGAGTTGAAAATTCTGGGCTAGATACAAATAATCAGCAGGTGGTTGTTTGCTTTCCATTTACCAAGGGTGGAGAGGGAAGTGGGGGGGGGGGTAGGTTAGACATTTGTTAACAGCTCATTAACTACCTGGCTACACATTTAGGAGAGCAAACAGGATGACAAAACAAAACATTTATTTTTGTTCACCGAAGGCCAAAGAAATAGGAGGAAACTTATTTTTAGAATTTTCCTGGGAATGTATTTCAAAGGTGTCCCTGCCACCATCGACCCCATCCTAGAACGTCAGCTGACGGCAAGGATTTTTGTCTGACTTGTTCTCTGCTGTATCCCCAACACCTACAACAGTGCCTGACACAGATTAATCATTCAACAGATATCTGTTAAATAAATGAATGAATGATCTGACTCAGTGGATGAAAGGTATCACTTGTATTAAGTGACAAAAATAAAGAATACAGCAATAACCCCCTCCTCCCCAAATGTTGTAAACCATGACCTTGGTTCCGTATGACAAGAAGTCCAAGAAACAGTGATGAATGTTAAGGAATAGTGATTACCTCTGTGGGAGGCAAGATTACAGGAGACTAGAGCTTTCTGAGGCATTAAAATTTTTCTTATAATGAATATAATATTACTCTTCAAGTTAAGAAAAAAATGTCATATATATATATAGTCAAGGAGGAACAGTTAATATAGACAGTTCTGTCTTTTTAAAGAATAGGCCTCGCTCTGGGGAATCAAAAAAGTTTGTCATTACCTAGCTGCGTCATTATCACATTATCTCTTTGAGCCTGTTTCTTCCCAGCAACGTCTGATATGCATACTTCAGAGAGCTGTTTGTGGGTTAAATGAGTCAGGAACCTGAAGCTACTATTTCAAGAGACAGGAAAAGACCTCCACCCACACAATGTCCCATGTCCTTTCTTCCCAAGAACCAAGAAGTCCTTACCCCCTGCACGCTTACCTCCTCTACCGGGATGAAGGCACTGGGCCCTCGGGGACCTCGCCGAGCCCGGCTTTCCCTCTGCTCCTAGAAGGAATCACATCACAGTTACTGGAGGTAGAAGGGAGGACTAGGAGTAGAGTTCTCTCTCCAGCTTTCTCCTTCTACGCAACAGGCCATGCTGAGCTTTTTTTGTTGTTGTTTTTAAAGATTTTATTTATTTGACAGAGAGAGAGAGAGAGATCACAAGTAGACAGAGCAGCAGGCAGAGAGAGAGGGAAGTAGGCTCCCCGATGGGCAGGGAGCTTGATGCGGGGCTCGATATCCCCAGACCCTGAGATCATGACCCGAGCCAAAGGCAGAGGGTTAACACACTGAGTCACCCAGGTGCCCTCACGCTGAGCTTTTAAAACCACCCTTTTGGTGCACCCTGCGGGAAGGAGTCAGGTGGGAGATAACCACCTGCTGGCAGGTGGAGAAAGGGTAAGCAAGAAGGCTCACCCCACAGGCTGAGTTCTTCCGGAACTGGGAGCCCCAGTTTTGGGTGGGAGGGGTGTGGGGAAGGGAAATATACAGCCACCATGGTGCACATCTTTAGGAGGCCACCCTTTGAGAAGCCCTGGAGATCCCAAGAAACCCCCTCGTTTTGCATCCTGTAGCCAGATTAGCAAGCACCTTAGATTCCTATGGATCCTAATCGAAGCCCCAGCTGTTTTCTGTGGTCACGTCTCCATCCCTCCCACCACCTCATAGACTATAACCATCTCTTGTCTGGACCCCACCCTCACCCCGCAGCCAACAGCCTCACCCATGGTCTCCCTGCCACCACTGCCCTGCCCTCTCCTACTGATACTCTCCCAAATTAATGAATAAAGAAAACATCCTGCCTGAGTGACACCTCTAGAACAAGGAGCCCATGCAGTGAGTCCATGACACTAGTGGTTTCTAGGAGGGCAAACTTTCTGCAGCCAAAGGAATATTTCTTAAGTGCAAATTTGAGCAACGGGCTTAAAACCCTGCCTCTAGCTCCCATAACCTTCCAAGGAAATGAGAGTTTCAGGCCTACTGTGCTCCCACTGGTCATTCCTTTTGCAAAACTAACTCACAGTCTTCCAGGGTCTGGAAACCTTCTTCTGACCCTAGGCTGTGACCCTACAATTCCTGGTGCTTTTGCTTCTGAAAACATTGTCTTGCGATTGTGTGATTCAGGTCTCCCTACTGCCACGTCACGTTTTGTGGAGAGTGGGGCCAGGTCATTCATACCAACCTGTTAGGGTTGGTATGAGAAAGCAGAGCAGAGTAGAAGGATTCAAAGCAGGGCACAGAAGGCTGCTGGTACAACTATTCTAATGCCTCTTTGGAAACCATCAGTCACGTACTCACTAAATCTGCTCCTAGTCTGGGAAGTGGGGTTCAGAGAGGATGTTTTATTTATTGATTTGGGAAGGGGGCTCTCAGTACTGGCCTTGGAAACAGTTTACCCAAACCAGAGTCACACCCTCACTGAACACAGAGAGTGTCCCCCTAACTCTCCCCTCCTCATTGGAAACCAGACTGAGTATCCATCTCCAGGTCTCCAGAGGCTAAAGATTATAATCGAACCTTCCTTCTCACCAGGCCAAAAGACCCTGGAGGGAGGCAGAACTCTGGGACTCTCAAAGACTACACAGAAGGAACAAAGGGATCTGGAAGTCCCAGGTCCTGGTATCAATTCTACTACTAACTTGCTGTGTGACTTTGAGAAAGTGACTTAGACTCTCTGGGCCTTAATGCAGCTGGGCTAATTGCTCAGGCCCCTTTCAGCCCACACTTCTGGGTGCTACCAGGGCTGGCTGGTCCAAGTCCAGCACAGAAATCCCAGCAATCTCCAAGTACTCATTCAGCGTCCCTCCTCCCTCACCAAAGAAAAAAAGGTTAACAGCTCTGTCTAGTGGGAGATAAGGACTGCTGACTCCACAACCCAGACCTCTCCCTCAGGGGACCTGAGGACAGATAGAAAACCACAGCCTGGGGAGGGCAGGAGACAGCTGGGGGGGGGGGGCGCTGGAGAACCCCCCCCAGGGTACTGGTGAGGTACAGGGAACAGCCTTGGGAACCCCTTCATACTTTAAAACTTGCCTCAGGACTGGTCAAGGCAAGGAACTGATACCTGTGGGACTCCAGGTGATAGGTCTGGACCCACCACGTTCAGTCCTGATGATGATGATGGCGATCATGGTAACAGCCATGATGATGATTGTGGAGTACATTTAAAAGATACAGGCTCGGGACGCCTGGGTGGCTCGGGTCATGATCCCAAGGTCCTGGGATCGAGTCCCGCATCGGGCTCCTTCCTCTGCCTGCCTCTCTGCCTGCTTGTGTGTACTCTCTCTATCTCTGGCAAATAAATAAAATCTTTAAAAAAAAAAAAATAAAGAAAAGATACAGGCTCTTGGCCTGGGATACCTGGGCCCATGGGTTAACTCCATACCTATTATCCGCTACCTATGGAGTCTATAGTTTCCCTACCAAATAATGGGAATAATAGTACCCACTTTCACTGGGCAGTCATGAGGATTTAATGAGATAATGCCCCATAGCCATTACCTCAGTACCTCTGTTGCCAGAACACTTAATAAAAGTCAGTAGTTGGCAATCGTTAACCTCCACCTCCTTGTAATTTCAAACAAGGGCTTTTCAGCGGGAGCAGCACAAAACCCCTTTGAGAAGCTTTTAAAAAGATGCCAGTGCCAAGGTCCCACCTCCAGCAATTCTAATTTAACTGGGTGGGGTCCAGCATCATTTATAGCCAGGGTGGAGGGCCACTGTTTCCCACCCTTTATCGATCATTTTCTCAAGTGTAAGTCACCGTGCTAAGTGCTTTCCAGGTGGAACCAGAATTAATTTGTTCATTCAACAAATATTTTTGATGACTACAATGCAGGCAGCTAGAGAACAGGAATGAAAAGACAGTCTCCGCTTTCAGAGAATTTATGATCTAAAGGAGACTGACAGATGATGAGTAGGGTTTCAAAGCACAGATTGCATAAAGTAAATGAAATAGAGCAATGAGAGTGTATGATGGGGTGGAGGTGTACCATATATTAGTCTGAGGAGACAGGGAAAGATACAGGGGACGTAATCTTTGCGTTGATATCTAAATATCAAATATCTAAATGAGTTGATGAGAAGGCAGCAGGGCCCATAAAGATCTAGGGGGCCAGCATTCCAGCCGAAGGGAACAGAAAATACAAAATCCTGAAAGCAAGACCACATAGATTCCAATCCAGAGCTCCAATACCCTGAAAGCTTCTCTGACCCTGACACCCAGAACTTTAGGGGAAGCAGACAGGACAGGGTCCTGCTGCCAAGAGATGATGACTCCAAATCAGCCCTCTCCTATTTCCTGAGGTTGGAAGTCACAACAGCCAATGGTAGGTAGCACCACTGATTACTATCAGCCAGGCATTTCACCTGCCCTTCGATGTAGGCTCGACTCCTCTTCCTAAGGATGATGATTACATCTCAAAGGGGTCAAGTCAGGCTTTGCACCTGCGGTTTACCAGGAGAAGCTCCTCCTCCCTGCCCATGTTCCCGGGGATCCACGACTCCCGGTCACGGCACCTGGATACTGGGTTTTTTCTCCCTTGGAGGGCACACACTGGATCTTCAGTAACACTGAAGTCAGACAGTGCTCTCGGGGGCACTGAGCAGGGAAGGCTTCAGGCAAGTTGTAAAAAGAGGATAATCACCCTTCAAGCTCAGTGCCTGGTGCCTAATTTAGACACTTGCTCAATGTTATCTTTTATATTAGCTCAGGCATCTGCACACGGGTTCCATCTACTCTTCATCAGTTTTGGGGTGGGGGGTGGGGGACTCTGTTGCACCCACAGAAGGATTAAGAGTCCAAAGGTTAAGCACCAGCCGACAAGTGGCCAGCCTGAGATGTGAACTTGGTTCGGTTTGGCTTCCAAGGGTTCTATCCACCACCCACAACAGTCTCTTGGAGCAGCCCCGGACTTTATTCTTGGTATCCTATCCAGAGCCTGCAACCCCCATCCCAGGACTCAGCTACACACACCTATGAAGTCCCACTGCCAGCTGGGAAGGGGCAGAGACTTCCAGCACCCCACTCCTCGGGCAGCTGTCTGCAGAACTCAAGTACCTGCCTGAGTTTACACAGGAAAGGGAGACCCCGTAGCCCAAGCAGCCTGCTACCTCCAGCCTTGGAAGGAGAGGGTATGATCAGTGCCAAGGGCCGGGCCCTAGGCTAAGTGCTTTTACACAGCCGATCTGGCTGATTTCTCACAACTACCCTGAGGGAAACAGGGCTTATTTTTCCTTCTTCAGAGACAGCTCACTGAGGCTCTTTTGGAGTCCTGCTCCAGATGTGCACAGCTCATATCTGACTTTGAAGCACGCACAGGTCACGAGGGTCAGTTAAGCCAAAAGGGGGTTAAGAGGAGCATTTAGTAGGGGCGAAGAACCATGCTGGGGATGTGACCTACAGAGTGTTTCTAGTCTAACACAGGAGACATGCAAAATGCTGATCACATGACTGTTACATTATAATTGGGATTAACGCTCCAGCCTCTGAGAAGAGGGACTGAAGTAAGGTATGTAGAAGGACTTATCGGGTGAGGGAGGGAAAGCTTCCCTGAGGAAGTGATGTTTGAGGAAGTGATTCTAGAGCCCAATAGGGCTCTAAATACATACTACCAGTCCTAGAATGAAGTCCTGGAGTCTGCAGGTCTTGACCCCTTTAGGTTAAGGGCATGTAGTGAAGTGATGGGACTTGAGGGGTCTATTTATCTGGGTGTCCCTTGGGCATCAGGCTCTGTTAAGTTCAGTGCCCTACTGTCTTCTAACGATTCTGCATAAAGCAGGCATCTTGCCAAGGACCTCTTTTTCTTGAGAGAAGAGTTATGCGGAAAGTGTTCAGATATCACCATCTTTCCCTTGCTGACAGGTGGCTTCCATCTAAAGGCCACTCCCTTAGAGCCTGCCCAGACCACCTGGGGCATCTCTTCTCCCCAGGCCACTTCCCAGAGAGGGATGGGCCAACTCTCCCCTCAGGCAAGAGGGACAGGTTCAGGCACCCCATTGTGACACACTCTGGGGAAAGGGAAATGACCACATTCTAACGATACCCAGCATCTCCGACTCAGTTACTGTGTTTCAGGCACTGTGCTTTAGCTTTTGCTTGTATTCTGTCATTTCTCCCAACAATCCTCAGAGATGCTATCAAATATCCACGGGAAGAAACTGCAGACGGGAGCAACGATCACTTGGGTCAGGTTACACAGCAAGTGAATGGGAGGACTGAGATATGAACCCAGCACCTCCCCTCTAGGGGCAGGGATCCTCAGTGATAATACGAGTCCCCCCTAGCCCCCACCAGAAAGAAATGGACTCCGAGTAAAGTGACTGGGTGCCACTGGGCAGAGAAATGACAGGAGTGGGTTTCATTCCTCCACCAGGAGTTCTCAAACCATGACGTTCGGGAAGGGGCGCCTGGGTGGCTCAGGTCATTATGTCAGAGTCCTGGGATCAAGCCCTGCATTGGGCTCTCTGCTAAGCGGGGAGCCTGCTTCCCCCCCCCCCTCTGCCTGCCTGCTTGTGATCTCTCTCTCTGACAAATAAATAAATAAAATATATTTTTAAAAGTATTAAAAAATCTTAAAAACATGATGGGGAAGGATAACAAGCTCACAGAAAACCCAGGACACGAACCATCCACCATTGGAGGTAAGACCTCCTAGAAACCAAGTGGCTCAGAGAAGGCAGCGATTTTCCCAGGGTCACACAGTTAAGGACTAGCACTTGTCGCACTCCCAGGCCCAGCAATACACTTGCTCCAAGCTCCAGGACTGGAAAGTAAAACAAGCAAAACTCTCTGTAATGCCAAGCACCCTAGGGAATCCTAGAGAAGCCCAGGCCAAAGAATGAGCTACTTGGTGGGACTAGTGAAGGAAGGCTCTCCACAGCCCCTTCTGGGCCTCAATTTCCTCATCCTGGAAAACGAGGCCACAGCATAGCTCCTATTTTGCTAGTTTAGTCCTGAGGACTCAGAAAAGGCAAAACCCGGAGACCAGCATCTGGTAGGTGCTTAAGAAATGGTAAGATAGATGTGTTGGGGGGGGGGGGAGCAGGAGGCGTGTCAGATTAGGCCCAGCCCATTCCTCGCTTCACTGCTTAGAGTCCCTGCGAAACAAACTTTTGCGACCTCAGACCACTTAGTAGGGCGCAGCCTAATACGCGCGGGCCGCGCCCAGAGTTTCTCCCCTTATCCCCCAGCTTCGGCCGCCGCCGCGCACCCCGCAGCCAGCCAAGGCCCCGGAACGCCCGCGCTCCCCTGCTCCAAATCGGGGGTGCAGGTGTGGGTGGGGGTCGAGGTCGACCTTCCCTGGCACGTCCCAGGTGCCTCGATGCCTGCCCTGGGAGACTGGAATGGGAACGTATCCTAGAAAGAGCCCTCCGCGCGCCAGCCCCAGCCTAGAGGAAGGGAATCCGCGGAAGGGGGCGGGGAGGAGGAGTGGTCGGGCCGCAGCCGCCGGGATTTGCCTGGACTTGAAGATTCTCCCGTCAAGAGCCCAAACCCAGGATAACCTCGAGAAGGCTCCCCTCTTATTGGCCAGGAGTCCGAGGGAGCCAGGGAAGGTTCCACAGCCCCGGGGGGAGGGGGCGGAGAGGGCCGAGACAGCCGGTTGATGCAACCCCATTCCTAGGTTACGCGCTCCGCTCCCCCTCGTCGAGCCCGGGGCGTTATGGAGGGGTGGGGGGTGCGCATAGACTCAGCTCGGGACAGCCCGAAGCTCGGCTGCAGCTCGGGGCTCAAAGGAAGAGTGGCGTCGCTCGGCCGCTGCTTACCTCTCCGGCCCCGGGGCCGCCGCCGCTCGGGGCGAACGGCAGGTAGCCCTTCAGCTCTGCGCGGCACTCGGAGTCTGCAACGATCATGGTGTGTGCCAGGATCCGGCCACGGCTCGCCGGTGACCCGTGCACCCGAGGGGGTTTGGGACGGACGCACACAGGAAGCGGGGACTGGGGGCCGCTGGGGAGGTTCTAGAGCCCCGGGGTGTCTCTCGGGGTTCCAGAACCCTCCGAAAGCCCAGAATCCGCGGACAGCAGCTCCTCCGCCGGACTCTCCCCTCGGCCGGCTTCTAGAACGGTGAATGGCTTCGGGAGCCTGGGATTGGCCTCGGCCCAGGGGTTTTCACGGCCCGGAGTGCCTCGGAAGTCCGCAGTGGCCACAGCTGCTCGCCAAACCAGCGATCTTCAGCATCCCCGCCGCGGAACTGCCAGCGCTCGCCGGGCTCTGACACTAGCAGCGCCGCTCAGCCTGCTGCGGTCCCCGGGGGAGGGCGGGGACACAAAAGCCCCGAGCCGCAGCCAATCAGATGCCTGTTTCCCGGGGAGGCGGGGGCGACACGGTCCCCTGGAGCCGACGGTTCGGCCAATCGGCACCGGGAAGCGCCCAGGAACTCTGGGAGCTGTAGTCAGCCCCGGATGAATGCTGCAAACTTTTGCAAAAGGGGTTAGTCAGATTGTTGGCAATATCAGCCGAGAGTGACAGCCAAGAGAGTCATTAGGGCTGCGTGATGAAACGGGACTTCACCGGGCTGGGCCGGTGAGCCGGGTGTGAAATCCCTCCCAAGTATGTTCTTCAGCTTTTCAGTTCCTGCAGGGACTGGTTAGGGTTAGGAGAGCTGGTGCTAATTACAGAGCTGAACCCCAGATCTTTGGAGATTAAAGGGCACAGCCTTGTCCCCCTGGCCTCCGGGAGAGCTCCACCTTAAAATGTACCAGGCACGGGGAATACATCTTAATGGTGGAGTCCCTGGAAAAGCCATTCATCGAAAGTTTCTTGGCAACCCCATGCCTAAGCTCAATCCCCATGTAGCAGTTTCCTCTCGTTTGCTTCCTAGGGGCCTCCTCCAGTTTTGTCTTCCATCCCTGCCACTCCCTTTCTAGAAACTTTGAGACAAGGTGTTCTCCTGGGTCTTTTCTCACATCTCTCTCTCTCTCTCTCTCTGGCCACTCCTCTGACTCCCTAGAACGTGGGTGTTCCCCAGTTTCTGTTTTTATCCCTCCTCTCTCCAGACACTCTGGCCCTCCCTGATCTCATCCACTTCCTGGCCTTCAGCGCTCCATCTGGGAGTAAGTTGTTCCACCAGCACCTCAGCACCTGAAAATGAATTCATCTCCTTCCCACAGTCTCTTCCTTCAGTTTTTCTTCAGACCTCCACTTTTTGCTTCCATTTCAAAGTCACTGTTTATCCTGGATAGAGAATCCTGGGTGGGCTAGATGACCTCCTGTTTTCCCTCTTGAGGCTTTCTGAGACTAGGCTTAACCATTCCAAGGATGACCCTCTGATTTGGTCTCCTGCCTCCAGCTCTTGGAAGAGGGAAATGAATTTCACCCTCTGCTGGGCATCAAAGGCACTTGGGCTAGGGCTCTATCATACACGTATCCCGCTCTACTTTATATTGTAATTTTCTGTGTACATGTCTTATCTGACCCTCTTGATTATAAGCTCCTTTAGGGCACAGTCCGTGTCTTGACCTCTTTGTCTCTGTCCTATGTCGCCAAGGGTATCCTGCTAATAATATGCACTTGGTGACTGAATCTTTCCTTGAATTGAATTCCTCTCTAAGTTAGCATATGTCAGACTCAGATTTCACTTTTTATTTGAAGATTTTATTTATTTTGAGGGGAGGGGAAGAGGCAGAGGGACAGAGAGACTCTCAAGGAGACTCTGAGCCGAGCATGGGGCCTGATGTGGGGCTCCATCCCACAACCCTGAGATCATGATCTGAGCTGAAATCAAGAGTCAGACACTCAACTGCCTGAGCCACTCAGGTGCCCCTGTAATGTCAATATTGAGATCAAAAAGTTTTACTAGAATTTCATCAGCTACAAAATAAAGGTCAAACCTCTAGATTGACATTTACATCTGCCAAGATCTGCCTCAATCTACCCTTCCAGTCTTATCACCTGCCACATCCATGTTTCTTGTTTGGCCTTCAAACCTTTCTTCCAGTAGTTCTTTCTGCAAATCTCTGCCCACTGAAATCTTACCCAGCATTCAATGCTTTCATGTTTGTGGCCTGAATGAAGCCTTCAAAATGCCACTTCCTACAGAAAGGTTGCTTTTTCAGCTCAGCTGAAAAAGATCTCTTCCACTCCTCCACTCCTTAACACATTGTCTCTACCTCTTTATACCACTGATCTCCAAATTTGATGCAGCCTTATTATCATTTCGGTGTGTCTTACCCCTTCCTTCTAACTGACAATGGAATATGTTACTGATCACTTTTGCAAAGTGTGGAAATTTGAGCTCAGAAAGGTAGAGCTTCATGTCAACGTTGTACCATATCTTCTTTTGACTGCACCAGGCTCTGCCAGAGTTCCTTTGAGGCCGTGTCTAACTGCCTTTGTATCCCCCATTAGCAGGCAGTGGGTCCTCAGCAAATATTTTTGAATTAATAAATGAATGACTCCATGGAATAGCCCCTTAGAATCTTCAAGGAAGCCACTAAATCATTCCCATGACTTCACATACCAAGTTAGTGATTTTGTGAAAAGGAAACACAAAGGATACTGATATTCTCAATTTGATGCGCTTTTGTGACCCAATCTTCAAGGAAGAGGTACAGATACTACCATTTACTGGGCTCCAACAACAGTCCAGGGTACATCTATTACTTCATGTAACTCTGACCACAGCCTGGAGAGGTGTGCTTTATGCCCATTTGACAGATGAGGAAATTGAGGCTCAAGAGGTTTGTTGGCCAGGATAGCTTAATAATGTGTCAAGTAAGGATTTCAAACCCAGGAAGAAATGACTCCAAAGCAAAAACTACACACACCAAGGACGAGAGAAGGACCTGAATTGTAAGAAGCAGGCTGGCACAAGGGAAGAATGCAAAAAGTGGAATTACAATATAGTAATTGAGAGTGACAAATATAATTGTCAAGTGGCCTGTAGTTGGTGGGCCAACACCCCCCTCTTTACAGGACAGCCTCCATGAAAAGCCAAGTCACCATCTGAAAGTGGCTAGAGCAACTGAAATTTGAGCAAAAGAATCCAGTGAAAAAATGAATCACTGAACCAGCCCCACTCAGAACAAATCTGCTGGTCAGGGCTCCTGCTTCTTCCCTCTCTCTTTTATTCAGTAAATATTTATTGGCAAGCTAGTGTATACCCACCTCTGTCCTGGGCTCTGGAAATCCAGCAGAGAAGCCTCTTGCCCAGCAGGGCATGGCCTGGTGACACAAGCTGGGCTTACTCCTTCCCTCCCCCACACCTTGTATTTTTGGTTCAGTTAAGATCTCCACCTCCTGTTGCCATACTCACTCGACTCTTGCATCAGCTATGTTGAGGCCACTGATTGGCCAAAGCTTTTTTTATTCTTCAATCACATTCCAGCCCTGAAGATACATCTAGATTGGATTTGAAATGTTTTTGAGGTTTCTTCGGCTTCAGACCCTCTCACAGATTTTAACCCTAATGGGATTCTCATCTGTTCTGTGTTCATTCTTCCTGAGTTAATTTTCTAATCACCCAATTCTGGAATCACTCTGCTATAATAATCTTGTACTCTGACTAAACCTGGGGCTGTGATTTATCACCCCATCTGTAATTTTGTGAGCTTCCCTCCCCCACCCCCACCTCAGAATACAATTCCTGCCTTTGGGGAGCTTTCAGGAAAGAAACCTAACTCCGACTGGTTTGATAAATCAGACCCACCCTCCAAGTCTCATTCACACATTTAATTACTCTGTAGGTCGGCATTGTGCTAGGTGCTTAGGAAGATTCTTCTGGCTGACAGGTCCTGAGCTGTGAAGCCTTACAACCGAAACTGAAATTGTCCTTTGGAGTTGTGCATTAGGGGGTAGGACAGCCACAGACTCTAGAAAACATAGCCAATTGTCTCCAAAGACCACTATCCGGGAGTCAGGCCCCGAGGGTGCTAGTTTTTAGCTAGGCAACCCAAGTGAATTTGGTTTTTTTGTTTGTTTGTTTTTTGTTTTTTTTTTTAGCTTTTAGAATTTGTTTCCTCATCTGTAAAACAAAGGAACTGAAATGAGCTCCAACCCTTCAGAGCCACTGTAGAGAGGACTTGTGTTGGACAATGAGTATACTTCAGTTTCATCAATTGTGTACTGTGGACAGAAACTATCAGGTTTCAAAAACCTCACCCCTCTTAATAAATAAAACACAAAAACTGACCGGCTGGGTGCTTTGGGATAATTCCCGAAGAATTTCAGTTTGCTTTCGTCGGCTGAGTGAGCCCTCGACGCCCCCTGCTGGCAACACTCTGCTATAGTTCAGAACGGACTGGGCAAAAGGATGGATTGAGGGCCACCCCCAAACCATTTTGAGTTTATAGGATTGTCAGGTCCCATGCCACCGCCTAAAGGTCCTGTAAAGAGTCCAAGCAACAACTAAAAAAAATCGTGTGGTTGCTGAGGATTCCTCCGATGCCAGCAGGGGCCAGACTCCCTAAAGACCTCCCAGCCTGAATGTACTTCCCGTTTTTTTGGCTTACTCTTTCATCTCAACAGGCAGGAAGCTTGAGGGCCCCCCGAAAGTTGACCACAGGGCAGAGGCAGAACCTGTGTCAAGCCCCCACTGCAGGGCCACTTGCACCATTGTAGGTTACCCTACATGGCCACTTGCACATTGTAGGTTACAAAACAAAACTGATTTTACTCTTCTGTTCTCTCCCTCTTTCCCTTCCTCCTCCACTCCTAGAAGTGCTGCACTTCCCCATTTTCAGACAGTCGCCCTGAGGTCTGCCCTTGGCCCTTGTCACCATCCTGTCTCTCGCCCTTGTCACCATCCTGTCCCATCTCTTCCTACTGAAAGACTTCTGTACCCACTCCCCCCAGAAAATAAGTTGGACTTGGAGTCAGGATATAGGGATTGAAGTTTCCAGTTCTAACCCTTTCTAGCTGTGTGAACCTAGGCAAGTCACTTCACTCCTCTGAAACTCAGTTTCCTGCTGTATAAAATGGGGCAATGAAATTTACCTCCAGACGTTGTTGTGAGGATGAGAGCTAATGCATTCAAATTCCTTAACAACGCTTGACGCAGAGCAAGTGCTCAATAAACTGTAATTATTATTATTTATGTGTTACTGTTCTTACTTTAAATATCTGACTCAGAGACTGGCAGATAGTGGGTGCTCAAGAAAGGTGATCTAACCATTAAAATTTAAAAACTCTGGAGCACAAGGGTGCCTGGGTGGCTCAGTGGGTTAAGCCTCTGCCTTCAGCTCAGGTCATGATCCCAGGGTCCTGGGAGCCCGCTTCCTTTCCTCTCTCTCTCTGCCTGCCTCTCTGCCTACTTGTGATCTCTCTCTGTCAAATACCTAAATAAAATCTTTAAAAAAATAATAATAAAATAAATAAGACTCTGGAGCACAGAGACTGGCATTTGGCAGGAAATGGACTAACGGTAGTTAGTATTTTGACCCTAAGGCGCAGTAGGGTCACAATCCCACATTTCCGCTCTGCAGTTCTTTTCCCTCGGCAACAGGCTCCTCTTACGTAAGCAGCGGCAGCTAATGAGCAGGCAGATGGGCGGGGTTACATCGCAGCCAATAGCAGCCCGCAGCGGCGGGCAGGCTAGGCGCAGGCGGGTTTCCTGGCTGGTTAAGGAAACTAAACCCGGAGGCTGTTTGAGGGGCGGGGAGTATCTTCAAATCTCCAAACTCTGCCTATCAACTGAGCTGTGATTGGTGCAGGCCCTGCCTGCCCGCCCCTCCCTCCATCCAGGCCTGGGTTCCTGGAAGCGGGCAGGGACAACTGTTTGCTTTCCGTTTCTTTCTTGTTTTCTCTTTTCTTTTCTTCTTTTTAATGAACGTTTGGTTTTAGTTTTCGTGTTTCCCCTTCAAATTGTAAGTGACATATTTTATTGCAAAAATTTTAGAAAATACAGAGAAGTATAAAGGTGAAAAAATAATACGAAATGATATCTTTCCCTTTTTGATTTTTCAATTTTTTTAGGCTTTCTGACTTAAAACTGGTATTACTTCTGTTGGTGGTTCTATTGTGGTAAAAGCATAAAATTGGAAGTGATCAAAATGTCCTTCAAGGGTACTGATTAAAGTAAGATACTTCGCCTACACAACGGAACAACTTGCTAAGAAACAAGGAGGTAGCTAGCTATATAAAATGAAAAGGTGTGCAGGATTTAATGTTAAAACAAAAAACAAGATGCACAATGATATATGTATAGAGTAATCTCATAGACATCTGTATGAGTCACAGAGGCAACAACTGTGTGGGAAGATACACAGTATACAGTTGGAATAGAGAAATGATGATTCTTCATACACTTTTTACATTTTTTTTTTTTAAGATTTTATTTATTTATCAGAGAGAGAGGGAGAGAGAGTGAGCACAGGCAGACAGAATGGCAGGCAGAGGCAGAGGGAGAAGCAGGCTCCCTGCTGAGCAAGGAGCCCGATGTGGGACTCGATCCCAGGACACTGGGATCATGACCTGAGCCGAAGGCAGCTGCTTAACCAACTGAGCCACCCAGGCGTCCCCACTTTTTACATTTTTTTAATGACAAGATGTATTATGTCTGTAACCTAAAAAAATTTTCTTGATTAATTGTTTGATTAGTGAGGGGGAGCAGGAGGGACCTCGAGGGAGAGGGAGAGGGAGAGAGAATCTTAAGCAGACTCCCAGCAGGCTCCCAGACCAACCTGGAGGGCACCCCCCACCAACTCAGTAATGTATCTCACAACCCTGAGAACATGACCTGAGCTGAAATCAAGAATTGGATCTTTTTTTTTTTTTAAGATTTTATTTATTTATTTGACAGAGAGAGATCACAGTAGACAGAGAGTCAGGCAGAGAGAGAGAGAGGGAAGCAGGCTCCCTGCTGAGCAGAGAGCCCGACGTGGGACTCGATCCCAGGACCCCGAGATCATGACCTGAGCCGAAGGCAGCAGCCCAATCCACCGAGCGACCCAGGCGCCCAAGAATTGGATCTTAACCGAATGAGCCACCTAGGTGCTCACCCTCTCCAAAATTCCTTTAAAGAGAGAGGGGAGAAAACATCTTAAAAAGAAAGAAAGAAAGAAAAGAAGAAAGAAAGAAAAAATGCTAATCCCACTACCAAGAGAGAACCAGTGATAACATATTGGGTTTTATTCTTTGCATGTGTTTATTACATATTATGTATTACTATTATATGTATATTCTGCCTTTTGTTTATGCTTATAGTTGTAGTATATAAATTATTTATAGTAACATGGGTTGCTTTTTCCACTTACTACATTTCATGATATTTTCATAATATTTAATATGCCTTAAACATAATTTAAAAAAAATTTTTTTAAGAGTTTATTTATTTACTTGACAGAGAGAGAGCACAAGCAGGGGAGAAGCAGGGGCAGAGGGAGAAGCAGGCTCCCCACTGAGCAGGGAGCTGGATGCTGGGCTCCATCCCAGGACCCTGGAATCATGACCTGAGTGGAAGGAAAATGCTCAACTGACTGAGCCACTCAGGTACTCCTCCCTAAACATAATTTTTAATGACTTTATTTGAGAGAGAGAGAGAGAGCAAGAGCACTAGCAGGGTAGGAAGGGGAGGAGCAGAGGGAAAAGGAGAGAGAGAATCTCATGGAGCCTGATATGGGTCTTAATCCCACAACCCTGAGATTGTGACCTGGGCCAAAACCAAGTCTGTTGCTCAAATAACTGAGCTATCTAGGTGCTTCTTTAATGAATTTTTTTTTTAAGTAAGCCCTCTCTGCAATTGAAGTTTGAACTCATAAGCCTAAGATCATGAGCTGCATGCTCTACCAACTGAGCCAGTCTGAACCCGAAACATAATTTTTTTAAAGATTTTATTTATTTATTTGAGAGGGAGAGGGAGAGCATGCACACAAGTGGGAGGGGCAGAGGGGAGAGAAGAAATAAATTGAAGCCGACTCTGCACTTGAGCTTGGAGCCTACATGGGGCTCAAACTCACAAGTGAGATCATAACCTGAGATGAAACCAGGAGTTGGACACCCAACCGACTGAGCCACCCAGGTGCCCCCAAACATAATTTTTTTCCCCAAACATAATTTTTAATGGTTGCAGAATGCTTATGTATGATATAATTCATCCCTTGATCTCTGCTGCTGGAAGATTAGGATTTTCATCCCAATTTTTCACTGTAATATATCAAGATGAGATAAAGCTCTTAGCATAAAAAGTGTTATATTTTATGCCTGATTCATTCCTTAGGTTAAATTTCTACAAACAAATTCATGAGTTGAAGACTATGAGCAAATATATTTATGACTCTTAATGCTAATTGTAAAAACTTCAAGAAGTTTATTTTTAACATTATTGATGCTTGTCTTAGTCAGCTTGGGCTGCCATAACAAAATTTCATAGACAGGGTAGTCTAAACAATAGATATTTATTTTGTTACCATTCTGGAGGTGGAAGTCTGGATTAGCGTGCCAGCATGGTTGAATTCTGGTAAGGGCTCTCTTCCTGGCTCTCAGATGGCCACCTTCTTGCTGTGTCTTTCCATGGCCAAGAGCCAGCAAGTAAGCTCTCTGGAGTCTTATAAGGGCACTTGTCTCATCATGAGGACCCCACCCACACATCTTCATCTAAACCTAATTACTTTCCAAAGGACCCAATTCCAAATATCCTTACATTACCAACACACAAATTTTGAGGGGATTTCGGTCCATAGCAATGTCTGTGATGGAGCTATACTGTGATTCAGGCAGGATTGCAAAGCTGAACACTGCCAGGATCAAACAGGTGAGGAAGATGGAAATAGATATAAATTGCTCAGACAAGCAAAGAATCCTAATATAGTCTGTCCAAGTCACTACTGGACAAAACTCTTCGTGGCCCTCATTGTTCAGGTTGTGTTTGGACATACAGTGGGTCATATTTGGTCTGCTGAAACACAATGTTCAGTCCTCTGGGCTTAACAAAAAATTGAATAAGTTGTCAAGTTTTAAAAGTTAGGAGATTTTTATAAAATCCCCCAATTGGGAATTATCTTAGGAAATAAGTAAGATATGTTAACAATGGGCCTCCATTCCTGGTGCCATCAGTAGGACTGTGTACCTAGGCTTGTCTCCTCCAGTTCTCAGTTCCCATAATAGTAACACACAGACCACTTGACTCATTTATGTTACTAGCCTGGGAACCTGACTTTGAGACCTTAGGACAGGGTCAAGATTCCTTAACATGGCATTCAAGGCCTGTGATGGTTTTGTGCCTTCTCTTTCACCATTACTTGCTTCTATTGTTTACTTTTGCCCAAACACACCTTATTCAAGGTTAAAGGATAAGGTCGTGGCAGAGTGGGAATTAGAACCAGGGTTTCTCATCTCACTCTTTTAACTACCTCATCTGGTTCTTCACTCATTAACTTGGCCAAAGCAAGACTAGGCCAAAGCAAGCCAGTTGGCATAAAACCAAATGGAATGTAAAAAAATAGTAACAACAACAACAACAAATGGAATGGAATGTTCAGAGGTGGAAATTTTGCAACCAGATGTGCAATATCACCAATGTCTTACACCTTCACTCTGTTCCAGCTATACTAACTACTTTGCTTTGACCATGGTAAACCACTCATGTCTCAAAGCCTTTGCCTTTGTTATTAGACTTCAGCTTGAGATGCTCCGTATCTTCATAGCTTATGCTATTATGTTCTTTTTTCATAAATTCTATTTATTTATTTTTAAATTTATTTATTTTTATTAACACATAGTGTATTATTTGTTTCGTGGGTATAGGTCTATGATTCATCAGTCTTACACAATTCACAGCACTCACAATGGCACATACCCTCCCCAATGTCCATAACCCAACTAGCCCATCCCTCCCACTCCTCCTTCCCTCCAGCAACCCTCGGTTTGTTTCCTGAGATTAAGAGTCTCTTGTGCTTTGTCTCCCTCTCTGGTTTCGTCTTGTTCCATTTTCCCCTCCCTTCCCCTATGATCCTCATATCAGTGAGATCATATGACAATTGTCTTTCTCTGATTGAATTATTTTGCTTAGTTAGCATAATACCCTTTAGTTCCAACCATGTCACTGCAAATGGCAAGATTTTGTGGATTTTTTTTAAAGATTTTGTTTATTTATTTGACAGAGAGACACAGTGAGAGAGGGAACACAAGCAGGGAGAGTGGGAGAGGAAGAAGCAGGCTCCCCACTGAGCCAGGAGCCCAATGTGGGGCTCAATCCCAGGACCCTGGGATTATGAGCTGAGCTAAAGGCAGACACTTAATGACTGAGCCACCCAGGTGCCCCGAGATTTCAGGGTTTTTTTTTGATGGCTGCATAATATTTCATTGTATATATACACGACATCTTCTTTATCCGTTCATCTGTTGATAAACATCTAGGCTCTTTCCATAGTTTGGCTATTGTGGACATTGCTGCTATAAACATTCAGGTGCACGTGCCCCTTCAGATCACTACATTGGTATCTTTAGTGTAAATACCCAGTCGTGCAATTGCTGGGTCATAGAGTAGTTCTATTTTCAACTTTTTGAGGAACCTCCATACTGTTTTCCAGAGTGGCTGCATCAGCTTGTATTCCCACCAAAAGTGTAGGTGGGTTCCCCTTTCTCCACATCCTATTAATCATTTTTTAAAGTAATCTCTACGCCCAACAAGGGACCAACTCATGATCACAAGATCAAGAGTCACATGATCTTTCAACTGAGCCAGCAGGCACCCCTCTTATTATATTCTTTAGTCCCGTATCTTATTAGGACACTCTATAAAGTGACAACCTGATCTGATTATACTACATAAAATAGTTCAATCTTGGCCATTTTATATCCCCTTACCCTGATTTATTTTTCTTCCACAAACTTGTTTGTGTAGAATTTTCTTCTACAAACTTGTTTAATTTTTGCCTTTCTCACATTATGAAAACTCCAGGAAGGCAGGACTTTGTTTGGTTTTCTGTTGTATTCTAGAACCTAGCATAGTGCCTGGAATAAAAGAGGCGTTCAATAACTATTTGTTTTAATATATTAATGAATCAATAAGTGAATTATACATGCCTAGAAGAATCCTACTATTTCACAGACCAGGTGATTTTCAATTCATTACATCTTTCTTGTTTTTAGAACTAGAGATACTGAGAATGGAATGAAAAAGTTAGAGGCACCAACTAGAGGAACACTTCCAGAATTGTCAGGAAACTGACGGCAATACCAGAATCTTCTGACCTCAGTCTGTTTGGAAGGGTGGAGGAAGATACACTAGGCATAAGAGCATAGGGATTAAGTTGATAAAAACATTCAGAATGGATTTCATCAGGGTCTTTGAGTTAATGATCATGGTAGACAACTCTTAAAATATTTCCCCAGCTTACAATCCAACGTATGGAAACTACCCCATATACAAGAGGGGGCTATAGCCATGCTCTCCTGGCCCTGGCCCTTTAGACTAAGTGGGATTGTCTGACTCGAGCTGGGCCTGAGTCATTCCCAAGAGTTGGAAATTTGCAAAATAAACTCTTCCTGGATCTAACTCACAGTTCTGATCAACAGCTGTGTTAAAATGCAGATTACTGTGAGTGCTGGGGTGGCTCAGTCAGTTAAGTGACCAACTCTTGATTTCAGCTCAGGTCATGATCTCCTGGTTGTTGGATTGAGCTCCATGTCAGGCTCCATGCTCAGTGCAGGGTCTGCTTGAGATTCTCTCTCTCTCTCTCTCTCCTTCTGCCCCTCCCTCTACTCTCATGTGTGTGCTCCCTATATAAAATCTTTTAAAAACGCAGATTGCTGGACCTTGCTTCAATATTCTAATTCACGAGACCTGAGGTAGAAGTTAGAATTTTTCCATTTTGGGGGCACCTGTGTGGCTCAGTGGGTTAAGGCCTCTGCCTTTGGCTGGGGTCGTGGTCCCAGGGTCCTGGGACTGAGCCCCACATTGGGCTCTCTGCTCAGTGGGGAGCCTGCTTCCCTTCCTCTCTCTCTCCGCCTGCCTCTCTGCCTACCTGTGATCTCTGTCAAATAAATGAATAAAATCTTAAAAAAAAAAAAAAAGAATTTTTCCATTTTTAAAAAGCACCCCCAGTGATCAAAAATGTTAGATCTGGGAGCTAGAGGAATTGTTCTGTCCACTAAAACAGCCACTAAACTGGCAATGGTCAGAATGAACTTTTTTGGAATGCTGGAATCTGATCAAATATGTATGGCAACCAGGAGACAGCTTAACAAAGAAAGATGCTGCTAAATTAAAGTGTTGAAAGAAATTTTTGTCAGGGGTACCTGGGTGGCTCAATTGATTAAGTGTCAACCTTCAGCTCAGGTCATGATCCCAGGCTCCTGGGATAGAGACCTGAGTCAGGCTCCCTGCTCAGTGGGGAGTCTGCTTCTCTCTCTCCTTGCTCCCAGCTCTTCCTCTTTTTCACTCTCTATCTCCCTTTCTCAAATAAATAAGACCTTTAAAAAAAAGTAAAGAAATCTTATCAGGTACTGACTGATTGCTGAGATAACAGAATAGTGACAGCAGGGACCACACATGACAAAGAATGCATTCCCTGGAAGGATAGATTGGAAAAGCCACTAAACAAACAGACCACTAGAGGCCACACAGGTAATTATAGCTCAGCAAGGGAGGTGTGATGGTTAGTCTTCTGTGTCAGCTTGTCTGGGTGCGCAACATTTGGTTAAACCTTATTCCTTCTGTGTTTGTGAAGGTGTTTCTAGATAAGATTAACATTTGAATAGAAGATAAGCAAAGCAGATCAGCCTATCTAATGCGGAGGTGCCCCCAACCAACCTAGGGCCTGAATAAAACAAAAAGGTTGACCTTCACACAGATAAGAGGAAGTTTCCTCCTGCCTAGCTGCCCTAAGCCAGAACGGCAGTTTTGCCTGCCTTTGGTCTTGGACGAGAAATATGCCATCCTGGGTCTCTAACTTGCTGATGCAGACACTGGGATTTGTCAGTCTTCATAATTGTGTGAGGCGATTTCTTGTAATAAACTTCTTTCCATGTATATATATAGGGAGAGACCCTATTGGTTCTGTTTCTCTGAGAACCCTGAATAATATGGATTTTGGTACTGAGAGTGGTCCTAGAACAGAAATTTAAAGATGAGTTTCTGAATTGATTCTAGGGGTTCTGGAATTGGCTTTTCACTCTTACTAGACTTAAAGACACTAATGACTCTATTTCTAGTAGTAAAGATTGCACTGATAGTCCATGGTATGATCTGGCAATAGACATATGCAAAATACTGCCACTAGATCCTTTTAATATTATATTTATTTATTTGACAGAGATCACAAGTAGGCAGAGAAGCAGGCAGAGAGAGAGGAGAAAGCAGGCTCCCTGCTGAGCAGAGAGACCGACTCTGGGGCTTGATCCCAGCACCATGGGATCATGACCTGAGCCAAAGGCAGAGGTTTTAACCCACTGAGCCACCCAGGCGCCCCCACTAGGTACTTTTAATCAACTACTTATAAGAAGTAAAGATCTGAGTGACTGTAGATATGACACTTTTGAACATTCCTGTCAAACTAAGAAATACAATGAGGGGGCATCTGGGTGGCTCAGTGGGTTAAAGCCTCTGCCTTCGGCTCAGGTCATGGTCCCACGGTCCGGGATGGAGCCCCGCATTGGGCTCTCTGCTCAGCGGGGAGCCTGCTCCCCCTCCCCTGCTGCTTCTCTGCCTACTTGTGATCTCTGTCTGTCAAATAAATAAATAAAATCTTAAAGAAAAAAAAAAAAAAGAAATACACTGAGATTGGCTGGTTACCCCTAGTGTCACTGGGCAATGTGGGGGGAGAAAGGGATGAGCGTGGGAATGCAAATTAACACATTCCCTGGTATCTAGTACTTGCTAGCAATGGAGCTGGCAAATGCTTTTCTCTCTGTACCTCTCGAGAAGGATCTCCAGAAACAGTTTGCTTTCAGCTGGTATGGTGGCTAATTTTTATGTATTGATTGGATTGGAGCACAGGGTACCTGGATATTTGGCTAAACAATTTCTGGCTGAGTCTATGAGGGTGTTAGAGTGTTGCCAGATGAGATTAGCATTTACTTAATACACTGAGTCAAGCAGATTGCCCTTCCCCATGTGAATGAGCACCATCTAATCCACGGAAGTCCCAAATAAAACAAAAAGGCAGAGGAAGGGAGAATTTTCTTTTCCCTGACTACTTAGTTGGGACATAGGTCTTCTGTACTTAAACTAAAACTTACACTATTGGTTTTCTTGATTCTCAGGCCTTTGACCTCAGGCTAATACCACATTACTGGCTTTTCTGGGTCTCCAGTTTGCAAATGGTAGATTGTGGGATTTCTCAGCCTCCATAATGGCCAAGCCAATTCTGTACATGCTATTGGTTCTGTTTCTCTGGAGAATCCTGACTACTATATACAGCTGGTGAGGCCAGCAATAGACCCTCACTGTTCTGCCTCAGGAATATACCAGTTCTCCAACTCTATGTCAAAATTCGGTTCAAGGAAAATTGATCACTGTCTTAGCCCATTTGGGCTGCTATAACAAAATGCCATAGACTGGGTAGCTTATAAACAACAGAATTTTTTTTTTTCACAGTTCTGGTGGCTTGAAGTCCAAGATCAGACAGACAGCATGATTAGGTTCTGGTGAGATCCCTTTTCCAAGTTTCTGACTATTGAACTTTTCATAGTATCCTCACCTGGTAGAAAGCGAGTGAGAGAGTTCTCTGGGATCACATTTATGAGGGCACTAATCCTATTCTAATCACTTTCCAAAGGCCCCACCTTGTAATACCATCACACAAGAGGTTGTAATTTCAACATATGAATTTTGAGGGGTATGAACGTTCAGTCCATTACAGTCACTTTTCCCTTCCATGAACTATCACACTTGTCCATCACATTGATGACATCATGCTAATGAGACCTAGTGAGCAAGAAGTAGCAACCAATCTAGACTTCTTGGTAAGACATTTGTATGTGAGAGGGTGGGAAATAAATCTGACAGAAATTCAAGGTCCTTCTACCTTTGTGAAATTTCTGGGGATCCAGTGATGTGGGGCATGCTGTGGTAGCCCTTCTAAAATGAAGGGTAAGTTGTTTCATCTGTCCCTCCTACAACTAAAATGGAGGCATAACCCTTAGTAGGACTTTTTGGGGTTTGGAGGCAGCACTCTTCAGTTGAGTGTATTAGTTCAACCTGTATGCTGAAAAACCTGACGAGCTGCTCGTTATGAGTCGGGGTCAGAGCAAGAGAGGAGGCCAGGATCCTCCATTTGGGTCATACTTGGGTCATCCAGCAGACTCAGTGGTGCCTAAAGCGTCAGTGGCATATGGGGAGGCTGTTTGGAATTTTTGGCAGGCCCATACAGATGAATTGCAGTGTAGAGCCTTAGAGTTTTGGAGCAAAACTCTGCTATCCTCTGCTGACAACTACTCTCTTTTTGTGAAATAGCTCTTCGCCTGCTCTAGGGCCTTAGCAGAAATGGAATGCTTAGTCATGGACCAACCAAATTACCATGATACCGGCAGTGCCCATCATGAACTAGCTCTTTTCTGACTCACCAAAGCTATAAAGCTGGGCATGCACAGCAGCAGTTTATCATCAAATGGAAGTGGCACAGATATATGATTGGGCCTGAGCAGACCCAGAAGGCACAAGTCAGGTACATGAAGTATCCCAATTGCCTGTGGTCCTACTCCGGTTACATGATTTTCTCTTTCCCTGCCTGTATCTGTGGCTTCTTGTGGAGTTTCCTATAATCAGTTTACATAGAAAGAAAAGACTCAGGCCTGGTGTGTAAACGGTTCTGTGCAATATGTAGGCACCAACTGAAAGTGGACAGCAGTGGGACTATAGCCCCGTTCTGGGACATTACGAAGGTCAGCAATGAAGGAAAATACTCCCAGTGGGCTATACTTCAAAGTGAGCCCCAGGTTGCTCACTTTTTTTGGAAGAAGAAATAAGGCTAGACATGCATTTAGGTTGTGGCTGTGGCTAATGCTTTGGCTGGATATAAGGGACTTGGAAGGAATATGATTGGAAAACTGATGATAAGAGAATTAGGGGAAGAGGTATGTAGATAGACCTCTCTAAGTGGGCAAAAAAATGTGGAGATATTTTTGTCACATATGAATGCTCACCAAAGAGTAATCACGGCAAATGAAATGTTAATAATCAAGTGGACATGGGCGCCTGGGTGGCTCAGTGGGTTAAAGCCTCTGCCTTCGGCTCAGGTCATGATCTCAGTATCCTGGGATTGAGCCAACCATCAGGCTCTCTGCTTTTTTTTTGTCAAAAAAAAAAAGAAGTCACCTGCTTTAAAAAAAAAAAAAATCAAGTGGACAGGATGACCTATTATGTGGATACCAGACAACCTTTTTCTCCAGCCACCCCTGTCATCACCTAATGGGCTCATCCACAAAGTGGCCATGGTAGCAAGAAGGGTTGATATGCCTGGTCTCAGCAATGACTTCCACTCACCAAGGCCAACCGGACTATAGCTATACTGTTAAGTGCCAAATCTGCTAGCAGTAATGACCAACACTGAGCTTCTGATATGACACCATTCCTCAGCATTATCACCCAGTGGTGGTAGGTTGGTTACATTCCATCATGGAAGAAGCAGTGTTTGGTTCTCATTGGAATAGACACCTTGGATAACAAAGTTGTCTTCCTTGCGTGCAATGCTTTCGCTAAAACCATCATCCATGGGGTTACAGAATGTGTTATGTACCATTATAATGTTCCACACAGCATTGCTTCTGGTCAAGGAGCTCACTTGGCAGCAAATGAAGTGTAGCGATGGGCCCATGTTAATGGAGTTCACTGATTTTACCATGTTCCCTACCATCCTGGAGCAGATGGCTTGATAGGACAGTGGAATGGCCTTTTGAAGACTCAGTGCTAGCTGCATGGCTATACCTTGCAGGGAGTGGGCAAGGTTCTTCCAAAAGCTGTATATGCTTTGAGTCAGCAGGGCTCAATCTCATGACCCTGAGATCATGACTTGAGTTAACCAAGAGTTGGACGCTTAACTGACTGAACTTCCCAGGTGCCCCTTGAATAGATGTCTCTTTTTTTTTTTTTAAAGGTTTTATTTATTTATCAGAGAGAGGGGGGGAGAGAGCAAGCACAGGCAGGCAGAATGGTAGGGAGAGGCAGAGGGAGAAGCAGGCTCCCCGCTGAGCAAGGAGCCTGATGTGGGACTCGATCCCAGGACTCTGGGATCATGACCTGAGCTGAAGGCAGCTGCTTAACCAACTGAGCCACCCAGGCGTCCCGAATAGATGTCTCTTAAAGAAGGTATACAAATGGCCAATAAGCACACAAAAGATGCTCAGTACCAGTAGTCATCAAGGAAATGCAAATCAAAACCATAATGTCATACTATTTTACAACCACTAGACAGGTAGAATCAAAAAGCCGCAAATAACATATTTTGGTGAGGCTACAGGGAAATGGGAACTCTTGTACATTGCCGATGGGAACATAAAAATGCTGCAGCTGCTGTGGGGAAAAAATTTTGGCAGTTCCCCCATAAGTTGAACATGGAAATGCCATATGACTCAGCAATTCCACTCCTAGGTGTGTATCCAGAAGAACTGAAATCTGGTGTCCAAACAAGTACTCCTATGTGGATGTTTTAGCAGCACTATTCATAATAGCTAAAAGAAAAAAAAAAAAGGAAACAAGCCAAAGGGCCATCAACTGATGAATGGATAAGCAAGTGATCCATACGATGGAATATTACTCTGCCATAAAAAATGAATGGAGCGCTAAAAATATGCTACATGGATGAACCCTGCAAACATTATGTTAAGTGAAAGAAGCCAGATTCAGAAGGTCACATCTGTGATTACATTTATATGAAATGTTCAGAAAAGGCAAGTTGTTAGAGTCAGAAAGCAGACTAGTAGTTAGGTGGATGGGCAGAATGAAGAGTGACTGTTTAATGGATATGCAATTTTTGAGGTGATGAAAATGTTTCAAAAGACTAGAGGTGATGTTTGTACAACATTGTGAGTATACTAAATGCCACTGAATTTTATACTTTATATGGTTAATGATTAATTTTATGTGAATTTTACCTCAATTAAATAAGAGTGATGAGCAAGAGGGAATCTGTGGGGTCTTGGTAAGTGGAAGTTCGTATTGTGAGGTTGTGCCAGGTGGCGCCAAGTGAAGCAGTGGCATGTGTGTCCCCGTGCTTCTTTGTTCCTTTGACTGCTTGAAAATTTTTGGTTCATTTCTAGTGCTTGAAGTTAAGATTTGTCAACGTGGGATACAAGTAGTTTAAGCGTTTTCTGCTCTAATAAAGGAGTCTACCTAAAAAGAAAAGGGAAAGGAGGAAGAGAGGGAGGGAGAGAGGATGGAAAGAGGCAAGGGGGAAGGAAGGACTGAGGAGTAGGACATGGCGAGGAAGCTTATAAGTGGCCAACCCAGCCCTCGGAAGATTGGTAGAAACTAGCACCCTACCGCCAATTCCTCCCCATCACTCTCCCCATCCTCCACATGAACAGGCCGAACTATCGTCAATTCCCAGTAACTCGCAGTATCTCTCAATGCCAGACTTCTTCAAATGCTGTCGCTCAGACTTGAATGTCACCCCATTCTTTTTACCTGGCCTGTCATACCTCTTCTTCTTCTTCTTTTTTTTTTTTAAGAATTTATTTATTTGACAGAGATCACAAGTAGGCAGAGAGGCAGGCAGAGAGAGAGAGAGAGAGAGAGGAGGAGGAAGCAGACTCCCTGCTGAGCAGAGAGCCCGATTCGGGGCTCGATCCCAGGACCCTGGGATCATGACCTAAGCAGAGGCTCAGAGGCTCAGAGGCAGAGGCTTTAACCCACTGAGCCACCCAGGCGCCTCTGTTATACCTCTTCTATCATGAGGTCCCTTTGAGTCCCAGGCCTGGGTGGAATGCCTGTCCAGGGTCCTTCCAGAACTCTTCACTCACTCCCTTAGAACACTTCCCACATTATTTAACCACTTGTTTTTCCTAATAGGCTATGGGTTCCACAAAGACAGGAGCTGTGGGATGCCTGTTTGGCCCAGTGGGGAGAATATGCATCTCTTAGTCTCTGGGCCATGAGTTCAAGCACCATGTTGGGTTTACAGTTAAAAAAAAAAAAAAGATAGGAGCTGTGATTGTTCTGTAGTTGTATTCTCAGTGCATACCAAGTGGCCAGCTTGTAGTAGATGCTAAAGAATATTTTTAATGAATACATTTTAAAAATCTGAACGTGGAATATGTAGATTATACAGCAATGCATATTCAAGATCAATGGAATGACCCAGGGTCTTCTTTATAGGAATTAAACAACAGGTGACCCAGAGTAGATGCCACCCTTAAACTAGAGTGCACTGCTTAATGAGCAGGGTATGGGCTGAATTTTAATCCTCCCTGGCCCCTTTAGTTAGGTGTTCTTATCCGGTGAACAACCTGCCCAGCCATATCAACAGATCCGCAGGGATCCTTTAAACCAGTGGGTCACAGCTCTGGTCACATATTGGAAAAGGTGGGGGGGGGGGCATTTTGAAAATACCCAAGCTCACACCTTGGTCTCAGAGATATTGGTCCTGAGACTTTGGCTTAAATTTAAAACTCTCAGGTATTTTGATGTGCTGTCTGGGTTGGGAATTACAACTTCGGACTTTCTGATGTGAAAATTTCAAGCTAGACTCCTTTGCAAACATGTGTTTGCATCATCTAGGCAAGCACTGACATACTGATAGGGTTCCTGATGCAACCAAAATGCTAAATGCCAATGCCAACACCAACCAGCGGCACTTCTACATTTACTTCCTGTGATCTTCACCATTACCACTCATTCCCAGATCAGGTATGCCCCCAGCCTGTCCCACATTTTCAGGGAGGAACTAATTATGGGCGGCTGAACCACTACACTGGGATTGCAACCTAAGTCTGTAGGAGCAGGAGCTTTTCTTTTTTCTTTCTTTTTAAAGATTTTTTTTATTTATTTGAGAGAGAGAGAAACAGCGTGAGTGTGTGCAAGCAAGGGGGAGGGATAGAGGGAGATGCAGACTCCCCATTAAGCAGGGAGCCTGATGCAGAGCTCAATCCCAGGACCCTGGGATCATGACTGATCAAGACAGATGCTTAACTGACTGAGCCACCCAGGTGCCCCTGTGGGAGCAGGAGCTTTGAAGGAAAGTTCTTCTCAGTAGAAACCTGGTTGTTTCACCTTGAGAAACTTCACAATTCCCTGCTTCGGTTACTTGGCTTATGAAATTGGATGATGAGCATTAAGGAGGGCATGTGTTGTGATGAGCACTGGGTGTTATACACAACTGATAAATTAGTGATCACTACATCTGAAACGAAGTATGTACTATATGTTGGCTAATTGAATTTAAATAAAAAAAAAATGAATGGCATGGATCTATTTGCCAGAAATCTCATGAGGTTTAATGAGCAAGTAATTGTGACATATTCATATATATATATATATATATATATATATATATATATATATATATTTTGTGCAATTGTTAAATAACTTCCATAACTTCATTGTGTAAAATTCCAAAGAAATCTTAAAAAAAATCACTCCAGTGATTTTCACACAGATGGTTATGAAGCTGCTTCAACAATCTGCTCGTGCAGTTGTCAGGCTTCTCTGGTCCCTGCCTTTCCTGAGTTTTGTTTGTTTAAGTTTTCTTGAGATTCTGAGACAATAGCCACTGTTCTTTTAAAAAAATCTCTTTTTCTCCATTGTAAGCCAGACTGTGCTGGTTATCTGTTACTTGTAAACAAAAAGGATTTTATTCCAGGGAATAATATGTTCTCAAATGTTAATATGGTTTGTACAAGAATAATCTTTTTTTTTTTTTTTTAAGATTTTATTTATTTATTTGACACAGAGAGATCACAAGTAGGTAGAGAGGCAGGCAGAGAGAGAGAGGGAAGCAGGCTCCCTGCTGAACAGAAAGCCCAATGCGGGCCTTGATTCCAGGACCCTGAGAGGATGACCCGAGCTGAAGGCAGTGGCTTAACCCACTGATCCACTCAGGTGCCCTGTACAAGAATAATCTTAACATATCTTTTTATTCTGAAATAGCCTTCATATGAAGAACTATATTATATGTATTTTTATAATAACCTGCTTCTATAAAAGTGTTCTATGCCCAAGAATGCCAGCAAATGTCATGAGAAACTATGTGTACGGTGGTCCTTAAACTTCAGTGGACATTAGAATCACTTGGGGAAGCTTGTTAAACAGATTTCTGGGTTCAATCCTCAGTTTTAGCCATCTGTGATGGAGCCCGAGAACTTACTTGCCTTTCCAACAAGTTCCCAGGCAATGCTGATGCTGCTGACTTGTGGGCAGTTTAAGGACCTCTGCTGTAGGGATGCCTGGGTGGCTCAGTTGGTTAAGCATCTGCCTTTGCTCAGGTCATGATCCTGGGGTCCTGGGATTAAGTCTTGCTTGGGGCTCTTTGCTCAGCAGGGAGCCTGCTTCTCCCTCTGTCTGTCATTCCCCCTGCTTGTGCTCTCTCTCTCTCTGACAAAGTCTTAAAAACAAACAAACAAACCCCTGCTGTAGTATTTTCCAAATTCCAAGAAACACCTGGGGAATCTTATGACTTGTGTTATGTGTCTGTGGTTACTGGTTTAAATCACATCACTTGAGGTGCCTGGGTGGCTCAGTGGGTTAAGTCTCTGCCTTTGGCTCAGGTCCTAATCTCGGGATCCTGGGTTCGAGTCCCACATCAGGCTCTCGGCTCAGCGGGGAGCCTGCTTCCCCATCTCTCTCTCTGCCTGCTGCTCTGCCTACTTGTGATCTCTGTCTGTCAAAGATATAAATAAAATCTTTAAAAAAAAGTAAATCACATAAATTATCTTAGGATTTTAGGAAAGATATATTTATTTTTTATTTTTAGATCTTATTTGTCAGATTGAGAGAGTACAAGCAGGGGGAGAGGCAGGCAGAGCAGGCTTCCTGCCAAGCAAGGAGCCCGATGCAGGACTCCATCCTGGGATCCTGGGATCCTGACCTGAGCCGAAGGTAGCCCATTAACCGACTGAGCCACCCAGGCGTCCCTTAGAAAGATATATTTTAAAAATATATTTAAGAAATATTTTTATTTTTTTGTAAAGATTTTATTTATTTGACAGGCAGAGATCACAGCTAGGCAGAGAAGCAGGCAGAGAGAGAGGAGGAAGCAGGATCCCTGCTAAGCAGAGAGCCCAACTCGGGGCTCAATCCCAGGAGCCCAGGATCATGACGTGAGACGAAGGCAGAGGCTTCAATCCACTGAGCCACCCAGGCGCCCCGAAGAGATATTTTTAAACTGTATTTTTAAGTAATATTTGTATCTTACTTTTATTATAGCAGGATAAAAAAAAATTAACCACAGGTATATATTCACTTTATCTTCCTAAGAATTCAAACTTATTCTTCATCTTCCACTTTTTGCTTGCTTTATTTGATCACTATTAGAGTGGTTTTAATCTAAAATAGATCTCAAGAGCAAATGGTATACTCAGGAACATCCCTGCTAACAGATCTATTGTGGACTACAAGTCACGAGAACACTATCAACTACAAACTTAAGGGATTTTGTAAGCCTTTTAGTAGGGCCAGGTAGGGGGAGGCTCACAAAAATGCAAAATGGAAGATGTTACTGGTTCAATTAAAAATTTTAACTTTTGGGACGCCTGGGTGGCTCAGCTGGTTAAGCGGCTGCCTTCGGATCAGGTCATGATCCTAGCGTCCTGGGATCAAGTCCCACGTCAGGTTCCTTGCTCTGTAGGGAGCCTGCTTCTCCCTCTGCCTGCCTATCTGCCTGTGCTCACTCTCTGACAAATAAATAAAATCTTTTTTTTTTTAAAGATTTTATTTATTAATTTGACAGAGAGAAATCACAAGTAGACGGAGAGGCAGCCAGAGAGAGAGAGAGAGAGAGAGAGGGAAGCAGGCTCCCCGCTGTGCAGAGAGCCCGATGCGGGACTCGATCCCAGGACCCTGAGATCATGACCTGAGCCGAAGGCAGCGGCTTAACCCACTGAGCCACCCAGGCGCCCCATAAATAAAATCTTAAAAAAAAAAAAAAAACCTAACTTTTCAAACTTTGTACTGTTGTAAAGTTAAAAAAAGAAGGCATGTGACTCGTTATTTTTTGCACTCCATCTTTGAGGTAATCTTATTTCTGACCACTTGAATCTCAGCATGCACATGTCAGGAGTGTCTATAAACTTTCCACTAGCCGCATCCACACTGGACATGTGTTTTGGAAACAGACATCTAGTATCTTGTCGGCAGGAGTAAGGTCAATGACTTGTCTGAACTTTTGTCAATGATCCTGAAGGCCTTTTTGTAATGGGGTCTCACAATAAAGACTAAGCAGAGAGCCCGATGTGGGGCTTGATCCCAGGACCCTGAGACCATGACCAGAGCCACAGGCAGAGGCCTAACCCTCTGAGCCACCCAGGCGCCCCTGATTAATTTTTTTTAAAGATTTATTTATTTGAGAGAGAAAAAGAGAAAGCAAGAGAGTACACCTAAGTGGGAAGGCAGAGAGAGAGAGAGAGAATCTCAAGCAGACTCTGCCCTGAGCAGGGATCCTGAAGCGGGGCTCAATCCCACGACCTTGAGATCATGACCTGAGTCCAAATCAAGAGCTGGAAGCTAAAACAACTGAGCTACCCAGGCACCCCTATGCAATTCATTTTAGAAGTTCAGTAGTACTTTCCAGAGAGTGGAAGAAGGCATTAGACACAATTCATTGATGATGATTTATTATAATCTGTTGGCAGCACACAGATAGATATTAATAAAACCAGAACTATGTTTCCACAGAAGTGGGCGATGATATATATATAGCTCGTCTATGGGAACTGCACACATTTAATCATCGTCGTCTTTTAGATGTTTGATCTTCTTCTTGTGCCGCTCAATTTCTTTCTGCAGACGCTCAATTTCCTTTAAATGATGGGTGATCTCCTCTTCATGGTGTTTCTTCAAGGCTGCCAGTTGTTCTTTAGTGCGTGCTCTACAAGGATACAGTGGCTCTGCCTTAAATCCCAATCATTAACCCACAGAGACCTCTAAGCATAACCTACGATACCTAAGGCAAAGAACAGGAGTCCCAATTCCACTAGAATCTGGTTGGTCATCCTCTTCTACCTGCTCAAGCCCCACTAGTGAAAGCATACTCCATCTTGAGATATATTCACCTTAAGACTGACCAAAATGATTCCATTTTCCTGGTGCCAGTGCCTGCAATTTCATTATTTATGAGTTATTCTTTTCAGATTTCTCATTAGAAAACTCAAAAGAGGTGTAACATTAAGTCTCATATACCTTACGAAAGGAACCACCCAGAGATCAGAATCTCTTTTTTTCGGGGTGGGGGTGGGGTGGGCAGAGCAAAAGGAGGGAAGGATGGACAAATAAAGATGTCCTATCTCAATTTACCTAGGGCTTTCTTTGCCTAGGGAAATGCATGGCTCACTGTAAAGGTCAAAATGAAGGGGGGAAAGTACTTGGAAGTCCAATTTAGGTCTCAAGAAGGGACATTCAAATATTGGTTTGGGCACATACCGGTCTCAGTTTTCCTTAAGTGTAAAATGTTGATGCCGAATTAGATGGCATCTAAGGGCTGTGCCTTGGTTCTCTGGTATGGCAGGTGCCATGCTGATAGTTCATGAGAGTGAGCAATAAAGGGCAGAAGTTAAAAGCTAGACCAAAGCAGAAGAGGCAGAAGTGAGATTAGATCCACACTGCTCCCCACTGTGGACAGAAGTCAGTAAATGATAATTTAGGGCTAGGAAAGAGTCCCTTGGGCAAACTGCTCTATACTCTTATGCAGGAGAAATTTATCCAGTCCAGCGGCTGGGCTGGGCTGGGCTGGGCAGGGTAGGGCAGGGGTAAAGTCTCCAAGAAGTAGGGGAAGAGGGTTCCAACTAGGAGCTGCTGCCTTGGTTGGAAGCACTCTGGCAGAATTGAAGACTTGGGGTCTAGAAATGGCTGAGGATCTGGAGAGCCAGGAACTCCATGGGGAGGAGAAAATAGAGAGTAGAGGGGTTATGGGTGGTTGAAGGCCGAGGGAATCAGGCTCAGGGTGTTTTCAAGTATTGGGCAGTGGGACCTAGACATCTTGGAAAAATCTGGAAGCCATTTTACAAGACCGGGGAGAACTCCGTGGGTGGGCATGATAAGTGATTCAGGAAGAGTTCTGGAGACCCGCGGGTGGAAATGGCTTGGGTTTGGGGCCTCCGAACTGTTCGGCAGCGCACGGGGAGCTCCCTATAGGTGGTGACAGTCAGGACCTCAAGTGTTGGGGGTAATGGGTTCAGGGACCGCTAGTTCTATTGGGGGACGGGCGCCCAAAGGACCAGGGAGGGAAGGGGGAGGGCCACTGGATTTTTTTTTTTTCTTTTTAAAGATTTATTTACCTATTCGAGAGAGAAAGAGTGAGAGTGCGAGCGAGAGCGGTGGGGGAGGGGCAGAGAGAGAATCCCAAGCAAATTCCCCTCCCAGCACGGCGCCCGACCCCTGGCTCGATCCCGCAACCCGAGATCACGTCTGCAGCGGAAGCCAAGAGTGGGCTGCTCAACCGACTAAGCCACCCAGGTGCCCCGACGATTGTAAGTTTAAGAAGGATCGGAAGGCCCCGAGAGATCTGGACTGGATTCGGGGCTCCGTGGACCTCACCGGAAGTATCGCTCCTCTTCAGCTTGCTCTCTCTTTCCAAAGGCCCCACCTGCCTCCCGGATCGAGCCCGCGCTGGAGTCTGGCTGCGAAGAGAGATGGGAAGGTCGGTAAAGGTGCAAAGGGGAGATGGAACCCGCGCTCAGGGCTGGGGCTGCGGACACTACCGCCGGCGTACCCGTTCGGAGCTGAAGCCTCGGGCTTGCAAGGCCCTAAAGCCCCCCACGCCCAACCAAATTCGGGCCGCCGAAGTCGCGACAGCCATTGTTGTTGGTGCAGGACCTCTCCAGTCACCAGCGGTCGAGCCTCTCCGCAGGCGCTAATGACTCTGGGAGCCAGGCAGCCAATGGTTTCGATGGAGAGGCGGGATGAGCCCAGGAGTAGCGAATTAGGAAGTGGAGGGGGCGGGGTTCCTGCAGCTCGCAGCGAGTCCCGAGCGAGAGGCGGGCCTATTCTTAGCCAATCACTAGCAAGGTCTTTGGGGCCTACGGCCTGGAGAATAATATTGGAGTTAGGGACACTGAGAAATCCAAATCCGGGCTTTTGTACCCATCAGCGTGAGGAGCCCTCAGAGCGAGGGATACACGCCCTCCCACGATTCCAATCCTGAAGTTGTTATTAAGCACCCAAAGGAAGCCTTCCCTTTCCTGGACTACTAGCATCGATAAGATATCTAATGTAGGGGTTGGGGGAGGGGGTATGTCCAGGATGCTCCAATTTAGCGTTCTGGGGAAAAATTTTTATATAAGTGTATGTGTATGTAGTCTCTTAAGAGATGTCAGTGTTCTGTTGTTGCACTGACATTACACTCAAGTCGGAGTTTAAAAGTCACTTCAGAAACTTCTCCTGACCTTCTTAGTCATTCTATTACAGCTACGTTTTGTTCTTTCTCCCTCTGTCTTTGTGCTTTTCACCATTTGAAGAAGGGCTTTGGTCAAGTAGACACTGAATTAATATTTGTAAAATGTATTAATATGTAATCGAACAGGCTTCATCACTGGACGTTTGGCAATGTGATGTAATGAAGTGGAAAAGAGCTTAAGTAGGAGTCTGGGGGAAGTTTTTGCCATGACCTTCCTTTCACCATCTAACAAATGTGAACAAGACCATAGTGGATTATAGCCTTTTCCTAAGTGATTTTTTTTCTCTCTGGGCCCAGTTTTTCTTCCTTTAGATGAGAGCGTTGGGCCAGATTATTTTGTGATTATAAAAATATCTTCTTTGCTTTCTGTGAAATTGTAGAACTGTTTTTATTGATCATCTTTTGGTTGGAAAAATAGCAGCCCTAGTTTGTATGACTTAAATGATAGGAAATTCCTGCTGGGCACATTTTCAAATGTTTGTGGCAGAAAACTTGGAAAAATACAAAAGCAGAAGGATAGAAATAATAATCACGTTTAAGCTCACTACCCAGTGGTAATAATTTCCTGGTGATAGTTTCTAGGTGATATTTAAGTGCCATTCTAGTTTCAGAAACTGATCTATTTTTCAGGAGCTGCTGTTTCTTGATTATTTCCTAGGCTAGGCACTCAATGCAAGGTCTTAATGAGTTTGTGCAAAGGATTGTGTATGGGGCGCCTGGGTGGCTCAGTGGGTTAAAGCCTCTGCCTTCAGCTCAGGTCATGATCTCAGGGTCCTGGGATCCAGCCCCACATCTGGCTCTCTGCTCAGCGGGAAGCCAGCTTCCTCCTATCTCTCCGCCTGCCTCTCTGCCTACTTGTGATCTTTGTCTGTCAAATAAATAAATAAAATCTTAAAAAAAAAAAAAAAGGAATTGTGTAGGCACTAGGATTGTCTGTAATTAAAAAAAAAAAAAAAAAAGGAAAATAACCAGTGTTGGTGAGGATGAGGAAAAACTGTAACCCCCATACATTGCTGGTGGGAATGTAAAATGGTTCAGCTACTGTGGAAAATAGTTTGGCAGTGGCTTAAAAAGTTAAATACAGAATTAACATAAGACTCAGCAGTTTCACTTCTAGGTATGTACACCCTGCCCTAAATTGAAAACTGTCACTCAATTACATGTACACACGTTCATAGCAGCATCATTCACAATAGCTAGAAGGTGGAAACAATCCAAATGTGGTATATTTATGTAGCAGATTGTGGTATATTGTGGTATATTTATGTAGCAGAATAACATTCAGATATAAAAAGTAATGAAATAAATGACACATACTATATTTTGGATGAACTTTCAAAACACTATGCTCAGTGAAAGAAGGCAGACACAAAAGATCACATATTGTATGATTGGATTTATGAGATGTCCAGAATAGGTAAAGCCAAAGAAGCAGAACACAGATTGCTGTAAGGGGTTGAGTATAAGGGGAAATGGGGGGGAGCTACTTAATAGGTGCCAGGTAAACTTTTGGGGTGATGAGACTGTTTGGAACTACATAGAGTTTGGTGGATGCACAACACTGTGAGTGTAATAAGAGATACTGAATTATTCATTTTAATTATATGTTATGTATATCTCACCTCAATTTAAAAAAGAGTAGTTATCAATGTCTGGCTGGGCTGCGAACCCTTTAAGAGTCACAAGGAAGGGGCGGGGCTAGAGAGGCAGGTCTGTGAGAATCACAGGAGTCTGCGCTTGCGCAGGGGAGTCACGTGGTTGCTGGGCCGGGGAAATGGCGGCTCCAGGAGAGAGCGGGGCTTCGGCTGGCGGAGGGAGCACGGAGGAAGCATTTATGACCTTCTACAGTGAGGTGAACACCCAGTGAGGAGTAGTGGCACCGGGGTGACTCTGTCCGGTCCTACTTTCCCAGCGGGCAAAGGCGGTGGTCTTTTTGGCCTGGACCGTTGGGCGGCTCCTCCTGTCTGGCCTTCGGGAAGGCGGGGGGCTGGGGGTGTGTGTTAGTCTCTGCCTGATAGCTGCTTGGGGAATCCCTGGGGCATCGAAAAAGGGGCCAGGGTCCGACGTCTGCGGGTAGACGACGAGTGTGGCCAACGAAGTGCCAGGGCGCGTGCAGAGGTCCCCAAGTCCGCGGAGTCGGAGCCTGGCAGGGGCTGGCAGAAGCTGGCGTTCTTGGGGGCGACTTAACTGTCTTGGGCCTCATTTTTGTTCTAAACGGAAGCACTCTTCCCTCTTAGTGCTCTGTAATGAGTTGTATTAGTGGTTATTTCTGCCATTCGTGAACGCCAGGCATTATGCATCATGCCAGGTATGCATTATCTGTTTTATAGATGCTGAGATTTGGGGAGGTGAAATAATTTGTTCTGGGTCCTAAAGCAAATAACAGCTTGGTATCATGTTAGGACTGGAGTCAGTTTGGTCTGAGCCTCGATTACTGTTGCATTTCCAGGGCCTAGGACATAGTGATTGCTTGGTAAATATTTGTTGAATAAGTGAAAGAAAAGCATACCATTTGGAGTCAGAGGACCTTGGATTGGATTTTTGAAAGGTGGTTAATTGGACTGTGGTTGAATTTTTTTCAAGGCATTGATTTTTTAGATTCTCCATTTCCACTTCTGTAAAGCGAAGAGAATATTAAAACGAGTTTTATGAAGGTTAAACGAGTTAGTGTTTCAGAAAGGGTCTAAGAGTTAAAGCTGAAGATGGACCTCTCTGAATTGGCATGGGTTTGAGGAACGGAATTGTGCCCCTCTAGGCTGTGAGCTACTCAGTTCAGCAATATGTCACATTGATCTTTTATCTTTTATTTTTTTTTTTTTTTATTTTTTTTAAAGATTTTATTTATTCATTTGACAGAGAGAGATCACAGTAGACAGAGAGGCAGGCAGAGAGAGAGAGGGAAGCAGGCTCCCTGCTGAGCAGAGAGCCCGATGCGGGACTCGATCCCAGGACCCTGAGATCATGACCTGAGCCGAAGGCAGCGGCTTAATCCACTGAGCCACCCAGGCGCCCTATCTTTTATTTTTAACAGTGTTTGTTACATAGTAGTTTCTCCAAAGTATTAAATTTAAAAATGGAGTTAGCACAACTTTTGTAGTTTGTTCTTTTGAGATGCCCAGTTAACTTGAAAATGTTGATAAACTGGTACTACAATTTATTGACCTCTAAGACTGCTCTGCGGTTGCACAGGAAATTGTTTCATTTACCATCTCTTAGTTGAAGAGAGAAAGAAAAGAAAAAAGAAAAGCAATCCTGGTTTGTTTGAATTGAATGAGAGAAAGTACCTAAAGGAGGACCCTTCAGTCATCATTCAATCAATGTTATTGGGTACCTGACACGTACTAGTGTGCTATTTAGGTGCTAGAGGTATGTTGGTGGACAACAGAGAAAAATCCCGTTTTCTTAGAGCTTGCATTCTATAGAGAAGGATAAGCATAAACAAACATGTACAATGTAGTGTCAGGTAGTGATAAGTGCTATGAGGAAAAATAAGTCTGAGAAAGGAGATAGAGTATAGGGAGTAGGGAGTGGCATGCTATCTTAAAGAAAGTGAAGAGGGAAGATACTGAGAAGGAATGGCTTTTTATGTTACTGAAATTATTTCCAAACTCCTTTTGGGCATAGGAATAAATGTGGAATATAACATACCAGTGATACATTTTAACTAGTATTACAGCTTTGACAGTGGCGCCAAGGATGTTTTCCTGGCACTGCTTGGTGCTTGTTCTCCTTAGCATTGTCTTTGGGTCAGGGGTTTTTCTTTTTCTTTTCCTTTCTTTCTTTTAAGATTTTATTTATTTATTTATTTGGGTGGGGAGGGGCAGAGAGAGGGGAAGAGAAAGAATCCCAAGCAAACCCTGCATTGAGTGCAGAATGGGACACAGGGCTTGATCCCAGGACCCTGAGATCATGATCTGAGTGGAAATCAAGAGTTGGGTCCCCAACCGATTGAGCACCTGGGCCAGGGATTTTCCTAACTCTATTTGAGTTTGGTAGGCAGAGTTACTTACCTCTCCCATATTACATTTTTTTTTTTTTAAGATTTTATCTATTTATTTGACAGACAGATCACAAGCAGGCAGAAAGGCAGGCAGAGAGGCCAGAGGAAGCAGGCTCCCTGCTGAGCAGAGAGCCTGATGTGGGGCTCTATCCCAGGACCCTGGGATCATGACCTGAGCCGAAGGCAGAGGCTTTAATCCACTGAGTCACCCAGGTGCCCCTCCCATATACTTTTTTAATGCTGTTTTCAGTATATATTTCAGTGTGATTGTATTTTTCTTAAATAAAAAGTTGTAAATTAAATATGAACAGCACAGGTACATCTTCCAACATTACAGTGGAAGCTTTTTGAAAGTGGCAGCTGTGATATATTTATGTTTGAATATTCTTGGTTCCTCAAACTGTTGCAGTTAAAATTCTTGTTTGCAAGTTGAGTAGTTGGGAACAAGTCAGTTAACCTCTCTAAGTCTCAGTTTTCTTATCTGTAATATGGGGATAAGAGGAATATTTACTGTATAGGATGGTTGGGAGGAATAACTATGTGTAAAGTTTTTACATTATTAGAATTCAGTAAATGATAGCTATTGTAATTATTCCCAAAACATTTGGCAAACTGTCTTCCACATGTAGACAAATATTTGCTGAACATGTCAGTAGCTTCTTAAGATGACAATTCAGAGTTTATTATTGAACTTTACTAATAAAGTTTTTATCTCCCTTCATTTTAGGTGAAACAGATAGAGAAGAGAGATTCAGTTCTAACATCCAAAAATCAGATTGAAAGATTGACCCGTCCTGGTTCTTCCTACTTCAATTTGAACCCATTTGAGGTGAGCTGTCTGATGTTGCTGCAGCTTTGTGATGGGGGAGCTTTGCATAGCTGCAGAACGACTTACAGCAGAACACACACTTAATTTGTCTTATAGTTGGAACTGAGATTTGGTGGTTTTATTGTGAGCCGAGGTTGAGAGGCATAATGTTAAGGAAAATGAGAGGTCTTTACCTTGTTACATATTCTCCATCTTCTACCAACCCAAATATATAGGTCTTCATTTTTAGATGTGAAGGGATAGCTAGCCTTGACCAATTTAGGATCTTGATTTAAAAAATCAGTTTGCTTATTACAGCTTTTCTGTTTTACTGCAGTAACAAGTATTAAAAACTCAGTGACCAAAAAATGATCATAAAGTCGTAGACAAGCAAATACACTTCTTGGGTTTCCTTAGTTTTCTTATTTTATTTATTTATTTTTTAAAAAGATTTTATTTAATGACAGACAGAGTGGGATATATTGGTGGGCATGAATAGGGAGGGGGCAGTGCCAAGGTTCTCATGAGTGCAGAGCCCTCCATTTGTCCAAGGGACCAAGATTAGGGATGTATTTGACCCCATAGCCATCTGGGATAAGCTGCTTTTCAGCCATCATGTCTTCAAATTTATCCACATTAAACTTAGTAAAACCCTACTTCTTGGAGATGTGGATCTTCTGGCGGCCAGGGAACTTGAACTTGGCTCTGCGTGGAGCCTGAATCTCTGCTTCTTGTTCTGCAACTTGCTATGGATGGACATGATGACTTGGCTAATGTCGACCCTGGCTTCTGTGCCCTGGGGCTTTCCAAAGGCACCCTGCATATCTCTCTACAGCCTAGATTGGAGATAGCATGAGGTCAGACCTCCATGTCCACTGGAAAGGACTGTCTCCAAGGTCCCTTAGGGCAACCCATACAATCAACAGGCTGCATAGCCAAGGAGGCTACTGTTTGCAGCCGTGGCATACTGGACCCCTATGGAGAAAGAGCACAGTCAGCTTAATGGCTGGAGAGATTTTTTTTTTTTTTTAAAGATTTATTTATTTATTTATTTGACAGAGAGAGATCACAAGTAGGTACAGAGGCAGGCAGAGAGAGAGAGAGGGAAGGAAGCAGGCTCCCTGCTGAGCAGAGAGCCTGATGCGGGACTCGATCCCAGGACCCTGAGATCATGACCTGAGCCGAAGGCAGTGGCTTAACCCACTGAGCCACCCAGGCGCCCCGGGATTTGTTTTATTTAAAGATTTTATTTACTTATTTGTCAGAGAGAGAGAGAGAGGGCACAAGCAGGGGAAGTGGCAGAGGGAGAGGGAGAAGCAGGCCCTCTGCTGAGCAAGGAGCCCGATGTGGGACTAGATCCCAGGACCCAGGGACCATGACCTGAGCCAAAGACAGATGCTTAACCAACTGAGCCACCCTGGCATCCCAAGATTTTATTCATTTATTTGACAGAGAGAAAGAATAGAAGCATGGGAGTGGCAGAGAGAGAGGAAGAATGATATGGGTCTCCATTCTGCTCAGGTCATGATCCCAGAGCTGAAGGCAAGTGCTTAACCAACTGAGCCACCCACCCAGGTGCCCCAGTAAACCATATGTCTTACAAAGATTTGAAATATAAAGAAAGTAAGAAGGGGTGCCTGGGTGGCTCAGTGGGTTAAGCCTCTGCCTTTGGCTCAGGTCATGATCTTAGGGTCCTGGGATTGAGCCCTGCATCGGGCTCCCTGCTGAGGGAGGGCTTCCACCCTCTCTCTCTCTCTCTCTGCCTTTCTGCCTACGTGTGAACTATGTCAAACAAACAAATACAATCTTAAAAAAAAACTTTTAAAGAAAGCAAGAATAATCATGTGTAATCCCATCTAAGAGAAATAGCCACTCTTAATTGTTTATACATCAGCTATTTTTTTTTTAAGATTTTATTTATTTAACAGAATGAGATCACAAGTAGGCAGAGAGACAGGCAGAGAGAGAGGAGGAAGCAGGCTCCCTGCTGAGCAAAGAGCCTGATGCGGGGCTTGATCCCAGGACCCTGGGATCATGACCTGAGCTGAAGGCAGAGGCTTTAACCCACTGAGCCACCCAGGTGCCCCTACATCAGCTATTTTTAATGTTTTATTTTAGGGGCACCTGGGTGGCTCAGTTGATTGGGCAACCGACTCTTGATACAAGCTCAAGTCTTGATCTCAGTGTCATGAGTTCAAGTCCCATGATGCTAGGCATGGAGCCTACTTTAAAAAAAAAAAAATTATTTATTTATTTATTTAAAAGATTTTATTTATTTATTTGACAGAGAGAGATCGCAGGTAAGTAGAGAGGCAGGCAGAGAGAGAGAGGGAAGCAGGCTCCCTGCTGAGCAGAGAGCCCAATGCGGGAATCGATCCCAGGACCCTGAGATCATGACCTGAGCCGGAGGCAGCGGCTTAACCCACTGAGCCACCCAGGCGCCCCCAAAAAGTTTTATTTTAAAACAAGGAGGATGATGCACTTCATTCTTAATATTTTAAATGCTGTATTATATAAAATACATATTTGTGTACATTTCTTTTTTATGATTGATTTTTTTTTTAATAAAAGTTTATCAAATGTACAACAGGATTTAAGACAAAACTTCATTGCAGCTATAGGTAGCAACAGATGCCATGACAAGGAATCTGGATGTTTAAACAGGAATGGAATTAAAGATCATCATTGCCTCCAGCACAAGGAACAGCTTACTTTTTGCCAGTTTTTTTAATTCCATGTGTAGCCGGGGGCCTTTACCTGTGGCCTTTGATTTTAGCTCCTCAAATTTCTTTTGCTTCTTTTTCTGTTTCTGCTTGAATGCTGTATCTTCCTCATCCATCTTCTTGTCCTATTTCTTGGGGCTGCTTCTGGAGTTTTCTCTCACCACCTTCACAGCTGGACATGGTGCCTGCTGCCCCTTCCCCAGACCTTGTTACTGGAAGCAGTAGATACATTTGTGAAAGTCTTTATAATTATTATTTAAGTAACTCCTTTATCGTAGGATATTTAAACTAGTTTCTAATAGTTTACCACTAAATTTTGGCATGAATATTGTTACAGCTTATAAAAACACTGAATATTAAAAACCTTTTTTTTTTTAAATTAATTAATTTATTTTACAGAGATCACAAGTAGGCAGAGAAGCAGGCAGAGAGAGAGAGGAGGAAGCAGGCTACCCGCTGAGCAGAGAGCCTGATTCAGGGCTCGATCCCAGGGCCCTGGTATCATGACCTGAGCTGAAGGCAGAGACTTCAACCCACTGAGCCACTCAGGCACCTCAAGAGTTTTTACATTTTAAAACAATCTCAGATTTGTGGAAAGGTTAGGAGTGTACCGTGAAGACTTTCTTAGACTATCTGGTACTAAGTTGTCCATATTGCTGCCCTTTTGCCCTGCAGTACTTCGATGTATTTTTCCTATGGGAGACACTCTCCTGAAGCACAGTATAACCATAAAAATCAGGAAACAAACACCGATAACATTGTTACCATGTAGTTCTCAGACCCCATTCAGTTTGCCTGTTGTCTCAGTAATGTCCTGTGTAGCAAAAGGATCCAGCCCAGAATCAACGGTTAAATTTAGTAGTCATGTCCCTTTAGCCTTCAGCCTGGAACAGATCCTCAGCAATTCCTTAACTTTGGTGACCTTACTGTTTCTGAAGATTATAGGCCGTTATTGTATTTTATTTTTATTTTTATTTTTATTTTTTTTTAATATTTTATTTATTTATTTGACAGAGAGAAATCACAAGTAGATGGAGAGGCAGGCAGAGAGAGAGAGAGAGGGAAGCGGGCTCTCTGCTCAGCAGGGAGCCCGATGCGGGACTTGATCCCAGGACCCTGAGATCATGACCTGAGCCGAAGGCAGCGGCCTAACCCACTGAGCCACCCAGGCGCCCAGGCCAGTTATTTTAGAGCATATCTCTCAACTTGAGTTTTGTTTGATGTTTCTTCAATTGGATTCAGTTTATGCTATGTTGGCAGGGATATCACAGAAGTAATACTGTATTCTTCTCTTTGCAACTTATAAAGTACATGGTATTTCCATTAGTCTTATCCTATGACTAATGATGTTAACTGTACCACTTTAAGAGGTAACAGCTATGTTTATTCATGAAGTTACTTTTATCCTTCTTTGTAATAACTATTTTATGGGGAGGTACTTTGAGACTCTGTAAATACCCTCTCCTTATCAGAGTTTCAATTTATTCATTTATTAGTATAGATTGAGGGTTTCCTATTTTATTCAGTGTGTTATATTTTGATATTATTTATTTTATTGCTCAGGTTGTCCCAAATTTGGTGAGTGGGTTACCTTTCAAGCCAGATCCTATCTTTCAAAATGTCTTCATCATTCTTTGATTACTAGGCACTCTTTTTTTTTTTTTTTAAAGATTTTATTTATTTGACAGAGAGAGATCACAAACAGGCAGAGAGGCAGGCAGAGAGAGAGGAGGAAGCAGGCTCCCCGCGGAGCAGAGAGCCCGATGCGGGGCTTGATCCCAGGACCCTGAGACCACGAGCCAAAGGCAGTGGCTTAACCCACTGAGCCACCCAGGCGCCCCTGATTACTAGGCACTCTTGTACTTTTCCTCACTCAGCCTAAAATTAATCGTTTCAGTGAGGAGCTCTGGTTCCTTTTAGTGAAGGATGTATTTAGAAGTCAAGATGTGGGTGCTAAGTGTACTCATTGCTGTTGGGAATGTCACTGCCCCTGGACCCTCATGGTAGATAGGGCCAAGGATTGGGTGAGTGTGTGTGCCCACACGCTGGTGCATTTGCATACATGTGTATATACATGTATTTGCATCCAATTTCAATCTAACATTACAGAGTTTATTCTTATTTTTTTTCCTTTACATGCTTGTGGTTCCTTTTCATAGTGAGAACTTGGACTCTCCCTATCATAAATATAAATATATATATATATATATATTTTTTAAATTTAATTGATCTCTGGGCTGTCTGGGTGGCTCAGTAGGTTAAAGCCTCTGCCTTCAGCTCAGGTCATGATCCCAGGGTCCTGGGATCGAGCCCTGTATCGGGCTCTCTGCTCAGCAGGGACCTGCTTTCTCTCTCTGCCTGCCTCTCTGCCTACTTATAATCTCTGTGTGTCAAATAAATAAATAAAATCTTTAAAAAATTTTTTAATTGATCTTCTATTTGCATCTGATCTCCCAGCTGCCATTCCCTCCCACTTGTGAATGCCCTCCTCACGCTTCTTTATTCTGACACCAACACTAGGCTGCCTTACTGAGCAAAAAACCTTCCCACCATACTGGAGCTCAAAACTCCCATGCCAGCTTACCCTTCTATGTAGGTGTGTTCCTCACCCAGCCCAGGCTCCCTGTGCTTGCCCTCTACCCCTGGGGAGTCCAGCATCCTCCTCATCAAGCAGGTGTCTTTTTACCCTGCTCTGGCTTTGACACCCTGTGTTAGGCTAACTTCCTATGAGAACACCCTCCTCATCTTACTTTGGCTTTAAATGCATGCTCCGGGTCACCCCTGTGTGTGGAGGTATCTTCACTCTGCTCAGTTCCAACTTCTGCGCCAGCCATACTTTGATACAAATGCTCTCTACATCCTGCTTGGGTTCTGACACCTCTTGTTGGGCTGCCTTCTTGCAGTGGATGCCCTCCTACATGGAAACCCACCTCACCAAGCACAGGTTTCCCATGCCAGGCCATGCCTTTGTGGAGATGTTCTTGCTTGGGCTCCTATACTCTGTGCCAGGCCACCTTCTCTTATGGACCCTGCTCAGTCTCAAATACCCAGTGGTGGGCTCTGCTTCCATGTGGATGCCTTCCTTATCCCCCTTGGGCTCTGTTACCCTGTACTTAGCTACCTTCCCATGTTCAGTCTTACCCTGCTTAGGTGTTAACACCTTATGCCAGGCTGCCTGTCCACTGAAGTGCCCTTCTTAACCCACTTTGTACCTCCATGTCTGGCTGCCCTTCCATGTGGATGCTCTTCTCACCTGTTTGTGCTCCACCACTGTGCGACTGGCCACAACTCCCTGTGTGGTCACCACTGTCTTCATCCCAGATGGGCTTTGGCACTGCTCTGGGCCGTTTTGATGCCCCACCCAGAGAAGATGTCTACTAGTAGATGTCTAAGTGCCTGGCCTTACTTAATGTGTTTGTATTGTATTGCTCAGAAAGGGAAGGGGAAGATGGAAAGCTTAAAGAGTACTTTTGAGGGGCGCCTGGCTGGCTCAGTTGGTAGAGCCTGCGACTCTTGATCTCAGGATTGTGAGTTTGAGCCCATGTTGAATGTAGGGTTTACTTAAAAAATGAACAAAATCTTTTATTTATTTATTTTATTTTATTTTTAAAGATTTAAAAAATTTATTTATTTGACAGAGAGAGAGATCACAAGTAGGCAGAGAGTCAGGCAGAGAGAGAGAGGGGGAAGCAGGCTCCCCACTGAGCAGAGAACCTGATGTGGGGCTCGATCCCAGGACCCTGAGATCTTAACTTGAGCCGAAGGCAGAGGCTTTAACCCACTGAGCCACCCAGGCACCCCATAAACAAAATCTTTTAAAAAAGTACTTTTGATTTGATTTTGGGAAGGGCATGGAGAAGATAATTTGTTTGAGAAGTGATAAAGAATTTGATGGTACATCCTTTCTGTTTAACCATACTCTTAAATTGTATGTAGTACCATGAAAAGGGGACATGTGATCATGTAACTTACCCATTTATTTGTTAAGGTAATCCATGTTTCCTCTGGAGATCTGATTGACAAGAAGTGACAGATTGTTGGGACCAGTATAAAGGCTCGGATTTTAATGCCCTACTAGTTACTGTGATTCTAGAAGGTCGTGTCCCATAGCTTCTGCCCTGATTATAGGAAGTATGTTTGAGTATATATATACATTATGCATACATATATACATGTATACATAACGTATACAGTTGACCCTTGAACAATGCATGGATTAGGCATGTAAACCCTTGCACAGTCAAAAATGCATGTATAACTTTGGACTCCCCCAAATTTTAACTGCTGATAACTATTCTTGACTGGAAGCCTTACTGATAACATAAAACATCAGTTAACACATATTATTTTGTATGCTATATGTATTAAATACTGTATTCCTATAATAAAGTAAGCTAGACAAAAGAAAATATTAAAATCATAAGGGAAAATATATTTATAGTAGTATACTGTATTTATTGAAAAGAAAATCTGTATGTAAGTTGACCTATACAGTTCAAACCTGTGTTGTTCAAGGGTTGACTGCATGAGTGTGTGTGTGTATGTATGTATTTGAATATATACATCTTTACATAAAGATATGCTAAGGTTGACACACTGGGGAAGATGGGACATTGTGTTTGAATGGGCAGGACTCCATGACTACCCATTAGAATATTTGTCTTTTCTATTTTCTACACATGTGCTGGCCTCTTTATAGGGTGGACGTCATTGTCATAGTCTCCTTATAAAGTTGCTTTTTGACTCTAAGTCAGAATCTTAGGTGTTCTTGGTGACCCAGGAATTGAGTGATTTTTGCTTTTCATGCAGCAACTATTGAGCCATCTAAATGAATCTGATTTTTCTAGAGAGGTAAGCCGCCAGGTCTTCTAGTAAGGAGAGTAATGCAGTCATGGCTGTCATCTCAGTTGTCTGCTGAACTGTGAATGGTCTTCCTAGACATTATCTTACTGAGCAGCAGGCAGAAAAGGGAGAAGGGTGGACTGGGAGTCTGAGGGCTCTTCTCAGAAGTCCTTATACAAGGAGCATTTTTTTCCTTCCTGCCATCTCTGCAGCTCCCTATTTGGACACACGACTAACCTTCAGCCATTACGCAAACATCTTTTTTTCTGTGCTCTGCAGTGATTCTTGGGTTGAGGGCCCTTCCCCACTTTCTTCCCAAAGCTTAGATGAACCTGTGTCCCTGCTCAGTCCTACCCTTTTTGTGTTCCTTATTTTGATTTAACTTAAAGATGCCAGCAGGGAGCATCACTGATTTTTATTTTCTTTCTGTCTTATTAAGTACCTGGGAAGGAAAGGTATTTCTCTCGAAGAACTGTGGTACTTGCGTGTTATTAACAGGTCATGGAGGTCAGATGGGACAGAGACTGGATTCTTGTTTGAAGCGGAAGATCCCAAGGGAGGCTATTACAGTTTGAATTCAGAAACTTGTATAAATGTCAGGTATTTTTGTTAATTTGAGATGATTAGTTAACCCTCTGAGGTCTAAGACTATAGATTCTTCATTGTAGTATCCCTAAAGCCTGAGACATAGTAGGAGATCAGAAAATTTACCAAGAATCTGAACAGATCTGTGGGCTTCCTAAGAACCATATTGGTAATATGGCATTTATCTTGTTTGTTTGTTTTGTTTTGTTTTGTTTTTCCTTGCATTTATCATGTTTGGAAGAATTACTTATTACTTGTCTGTTCTTCCCCGGTTGGATGTTAAATTCCATGAGATTAGTAGTGAGCATAGTATCTAGCAGCCCTTGGTGCTCCAAAAATTTGTACCCAGTGGGAAGCTGGCTTCAGAGAGGTTTAGGCCACAGGGATAAGCCCACTGTTTTCTTTGTATTTCCACATATGGCACCTCCAACTCTTAAAGATAGGAAAGGGGTTGGATTAGCTTTGAAGGCACCCAATGAATATTTGTTGCCTGTGATCACATGTGCACTTATGATACAACTCTTGGAAAAATAACTTCAGGCTGGTATGTGTGTGTTTGTGTTTGTATATATACATACCTTCTTCATTTTTGCCAAATCATCTGAAAGTAAGCTGTAGGCTTGTGAGGCTTCATGCCTAAATAATTTACCACACATCTTAGAACAAGAACAAATCTCTGTGTAACCACAACACCATAACGACACCTAAGAAAAACATTAATTCATTAACAAGATCATTCTAATGGAGTCCACACTCAAGCAGCCCCATTTGTCCCCCAAATCTCAGTTATAGCTATTTTATTTGTTTAACTTGGGAACCAGTCAAGGTTTATGAATTGCCTTTTGGTTTGGTTAGCTCTGGGTGTAACTTTATTGAAGGCTTTTTTGGTGTGTCAAAGTGGGAAGTTTTCTTTCTCATTCGTTATGGACACCTGGGGTCTGTTGGGTTTTGGTTTGCTCCAGGACGTTTCTTTTCCCCTGAACCAAGGTAAGGTAAAATTCTCTTCTGAATATTTGTGTAGGTACAGCTATTTCCCTTTGTCTGTAAATCTTTTATGGTTGCATACTTCCTCTTGAGTGACTTTTCTCCAATTCCTTTCTCCCTTGGGAAGTCATGAGGAGACACAGGGAATCTTGAAAATTCTTTGCTTTAAAGTTCTTCTTTTCCCTCACCCTGAATGAATGTCTGCCTAGCATTGGAGAGTGGGCCTGCTTCTGTCATAACCTTCCAAAGTCTGGCAAATGCAGTGGTATTCAGCTTCATTGCCTACCAATAACTTTATTACTGTAGGTGGGCTGTTGGAATGTTTTGACGTTACTTGTTACCAGGTTTTTAAAAAACAGTGCAAGCATCTGACTGAGCTTGGTGGATTACTTTGCAGTTTAATTTCTAGTATGTATTTTTCCTTTCAAGGTTTATTTTCATTTTTTTCCTCTTTGCTGCTCCTCCCCACCTGCCCCCTGCCGCCACCGCCGCCCCCCTCCCCTGCTATTAACTGATCCCTAGTTCTGCTAACTTCAAATGTACTTATTTCTAAATGCCATCATTTCTTGCTGGTGCTTCTCAGACTTAAAAAGATTCAGATCATTTGGGGATCTTGTTGTACTGAAGTGGGGCCTTCTCTTCTGAATTTCTAACAAACTCTTCTCACCCTCTGCCCTTTCAGGACCTTCCTCTGGCCTTGAATACCAAGTAAATAAATACTAGGTGCACTGTTGAATCCATGGACTACACTGTGAAATCATCTGCTTTAATTGTATATAACATTCCCTTCCCCCAAAGCACTTATTATATGGTAATTAAAAAATATGTTTTCCCTGTTTATTTATCTTTGCATTTCTAGTACATAGCAGTGTGTTCAGCAGATAGTAGCTACTATATAGATGTTTGAATGAATGTATGTATTTGTGTGCTGGGGTGAGGATCTTTGATGAGGACTGTCTACACCAGCTTACCTAGGCTTGGAGAGGAATGATTAAGTTTATTTTTAAAAATCAAGGTTGCTTGAAAAATACAGATGCTTCCATTTGGCTGTACCTCAGTTTTAATGAGTTGGAATTAGACTTTTCTAGAGTAGGGCCCAGGCATCACTCATAGGTCTTCACAGGCAGTTTTGATGTTCACTCTGGGCTGAGAGCCATTGGCCCATGTGTTTTACAGATATAAATGGAGCCCAGTAGACCTTTCTGGATTGAAAATCAGGGAGCCAGCCTGATTTTTCTCCTTATTGCATATTTATGCTTTTCCCACATTTGCAAAGATAAGTAGGGATGGGTAGGGGGATAATTTCCATAATGAATGAAGGGAAAATGCAACATGATCTGGAAACATGTCTCTGGGTATAAGGTAAATTCTGCTGATGGAATAAAAGTAGCTACTGTATTGAGAACCCTAAAGTGGTGTAATTGTTATTCTGTTACTGATCTGCTCATTTATGTTTCTTTTTAAAAGTATTTTATTTTTTAAAAAATAATCTCTATATGCAATATGGGGCTCGAACTCATGACCCCAAGAACAAGAGTTGCATGTTCTACTGACTGAGCCAGTCGGGCACCCATTTATATTTCTTGAGCATTTTTTAGAACTGTGTGCCAGGCAGGTTCTGAAATGCTGAGTACTGTTCTAGGTGGTGATTATAATATATATAATTACTGGATACCTGTTAAATTCATAAATTCTTTTAATCTCTTTTACAGTGTTGATTTTGATTCTTTCAGGTTCTTCAGATCGATCCTGAAGTAACAGATGAAGAAATAAAAAAGAGGTTTCGACAGGTACAGTACTGTTCCCCTGTAATAGATGGAGCTTGATTTGGGAGTACAGTAAGCACATGATTCTCTTAGGACTTCTATTATGACTTATGGGCCAAAATTTAACTTTTTTTTTTAAAGATTTATTTATTACAGAGAGAGCATGCATGTGTGCGGGTGGCAGGGGGTGGCATGGAAGGGCAAAGGGAGAGGGAGAGAGACTCTCAAGCAGACTCCCCACTGAGTGGGGAGCCCGACACGGAGCTTGATCTCACAACCCTGAGTTCATGCCCTGAGCCAAAACAGAGTCGGACGCTTAACTGACTGAACCACCCAGGTATCCCTTAGCTTTTCTTTTTTTACCCTTAAGACTTTTTAACTCTTAAAAAAAAAAACAAAACACACCTCATAGTGATAAAATTCATAAATAACTTCTAAAGACCACGGCTTGCCTCTGACATTCGCACTGCAGGCAGCGGTAGATTTGTTGCTAGGCCGTAAAGCCCGGTGACAGCTGCATTCAGCAGACTTGGGAAGGTTACAACAGGAGCGTGCCCACTCTCAAGCCAAGGCATATGGTTGGGAGTAAGGGCGCAGAATAGGACAAATTTGACTTCTGAATGGAATGAATTTTATATCCAAATAGAATCTTTCCAGCCCCTTAATCAGGAGAAATACAATATAGAACAGTAGAATTTAATTCTTTGCCTTCCCAGGGAGAATATGTTAAATGATTTGTAACAGGTTTTTGTTTTTTAAGATTTTATTTACTTACTTTTAGAGAGAGAACACACGCAAGCAGGCCGAGAGAGGAAGGAGCAGAGGGGGTGCTAGAGGTAGAGGAAGGAATCTCAAGCAGACTTCCCCCTGAGCACAAACCCTGACTCAGGCCTGTATCTCAAGACCCTGGGACCTGAGCTGAAACCGAGAGTCAGATGCGGAGCCACCCAGATGCCCTTCATAACAGTTTTTAAATTGTTTAAGATCTCCTTCCTCAGTTATTTTGTCTTTTGCAAACTTAAATAAGTACCCAAGAGATACCTGGTTTCATACAGAGTGCTTTCCCCAGTCTGATGTTTTATAACCTGAGCTTATAAAATATTATAGTAACCTTTTTAAAAATGCTTCCAATTTTGAGTAATCTTCAGCCTTTTCTTCTAGGAGTTAAATAATCATACTCCTTGTAACCTGTCTTTACTGACTGGATTTTCTGTATATTTCATGTCTTTTTTTTTAAACTTCACCCAACTTTTTTATATCTCTTATGTTCTTCATATTTTAAGAGGACCTAACCAGTGCTAAATATAATTCTCAGTTCCTGCAGGACATACTTGTTTTTGTTTTTAAAGATTTTATTTGTTTATTTGACACAGAGAGAGAGATCACAAGCCAGCAGAGAGGCAGGCAGAGAGAGAGGGGGAAGCAGGCTCTCTGCTGAGCAGAGAGCCCGATGTGGGGCTCGATCCCGGACCCTGGGATCATGACCTGAGCCTGATCATGACCTGAGCAGCTTAATCCACTGAGCCACCCGGTGCCCAGGACATACTTATTAATATCCAGTGTTGTGTCTGCTTCTTTGATACTGTAATTGCCCCCACTTTGCTGACTCATAATTATCTTCTGATCTACTATTAAGCCAAGATGTTTTTTGTCTTTGCCTACCCAGGCACTTCCCATTATATAATTTCCTAGCATTTTTTTTTTAAGTTTATTTATTTATTTATTTGAGAGACAGAGATCACAAGTAGGCAGAGAGGCAGGCAGAGAGAGCGGAAGAGAAGCAGGCTCCCCACTGAGCAGAGAGCCCAATGTGGGGCTCCATCCCAGGGCCCTGGGATCACGACCCTAGCCTAGGGCAGAGGCTTTAACCCACTGAGCCACCCAGGCGCCCCATAATTTCCTAGCTTTTTATAGAGTTCTACTCTGCACCTATGTTCAGCTTTTCTTCTTTTTCTCTAAAATTTCAAGCTTCCTATTGTAATGCATTAGCAGTCTTTCCCAATTTAATATAAGCAAGCATTCAGATCCATAGTCAGAACAACTATTTATGTAGCTATACAAAGAACTCAATAAGAGTTTTTTAGTCATTAATATGATCTAATAGTTAAGAGTGTGAACCTTAGGGGCACTTGGGTGGCTCAGTCAATTAAGCATCTGACTCTTGGTTTTGGTTCAGGTCATGATCTCAGGGTCATGAGTTGGAGTCCCACATCAGTCTCTGTGCTTAGCGGGTGGTCTGCTTCTCGCCCTCTTTCCCTCACCCCGCTCATGCACGCATGTGTGCACTCAGCGCTCTTTCTCTCAAAGAAAGAAAAAAAAAGTGTGGGCCCTACACCTGTTTGACTTGAGTTCCAGTCTTGGCCATACCCTTTATAAACAGTTTGAACAAGTTACTTTCAACCTTTCTGTGCCTGTTACCGCATTTGTAAAATGCACATAATGATGATAGTTATATGCTAACTGTTGTCAGTGCATGTTGGACAGTATGTTAAGTTTCTTACTTGTATTTCATCCTTAAGAACCCAGTAAGACAGAGGTACCTGGTGTTGTCTTGTTTACAGAGAAGGAAACTGGCACAGACATAGGCTAGGAGAACTGCTCAAGGTTGGAGCCGGAAGGTGACTGAAGTTGGAATTAGAGCTCAAGATTCTGGCTCTCCAGTAATGCTGGATTTAGCATTTGATTCCCACTTGTATCATTCCCCCAACACAGTCCCACTGTTCCAACTAGTCGATTTTGGTCTGTCAATGACAGTAGGTCAGTGATTCTTAATCCTGGCTGTCTGAAAATATCACCTTGGAGATTTTGCTTTTTATTTTAACTTTTTTATTATAAAAAACTTAAATTACATTTTAAAAAGGAAGAGTAGAACAGTGAACACCCATATACTCATCATCAGTGTGTAACGGTTCACCTCATTAACTCTATGTTTTTGGCTGAATTGTTGTAAGTTACAGATAGCATGCTACTTTACCCCAAATACGTCATCATGTGTCCCCCCAAGAAAAAAAAAAAGGACATTTCCTTGCATTTCTTACTTGTCTTACCTAGCAAAATTAACACTCCAGTAGAGGTCTAGAAAGTACAGTTGCCAGAGACTGATCAGAGGTTCTGAGGGTAGAAAGTAGACCTATATTTTTAAAAAGCTTTACAGGATTGTGAGCGCTTGGGTGGCTCAGTCATTTGGGCATCCGACTCTTGATTTCTGCTTGGGTCATGATCTCAGGGTCATGGGATCAGGCCGAGTTGGGCTCCATGCTCAGCAGAGAGCCTGTGTATCCCGCTCCTCCTGCTCCCTGCTCGTGTGCACGCTCGCGCTCTCTCTCAAATAAATAAATAAATAAATTCTTAAGGAAAAAAGGCTTTACAGGGTTGGAGCATAGCCAGAACTAAGAACCACTTCTTTTTTTTTTCCCCCAAAGATTTTATTTTATTTCCAGTTAACATACAGCATATATTAATTTCAGGTACAATAGAGTGATTCAGCGCTTTCATGCATTACCTGGTACTCATCGCAGTGTGCTCCTTAGTCCCCTCTCCTGTTTAGCTCATCCCCCTGTACTCACCCCCGCCCCCACACACAAGAGAACCATCACATAAAATTACAAGTTCTTTTAGGAAAGAGATCATGTCTCATATGTGCTTTAGCCTCTTCAGTGCTTGGTATAAGGGATGTAATAGGAACCGGGTGCTTCTCAGTTTCTCTTCTGCAACCTCACTCAGTGTCCTGCTGATGTGAGACTTTTATTTGTTCTTAAGTTTGTGATTAAAACCCTACATGTCTCTCAGCTGTGCATTGACCTTCTGGTGAATTTTAAGGACCAGTATTTCTGCACATTTTATGATATTTATTAATTTGTTGAAAAAGCTTCCAGCTGACAGTGTGTTTTTCCATTAACATCTTAGAGCTTTTGGCACAGTGCAAGTGAAGAGTGACTAAACATTCCTCTCGTTGACAAACCTACCTTTCCTCTTATTTTAGTTATCCATATTGGTGCACCCTGACAAAAACCAAGACGATGCTGACAGAGCACAAAAGGCTTTTGAAGGTATTTGTAAATTTACCTGCTTCCAAGAACTGTTTTATCAATGCTAGGGACTAACTGTTCCTTGTCCTGGATCAAGAAAGGAATGTTACAGTTTTGTCTTCTGGTCATGAAGAAGCTGTGGTTTTCAGTAGAACAATTGTTCCAAAGCAGAATGTTGCTGTTTAAGAAATAGATCTTAACTTTGCTTTGTTAAAACTTTTACGTGCCAAGACTGTTACTACATAGGATCATTTTTCTTTTTTGAACATAAAAAAAAAGTAACTGGCAGTATTTTATCACTGAATTAAATCTAGATGTGGTGTATTTAGTCTTGAGGGTATATTTAATTTTTTCCAAGGCTCGCAAGGAAAGTCATTGCTATAGTTGTATGTTTTTTAAATTAGTTTAATGACAGTAAATAATATAACAAAGAAGGGGATGCTTTTAGATGACACAAGTCCATTTACACTGCCTGAGTATAGTTCAGACTTTCAGAGGGTGTTTGCAGAAACAGTTAATTTCAATGTTTTGCATTAGCTGTGGACAAAGCTTACAAGTTGCTACTGGATCAGGAACAAAAGAAGAGGGCCCTGGATGTAATTCAGGCAGGAAAAGAATACGTGGAACACACTGTAAGTATTTATAGTGCTGCCGTGTTTACAGGAAGTATTAGCAAGCCTTGGGCACCTTGCAGGAGGGTAAATGTTAACATAGCAATACCTACTGGTGGAACTTGTGACCTCTTATCTGGTCTCCGAAAGTTTGCTGTGGTGCTCATGAATAGGGCGTGCCCTTGAGCTCAGGATGTGGAGTGGCTAGGAGGCTGCCCTTCCCTCTTCCTTGCCAGCGCCAGGCTGCAGAGAGAGGTCCTCTCTTGCCCTCTCCTCACAGTGTTGTCACATTACCCAGTTCTGAGAGTGGAAGAGTGGAGCAGCCACGATGAAGATTTTTATTCTTGTCTCTGTGAAGGGGTTGGAATGTGGGCTTGAGAAAGATTGGCAAGGGGTCGTGAGTAAATATTTTTTTAAAATAGGAGAAGGTGCGTATCCATATTAATAATAGGGTTTGGGAAGGAGTCAACTAAAATAAGTTCAGTTATAGTTAATTTTATTTTTTTGCATTGCCTAAATCTCCCTAGTGGTGGGAAGTGTTAAGATGGTTTGCATGAGGTAAGAAAGGTCTTTGTTTTAATTTTTTACTTGCTGGGCAAGAATTGTAAGACCATTTGTAAGAGCTGTTTCAATTGGGAGTGAATATGAATGTGACCTTTGAAATGCTTTGGAATCTGAAACAGAACTGTGTAACCAATAATAATAATGATGAGTCCAATTTAGATGAAGAAAATGAGTAAAACGAGGAGAAAGATGGCCTTGTTGGTCATGCGTTGGAAGTGGTACCTTTAGGCCAGATTTTGGTAGAAATCAGAAAAGGACCTGTCAAATTCTCCTTAAATTCTTATGGTAGTTACTTTTTTCTCTGTATGCCAAAAAGGAGCCATCCTCAGACTTTTTGGCCACGAGGTGGCAGTAGTGTTCTGAGCTTGGAAGGCGCTGGCTTTTCGCTGGAGCAGTAGTGGATGATTATTAGAGTAATGCATTCTTGTGTGAAGGAATATATGTAATTTGTTTTTTAGATCTCAGTGGTGGCCAACACGATAAAAAAAAGTCAGTTAATATGATTGGTTTAAGGGGATTTCACAGTGAAAATTACAATAATGCAGTTGTTGAAATACCAGAGAACAATTAAACTTAATGCCACAAATTTGGTAGCTTGTTCTAAAACTTGACAAATACATTTTCTTTGCTATAAACACTTAACTACCAGCGGCAAAAGAGAGTTGGGTAATCTGTTCAATGTATCCAAGGTTCTTTGGCTCTGGCCTAGGATCTGATGAGTTGGGGACAAGTTCACTGCCGGTCCCCTGCCATCCTTCCCGGTGGATTGGATTTTAGATGAGGTTTAGAGGAAGGACCCCTGGTTATTAGTTCTCCTTTGATTGCATTGTTGTTGTGGAGGGGGAGGGGTAGAGGCTCATTTTATTTCCACATAAACCTTTGGTCATGCTTGTACCTGCAGAAGGTGCATGTGCCATTTGTGTGCAGCTTAATGGATAGTCTCAATTTTTTGATGAAAAACATTCTTTTTAGGTAAAAGAGAGAAAAAAGCAATTAAAGAAGGAAGGAAAACCTACAAATGTGGAGGAAGATGACCCTGAGCTGGTGAGTGAGATTTGGGAAAAGCCACGCTGTCGCCTGAGCTTGATTGCTGGGTTCAAGAGAGGGAAGCCTAAGGAGTGCCTCATATGTGCATTAACATTTTGTTTTAACTTAAAATATTTAAATGTATGTCCCTGCACCTATTTTTAAGCTTCGTCCTTTTTTTTTTTTTTTTTGTCATGGGGCCATGGCCTTTTCTTTCAGTGTGTGTCTGCTGATTGGCGTTTGCCATTGACTTTATTTTATAAAACACACAAACACACAGTATCAGCCATGGTTTGTACTTCTAATGTTTTTTGCAGTACGTTGAAACTTAGTTATTTGCGAAACAAAACTTAGGTATTTGTGAAGCAAAACCCAAGAGCAAAATCCTAGCTATATATGATTCATTGGTTGTTTTGTTTTGTTTTTGCATAAAGAGGAACAGTACCTTCATTGCTTTGCCGGGTAAGGAGGCTGCAGCAAGCTAAGGCCTTCGGAAGTGCAAGCCCACCCGGATGATTTGTTTTCCAGTCTTTTTCGGATGTCTCAACCTGTACCTAATTTCACAGCAGTATTTAATGTATTTTTTTATGATTATTTTTTCTTTTTAAAGATTTTATTTATTTATTAGAGAGTACGTGCACAAACAGGAGAGCAGCAGGCAGGGGGAGAAGCAGGCTTCCTGCTGAACAAGGAGCCGGATGCTGGACTTGATCCCAGGACCCTGAGATCATGACCTGAGCTAAAGGCAGCAGCTTAACTGACTGAGCCACTCAGGCTCAGTAATACTGGTTCCCCAACATCAGTATTTTTAGGGACTTAACGTTTATTGAATCTTTCTAAAGCATCCACTTAGTTTTAAAAGGAAACCAGCATTTATTTGTAACCATATTCATCAATTTCTGTGATATTTAAATCTCGTAGTAGTTGTTGCACCGGGCCCAGAGCACTTTGGGAACAACCATACGTGACTCTAACCAGCTAGTAAACGGCTTTCTACCAGCCATGAGTGCCCACTGTGCTCCAGGTGATAATTTACAGAGAAATGGAGAACATTGCTTCATCCACTGGGTGGTTTTTTTTTTTAAGATTTTAATTTACTTACTTGATGGACAGAGATCACAAATAGGCAGAGAGGCAGACAGAGAGGGGCAGGGAAGCGGGTTCTCTGCCAAGCAGAGAGCCTGATGCGGGCCCCGATCCCAAGACCCTGAGATGATGACCTGAACCGGAGGCAGAGGCTTAACCCGCTGAGCCACCCAGGCACCCCTACTTACCTTGGTTTTAAAGATTTATATTTATTTCTTGCTAGGGAAGCTTGCCTACAACTCCTTGCTTCAGTGATTTTGCTGACAGTGACTGGCCCTGTCTTCTGTGTGGTAACACTGCTTGTGAACTGTGAGGTCACCTTTTGCACTAGCCACCTGTTTTGAATTTACTCTGTCACAGTATTTCAGTTTTTTTCTCCTCAGTCTTATTTTCTCTTCCCTTTCCTTTAATGATCTCTGGTCTTTTTTGAAGACTCTCTTATAAATACTCCTTTGGTCCTCCTGAGTTTTTGAGAACCCTAACTTTTTTAAGTTGTCTTTTTTTCCCTCCCCCGATTATAAAGGAACACGTGCTAATGATAGAACATTTGGAAAAAGCAGAAGAATATAAAGAATTCAGTCATGAGTAACCATCTGTCCAAGAGAGTTTGGAGCCTTTAAAGATACTGAAATACTCTTACAGATGCCTTCACTCCTTTGATGTTTGTCCTTATTAGGGACTAGGGTTTGTCAGTGTTGGCTTTTATTGAGCAGTGGCTGGCAGTTAACAGTATTAAAAAGAAGTGACAAATTCTGGGGCTCCTTTACTTCCCTTTCTCTCCGTATATTACTCTTTTTTTAAAAGATTTTATTTATTTGACAGATAGAGATCACAAGTAGGCTGAGAGGCAGGCAGAGAGAGAGAGAGGAGGAAGCAGGCTCCCTGCTGAGCAGAGAGCCTGATGTGGGGCTCAATCCCAGGACCTTGGGATCATGATCCGAGCCGAAGGCAGAGGCTTTAGGCCACTGAGCCACCCAGGCACCCCTGTATATTACTCTTTGCCCCAGTGTCTCTGTTTTGGGATTCAGGCTCTATGAAATCTGCATGATGGATTAGTTTCTATTTTTCTTTGTATTTTGGGGGGAAAAGTTTTAAAGATAATTCTGTTTTCTGTCTTTTTTTTTGTTGTTATTTTGTTATTTTCTGTTTTCTGTCTTGTGTTATTTTTTTCCCATCTGCACATTACTTAGAGTGTAAGTCCGACTATAACTGAGACCCAAAAAGAACAAGACAGTGATTTGTTTTCTGTCCTGTGTAATATAGTCTTTGGGAAGATGGCCGCTGGCATGGCAGCACTGGACCACGTGTCATCCAAGGACTCATTCTCCTCTCTGTGGCTCTGCCAGCAAGGATGCCGCCCCCTCCTCAGTCCAGAGTGTGTCATCACCTCACCCATGTTCCAAACAGCAGAATAGAGGAAGGGGACAAGGAAGGATACATTACATGTACTCCCTCTAAGAACATTCTAGGAAATTGCTGCATCACTTCTCTTTATGTCCCATTGGCTAAAACCTAAGTTACATGGCCACACCTAGTTGTAAAGAAGCCTAGGAAATACAGGCTTCTGTGTTGGGTGACCAGGTACCTAAAGAGAAGGGATCTTACATGGAAGGAGAACAGGGGATGGCGGGTGGGGGACTCATAACTAATAGCTCGGACAGTTCCGCTGTAGTCAGTAACTGACTCCTGAAATGGGTCTGCTTGGTAGCAACTTCTAGTACCTGGCTGGGAGCCTGGCACAGAGTAATTTATAAGATATTTGTAAAAAGAAAGAATGAAAGTTATTTTTTCGAGGTTCTTTGGAAGAAAGGGTCCTCCCACATGGTTGTGATAAGCAGGTAGAAGTTTTTTTCTCTTTGGTATTTTACACCAGAGCAAGTTTCTTGTGTATCATCCTCATGGTGAAAGTGGAAAGATCTCCTAGGCGATTGTGATTTATCTCCCAGGAGAGAGCATCATCAAGTAGTTCTCTCTGAACTCTTTCTTCCTTGCCGGTTCTAACATGCTTTTTGTCTTGAGCTCTGTCTAAAAGTGCTTGATTGAAGTTACTGGTAAAGTACTGACTTTTATTTTCTTTCGTTCTTAATTTTCTTGTAGTTCAAACAAGCAGTATATAAACAGACCATGAAACTCTTTGCCGAGCTGGAAATTAAAAGGAAAGAGAGAGAAGCCAAAGAGATGCATGAAAGGTATACATCAGACTATTTATTTAATCCATCTAAATACCTAGATTAACCAAAATTGGTCTTTAGGATTTTCCTAATGAAGGATTTTTCTAATCAAGGAATTACATAGTATATCATTTAAGAAACTGTGTAAAATAGTTATATGAAGCAGCCAAACTTTGGAATCCCTAGGGTAAGAAATTGTCTCTTACTTTTGGGAAATATTGAATAGACCTGTCCTTAGGTAGTTTTTAATCAAGAGTGCTGTGTGTTTTCTTCCTGATTTCCTGGAGTTTATAAAGTTATTTATTTATTTTTTAAAGATTTTATTTGTTTATTTGACAGAGAGAGACAGTGAGAGAGGGCATACAAGCAGGGGAAGTGGGAGAGGGAGAAGCAGGCTCCCCAGCGAGCAGGGAGCCCAACGTGGGACTCAATCCCAGATCCTGGGATCTTGATGTGAGCCCAAGGCAGATGCTTAATGACTGAGCCACCCAGGCGCGCCAGTAGGCAATTACTGAGGCCAGAATCTTTTGTGTGACTAGTGGCTGCAGCTTTGGCGAGTCTGTATTATTTACTGTATAGTGTAATCACTTACAGTATATTTATTGTCCCCAAGTATGATTTCCTTTATCAGAAATCTTGAGGTTAATTTGATTTATGTATTTTGTATTGTTGATTAGTGTTTAGCAGTAACCATGTTTTGCTAGTTGAGGTTGTGTGAAATGTCCTTGTTTTGGGTTTGGGTCTTGTCCAGAGATCCTGTTGAGTAAGAACCTCTGCTGTTGTTACGGTCATTCAACTGAAGTAGGCCGGCCTGGGTTTTCAAGACGGCTTTCTCCCAGACTGAGCCCCGAAACTATAGACAGAGCCCATAACCTATGATTGGTGATGGCTCGCCTTGACAACCTAACAGATCTGTCCGTGTAACAAGGGTATTTATATCCTGCCCTGTAGCTTTGCCCATGGCCCATCTGTGTGCTTTAGAGTGAGACATTCATGAAAAGGCTCTGAGCCTTCTCCAGACAGTCATTTTTATAGAACCCTAGGGAACTGATTTACTTTATATACCTGTTTCTGTGGGGAGATTGCTTAACCTGTATGGTTAAAAGAATCTCTAAGTATCACATCAATACTGTGGTCTGGTTCTTCCTAGGAAGCGACAAAGGGAAGAAGAGATTGAAGCTCAAGAAAAAGCCAAACGAGAAAGGGAATGGCAGAAAAACTTTGAGGTAAGTTTCCAGGGTGGTTAGGGATTCTCATTCCAGACTAAGAAAACTTCCCAGCATCGAGACTTGGTTCCTGGGGCACTGCCAGGACTGACTGGGGCAGAGGAACAGAGAAAGAGGAGCAGGAGCTTTGGAGGACGAGTCCCAGCTCAGCTGCCTGTGCGCTCTCTAGCCTTGGTAAGGGCAGGAAGGGTCCCTGAACAGCGTCTTAGAGATTATGGAACACACAGCTGCCAAGTGGGCTCGAGAAAAATGCTTTGCACGTTTAGATCAGGCAGTAGTCATGGAGTGGTGCCCTACTTAAGAGTTCTGATAGCAGAAACTGGAGGCTCTTGTGACCCTGATATCCCGGCTTTTGAACTTGACTCCTCTTTAACACCCTGGTTACATTTTTCAGGTATGCAGCCAATTTCCTGAATTGAGCCATGTTCGGTGTCTTTTATTCTGTAACATTCAGATCTCAGGCTAGGGACTGGTTAACCAGAGTGGATGACTGTTTTCTGTCCCCCTGCTTGTATGCAGGGAGAGAGAATGAGTAGGTCTCCTGATAAGCCGGGAGAGACCCTCGTAACCCTCTCAGCATAACTGGCTGGTCACTGTGCTGGCTTTGAGCCTCCGTCCAAGGTTTGTGGGGCCGAAGGCAGGTGCAGTGGAAAGAGCGGCCACACTGCTGGCTATGTGTATGACCTTGAGAAAGTGATCTGACCTCTGAGCCGCAGGGTTGTCATTTGTGAAATGGTAGCAGCGCCGCCTGCAGCAGACAGCTGGTTTGTGGGCCCTGGAAGTAACCGCTGCCGACTCTCCAGCCCTGAGGTCCCCAGCAGATGTTGTGATGATGTCGTCCTCTTCTTCCAGCGCACAGCTGGTCCTGCTTGCTGGGGATGGGATGCCACTTTTTGTGGGCCTGTGGAAGTGGGAGGAAAGCTCTGCTCTGTTCTACTTGTGGTTTATTCCAGCGGGCTGAGCCGGGCTGGGCTCTGGGGATGGCAGAGCAGGTCCAGGCCTATCTTCTCGTTCACTAGCTCCCTCATCCCAAACCTCTTTTGTGCTCAGGAAAGTCGAGATGGCCGTGTGGACAGCTGGCGAAACTTCCAAGCAAATACAAAGGGCAAGAAAGAGAAGAAAAATCGGACCTTCCTGAGACCACCGAAAGTAAAAATGGAGCAGCGTGAGTGACCAGCTGGGCTCACCGCCACAGAACCTTCCCCCAGCGTCTCCCCTCCTGCTTCGAAGGACTCATTCTTTCCTCCCATTGCCACCCCAACATAGAGTAGTAGTTGCTTTTCGTCCATTTTGTTTTCAATACAATTTAATATCAATCAGAGTAATTCTTTTGTACATTGAAATGAGGGGCTCAGTTAAAAATGAAACCTTCCCCCACCCCCTACCCCTAGATCAACCAGGATTGGAAGGTGCCACTGTGAGTGTTACCTTCTCTTCCCACAGCCTGTAACTTAATGTTTTGTACTTCACTGAATTGTGATGGTTAGAAACTTCGTGTATAGTTTGTGGAAATTATCCAATTAAACATATTGCTTAAAATGGTGTTGCCGTGACTTCAGGGACAAGCCTGGGCCCGCCTTAGGAACCCCCTTCGCTTCAGTTGCTTGCTTCTGAGCGTTGCATCCTTTGAAGCCCCAGATCAGACGGGGAAGGCAGCGGGCACCCAGGGCAGCCGCTCAGCGCCCCGACCTCCCGCGGTGTTCGGCATGTGCTCTCCCTTCTCACTGACCATTCTGCGTGGCATGAGGCTCCAAGCCACCCAAACCTGTTCACTTTCCAAAGAGCTAGCCGTCTCCACCCAGTATTGTTGTGTCCTAGCCTGTCTGCATTCGTTAGCGGTCATATTCTGTACATGGAATAAATTTTTATACCCTAACCATCGATGTACTCTTCCTTAGGTACTACTCCAAGGGTGGGGCCCGTGGCCCGACTCTGAAATGCTCTGGGGTTCCACAGAGCTGCTCCTCACTGCTCCCTGCCACTTAATGGCTGTGCCTTAGTTTCTTCATCTACAAAATGGGAATGTAGGTCGGTGTGGCAGCTTTCAGGAGGGTCAGCGACGGCATATATAAGTTCGCCCTCGTGGTGCTCAGAGGTGTTGCTGATACACTGTTAGGTGTAAAATGAGTTTGCTGATTATGTCAAGAATTAAGTGAAGTAATAGAAGAAAGCGCCCAGCTTGTCGTACATTCTCAAACGTCCTGCTGGCTGTGAGACAGAGTCCGTTCCTGGGAGGGATACAAGGTGGAAAACAGAAGGACGACACCTAAACTGTGAAGACAGGAGAAGCTGGGTGACTTAACTACATGGGACGCTATTTTTGTAGATAAGCAAAGAGGTTCAGTAATCACGAAAGCACATTGTCTTGTATCGAGAGACGGCACGTTTGACTTGCTTCCCTGTGGGAGGGGACAGAAGCTGGGGTGTCTTGCTGTCCTTCCGAGTGCAGCTAAGCAGTCGGACATCACAGATGAACCTGAGCACAGAGTGGGGGTGTGGCTCTAGTTGGAAGCAGACAGAGGTAGAGAAGGGCCCATACTCTGTCACCCTGCTGAGTGACACAGGTCCGGAGGGAATGCAGACTATCGTGTGCAGGAAGCAGCAGTGTCTTCTTGCAGCCAGGCCAGACGCAGCCTGCCTCACTCCCGGATGTGTGTGGACACACCCGTCCCTTCCTCAGGGGTTCTGTGGTTGTCCTGCTTCAACTGTTTTTGCAAGCTTCTGAGGGCTGGGCCTGGGCTTTGCCCCCAGGAAGCTTGTGCCAGCAATCAGTGGTGGGTGTCCTTGCATTTGACAGATGGGCTGGCGTAGAAATACAATGTGAACTCCAAGGGGCCCTGCTGCCTGCCTCAGAGTGCTGGGGCCCATGGGTGAGGGGGCAAGTGCAGAGATCATGAGAGGCACATGTGGCCCTGTTCCGAGGAGGGGGCCCTTGGTCCTGTTCTTACCAGCCAAGGCATGTTTCCTGGAGGAAGTGACATTTCTTTCTTTTAAGATTTTATTTATTAGGGGTGCCTAGGTGGCTCAGTGGGTTAAAGCCTCTGCCTTCAGCTCAGGTCAAGATCCCAGGGTCCTGGGATCGAGCCCCACATTGGGCTCTCTGCTCCATGAGGAGCCTGCTTCCTCCTCTCTCTGCCTGCCTCCCTGCCTGCTTGTGATCTCTCTCTCTCTGTCAAATAAATAAATAAATTTTTAAAGATTTTATTTATTAGAACAAGCAGGGGGAAAGGAAGCAGACTCTCCACTTGAGCAGGGAGCCTGATGTGGGACTCCATCCCAGGACCCTGGATCATGACCTGAGCCCAAGGCAGATGCAACCAACTGAGCCACCCAGGTGCCCCAGGAAGTGACAGGGGAAGTGACACGTCTGATGCATCCGTTAGGAATGTTTCCAGCTGCATGGAATAATTAGCATAAACAAGCAGGGGAGTATTTTGCTCATGAAGTCTGGTGGCAGGCAGTTTCCGGTCTCGGTTACAGACCCCACGGTGCTACCAAGGAACCAGTCTCTTCTGTGCTTCCCCTCCATTCTCTCAGCAGGCCTGTCATTTTATCTGTGCCTAATCTCATAGAAGGTTGTGGCAGCGCCACACCTCATCCCAACTGCGAGCAGAAAGAAGTCATCCAGGAAGCAAAATTCCCCCCCAAACACGTCATTCTCTAGAAGATGAATCACATGGCTACCTCCAGCTGTAAATTTCAGAGAATGGCCAGGGAGAATGGGCAGGCTGCAGACCAGCAGTTGCCCCTCACTGTTCTCAGTGAAGTTTTGTTGGTGAGGAAGGAGGAAAGGGAGATGGACTGCCAGGGACTGCCAAGTGTCTCGCACAGGTGGGCTAGGACTTGAGAAATGCTGTTTTAGGTGGAGGGCACAGTGTGCAGAGAGCCAGTGGGGTCCTATGCTGTGCTTGTGATGAAGTTCTAGAACCTAGGTGAGGTTCGGTGGGCTGAGGTCCGGAGTCGATGACCAAGAAAGAATTCTTGAGACATCTTTGGTGCAAAATGGTGGTTTATTAAAGCACAGGGACAGGATCCATGGGCAGGAATTGCTGCTGCCCGTTATCCTGAGGAGTGGCTGATTATATACACAGGAGTTGGGTAGGTGAGAACAAAGGGGGTGATGTTAGTCTCTAAGGAATTTTGGAAGCAAGGTCTGCAGGACCTTGAGGGGCTAGCTATTGTTGGGAGAAAGGTTATTTATTACTAGTAGTAAAAATCTTCTTGTGAGTCCCTTTAGATGTGTATCAATGAATGGGCCATATGCTTGGGAATGATTCTCGACACTATCTTGGAGATCTAGAGATAAAGTTTCACATTTCTCCTATCAAGTGTCCTTGTTAGTGAGATTTGGGTTTAGAAGAAATTTAACTTTATTTAGGGCTTGAGGACCTGAGTTAATTGCTTCTGGAAATTGTGCTATTGATAAGGTAACTTCTTTGTTTGTAGATCTCTAGGACATTTTGTAAACCAAGGGAGACTCCTGTCTTGTAGGATCGTGATTTCTGCAAGTTAACTATTAGTTTCTCGCTTATGGCGGTCAGGGGTGGCTGAGGAATGTCACACACATTACCGAGGGGAGTGGGTGGAGAGGGGGTGCAAGGTGCCAGCTTTTGCTTTGTCCTCAGCCAGCCTCCTGCTCCCTCATCATTCCCTTCTGAACAATTTTGACCCTTAAATCTTTAAGGTAGTTGAAGGTGGAAGGTCTCATCTTCTGTAACTTCTTCCTGCTGAGTAGGGGCATAGAGCTGCCCCTACCTACTCGGGTCAATATTGATCAGTTGAGGACCGAATAGGGGAGTTCCGAAAGACAGAGGGAGCTGAATCCAGCGCTGACAGTGAAGAGGTGTCTTTGCTCGTGTTAAGGATCATCTGTCGTGGTGAAGTTATTGCAGTAATGGAGTCTTGGCACCAACTAGAGAAACATTGAACAAAGCAACATATTAAGATTAATAAGGCGATAAAAATGAGAAGCCCGAAAATGAGATTTCTAATTGTTGGCCATAGTCCTCCTTCAAACCAGGAACTTAACCATTTACTGAGAGAGAGAGAAGGATCTTATAGAGCCTTAATCTGGGTATTCCTATCTTTTGTTAGTCCTTTGACATTTTTGTGATAGTCTGGGATGTACACACAATATTCTGTTTTGATAATTGCGCATGTGCCACCCTGTGCTGCTGTCAGGACATCTAAGGCCATCCTATTTTGTAGGACTGCCTTGCATATCTTTGAGACTTCGGTATTAAGTAGGGAGATGCTATTTAGTGAATCACTGAGTGCCTTTGTAGTATATTTATTAAGGGCTTTTGCATGCTAAATGACATCCTCCCACAGATGGAGCAAAAATGGATGTTAAGTGATCATACCATTTAAAAACAGATCGTGTCCATCTTTGCTTTAAATTGGGGAGATTAGCTGGAGTGGTGATGGTTTTAGTAATGCGCCCATGAATCCAGGCAAATCCTAAAGTACAGCGACCTATCCACCCTGGAGGAAGGCAGGGCCACAGGTTAGTTCCACATATCCAGTGGGTTCTGTTTGGAGCTGACCATCTAATGCCAGGTCGCCTTACCCAATCAGTAGCAAACCAGTCAATAGCCTGGAGTACTATTACTTGGGAACACATTTCTAATGATAGCCATCCTAGATGTCGTGTGTTATTTGCCCAAGTATCATACGTATGATTTTTTTGTTCCCAGCATAACAGGGGCATCTTAAATCTGGCCAACTAGATAGAGTAAGGAAGATCAATAACCTCTGAACAGTTTGGCTCTATAGAGAAAGAAGTACAGTGGTCAGGTTCAGGCATACAGGTAACTAGGTTTAAAGTTTGACAAGTTTTAAATATTATTTCTGGCATATCTGTAAGTATAGCCCAGTATTTAATAAATCAGCCTCCATCATCCATTGGTGGCCTTTGGCTTCTAAGACAAATCTGGACCTGATGTGAAGTCATTACAGTCAGGGACTGTCCCATAGTGAGCTTTGAGGCTTTTTTTTTTTTTCACGAGGAGGGCTGCTCTATGCTTAGCTAAAGCATCTGTTTGCAATTGTACCTCAACAGAGGTGGCTTCTAGGATAAATATGACTAAGGGATGAAACCATTAAGTAGCCCTTTGAGTGGTCCAGATTTAACAATATCCTGAATACAGAGGATCACTGGCAAGTGGGAGAAAACTTGTCAAGAGATAAGGGGAGTCCCCCTGCATCATCTAATCCACTCATAAAGAAAGTGGGGTCATCCATTATCTCCACAAGTCCATAGTTAATCCTATGGAGTGCGGTATGCTGGCTTTTAGGTAATTTCATTATTCCAGCCACACACAAGGTGATAGTTAAGTTATACAATTGTAGGGGAATCAATCCCATTTTCTAGTTGTTTAATCACGTGCATGGGGTCTTGTTATTATCTCCATGAAATAATAAGATCGACTAAAGAAGCTATTTTGCAACTTCTCTGAAGTTTACCTCAAATTGTTTAGCTTAGGTAAACAAACATTTAAAGACAATCAAATCTATGGGGCGCCTGGGTGGCCCAAGGGTTAAGCCTCTGCCTTCGGCTCAGGTCATGGTCTCGGGGTCCTGGGATTGAGCCCTGCATTGGGCTCTCTGCTTAGTAGGGAGCCTGCTTCCCCCGCTCTCTCTGTCTGCCTCTCTGCCTACTTGTGATCTCTCTCTGTATCAAATAAATAAATAAAATCTTAAAAAAAAAAAGACAATCAAATCTAGAATTTAACATCCATAAAGGTGTGTTATTAAAACACTATTTTTCTCTCTAAAATAACCCTCATTTTCAGAGATAGCCAAATCAGGACTAATTTATTTGAGAAACAAGTCCAGTGTTAACAAACTTGGCCTAATTATTTACATAAGCTCAGCAAGAACAGGGAGTGTGATCATATAGATCTTTTAGAATCTGCTTTGCTCGAACTTTTTATTTATTTATTTATTTTTATTTATTTTTTTTTAAAGATTTTATTTATTTATTTGACATAGATCACAAGTAGGCAGAGAGGCAGGCAGAGAGAGAGAGAGAGAGAGAGGGAATCAGGCTTCCTGCGGAGCAGAGAGCCCAATGTGGGGCTCGATTCCAGGACCCTGAGATCATGACCCGAGCCGAAGGCAGCAGCTCAAACCACTGAGCCACCCAGGCGCCCCTGCTGGAACTTTTTATAAGGAATCTCTAGGTTGAACTTTTTAGTATCCTCTCCAGGCCAGAAGCCAAGCCACATACTTGCCATCAGGCATGCCTGCAATACCTGTCGAGTTGGGCGAATTCCTCTTCCTGAGACTCTGCACCAACCAAGGAGTGACATTCTTTACTCACCTGGTGAGGCTGCTGGGAACTCTGTAAGCAAGGTATCAGGCCAACAGTCCCAAGGGGCTTTATGGCTCCAGGTTTCATAAAGTCAACCTTAGTTCCTTTAAGCTGTCTGGTCATATCTGAGTCTATGCATGTCTTTCTCAAATATGACATTCCAGTCAAAGGCTTGGTAAAATAACCCATGTTTCCAATGGTGTCCTGTTATAAGGAGAACAGATTCTTATTGAACTTATGCAAATGACTGATTGCCATGGAAGAAAGAATACTTACTGAGACCTTTTGGTTTCAGAGGGTTCAGATAGAGAGAAAAGTTGAATGCCTTGATTCGTTTACAAATGAGCACTTTTACATCTCTGTAAGTTACAGATAACTTAAGAAAAAGTATCCCTTGTCTGGAAGAGCAAACATTAGAGAACCAGCAATGTCTAAAATAAGACAAAACATTAAGAGACACAACACTATAATCTTTTAGTTCATTTAGTCCCATGTTACTAAATGGTGAATGGTTACTAATGGTGAATGCAGCTTTAGTTAGTTCTGGAAATTCTAACCCATTTAGTTTAATATATTGAATACCTGTATTTGTCCTGTAAGTACTTTATATGAATCTCCTTGAAGATAAAACTTTTACAAGAGAATCAAGACTTAGTTCAAGATTTAAATCTTGGGGAAGTTTGTTAAAACTCTTTAAAGCACCTGCTTAGGTGGGATTAGGGAGTTACAGATCTGATAAAACAAAACATAGAAACTGGTTTTTTTGGACAGGCAAAGAGAAAACCATTTACATTTTCTTAACAGTAGATCAATTAATGTAAGAAAACTTTGTCCTTTTGAACAGAGAGAATTTCAGTCTTATACCAATGTACCTTTAAAACCCATTCATTTTAATCTTAGTCTGTCCTGACCATCCTAAATTCCATTCCAAAGATTTCCCTTCACAAACCTTCTACAGCTTTCCTTTGCATTCAGGTTTTGTCCCAAGCCATTTCCTTCCAAACAACCATCTCATTTAGGACAAAATTACCTTTTAGCTTTAATAAAACGCATTTCTATTCCTTAAATCTTTCTTATATATCATCTACTTTTCCACAGAGTTGTTTCCCTTATTTCCATCAGTCTTAGTTACACTAAGCAGAATTTTATACTCTTAGAAACACCTTAATCTCTAGTGAAGACTAAGTATTAATCAATTGTGAACTATTACAACAGAATTCTTCAGATGGCAAATTTATGAATCAGTTAAGTGTAAAACACGTTTACCAACAGATTTAAATACTCTTAGTTTCTTTGCAGTAAGAAGTCAAAAGCACAAACCTACATCCAGTAATTAACGACTTAGCATTTTATCTTGTTTGGTTAAGACCTAGATGTCCATAATTTAATTCCATTTGTCATCCAACCAAAACTTTAAACTTTCAGGTTACCAAAGACTTTGAAAGCTGTCTCAGCAATTACCCATTAAAACTTTGAGACAGACAATTAACCATCAGTTTAGTCATTTCTTTGCTAACAAATTTTAACAAATAACATGAGCTTATTTAACCTTTAGTAAACTTCGAAGTTTCACATTTACTGCTGGTAACTTAAAAGACTTGTCTATCTTAATTAAACCAAAAAACTTAACTTAGTTCAAATACTGCTTTAAGTTCCACCTGGGCCCACTCCACTTTGAATATTTACCTGAGACATGGGTGGAAGGTTCTGGAGTGGGGGGTGTTAGGTCCAGGGGCTGCTCTTCTTGCTTCTTGACAGTGAGGAGAGAAGGAGCTGCGGTGCATGATCTAGAGACTGGTCATGCAGGCTGTACACACGTTGGTGCAGAAACACGAGAAGGGGGAAACAGAGGAAACAAAGTGCTGCCAGGAGGCAGAGAAAGGATTCCTGGTTTTAGAGCTCATAAGCCCCAGCAGGAGCAGATGCCATGCTTTCCCACTGGCAAGGGGGGAGGGGCTAAGCAGTCCAAGTTGAGCCAGAGAAGACAGGGAAATTTCCCTGAAACAAAGAGAGTTTCGGCAGCTGCTTGGGAATATTCCTTACGGTTTCTGTCTCGAGTTAGACTAACCCCAGTTGGCTCCAGTTATAGCCATTAACACGGGAAATGAGTAAAGAAGAAGACCCCACATCTATTAGGAGGAACAGAGAGAAATAAGGTCAGAGTCCCCTTTGCTAGGGATGGCCCAGCAACCTGGGTTTACTAGAAGAAGGCTTATTTACGTAATTATCATCCAGTATGTCAGGAAGAAGTTTACTAGCTGACTCATTTGGGCAAACACGTTCTGCAAAGCCCCTTAGTTTGGGGTCCTGGTGCAGAGCAATGAAGGCCTAGGTGTGAGCAATGAAGAGATCCTAGGTCCATTTGCTCTGTTCCTGCAGAGGAGATCTAACTGATAGTTCCCACTGAGGCCATGCAGTGCTCTAGGAGCTCAGTCCTTTCCTAAGTTTTGCAATCCAAATTATTTCCAGTGGGTTAAAAGGCACCTCAAGGTAGAGTCTTTGGGAACTGAAGAAGCCTACTGAGGCCATGCTCCCAGAAAAGTAAAGAAGGTCCATTACCAAATCCCCCCCAACTCCTGGGTGGCGTCCCACGCAGGATATGTCAGAGGTTCCCATGTGTCAAAAGCGACCGGAGGTGTCCCTCAACAAAAATCGCTATTGATCACCATCCTGCCTTCCCTGGGAGGGCATTCCTGCCATAAAAGGCCCTGGAGGGGTGCTGGCATCCCTCCCCTTCCCCATTTACATCCTAGGCTGCTGATGGGTGCCTGGTGAATGGACCAAAACACTGTGCCATGCCATGCCATCTTCTGTCCTGAAGCCTGCATACTGTTTTGCAATTTTAACCCATGGAAATACTAGAAAGGTTTTTACAAGGTGAGATTAACCAATTTCATACCTTTAAGTAGTCTGTAGAAGACACTGACAAGAAACAGTAAAGACTGAAATCCATCATGGTCTGTGCGACATTCCAACACATGTGGTCCTTACAGCCAACTTCCCCAGGAAAAGGTCTCCCATTGCGTTTTAATTCACTCAGGTACTGGTTCCGGCCGGCTCCCAGTGGAGGTCTCTCTGCCAGAAGTGGCTAGACCAGGGATGTGGAGGGGATCACATTAGATCAATCAGGAGGAAACCTCACACGGAGTCTTAAGATTGGCAGCCATCCTGGTGACTTAGGTGGCTGTCCCATGCTCAAGAGAGACAACTTTATATAAGAACAGGAATAAAGAGAGGGTATCAAGTTTCTAGGTCTTACTGCCATTCCGGCCAGGGTACTAACTTACAGCCAAAAGGCAGACACTCTCCTCCCCGTAAAGCAGCCATGGGCTAGAGGATTACAACTGACATGCAAGTGTTCCAATAAGACCATACTCCTTGAAAACCCCCTGAAATGAGACTAAAGGAAAAGGAGAGAGAAAGTACTCACCAATTTTGCACTGGAGCTCAGAGTCCAAATGTAAAGACTCACACCCCCCACGTTGGGCGCCATATGATGAAGTTCTAGAACCTAGGTGAGGTTCGGTGGGCTGAGGTCTGGAGCCGATGACCAAGAAAGAATCTTTGACACATCTTTGGTGCAAAATGGTGGTTTATTAAAGCATTGGGACAGGACCCGTGGGCAGGAAGAGCTGCTGCCCATTATTCTGAGGAGTGGCTGATTATATACACAGGAGTTGGGTAGGTGAGAACAAAGGGGGTGATGTTAGTCTCTAAGGAATTTTGGAAGCAAGGTCTGCAGGACCTTGAGGGGCTAGCTATTGTTGGGAGAAAGGTTATTTATTACTAGTAGTAAAAATCTTCTTGTGAGACCCTTTAGATGTGTATCAATGGGCCATATGCTTGGGAATGATTCTCGACACTATCTTGGAGATCTAGAGATAAAGTTTCACATTTCTCCTATCAAGTGTCCTTGTTAGTGAGATTTGGGTTTAGAAGAAATTTAACTTTATTTAGGGCTTGAGGACCTGAGTTATTTGCTTCTGGAAATTGTGCTATTGATAAGGTAACTTCTTTGTTTGTAGATCTCTAGGACATTTGTAAACCAAGGGAGACTCCTGTCCTGTAGGATCGTGATTTCTGCAAGTTAACTATTAGTTTCTCGCTTATGGCGGTCAGGGGTGGCTGAGGAATGTCACACACATTACTGAGGGGAGTGGGTAGAGAGGGGGTGCAAGGTGCCAGCTTTTGCTTTGTCCTCAGCCAGCCTCCTGCTCCCTCATCACTTAGAAGTGTAGAAGCGGGCGGAAGTGAGGCCGGGGACCTCAGAAACTCCTGTGAAGGAATTTGGGTTTCAGCCATGACATCCTACATTCCCAAAGGCACTAAAGCCTCCCCACTTCCTTTCTGGCACACGGTAGCGGCAGACCCATTTGAAGATGGGCCGTGCTCCCTGCCCATTCCCATAAAACTGTTCAGTGTGATTGTTTTGGTGATGACCGGCCTGGGAGAGGGGTGTACTTTGGGCAGTGAATTGAAACAGCAGGAGCCAAGATGTCTCCATTGCAGGGCTGTGGCTGTGGCAGCTTCCCCAGACCCTTCATCTGTGAGCAGGTTAAGAGGCTTTTGGGGCAAGAAAGGCTCACTGGAGGAGTGCCAGGCCCTGGAGAGAATGACAGGCCGGGGGAGCCACTTCTGTCCCTCCTGCGGTTTGCTGTGAATAATGGAGCAGAGAGCCACCCCGCCCCCTCACATCTCCCCCTGTGCAGACAACTGGCTGCCTGTGGGACCACGGAGGTGAAACAGAAGGAGCCAGACAGGGAGGGTTAGAATCTCGGCTCACGGGGTGCAACTCAGCCTCAGCTTCCTCAGGGGTAAAATGGGAATAGTATCTTTTTTTTTTTTTTTTTAAGATTTTATTGTATTTATTTGACAGAGATCACAAGCAGGCAGAGAAAGAGAGAGAGAGGGAGAGAGGAGGAAGCAGGCTCCCCACTAAGCAGAGAGCCCAATGTGGGGGCTCGATCCCCGGGACCCTGGGATCATGACCCAAGCTGAAGGCAGAGGCTTTAACCCACTGAGCCACCCAGGCGCGCCAGGAATAGTATCTTTAGAAAGAGGCGTGACCCCCTAAATCGTCAGTCGTTGCCCCCCAAACCCTCCCAATCACCCCAACCCTCCCACCCCTCCCACCTCTCCCCACCCAACCCCACCCCAGGGCCTGTGGCTCTCAGCCAGGCCCCACCTAGGAGCCTCTCTCGCTCCGCTTGGCTTCGCTAGAGCCCAGAAGGAGGTAGGGGGAGGTAGGAGGAGGAAGGAGTAAGCGTGGGAGGCTGCTGATGAGTCCTGGCCTGCAGCGAGGGTGGAGAGGTGCAGAAGGGAAGCAGGATCCGCCCCTCTCCATTTCCTCCCTCTCCCTCCCCCCTCCGCCCCCACCCATCCTGGCACCGCTTGCTGGAGGTGGTCCCTGCTTCTCCCCGTGAACGCGGGGAGCAGGGGGCTGTCTGACCCTGACTGATGAGGCAGGAGCTCCGAAAAGGGCTAGGAGACACCTCAGTCCATATCTGCTCTTCCACTCAGTAGCTTTGCAAATCCTGGCACATCCTTTCTCCTCTCTGGGCTTTAGCTTCCTCCTCTTTGATAAAGCGAGGGTCAAAATACTTTCTCCATTCCCGTTCTACTACTACGAAGTCTGGTGAGTTTCCGTGTCTTATAAAAGAACAAAGCTTGTAAATGGAGGCAACAGGCCCGCATTTGGCGCTGGAGGGACTGTAGCCTAGAAACTTCTAGAACCTCTGCATCCTCTGCTCTTCAGCCCCATTGTCCTGAGAATTAAGGAGATCAGGGCAACCGGATGCGTGGTGCCTAGAGGGCAGCCCTCCCTGCCCCTCCTCCAGCACGGCTGCCCCAGGGATCCGGAGCCAGAGCAGAGAACGGAGCACACCTGGGAAACTTGGTGAAGAGGCAGGCTCTGGCCTCCCTGAAGATTCCCACGGAGGAAATCAGGGCTGGGGAGACTGACAACTGGATCTCTGGGAGCTCGCCGTTCCCTGTGCCTGCGCTCGCACGTCAGGCAAGGCCAGGGAGTCCTGAGAAAGACACATACCCTACGATTTCACGCACATGTGGAATTTAAGAAACAACATAGGAACAGAAAAGAGAGAGATGAACCGTAATATGGACCCTTAATGATAGAGAACACACTGAGGGGGTGCTGGAGGGGAGGGGAGGTGGGCGGGTGTGGGTGGTTGGATGGGTGAGGGGTTTTTCGGAGGAGCACTGGGTGTTGTAAGTGATGAATCACTACACCTGAAACTCACATACACTGTTGACTAACCGGAATTTAAATTAAAACTTGGAAGAAAAAATAAATACAGAAGTAAAAAACAAACAAACAAAAAAACCCAAAAACGGTCTGTCCACGTGAGGAAGTGGATGAGTGGAGGGTCGAAACGTGGGTTCTGTCAGGGATGCCAATGGCCCGGCCCTCTCCCTGTGCCTTGGTGGGGAGTAGGTATGCTAGTTGATAAGTGCCTTTGGGTGCCGGAAGGAAGTCCCTGGCTTCTTCCAAAGTTCCTCCAAGCCTGCTCTGCAGGATGGGCTGTCCACCTTGGAATCATTGGGTGCTTGTTAAAAATTCGTTTCCTGGGCCCATCACCAGCACCGCTGGATCAGAATCTCTCTCTCTTTTTTTTTTTTTTTTTAAGATTTTGGTTTTTGTTTTTAATTTATTTGACAGAGATCACAAGTAGTCAGAGAGGCAGGCAGAGAAAGAGAGAGAGAAAAGGAAGCAGGCTCTCCACTGAGTAGAGAGCCCGATGTGGGGCTTGATCCCAGGACCCTGACATCATGACCTGAGCCGAAGGCAGAGGCTTTAACCCACTGAACCACCCAGGCACCCCTGGATCAGAATCTCTTAACGATTATTAATCTCTTAATCTCTGAGAAGCTGTTTTTGTTTAAATCTTTATTTTCTTTTATTATTATTATTTTTTAAGATTTTATTTATTTATTTGACAGAGAGAAATCACAAGTAGTGGGAGAGGCAGGCAGAGAGAGAGGAGGAAGCAGGCTCCCTCCTAAGCAGAGAGCCCGATGCAGGACTCGATCCCAGGACCCTGAGATCATGACCTGAGCTGAAGGCCGTGGCTTAACCCACTGAGCCACCCAGGCACCCCTAAACCTTTATTTTTGATACGTTCTTCAACTGAGTCTGATGTGGAGAGAGGATTTGACCCCCAGTTCTGGGACGCAGGTAGAAACTTAGGTAAATGAAGTGATTTTCATTTACTGAGTTCTTGTTATAGGCCAGGCATCATGTTAGGTATAGAGTAGGGAGTACGTGTGGCATCACGCAGCAGACTGAGGCTTGGAGACGCTCACTAGAGGCTTGAGTCGAAGACCAGAGGCAGTGGTCAAACCCCAGGCTAGTGGATTCTTCGAGCTGGTATTTGAGAATGTCCCCCAGTGCAATGGCCTAGTTTGCTTTTTGTCTGTGTCTGGATATTTTGCTTCCTGCTAAGCCCAATCAGATATTTTGGTGGATGAGGCGGAGACAAGGAGTGACTTTCAGCACAGAGGCCCACAGGGTTTAGGCACTTCTAGGCTTTTGACAGAACTTTGGTCTTCGGCCTTGGTCAGATGAGGGACTCCTCAGAACAAGGATCTGTCTTCTCCTTCAGACTGGTGGCCCACAAGGGCAGTGATGGCTGTGTCTACCCCTCAGGGGGGTGGATTCTTAAGGCAGAATTTCCTCTTTTCCAACAGACTGGGCATACCTCAGGGAAAGGCTGTCTCTTCCTTGGTTGGGGGCATCGGTGGGCAGGCTCTGTCACACCCGTTGTACTGCAGCTCCCTGTGGGCATGGCTGGCTATGTGTCCCCTCAGATAGGGGTATCTTCTGAGAGGAGCTTTTGGTCTTTTCCGTCAGCTTGGGCTCACTGGACTTGGGGCTGTGACCACTGAAACTCCTGAAACCACTGAAACATGGCTGACAAACCACTGAAACATGGCTCCCGAGGACAGGGCCATGTCCACTCCCCGCCTCAGGCTGGGGGCTCCTGGGCAGGGTTGGAACCTTGTCTAGATCAGTGCTCATCTCCTCCTCAGACAAGGGACTCAGTTTTCTCTGCCAGCCTAAGCCCAATACTTACTCCCAGAGAGGCTCCATATCAGAGGGACCAGCAGAGGGTTGCAGGCTGAGCTGACGCGCAGGGAGACTCTCTGGCTAGGTGTGGGTATTCCCAGTGACTTCAGGGTGGGGCCCCCACCCACGGACCTGGCTTCCTTGCCTTATGTCCTGCCCAGCAGAGCCCGCAGGCAGGCCTCCCCTAATTCTTCATTCGGCTGTTGACTGGGGATTGGAGCGTAAAGTGAGTCACACCCCTGGGTCTGGGCCTGCCTTCTGCTTCTTTCCTATTCTCTACCCCAGTTCCTGAGTCTTCAGAGAAGCTGACCAGGAAACATGCTCTCAGTGGCCCCCATCTCTCCCTCAGCCTGCTGCCATCCCTTAGACCACTGTATCTGCTGTTTCTCAGGTAAGAGTCTGATGGTCTGGGTGCGAGGGTCAGGTTGGCTGCTTTGTTTCGCTGCCCCATAGAATCCTTAAGGCTGGTCAGGCCCTGCAGGGATCCACAGACCTGGTTATGTCTGACTTTTCTCCCACCAGCACACCCCCAAAGACACACAACCCTCCTTCATCACTAAAGACTCAGCACACATCCTTCTACTCCTCACAGACACTTAACACGCAACCACTACCAGACACAGCATTCACACACGGCACACGGAACACCCCCTCAGCACCCATGGACATACTTCATGGCCCTTCGCAAATACCTAACACACAACAGACCCTTGACATCTACCGAGAGAACCCATGACCTTTCACTACACACAATGTACAAACTGTCACAGCGACATGCTGTCCCCCTCATGTGATGTGTATTGTCACCCACGGGATGAAATACAATCTCTACAGACAGACAACACACTTGGGGGTTGGCAGACACGACATAAACCTTAGGAGGACACAGAAAGCCAGATAGCAAAGACCCTTGGCTCACTTTCTGCAAACAAACCTATTCCACACAGACACACAAACGTCTGCTCTACATACACAGACACACACACACACGCAACCACAGGTACGTATTACAGAAACTCTCCTCACCCCTAAACTGGTCCCCAAGACCTTTGGGTGCTGCTACTCAGTGGGGACAGGGGCTGGGTCCCTGTCACCAACACCATCCCCACTTCCCACCTCAGGTCCTGCTTACGTGTCAGGGATGGGGGATGGGGGGGCACAGACAGAAGAAGTGCTAGGGGTCCTGGCCACAGCGTGGAGCATGACGAGAGAAGCCACTGTCCCAAAGGGCTGACTGCCGCTTCCTAATGGTCCCAGGACTCAGCTCAGCCTGGGAATGAGAAAAGCTGGCTAGCATTCATCCCATGACCACTGTGGGCCAGAGATCCCACTCCATGCTTGGACAAGCATTATCTTATTTAATGATGCACTCATTACCTTTAACAAAGTAAAGGTAATGAGTGCATCATTACCTTTTATAGCTATGTTTTAATAGATGCTTAGAGAGGTTAAGAAACTTGCCCAGTACACCATGGCCAGGAGACAGCAAGGGAATTTAGATATAGGTACATCTGACCCCAGAGTCCACCTCTCTTTAATTTATTATTATTTTTTTAGAGTGGGAGGGAGAGGGACAGAGGGAGAGATAGAGAATCCCAAGCATGCCTAGTGCAGAGCCTGATGCAGGGCTCAATCTCATGACCGTGAGATCATGACTTGAGTGGAAATCAAGTTTAACCCACTGAGCTACACAGGTGCCCCCTCTTTAATTAATTTTTAATTAACTTTTTATTGTTTAAAGAGGTAGCAAGTAAGCAAGTAAAGAGTTCCATAGCCCTGGCCACATCCCTGAGGCTTCCTTCTGGGCCCAATGAGGTGACCCTCTTACAAGCTGGGGGAGGGGAGCAGGTGTGCTGTGGCAGGTGAGCCCAGGCTGGAGAGGGAGCAGGTGGGCACTCAGCCTGATCAGGGGAGGGAGAAGGTGCTGGAGAAGAGGGAGGAGAATGGGGACTAGCTTTGAGGCATGGTCTGGTCCGCTACAGACCTAATACCCTTGGGAGGTTGAGGGTGTGGGCCTCACTTTACAGACAAGGGTCTCAGGCTCAGGGGGCCTGGCTGTTGGGTGGCAGAGTGAGGATTCAAACTCCCAAAGTTGGAGGGAGGATGAATAAGAGAGAGAGAGAGTGTGTGCACATGAGCCAGAGAGAGTCAGAGGGGGAAACTGAGGTTGTGGTAAAGAGGAAGAGAGGGTTCTGGGCTGCCAGGTGTTGGGGCTGGCATCCCAGAGAGGGGTCTCAAGGAACCTCCTGCTCAAGTTAGTTTTTGGCTCTCAGGGGCCTCTGGTTTTGCGATAGCCTCCTTTCCCTACGCGGGACACTTTCTCTAGACTGTTCCTTTGCGATTTATGTCTGTCCTCGTGCTTATCCTCTCTGTCTTAGTTACTGGTGTAAGGACCTATTTAGAAACGTCCCTGCTCCCCTTCCCCCAGGGGATTTACTTGGAGACTGTGAGGACCTATTTTGCTGTTCCTGCTCCCCTCCCCCAGGGGTCTTAAAAACAAGTCCCAGAAACCAGCTCCAGGTGTGAAGGCCAAGAAAAACAAGGCTGTACCCACCTCAAGTCTAGCCCTGACATAAGTACAGCCATCTTGGCAAAGCAAAAGCTGGCACCTTACACTGGAAGAGTGGGTTAGCATAAGAATGGCCATCCTGAAGGCCGGGAAGCCATTTTACTGAGCGTCCCTAACCAGCCCATAGGGCGCACGTAACTTGAGATAAGAGAAAATAGCTAAAACCCAAGAAACAACTTAATCATATACCACCAGGGCGGTTAGGCTAGGCGATGGCGCCACAGGGACCAGATGTTAAAGGAAAACAAATAGTTAACTTGCAGAGCTCACAATCCAGCAAGACAGGAGTCTCCCTTGGTTTGCAAATGTCCTGGTGATTTACAACAAAAAGGGCTATCTCTGCAATGGCCCAATTTCCAGAGACGAAGGGCTCAGTTCCTCCAGGCCTAAGGTCGCCCTCCCCACCATAAAACTGAGGGAGGCTGAGGCAGAAGGAAATGGAAATAAAGTTAAATTTCTTCTAAACCTAAATCTCACTTAACTGCCAGGATGGCGCCAGGGTGATGCTGGGGTGGCAAAAGGTTAAACAAAGTTAAACTGTCAAAGTGGGGTGCAAGATATGTGTGTAGCTATGGGAAAGTGCCTTGCAAATGCTATATAAACCCCTGGCTTTGAGTGCTCGGGGTCCTTGTTGAAACCCGTTGCGCCGGGCGGATGCTTGGACCCCAGCTAGCTGGAAATAAACCTCGCTGTGTGACTTGCATTATCGAGAGTGTTCTCTGTCTAATTGAGGGGTGGTCAGCTCCGTACCCTAACAGAGACAAGTCCCGGAAACCAGCTTCAGGTTACAAATCCTAGATACAAAGGTGGGTCAGGCCAGGTGAAGACATCCGATCAGTGGTGGTGGTGGGGGAATGCATACTGTCTCCCTGGTTACCAAGGAGTTTGGGCCCCGCCCTTTGGGCGCCAATCCCAATTAAGGTGTAATAGGCTGGTTCACACGTCTACTAGGGTAAACTGTAACTCAATTGGTCACCTAGCATCACTGTGGAGTTTCCTGTGGGTGTTACAATCTCATTGGCCACCTGTGCGTGGCCTTTGCCCTTAAAAGCTAGTCTGTGAAACAGAGAAGGGTCACCCTCTCTTGTAAGAGGTGCGTCCCCGAATGTTCGGTTAGATTCTTGATGCTTGGCGCGAAATAAAGCTTTGCTTGATCTTCGCTTTGTATCAGTCTCGCTCCTTTAATCACGGACCCATTACTGGGGCATAACACTGGAACTTTCCAGTAAAACTCCATATATGATGTGGCATGTCTCTCAACTTACATATATAAATATGACAAATGCCTGTGTACCCACCGCCGATTAAACAGGACGTACTGGTGTAATGGAAGCCTCCTGTGTCCCTCACCAGTCCTGCCCTCTCCCTTCTCCCCAGAGCAAATCACATCCTGTTTGCTTTTATATATCGATGCATATATATTGTGTTCACCAGCAGGGATGAGGTTTTAAGAAATAACATCATGCTGTGTTTATCCCTCTTCAGCTTGCTTTCTTCATGTAGCATTATGTTTATAGTTCATGTTATTACATGTGGCTCTTGTCCATTTTACTCTTTTTTTTTAAAGATTTTATTTATTTATTTGACAGAGAGAGAGATCACAAGTAGGCAGAGAGGCAGGCAGAGAGAGAGGGGGGAAGCAGGCTCCCTGCTGAGCAGAGAGCCCGATGTAGGGCTCGATCCCAGCACCCTGGGATCATGACCTGAGCCGAAGGCAGAGGCTTAATCCACCGAGCCACCCAGACGCCCCTCTTGTCCATTTTAACATATGTGCAGGATTACATTACAGAAATATACAAATGTATGTTTCCTTGCATTACTATTAATAATTAATATTATAAGCATATATAAATATAATAAACAAAATATCTATTACATGGATATAATTATAATTAACAATTAATAAAATATTAATATTTCCAATGTGTACCTAGGAAGGATGTGCACATTTTCAATTTTCTTATGAAATTAATTTCCAAAGTGGTGGTGCCACTTGTATTATCTTTTTTAGTAGTGTGATAACAATTTCCATTGTTTTGCATCCTCCCAAGGACTTAGAATTGCCAGACTTTAATTTTTTCCGATCTGGTATTTGTTTTAATTTGAACTGATTTTCCAAAATCTTGATCAGATTTTTATGTTTCTTAGCCTTTCAGGCTTTTTCTTCTGTGAGTTGCCTACTCCTTTCTTGACCCGTTTTTCTATTGGTCTTGTCTCCAAGTGATTGACTTGAAGGGATTTATATTATATTATGCTTGAAGGGGCGCCTGGGTGGCTCAGTCGTCGTTAAGCATATGCCTTTGGCTCAGGTCCAGGGTCCTGGAATCGAGCCCCACATTGGGCTTCCTATTTAGTGGGAAGTCTGCTTCTCCCTCTGACCTTCCCCCTCTCATGCTCTCTCTCTCTCTCTCTCTCACTTTCTCTCCCAAATAAGTAAATAAAATCTTAAGAAAACATATTATGTTGCAAATTCCTTGGTATATGTGTTGCAAATATTTTTTCCTGATCTGTGATTTCTCTCCTCCTCTTTTTTTTTTTTAAGATTTTATTTATTTGATAGAGAGAAAGAGATCACAATTAGGCAGAGAAGCAGGCAGAGAGAGAGGCGGAAGCAGGCTCCCTGCTGAGCGGAGAGCCTGATGCGGGTCTCCATCCCAGGACCCCGAGATCATGACCTGAGCGGAAGGCAGAGGCTTAACCCACTGAGCCATCCAGGCGCCCCCTCCTCCTCTTTTTTTTTTTTTTTTAAAGATTTTATTTATTTATTTGACAGAGAGAAATCACAAGTGGGCAGAGAGGCAGGCAGAGAGAGAGGAAGGGAAGCAGGCTCTCCGCTGAGCAGAGAGCCCGATGCGGGACTCGATCCCAGGACCCTGAGATCATGACCTGAGCCGAAGGCAGCGGCTTAACCCACTGAGCCACCCAGGCACCCCCCTCCTCCTCTTTTTATCACATCTTTTGATGTACATGATTTTAAACCATATTTGGTCAGATTTATCCAACATTTTTGTTTTTTATAATTTTTGTGTCTTAATTTTAGGAAATTCCCCCTACCCTCATAAAGATATTGTCCTCTATTTTCTTCCAAAACTCTTTGTATTTTGCTTTTCATAGTCAGGTCTTTATGCCTGTTAGTGTGAGGTGGTGATATAATTTCATTATTATTTTCCCCCTAGTGAATAGCCAATGATTTGCACCAATATATACTCTTCTTTTATTGATCCATAATGGTAACCCTGTCATACGTCTCAAGTTTCCATATGTGTGCTCTCTATTTCCGGGACCTCTATTCTGTTTCTTCTATCACTTATCCTCTATTAATACCAGCCTGTCATAATACTACAACTTTATAATAAGACTTGATATGACAGGGAAAGTCCTATCATTTGTCCTTACTGTTCATATGTTCTTTTTTTTTTTTTAAAGATTTTATTTATTTATTTATTTGACAGAGCGAGATCACAAGTAGGCAGAGAGGCAGGCAGACAGAGAGGAGGAAGCAGGCTCCCCACTGAGCAGAGAGCCTGACATGGGGCTCGATCCCAGGACCCTGGGATCATGACCTGAGCTGAAGGCAGAGGCTTTAACCCACTGAGCCACCCAGGCGCCCCGTTCATATGTTCTTATTTCTTAGAATATTTCTAAGAAATATTTCTTAGCTAGTCTTGAGTCTTTATTTTCCATTTGGAATTTTAGAATCAATAGAAAGAACTCTATTGGGATTTTTCTTTTCAAGCGCTTTACATATGCGATTTCTTTTCTTCTTCCTTCAGCTCTAGTGAGACATAACTGACAAATACAATTATAAGATATTTAAAGTATATATCATGGAGGGGCACCATGGTGGTTCAGTCGGTTAAGCATCTGACTCTTGGTTTCAGCTGAGGTCATGATCTCAGAATCCTGAGACCAAGCCCCGCGTTGGGCTCAGCACTCACCCTGGAGTCTGCTTGTTCCTCTCCCTCTGCTCCTCTCACCCCCCTCCCTCTCTCTCTCGAATAAATAAATAAAATCTTAAAAAAATAAAGCATAAATCATGGTAATTTTGTATATGGATACACAGTGAAAGGATCCCCACTACCTCGTCAATTAACACCTACTGAGATTTTGATTCCACTAGCACTGAATTTATAGATTAAATTGAGAACCTGGGGCGCCGGGGTGGCTCAGTCAGTTAAGCATCTGCCTTCGGCTCAGGTCATGATCCCAGGGTCCTGGGATCAAGCCCTGCATAGGACTTCCTGCTCCGTGAGAAGCCTGCTTCTCCCTCTCCCAGTCCCCCTGCTTGTGTTCCCTCTCTCGTTGTTTCTCTCTCTGTCAAATAAATAAATAAAATCTTAAAAAAAAATCTAGAACTTATATCTTTATGATATTGACAGTGCCATGAATGAATATGTTCTATCGGTTCAACTACTTCTTGTTTATTTAGTTTTCAATGATTTTATAATTTCCTCCATCAAGATTTTGCACATCTTTGGCCAAAAAAAAAAAAAAAAAAAAAAAAAAATTGCCAGGATAGGTTTCTTGCTATTACAAATTGTTTCTTAAAAATGAGATTTTAGGGACGCCTGGGTGGCTCAGTTGGTTAGGCAGCTGCCTTCGGCTCAGGTCATGATGCCAGTGTCCTGGGATCGAGTCCCACATCGGGCTCCTTGCTCCGCAGGGAGCCTGCTTCTCCCTCTGACTCTGCCTGACACTCTGTCTGCCTGTGCTCGCTCTCGCTCTCTCTCTCTCTGACAAATAAATAAATAAAATCTTAAAAAAAAAATGAGATTTTATGGGGGCATTTGGGTGGCTCAGCTGGTTGCGTGTCTGACTCTTGATCTCAGCTCAGGTCTTGATGGCAGGGTTGTGAGTTCAAGCCCCACACTGGGCTCCATGCTGGGTATGGAGCCCAGTTAAAAAAAATGACATTATATGTTGATTGTTTGTTTTTAGGTACATGATTGATTTTTATATATTGATTTTGTGTTCAGAAATCTCGTGGAAGGTTTTTGTTTTCCTTTGCAAACAATCACAGTGCCGGTGAAAATGACAGTTTTGCCTGTGCTTTCAATCTTCATCACCTTTTAAAAAATATTTCATAAAAAAATAAGAAAAATAAAAAATATTTCATATTCCTCATAACAGAGTGAGCTACTCACGATGATTCTCAGGTTGCAGATTAGGAAACTGAAGCTTGAAGAGTAACTTGGCGTTTCAAGTTCACCCAGAGAGTTGGTGGCAGTCAAGTTGTGAACTCTAGTGTCCCTGATTCTAACGTCCATGCTCTTCTCCCCCTGAGATCCTTCCTCTCACATCAGCCTCCATTACAGATGAGGAAAAGACTGCTCACAGGAGCGAGGTGTCTGCATCACTCTGAGGGCAGGACAGATTGAGAGAGAAGAAGGAAGCGGACAAAACCTTTTGACAACTGTGCAGGACTGGATTAGCATTTAGGGAAACTGGGTCCTAATTCCAGCTCTGCCACTGAGCAGCCATGATACCTTGGATAAGTCACTCGCTCTCTCTAACCTCATTCACTGGTCCAAGAAGCTTTATCAAGGAGCAACTGCAATGCACCAGGTTGTGTTCTAAAATAATGGGATACGATAATAAACAAATAAAGTCCTGCTCTCGAGGAACTTACAATTTCGTTGGAAGATAGTTAATGAGCAAAAGTAAATAACTAAAGTATATGGTGTGTTACGTAAGGGCTGTGGAGAAGAATTAGGAGCTGAGGTCAAATCTTACTGGGCATTGTGGGCGTTTTAAAGGATGTTGGCTTTTTTTCTTTTCTTTCTTTTTTTTTTTTTTAAGATTTTATTTATTTATTTGAGAGAGAGAGAGTGCATGCACACAGGCGGGGAGAGGGGCAGAGAGAGAAGCAGGCTCTCCACTGTGCATGGAGAGTGACTTGGGTCTTGATCCCAGGACCCTGGGATCATGACCTGAGCTGAAGGCAGAGGCTTTAACCCATTGAGTCACCCAGGCTCCCCTACTTGCAGTATTTAATTTATCCCTTTAGTTACATACTTAAATATTTATCCCTTTAGTTACATACTTAAATATTTGGGGCAGCAATTTATTATTTTGTACATTTTGCTTTTTTATGCTTGCTTTTTTATGCTCCCAAATCTCATGAAACAAATTCCAATTCTTTATGTGCCTTGTTGATGCCAGAGTCTTTATTGTTCTTATTCTTCTCTGTCACTCAAAGCGTTTTCCAGGTTACATCGTTTTCACTGTCATGTACATTGTATAAGACCCAGCGCCTGACACCCTAATATGATGCCGTCGTGGAAAAATTACATCCCAGGACGCCACTATCCGTTATGTAACATTGGGACAGTTTATTTTTCACCCCACTGTTGTTCTGATATCTAAAATCCAAACAACGGCTGGACCGCTCTAAAGGGCAGGCGACAACAGCCCCCCTCATAAAAGATTGAAAACACTTACTGGTATAATGGATTCCACCAGCCAGCCTCAACAATTGTCAATCCATTTTTCCACTGAGGTATGTCCTGTATTATTTTTTTTTTAAAGATTGTATTTATTTATTTGACAGAGATCACAAGTAGGCAGAGAGAGAGAGGGAGAGAGAGGAGAAAGCAGGCTCCACTGAGCAGAGAGCCTGATGTGGGGCTCAATGCGGGGCTCGATCCCAGAACCCGGCATCATGACCTGAGCCGAAGACAGAGGCTTTAAGTCACTGAGCCACCCAGGCGCCCCTCTCCTGTATTATTTTGAAGCAAATCCCAAGTATGTAATTTTATCTGTAAATATTTTGTATGTGTCTCTAAAAGTTAAGAATTCTTTTTAAGATAACTGTGAGCAAGGAACACTAATTGCTTAATCTAATTGAGTACCTGATAAATGTTAAAATTTCTGATTGTCTCATAAGCTTGCTTGCTTTCTCTCTCTCTCTCCCTTCCTTCCTTCTTCTCTTTCTCCCTTTGTCTCTCTCTCTCTGTCCCTCTCTCTTTGTCCCCCGCCTTTTACAGTTTGTTTGAATCAAGATCCAAAAAAGGCTCACACATAGCAACTTGTTGCTGTATTTCTTAATTCTCATTTAATCCATAGGTTCTTGCATCATCCTTCTTCTCCCTTAAAATTTATCTGTTGAAGAGACCAGATTGTTTGTCTTGTGCACTTTCTCTGCACTGAGTCTGCCGAGTGTATCCCTATGATCTACTCTTTGGCTGTATTTCCTGTAAACTGGGGGGTTGAACTCGCTCTTTCTACTCCCTAGCCAATACGGTTTCATAGATCATGGTGTGATTTGGGTGTGTTCGAACACCTTTATTAGAAAGGTTTTCTTTTTTTTTAAAGATTTTATTTATTTATTTGAGAGAGAGAGAGAAGGAGAGGGGAATCACAAACAGGGAGTAGGCGAAGAGGAGAGGGAGAGGCAGGCTTCCCACTGTGTAGGGAGCCCCGATGTAGGACATGATCTCAGGACCCTGGGATCATGACCTGAGCTGAAGGCAGCCGCTTAACAGACTGAGCCACCCAGGTGCCCCTTAGAAAGGTGTTTTTTTTTTTTTTTTTTAAGATTTTGTTTATTTATTTGACAGAGAGATCACAGAGAGGCAGGCAGAGAGAGGGGGGGAAGCAAGCTCCCCGCTGACCAGAGAGCCATATGCGGAGCTCCATCCCAGGACTCTGGGATCATGACCTGAGCCGAAGGCAGAGGCTTAACCCATTGAGACACCCAGGTGCCCCTAGAACGGTTTTTAAACAGACAAAAAAAAAAAAAAAAAAAAAAAAAAAAAAAGAGGCAGAAGAGTGTAATAAATCCCTATACGCCTATTTTCATTTCCAATAGCTGCTATCACAAATGACCACAAGCTTAGTGGCTTGAGACAATGCGCATATATTTTCTTACAGTTCTGGAGGCCAGAAGTCCAAAATCGGTATTGGGGAAGGAGTCCTCTGGACTGTGCTCCCTGGAGAGGCTCCAGGACCGAATCTGCTCCTCCCCTTCTCAGTGTCTGATGGCTGCTGGAACTCCTGGCTTGTGGCCATGTCATTCTGCCTCTGTGGCCACACTGCCTTCTCCTCTTCTGTCTGTAATCAAATTTTTCTTGGCTTCTTCCTCTCTCTTTTTAAAAAAGATTTATTTATTTATCCGAAGGGGGGGGAGAGAGAGAGAGAGAGAGAGAAAGGGGGGGGCACTCATGGGCAGGGGGAGGGGAAGATGGAGGGAATCCTCAAGCAGTTTCCTTGCTGAGCAGCAGCTGGACACGAGGCTGAATCCCACAACCCCAAGATCATGACCCCAGCTGAAATCAAGAGTCTGAGGCTTAACTGACTGAGTCACCCAGGCACCTCTTGGCTTCTTATTCCCATACTCGTGATCACATTAAAGCTCACTTGTATTATCTAGGATTATCTCCCCATCTTAGGAACATTGATTTAACCACACCCGTAAAACATTTGCCATATAAAGTAACATCTACAGGCTCCAAGGACTGGGACCCGATACATTTGAAAGCCATTATTCAGCTGCTACAACACCCATCACCTCGATTTATTATTTTGCTCCATGATGTCCCGCCTGTCCTTCCTTCCATTTTTCCATCCTTCCTTCTTTCTCTTTCCCCCATTCCCACCCTTTCCGCTGCCTTTTCTTTCTCTTTCTCCTTATTTTGCCATAATAGTTTAAAGCAATTCCTCGTAAACGTCCTCTCTAGATATTTCCATCTATACGGATAGTTGTTTATATAAGCACACCACTCTTATCACTTCATACAATTAACAATAATTCCTTAGAATCATCTAAAATTCTGTCCATATTAAATTCTCCCTGATTTTCTCAACTATGTCTGTCCTGGATATTGTCTGTTTTCCCCTCCAGATCCCCTAGCCACCTTTCTCCACCCTACTCTGTGCTCCTGGAGGCTGATCTGTATGGACTATATACCCATGTCCCTTGTTTCTGGTTGAACTCAGCCAAGGGCTCATGCCAGTAAGACATCAGAGGGTGGAAGGAGAGAGAGATCTGGGTATTTATTTCCCAGTTCCCTCTCGCCAGCTCAAAGGGGACTGCCGCAACTTCCTAACCAAGGTCACACCTCCTGCCAGGCAGCCCTGTCTAAATAGCCACTCTTCCAGTAACTACGCCCTCTCTTGAGCCTTTCAGATGATAAGAGCGCCCACTCTTGGCAGCCTTGGTGTACTACACTATTCCTTGTGGTTCTCCAGCCCTGCCCTCACCTCTGTTAAGGACTCCCTTTGTCCTCAGATCACCCATTTGAAAGTGCGTCTCTTTTCAGGGCCCTAAATGATACATATGTCTTTTCTTTCTTTTTACATTTTTCTTGTTCCCATTTATTCCCACTTCAGCACAGTGGTTAAGATCTAGAGTGGGCTATGAAGCCTCATTATCTAGGTTCAAATAGTAGTTTGCCAAGTATATGCTGTGTGACTTTGGACAAGCTACTCAGTTTCTCTATGCCTCAATTTCCTTGTCTCTAAATTGGACTTAATAATAAATACACTGACTTAACAGGAATTGTAAAGCAATTACATAGGTACAACGGCCAGAAACACAATAAATGCCCCCCATGTGTTAAACAGCTCGTGATTATTGTGGTTAGCACTTTTCTTATTCCTTGAACACATTCCTCTTGAGTCCCTTTCCACTGTGTTCTTGTGCGGGTGTGAATTTTTTGTTGTTTTTTAGTCCTTCATTCTGAAATAATCATAGATTTGTGAGAAGTTGCAGACTTCTCACGAATCTATGAATTACACTGAGGGAGTTCCTGACTCTTGATCTTGGGGTTGTGAGTTCGAGCCCCACGTTGGATGTAGAGACTATTTTTTTTGGATGTAGAGAGTATTTAAAAGAAAAAAAAATACACAGTGGTCCCAAGTACCCTTACCTAGTTTCCCTCCAGGCTTGATTAGGCTCAGATTTAGATATATTTTGAGTAGAACTGCCCGAATTTGCTAACAGAATGGATGTGGATGCGACAGAAAGGAGGAGTAAAACGTTGATAATCTCTGCCTACCTTCCCTGTTTGTTGATCCTCTCAAAAGAGATACTGAAACACGCCTGAACATGCGTAAAGGCCGATTGGAAGACAGGCTGAACCCAGTAGTCCTGGATTTGAGACAAGTGTCCTTGGCGTCTGTGGTCAAATGGGGACTGGTGGAAGGTGGAGCCCCTCCCCCCACCAGGCTGACGTCTCTCATGGAGTGTGGTGGCTGGAGGGTAGCTGAGAAAGTGAAGCCAATTTGGGGGAAAAGGATCCGAGCTGGGGAACAGAACTAGGCCCTTGGCTTTTCAGTTCGAAGGTTAAATGCAATGACCATGTTCTCTCGTGTCTCAGGGCACTGAACACAAGATTCCTGTAAGGGAGCTGGGGAGGGATGACCAAAATGGGCCTCTTCGCAGTCTCTCACAGGAGGCCTGGGCCACACGCTGGGATGTGAGGAGAGTGTGCGTGGTGGGTGAGCGTAGAAAAGTGTGAGTGAACGGGCAGGAGGAAGGAGGGGACCGGCGGGTGTGAGTAAGGGGTGACAGCTTTGGGCACTTGAGAGTGTGAGTGTACGTGTGGGTGGAGAGATGTGATTGTGAGTGGCTGTGTTTGCACGATAGTGTGCATTGAGTGTATGTGACTGTGCAAGCTTTAGATGTGTAAGGTTTGAGCTTTTCTGCCTGTGTGTGATGGCGGTGGAGCTGGGGCGGGGGCAGAATGTTGGCTCTAGTCCTTCAGGGCTCAGGTACATGTTAAAAGTGATTTGAGGGCGCCTGGGTGGGTTGGTCAGTTAGGTGGACACCTAACTCTTGTTCTCAGCTCAGGTCTTGATCTCAGCATTGTGAGTTCAGGCCCTGTATTGGGGTCTTAAAACTTAAAAAAAAAAAAAAAAGTGATTTGCCTTTTGAGATGCATTTTTGTCAGTAGTGGGACCCCATTCAGCAGGAGGGGGCTAGCCCAGACATGCAGGGCAGAGCCGAGGCTGACCCCTGAACGGGGGTGGGGGGGTGTCAGGACTCTCTACCCCTGACTTGGCTTTGTACCTGCCTTGCACTGGGTGGGACCTGTTAGACCCCTTCTGTCTCTACGTAGAAGGGAGTGGGACTGGCTGACACGTGAACACCTCGCTTTCGGAGGCACTGTTTCCTACAGAGCTTGGTGTCTGGTGGTGCTTAATCAATGTTTACTTGCTGAATGAAAGAGTCAGTCAATGGACTGGAAGCTGAGGTGGGGGGCTCTGGCCCCTCCAGCACTGAGGCACACACACCAAGCCTCCCGACAAATTTCCCCCACTCACACTCCCTCACATTCACGAACTCACCTGCCTTCACCCACTCCATTGCTTCCCCCCCCCCCCCCCGTTATTCACCCTCACTCACTCCTGGGGTCTCACAGGACGGCCACGCTCCTGCCTGGGGTCTTCTGATGCCTGGTGTCCCCCACAGTGCCCATGGCTTACTGTTCCCACGGGCTCCCCAGGCTCCTTGCTTCTGCATGACCAGGGATGCCCAGTCACCCGCAGACCACGGCATCTCTTCTGAGCTCCTCCCTTCTCATCCTTTTCTTTTTTTTATTTCTTCCTCTTCTTTTTTTTTTTTTTTTTTAGTTTTATTTATTTATTTCAGAGAAAGAGAGAGAGCACAAGGAGAGGCAGAGGGAGAAGCAGGCTGCCTGTTGAGCAGGGAGCCTGATGCGGGGCTGGATGCCAGGACCCTGGATCGTGACCTGGGCTGAAGGCAGACACTTAACTGACTGAGCCACCCAGGTGCCCCCTCTTCTCATCCTTTTTGCTTTCTTGATGTTTCTTCCTCCCCGCCCTCTCTCCTTTTCTTTCCTTTTTTTTTTCTCTCACGCCCATACACAGACACACACACCAGGCACACACTCACGGCCTCATTGCGTTCGCTTCTAATTTCCTTGGTTTCTGGCCTCCGGTCTCCTCATTCCTCTCCTGCTCTCTCTCTCTGTGTTTACATCTGTCTTTCTCCATGTGCCTTTCTCCCCCATCTCTCACTGCCTTCCTGGCTGTCCCCCTCTCTCCCTCTCTTGATTTCTCATCTCTTTTCTCTTTTCCTTGCTTTTGTGCTCAATCCCTCTCTCTCTCTCTCTGTCTCTCTTGAGACTGTCTGCTCTGATTTTCTGCTTGCTCTCTTGCATCCCAGCTGCCTGGCCCGCCCACTGCCCAGCTGGCCCCTGGCTCTGGGGAAACCCTCTGACCAGTGGTCAGGGCCCGGTCACCCAGCTTGGAGGTTCTTGGTGCCACCCGTTGGAGGAGCCCCAGGGTCACAGCATTTCCTCCCTGTGGGTGACTTGGCAGTGGTATGCTCTGTTTCCTCATTTCTGCAATTTCCAGATAGCGCCGAGGCTGGGTCTGCGGACAGACGGACACCGAGATCCTGCTGCTGCGGCCGCTCAGCCTTCCCTGATTCAGGTAAGCGGGGATCCCGGCGCTGGCTAGGCGAGGAGAAGACGTGTGACAATGTCCTCAGGAGACCAAGGTTGCACCCCTCACCTGTGCCTGAGCAAAGGGATGGCTCTGTTCTGAAGGGATTGTTTGGCATTTTCTTCGGGTCCTGGGTCTCGTGTTTAGAAAGGATTCCTCGTGACCAAACTTGCCAGGAGACGCAGCTCCCCACTTTGGTTGTCTGAGGCCAGGGCCGTGCTGAAAGCGACCCCAGAGACCTCACGGGGTGCTGACAATGGTGATGGGGGGCGCTATCTAGGACTCAGGAGCTGAATGCCATCTGCTTGACGAGCTACATGTGGTCTCTCGGCCCCGTCATGCTCCTTCTGCGGCTCAGTCTGCCACAGTGTCGATGGGGATAAGAAGTTCAGGGTCTGCTACAGGGCGGGGTCCTGAGGAGCTCATGCGGTGCCACGTGTTCCTGAGGGGTGATGAAAATAACCAGGTTATTGGTACCAAGGGCCTGATCTGCAGCAGGTTTCCTCCAGCATGTCCCAGCAGGGGAGAGACAGGGCACAGGGTGGTCTCTTCTTGTCCCTGGCTGTCAGGAGGTTCAGGTGTGGGCCAGGTGATCCACGATCACTGTCCAGACACTTGCTGGCAGTCCTCAGTCTTTCTGTAAGCATCCAGGCAGCTCTGATTTAGCTCTGAGCAGGCAGCCGAATCTCAGGTACTTGGAGCGTGTGTGCGTGTGTTCGTGCATGCATGTGTGTGTGTGTAGGTGCTCGGGAAACAACAGAAAGAAATGTTCCACCTTTAGGTACTGACAATGCAGCCAAAGAAAGAAGTCTGCTCTGGACGTGAGGAAATGGCCCTGGGCCTGAGGTGGGCCCCTTGGGATTGGCCGGATTTTGATTTTAGCTCTTGTATAGGGCTGGGACCTTGGCAACTCAGGAGCCTTTCTTTCCTCTTTGGTAGCTGAGGGTTCAAACTTCTGACCTTTGGGTGTGTGGGGGGATGATGAAGTAAGAGGCCGGGTGGGAAAATGCTTTGTCAGTCTGAGATGCTGCACAAAGTGAACCTATGTTAGTACTGAGGTCGACACCATAACCCTCACTGTAGGTGCCTTAGGGACAAGGAATTTGTGTGGTTTGTTGTTTTATCCTTACCCTTAGCACAGTGTTTGGTGAGCAGTCTAATCTTAGACTACGAATTAAACAGACAGATGATAAATGAATATGTTGTACTTAAAAGAGAATGGACAGCAAGCCAGAGGCCCAGCATCTGGTCCCAGTTCTGCCCCCAATCTTGTTGTCACCATGGGCGAATCTTTTCTCTTCTTTGGGCCTCAGTTTCTCCCTCTGCTCAAGGAAGATTCGGGCAAGGGATTATGGTCCATGGCGCTAAGGACAAAATCAGCCTCCAGGACTGAGTTCCTGCATCTGATTGGGATTAGGGTGGGGGGTGTGATGAGAGGCTGGGGTCCTTTCTCGTTTTCCTTTTACAGGCCTGTCCTTTTATAGTCCTCCACAGGCCTGTGAACAAGGCCTCGTGGAGGAAAGGGGGTGTTTCTCTCTGTCAGCGGCAGTGCTCCTTCCCCGACCCGCATGAGTTTGGCCCAGGAGGGGGGCACCAGCTGAGCAGCAGTGTGGGAGCTCGCTTTGACTGGTCCTGGGGGAGTGTGTCTGGGTTGGGCCCCCCGGAAGGGCCAATGCTGGGGCCCCAGCATGGCCACCTCCCTGGCCAGCCCCCACTGGGTTCCTTGGCAGCAGTGTGGGTGGGGAGGGAAGCTGCCGCTGTGTCTTTGCGTGAGCGTGTGCGTGTGTGTCCGTGGCCGCGTGGGTGGTTTTGAGGCGTTGGCCCTGGCCGTAGTCACATGGGCCTGGAACATGACCAACGTGCAGGAGGGTCTGGTATAGCCCAGCAGTTCCCAGAAGCAGAATCAACAACCAAACCAGCTGTGAGGTGGGGATACCTATCTGCCCTCGTGTCTTCAGTCAAGGAGGATCCAAAGGCAGAGTCTGTGTGTGTGTGTGTGAGAGAGAGAGAGAGAGAGGGAGAGAGAATAGATTGGGGGAGGACCACTGCTCAGCAGTCCCCCTCTCTTAGTTCTGTAGGAGGGGAACCCTGAGGGTGGATGGCAGCATGTCAAACACCTGTGCCGGTCCCTTTATGGTTCGTAAAGTCTGTTCCCATTTACCAAGGGCTTTACTGTTGGCAAACCCTTAATCACTCCTACCCATCTTATTTTCTTTTTACAAGGCTTGAATGCTTGGGGTTGCCCTCCCCACACGCTCTGCAGCAATTCTGTCCCCCCGCTCCCCACCCCCCACCCCCCCTGCCCAGCCCCGTGGATTTGTCAGATACAGATCACAAGGCTCAGAGCTGGGAAGAGACTCACTTGCTCAAGGTGATGGGGGCCATGGCGGACACCAGAGAACAGATCCTCCCATCCCAGGTCCGTGGTTTCTCTTCAGCTCCCTCTGGCTGTGGCTGGTTTGGTGCACAGCTGTTTGGTTCACTCATTCATTCATTCAACAAACATTTTCTGAGGGGAGGGGAGGAGCCCACAGTTCCTGAGCAATGATTACTTGCATAAACTCTTTCATTCTGCTCTTAGGACTACCTGGCGAGGAAGGTTTTCGGATGCTGTTTTGCAAATGAGGAAAGGGAGATGCTGAGAGCTGAAGAGAAGCGAGGGAAGAACAGAGCCCCATGTAGATCCTGGTCCTGGGGGACCCCAAGGCCCAGGCCCTATACTCTGTTTTCTCTTGGGGTGGGCCCCGGCTACCCACGAGGGTACCAGCAGGATGCAGGAGTTCTCCGGGCTGGAAGGCGTAGTCCTTTGGTGTGATTCCTGATGTAACGGAGGGGTAAGCCCAGTACTAGGAAGCCAATAGGAGGAAGTATCTGTCCACTCCCTCCCTCCTGCCCTGGCTTACTTCCCAGAAGCAAGGAGGGGGGGGGAGGGGACTCACAGATACCATCTGGGTATTTGGAAGCTGCAAGGAAAGAACCAGGCCAGGTTCAAGGTCCCTAGACTCCACAGGGATGTCCTAGACCAGCTGAGCAGAGACCAAGACTCGCCAAGCTCATATATATATATATCGCTGGGGTCAGGGAAGGGCCCTTGGTGAGAAGGGAGATTGGGAAAATCTGATACCCAGGTCATTCCCATCTCAAGGGCCCTAGACCTTGTCCCTGACCTCTCCTAGACAAGGAATTCCATTTATCCACCCAGAAATGTGCCCGACATGGTGCTAAACTCCTTGTATTCAAAACTGTGGGACACCCAGAATTCCCCAGAGGATAAGATACTTGCTCCCTCAATTTCCCCCTTAAATTCCTTTGCTTCTTGGAGAAATGGTAGTGAAAGCACTCCAGGAGGGGAATCTTCGAAGAGTATGGCCAGGCCAGGCCCCAAAAGCCAAGCAACAGGGGCGGAGTAACTCATTGACAGGGCATCTGCTCTATGCTGAGCACTTTAAACGTTTACCTGCCTTCAACCTCTGGCTATCCTGTGAGGTCAGTGTTGATGTTATTCACATTTTGTACGTGAGGAAAGTAGGACTCACAGGAAAGAAATGATTAAACTGTTGTGTTTGAGAGGCCTCAGGAAATCTAAGGGCTGGGAGTGACTGAGGCTGGTGTGTGAGGGTTTGGAAGCGAAGGATGAAGGACAATGTGACTCTGGGTGTGTGTGTGTGTGTGTGTTTATTAGTAAATATATATTTCTTTCTTTCCTTTATTTATTTATTTTTTTTAAAAAAGATTTTATTTATTTATTTGACAGAGAGAGATCACAAGTAGGCAGAGAGGCAGGCAGAGAGAGGAGGAAGCAGGCTCCCTGCCGAGCAGAGAGCCCGATGCGGGACTCGATCCCAGGACCCTGAGATCATGACCTGAGCCGAAGGCAGCGGCTTAACCCACTGAGCCACCCAGGCGCCCCCTTTATTTTTTTTGAGACGGAGAGAGGGAGCACATTCACATGAGTGGTGGGGAGGGACAGAAAGGGAGGGGCAAGAAAATTCCAAGCAGGCTCCGTGCCCAGCTCTGAGCCCAGCACAGGGCTTGATCTCATGACCCTGAACTGAGATCATGACCCGAGCTGCAATCGAGAGCTGGATGCTTAACAGATTGAGCCACCCAGACGCCCCTATTAGTAAATATTCCTTGAGGGTTTGCTGTGGAGGAGGCCCTGTGGTCTATAGTGGTGAAATGCCAGAAGTCTTGAACCCAAGGAATTCCCAGCCCATGAAAAGAAAACAATGGCCGTTATAATGCAGTGCGATGTATTGTGTTATGGAAACCACAGGTGGCCCCTCTAACTGTCTGGGTGGAGAAGTAAGATTAACAGTAGCCAGCATTCCTTGAGCTTTGATTATGGATCAGGCATTTTCTATTTTATCCTTACAACAATCCTATGAAGTCTTCATATCAACTGGTGGCATTTTGCCAACTGTCACTAGCTGCCGTAGAAAGATGTGACTGGTCCCCGGGATCTTTCAGAGCTAACGATACATCTGGAAGCCTGATGTGGTTGGCTTCGGGCTGACGTGGGCTTGGTGTGAGCAGTTGCAATGACTGTGCTGCTACCTTTTTTAAAAGATTTTTTTATTTGTTTATTTGAGAGAGAGAGAGAGAATGAGACAGGAAGAGAGAGAGAGAGAGAGTACAAGCAAGGAGAGCAGCAGGCAGAAGGAGAAGCAGACTCCCTGCTGAGCAGGGAGCCCAATGTGGGACTCGATCCTGGGGCTCCAGGATCATAACCTGAGCTGAAGGCAGTTACTTAACCAACTGAACCACCCAGGCACCCTCGTGCTGCTACTTTGAGAAACATTTGATCTGATATAATTAGCAAATTGGATTTCCTATAGATACGCTTTTTTAAAGCTGTTGATTGTGAACACCTTGAATTGTGCTAAGCCCTTTACACACATTAGTCATTGAATAGTCATAGCACTCTGGGGAGATATGTGCTTGGAATATCACCAGTTCCATTTACAAAGAAAGGACCTGAGGCTCAGAGACTGATGTGCTTGGCAATGGTCACAAGTTAGGAGAAGATACAGGCTGAATTCGAACCCAGGTCTGCCTCACCAGAGTCCAGGGTCTTTAAACCGCTGTTCTTTTCAAACATTTTGTATCGTTTTCTCACTGGATGCTCACAAAAGCTCTGTGTGTTTTTGCCCCCATTTTACAGATGAGGCCCAGAGAGGGTCAACAGCTTTACCAAAGTTGCGTAGTGGTAGGTCTTCAAGCTGAGTCCTGTGATTTTATTTTATTTTACTTTTTAAAAAAATTTTACATTTTATTTTTTTAAAGATTTTATTTATTTGTCAGAGAGAGAGAGAGAGCACACAAGCAGGCAGAGGCAGAGAGAGAGGCAGTCTCCCTGCCAAGCAAGAAGCCTGATGCGGGACTCATCAGTGGCTTAACTGACTGAGCCACCCAGGCCTTCTGAGCCCTTTGATTTTAAGTTAAGAATATACAGTATACTTTCAAATCTAACATTGCTGGGGTCCCTTAAGAAAAAAATTTTTTTAAAAATATTTTATTTATTTATTTGTCAGACAGAGAGAGAGCACAAGCAAGGGGAGAGACACAAGCAGGGTGAACAACAGGCAGAGGGAGAGGGAGAAACAGGCTCCCTGCTGAGCAGAGAGCCCAATGCAGGACTCAATCTCAGGACCCTGGGATCATGACCTGAGCGGAAGGCAGATGCTTCACCAACTGAGCCACCCAGGCATCCCAAGAAAAAAAATTTTTTTTAATTGTGGTAAAAACACATGACTGAAATTTCTCTTCTTAACAAATTTTAAGCAAATATTATGGTATTATTAACTTTATGCACATTGTTGTACAGCAGGACTCTAGAATTTTCCATCTTGCCTGACTGAAACTCTATAGCCACTGAACAACAATTCCATTTCTCCTTCCCCCCCCAGTCCCTGGCAACAACCATTCTACTTTGTGTTTCTTTCACTTTAATGAATTTAGCTACTTCATATAAGTGAAGATTTTAGATGATGCTTCATATAACCACTCAGTATCTGCCTTTTGGTAATTGGCTTATTTGACTTAATAATATCCTCAAGGTTCATCTGTGCTGAAGCACGTGACAGGCTCTCCTTCCTTTTGAAGGCTGCATAGTGTTCCGTTATCCATGCACACCACGTGTTGTTTGTTCATCCCTCTGCTGATGGACCTTTGGTGGCGCCCACCTCTCAAGATTGTGAATAGTGCTTTTATGACCGTGGGTGTGGGAATATTTCTTCAAGAATCTGTTTTCAGTTCTTTTGGAAGTGGACCCAGAAGGAAGATTTCTGGGTCACGTAATAGTTCTATTTTTAATTTTCTGAGGAAACTGTACTGTTTTCCTTCCTGGCTGTATCATTTTATGTGCCCACCAACGTCCACATCCTTACTAGGACTTGTTTTCTCCTGCTTTTTTGATAGTGGTCATCCTACCAAGTGTGAGCCGCTTTTCATTGTGATGCTCACGTACATTCCCCGGACGATGAGTGGCGTTGTCCATCTTTTCATGTGCTTGTTTGCCATTTGCATATCTCCTTTGGAGAAATCTGTTGAAGTCCTTTGCCCCTGTTAAAATCAGTTATTATTATTTTGCTCTTGTTGTTATTGTGTTGTTAGAGTTCTTTATATATTCTGGATATTAGCCTCTTATCCAGTATTTGGTTTGCAAATTTTTTCCCTTATTCTCTAGGCTGCCTTTTCCCCTGTTGACTGTTTCCTTTGCTACAGACGTTTTAAAGATTGCTGTCCCCCCGTATGTGTATTTTTGCTTCTGTGTCTGACATTCCTGGTGTCGTATCTGAGAAATGATTGCTCATTCCAGTGTTAGGAAGCTTTCCTTCTATGTTTCCTTGTGGGAGTTTTATGTTTTCAGATCTTATTTTCTGATCTTTAATCTGTTTTTTTAAATTATATTTATTTACTTGAGAGAGATAATCAAAGAGAGAGAGCATGAGGGGAGGGGAGGGTCAGAGGGAGAAGCAGGCTTCCCGCTGAGCAGGGAGTCGGATGTGGGACTCGATCCTGGGACTTCAGGATCATGACCTGAGCCAAAGGCAGTCGCTTAGCCAACTGAACCACACAGGCGCCCCTTTAATCTGTTTTGAGTTCATTTTTGTGTATGGTTTAAGAGAAGTGTCCATCTTCATTTTTTTGCGTGTGGATCTCCAGTTTTCCCCTCAGCACTTGTTTGGAGAGGCGCTTGCTTTCCCATTGGGTCATCTTGGCACTCTTGCCAAAGATCATTTGACCATATGTGAAGGGGTTTATTTCTGGGCTGTCTGTTCTGTTCCACTGGTCTGTATAACTCTCTCTTTATGTCCATACCGTGCTGTTTTGTAGTATGTTTTAAAATCACGAAGTATGAGGCCTCCAGCTTTGTTCTTCTTTCTCAAGAGTGTTTTGACTCTCTGGAGTCTTTCCAGATGAGATTCCAACTGAATTTTAGGATTTTGTTTTCTGCTTCTGCAAAAAATGTCACTGTGATTATGACAGGGCTTTGAATCTGTAGATGGCTTCTGGAAGTATGGATACCGGAACACTATTAAGTCTTCTAGTCCATGAATGAGGATGTCTGTCCATTTATCTGTGTCTTCTGTGATTCCTTCCAGCAATGCTTTTTAGTTTTTGGTGTACAAGTCATTAGCCTCCTTGGTTAAGTTAATTCCCAGTATTTTATCCTTTTTGATGCCATTAAAAATGGAACTACAGTCTTCATTTCCTTTTCTCTTGGACCCATTTTTATTCTTTTAAGATTTTATTTGTTTATTTGAGAGAGAAAAGCGTGCGACCCATTTTTATTCTTGTAAGATTGTATTTATTTGTTTGAGAGAGAGAAGGCGTGCGAGCAGGCGGAGGTGCAGAAGAACTAGCAGGCTCCCTGCCAAACATGGATCCTGACTTGGGGCTCTATCCCAGGACCCTGATACCATGACCTGAGCCGAAGTCAGATGCTTAACCGACTGGAGCCACCCAGGTGTCCCTCTCTGACCCATTTTTAAATCTTTATTTTACCAGAGAGGAAGCAGAGACTCGGAGTCATGGGGTGAGTTTAGTGTTTGAACCAGAAGTTGATTCCAGCTCCAGCTCTGCCTGGTAGGAGTGACAAGAATGCAGAGCTGACCCTCCCCTCCCTTTGCCCCATTCCTGTTCTCAGGTCATAGGACAGGTCTGGGAGTGGATAAGCTGGGCAATGAGTGGTTGGCTTCCAGCAGCAGCCTTGGCTTATCTTAGGAGATAGGATGGGTCTCAGAGTTCAAAATCCCACCTGCTGCTTCTTAGCTGTGTGACTGTAGACAAGTCTGTTTCCCTTTCTGGTTTCACTTTCTTCTCTGGAAAGATGGGGATGTTGTAAAACTCATCTCGCAAGGCTGACTTGAGGGGGAAATGTATTCGTGGGTGTGTGGTGTGTATTTATTTAATCCAGCACCCTGAGCATAGGTAGGCTGGCAGTGACTCCCCTCCAGTCACGCCCTACACACAGGGCAAGGGGTTTTTGGATCTACATGCACATGTCCACGTGGAGCCTATGTCCCTCCCTCAACCCACTTCTAGCCCGAGCTGTTTTGGTGATTGTACCCCAAGGCTTGCAGCCCTGCAGGGAGCTGCTGGTGCAGGAGATCTGTGTGAACTTGAATGTGAGCTTATAAATATTTAGACATTTATACTTAAAAAAAAACCCCAAACACCATTTATTTATTTATTTATTTGAGAGAGAGAGAGAGAGAGTACTCTGGGACAGAAGGAGAGGGAGAAAAGCAGACTCCCCACTGAGTGCTCAGCCCCTATGGGATGGGGGAGAAGTTGGGGGCCGGACAATCCCATGACCCAGGGATGATGACCTAAGCCAAAACCAAGAGACAGATGCTCAAACAACTGAGCCACCCTGGTGCCCTGGCATTTGTACTTATGACCCCAAATGGCCCCACAAATATTAGGAGCTGGGCTGACTGATAAACCCAAAATTCCAACCCACCGTCCACACTGGGGAAGTAACCAACACATACTTCCTTTTGCTCAGATCCAAGTGGTCCTTCCCCTCTGACTTTTCGGCTGACAATGGGAGACCACGTTCCCTGGAGGCATGATATTCCCAGGCAGTATAGGAATTGTAGGGGGTTGGGACTGAATGTTATGCAGGGTAGAGGATGGGATATCCAGAGGCAGAATTCTTCTGTCTCCATGAATATTTATAGCTCCCTTTGCCTACCCCTTATTGAGAGCTGGGCCTGGGCTGTTGCCCAGACTTGAGACATCAGGGAACTGTGCCCTTGTGTAAGATTGATCGGTCTGAACTGCTGCTGACCTCTTTCCCTCCAAATGCTCATTCTTTTCCTGACCCACTGAAAGGTTTGTTGGTATTAGCTTAAGACCCTGTCTGGAGCTGACAGGGAAGTCAGTATATGGGTTAGAGCCCCTGGGGCCGTGGTGACTATAGTTCCTTCCCCTGACTTCATATAGGTGAGCCAATGGGGAGGAGACTTGACTATTGTGACTACTTTGCATGCTTATTTTTGGAACCACTGGTAGAACTATAAAACTTTATAGATGAAGAAACTGAGGCCCAGAGAGGTGAAGTCACCTGCCCAAGGTCACATAGCAAGTAAATGGTAGAGCCAGGTATGAACCCAGGTCTTTCTGACTCTAGAAACAGGTTGTTCCCCCCATCCTACTGTGCCTCTCTCAGAGAGACTGGGCATGTTTCCTTCACACCAGTGTCTGCTGAATAGTCTTCAGGGGTTTGGTCATTCATTCATTCATTCATTCACCAGTGTCAATGTCTGACACTGGAAATACAGAGATGAAAAAGATCTAGTCCCTGCCCTCCAGAAGCTCCAGACTTCTAGAAATGGCCATAGAAATCAGTAGTCATAACACATTGTATCAGCTGCTGTACTGAGGAATGTACCCAGTACCATGGTGACCCAGAAGAGAAAGCAACTCATTCTGCCTGGGGCAATCAGGGAGGGCATTCTAGAGGAAGCATTCTTTAGATTGGGTCCTAAAAGAAGAGTAGGAGTTTGCTAGGTAAGCAAGAGGCAAGAGACATTCTCAGTAGGTGGGACAGCAGCATGTGCAAAGGCACTGAGGTCTGAGAAGAAATGGAGTCTTTAGAGAAGCGGCAGGAAGTTCCGTGTGGCTGGAATACAAGGCACGTAGTCCAGGGGGCTGGAGGGAGATGAGGTGCAAAAGGAGCTTGGATTTGATCCTGGGCAATGGGGAGTCATGGAAGGTGGTAGATTAGTCAAGTATGCAGCTGGGAGCATGCTGAATCACAGCCCCTCTCCAACTTCAGCATTCCCACAAGTCCCCTGGGAATCTCGTGAAAATACAGATTCTGATGCAGCAGGTCTGGGGTAAAGTGTGAGAGTCTGTATTTCTAAGAAACCCAGCTGATGTTGCTGGTCTGAAGGTAACGATTTGAGTAGTGAGGCTGTAGAGGGCTCATTCACCCTCGTGGGGTGGTTGCTCTGGGGAACGGGCAGCCCCTGGTGCTCTTCTGTCTCGGAGTAGATCAGGCTTCTCTCGTCTTCTCGTCAGCCGTCCTGCAGCTGTCACAAAGAGGTCACAACAAGGTCAAAATTACTGGTAGTCAGCCATCTGTTGACTCAACAAACGCTTACCAAGCCCCTGTTCAGGCCACAGGTGTGCTGGAGACAGAGAGAGGAATTGAAAGTGCCACTTTGTGGCCCATGTCACCACCCTCTCTTGCCTCCAGAATGGGTTGTCTGCTTGTCCTTTGTCCCCTACTGTCTATTTTCTATCCAGCAACCAGGGAGTTCGAGCACATTTCTCCCCTGCCTGACACAGTCCAGCGGCTCTCCAGTGCTCCTAAAATAGAATTCCATCCCCTTGTCACGCCTCGGGAGCCCTCTGGGGTCAGTTGCCCTCAGATCTCATCCAGTGCTTCCCGTTTCTCACTTCCCTAGGGCTGCATGAAGCTTACAGTTCCTTGAACACAACAAGTTTGTTCCTATCTTAGGATACGATGAACTACTCTCGCTGCAGACCCTCCGCACATGAGACACTTGAACTCGAATACTCTTCTTCCACATTTTCTCTTGACTTGTTCCTTTGGGTATTTTAGATTTCAGCCAGGAGAAGATAGGGGTTTTTGCAGGACCCTAAAGCTTATACAATCTGGGGGGCCCTCTTGAAGAAAAGCAACCAAATTGCAAATACACAAGACCTAGGAAGGGGCCTTGATGTTTAAGCTTCATTGACCTCATGGTGAATCTTCCTCTGGTTTTTTTTAATAGGTCACCTCCTCCGAGAAGCCTTCCTTGGTCACTCTATTTAAAGCAGCCCCTCATCCAAACTTTGTCATGTCATTACTTTTATTTCTTTTATTGAATTCATCATGATTTGAAATTATTGTGTTCTTTTATCTCTCTATTTGTTTTGGTCTGTTTTCCCTGACTAGAGTGTAAGCTTCTCAAGAGCGGGAGTCCTGCCTGTTTTATTCCTGCAGTATCCCCAGCAAAGTGCCCAGCCCCCAGTGGGATAGCAATACCTGTTGGGTGAATGAATAGACATGTCCTCTGCCCTCCAGGAGTTGCCATTTAGTGTGGTAAGAGGACCCAAGGGCAATTTCAATGGTATAAGAAGCTGTAAACTATGGGAACTCAGAGGATGAACTCTTAACCCGGTCTAGCGGCAGAGAGCAGGGTGTGAGAGAGGCAGGGAGGCTTAGGAAGATCTAGCTGCAGGGAAAGAGGCCGGCACAGTCTTAAAGGGATCATTAGGTAGCCAGGCAGAGGGAGGAAGGGAAGCATGAACAAAGGCATAGAAATCTGAGCCCCCAGGCCCAGAAAAGACCCAGCTGGTTCCATTTTGGTTGATGTCAAAGGGTCACACTGATGCAAAGGGACAGCTGGGTGCTAAGTTTGGGATGGAGGTTAAGGGAGTGGGAGTTACGTGAAGACCAGGATCTGGGAAGACAGCAGACAGTGGGAAGAGCCAGGTGATGGGTACTAGAGGCACCCAGGGCAAGGCTTTGGGCAAACGCAGGGATTCTGCCCAAGACCCTCACACTGAATCTGACTCTGTATCTGGAAGGAAGAGGCCTGAGCTGGGCTTCCTGTGGGGGACATGTGGACTGGGGAGGCTCTAGGCCCAGACAGACCTGATTACATATTGTTACAGGTTGGATTCACAGGGCAGTTGACTCTGAAATGGAAATTAGCATGTAGGCGTGCTTTTCCTGGACTGTTTAAAAGCAAAGTTGAGATACTGTATAATTATACTATAAGTATTTCACTACGTGTATTTAATAGATAAGCAATTAAAACCTATAAAAATATAGAACCGTAATATCATTATCACACCTAACAAAATTAACACAGATTTCTTAATTCCAGCTAATACTGAGTCTGTGTTTGAGTTCTTCCAATTGTCTGAAAATTCATTTTTGCAGTTACTTTGCTTGAATCAGGATGCAAACAAGGTTCACCATTATTTGCTCAACTTAAGCTTCTTGAATGAGAATTTAACATTCCCCCCTCCTGGCTTCTCCCTCATTCCTCAACTTGTGCTTCGGATGCTGCTCTCTCCATGACTGGAGCTAGATCTCCCTGTTGCCACATGCTACTTTTGCTTTTCTTTTTTCTTTTTTGAAGATTTTGTTTATTTATTTGAGAGAGAGGGAGTGTATGAGCAAGGGGAGGGGCAGAGGGAGAGGGAGAAACAGACTCTCCGCTGAATGGGGAACCCGATGTGGGGCTCGATCCCAGGACCCGAGGATCATGAACTGAACTGAAGGCAGATGCTTAATGGACTGAGCCACCCAGGTTCACCTACTTTTCTGTCTGTATCATACTTGATCTCCCTGTGGCTTTTCATGCTGCTTGCCCCCACTCTCATGTACTGGAAATGTTCTCCAGCATGGCACTCCTACCTCTCTCTTCTGTCCCTGCCTCCTTCATAGGTTTCCTCTCCCCCTCTGAGTTCTCTGGGGGAATGTGGGGCTCTTCAGGGTTTAACTCTGGGTCCTTTGGAATTTTAGAGCACCTCAGATGTGTCCCCAGCTCGATTCATCTCCTGCCATCCCCACACTCTTCTTCCTCAGCATCACCTCCATGGAGATTGGTACCATCCCCAGCCCCAATCATCTGGGCCAGAAACCTGGCAGTCCTTGACTCCTCCCTATCAACCCGTCTCCCGTGCATCACCAAGTTCCATCCGCTCAATCTCCCCAAAACTCTGACAACCATCCATTTCCCTCCATTTGACCCTTCACGCTCCAAGCCTCCTTTGGCCCTGCAGACAACTGCACTGTATTGATGTTCTTTCCCTGCTTCTAGTCTGAAGCCCCTCTGGTTCGTTCTGTACACAGCGGTCAAAGCCCGCTTTCCCAAACCCAGATCCATCCCATACACTTCCATCACTCCCCATTCTCTACAAACTCCTTCACCTAATATTCAAGACCTTTCTTGAATTGACCAATATATACTTACTTTGTAGGCCCTATCTCTGCTCACCATCCCTCCTCTCCACCACATAGACTTTAAGGTTTAGTAGACCAGGTGTCTCAAGTTCCCTGAGGACAAGGTCCAGTCTCTCTTCCTCTTCCAGGACTCTAAACACACTGTCCCTCTGCCTGGGGCTCCTCAGCTGGCTAACTCCTTCTTGTCCTTCTGCATAGGCAGGAGGTCACTCCTGATCCCCAGGTCTGAGTAAGGGCACCATCTCAGAATTACCCCGACTCCTGGAACCTCTACCATCATAGCACTTGCCAGCTGTCTACTCCTGAATCTCTCTTTGGCAAAATAGGCTGTGAGCCATGGGAGGGCAGAGATTGTCTGTTCTCTGAGGCCCCAGCATTCTTTCCAGGGCCTGGAGCTGTGGGGGGCTTGTCCAGTGAGTACATGGTTGAGGGACCAGATGGGAGAGCGGGGTTCACCTGGTTGTGTGTGCCCCACTCACAGAGTGAGGAAAAAAATTTTAATTAATGCAAAAAAATTTATGATGAACATAACACCACAATTTTAAATGAGGACAGGATCATAATAGTGCCAAGCAGACCCATTTTAGAACATGGGGCAAAAGGAATACTGATTTCAGTTTTTTAAAGATACTGCATTCAAATAGTATTTATCTTTTTTTTTAAAGACTTTATTTATTTATTTGACAGACAGATCACAAGTAGGCAGAGAGGCAGGCAGAGAAAGAGGAAGAAGCAGGCTCCCCACTGAGCAGGAAGCCCGATGTGGGGCTCAATCCCAGGACCCTGGGATCATGACCTGAGCTCAAGGCAGAGGCTTAACCCACTGAGCCACCCAGGTGCCCCATAAATGGTATTTATCTTGATCACTGAGGTTTTCAGTGTCCCCTTACATTTTGCTCTTATGTGAGCTTCTCTACAAACCCCCAGTACTGGTCCTGGTGGGAAGCCTTAAAACTGAAAACTTAAATTAGGAAGCCTTTCTCAACAGGCCTGGACAGGCATGGCACAGGGAACAGGGCCCAAGCAGATGTCCTGGGTTGAATCCTCTGGCTATAGAAAGACTCTTTCCAGTGGAGAGTTGCCCACACCCCACTAAGCTGGAGCCTGAACCCAAGAGGAAGGGACTTACTTAGGGGTAGCGTTGGATGGTGAGGATGGGAAAGGGTGTGACTTCCTCAAACACCCAAAGTGAACACCACGCACTGCCCAGCTGTGGACTGCCTCTCCGTCTTTCTGAGGTCCCAGGGAGAGGATCCCCCAAGGCATTGAAGGTCCAAGAGGGGAAAGAAACAAGGCCAGTCCCAGAGAAATGGGAACTTCGGGCTCAAAGGAAAGATGAGGGGGCTGAGATTATGCAGCAATGATTTTATTTATTTATTTATTTTTAATTAAGTTTTCAGTTTTAATTCCAGTATAGTTAGAATCCAGTGTTATATCAGTGTCCAGTGTACAATATAGGGATTCAACAACTCTACTTTATTCAGTGTTCATCATGGTAAGTGCACTCTTAATCCCCATCACCTGTTTCACCCATCCCCCACGTCCCCCCTCTGGTAATCACCAGCGTGGGCTCTATAGCTGACAATCTTTTTTGGTTTCTTTCTCTCTCTCTCTCTCTCTCTTTTTCTTTCCTCTTGTGGAGCAGAGACTTTAAAATCTTCTGGTCTCAGCACCTCTTTAAAAATTATTGAGGACCTCAGAGAGCTTTTGTTTACATGGGATATATTTATCAGTATTTTCTTTTTTTAAAAGATTTTATTTATTTATTTGAGAGAGAGCGACAGAGATAGCAACAGAGATAGTGAGAGAGAGCACGAACCAGGAGGAGAGGGCTGGATCGCAGGACCGTGGGATCATGACCGGAGCCGAAGGCAGACACTTAACCCATTCAGCCACCCAGGTGCCCCCCATCAGTATTTTTCATATTCAAAATTCAAACTAAAACTCTTGAAACATTTTTTAAAATACAAAACCCAGGGGCTCCTGGGTGGCTCAGTGCGTTAAGCCTCTGCCTTCGGCTCAGGTCATGATCTCAGAGTCCTGGGATCGAGCCCCACATTGGGCTCCCTGCTTAGGGGGGAGCCTGCATCCCCCCCCCTCTGCCTGCCTCTCTGCCTACTTGTGATCTCTCTCTGTGTCAGATAAATAAACAAAATCTTTTTTTTAAAAGCAGCATTTTTTTTAAAGATTTTATTTATTTATTTGACAGAGATCACAAGTAGGCAGAGAGGCAGGAAGAGAGTGAGAGAGGGAAGCAGGCTCCCCGTGGAGCAGAGAGCCCGATGTGGGGCTCGATTGCATTCAAATAGTATTTATCCTTTTTTTTTTTTTAAGATTTTATTTATTTATTTGACAGATCACAAGTAGGCGGAGAGGCAGGCAGATAAAGAGGAAGAAGCAGGCTCCCCACTGAGCAGGGAGCCCGATGTGGGGCTCGATCCCAGGACCCTGGGATCATGACCTGAGCTGAAGGCAGAGGCTTTAACCCACTGAGCCATCCAGGCTCCCCAAATAAATAAAATCTTAAAAAAAAAATACAAACCCAGTAATAAGCTCATTCCATGTTAACACAAATAACATTGTTAGCAAAAAATTAGATAACAATTTCAAAACATAAATTATTTAGAGTGGCCTTGATTTAGATTTGGTTGCAAATCTGTCTAATGATGGGTTTAATACAAGACAGCTAGATCTAATGTCTGCTTCTGCATTCCATCTATCCTGGTATGTTGTTTGGTTGGAGTACATGAAGATCTGCCTTTACACAGATGCGTAATTATAGTGGGAGGGATATTTTACTGTCTTTTTCAGATATTTTTTTTTTAAAGATTTTATTTATTTGACAGAGAGAGATCACAAGTAGGCAGAGAGAGAGAGAGGAGAAAGCAGGCTTCCTGCTGAGCAGAGAGACCGATGTGGGACTCGATCCCAGGACCCTGAGATCATGACCTGAGCCGAAGGCAGCGGCTTAACCCACTGAGCCACCCAGGCGCCCCTCTTTTTCAGATATTAATGATGTTCTTCTTTGATACTACATCAAAGCTCCACAATGGTATTTCTAAAAAAACCAGTTGCAATGTGGAACCTCAGCCATACCAAGGAACCTACTGTAATCCGGTGCACAGCCATGTTTTGATCTGTCTTGCCCTTTGATTCTTTCACCCATGCATAATTTTGAAACTGATCTTCCTCATTTGGAAAATACCAGTTCACTAAGTTAAGCAGAATTTCCAAACACGGACCTTTCACTGAAGGATTTTTTTCATTAGTATCGCCACCAATCTCATCCAAAAATTCTTTAAGGATTGGGAAGCTGTCAAACTCATGCAGGCAGATACAGCTTTTCCGAAGATGATAATTTTCTCCAAAGTTCAAATTTTATCATTGGCGACGAATATGTTGTTTGTTTTCCTTGAGGCGATGGGTTCCCTTGGTTCATATCTGAGCAAACATGATACCCAAGTTTGGAAAACCATAGCGGGCCAGTCATTTTTTTTTCAAGTGATAGTGAAGATCTATAAAAAAGTTCAACTTACAACTCCGTTGCTCAAGGGCTTTTCCTGGAGACAACCACTGACTTCAGTGTGAAGAAGCATTTCCCATTTTGACACCCAGAATATTAAAAAGATGTGCACTCAAAATTTAATAAAATTAATAATTCCCAGGGCACCTGGGTGGCTCAGTGGGTTAAAGCCTCTGCCTTCAGCTCAGGTGGTGATCCCAGGGTCCTGGGATCGAGCCCCGTATCAGGCTCTCTGCTCAGTGGGGAGCCTTCTTCCCCCCTCTCTCTCTTCCTGCCTCTCTGCCTACTTGTGGTCTCGGTCTGTCAAATAAATAAATAAAATCTTTTAAAAAAATTAATAATTCCCTTGCTTTATCAAGGAAATTGAATTTTTTTTTCCCACTGACTAATGCCTGGCTGTGAAAAATACAGCTCTTACTCCCATTTGGTGCCTCTGCCTTGATTTGTGCTAAGGAGCCAGAGGTTTTCTTCATCCTGTACCATCAGCGCAAATGTCAACACAGTGAAAAGGGGAAATAATGTTTTGGTATTATTGTGATAATAGGTTTTTTTTTTTTTTAAAGATTTTATTTATTATTTGACAGAGAGAGATCACAGTAGACAGAGAGGCAGGCAGAGAGAGAGAGGAAAGCAGGCTCCCTGCTGAGCAGAGAGCCGGATGTGGGACTCGATCCCAGGACCCTGAGATCATGACCTGAGCCGAAGACAGTGGCTTAACCCACTGAGCCACCCAGGCGCCCCGTGATAATAGGTTTTTTAAAAGATTTTATTTATTTATTTGACAGAGAGAGACATAGTGAGAGAAGGAAGACAAGCAGGGGGAGTGGGAGAGAGAGAAGCAGGCTTCCTGCCCACCAGGGAGCCATATGAGGGGTTTGATCCCAGGACCCTGAGATCATGACCTGAGCCAAAGGCAGACGCTTAACCCATTGAGCCACCCCAGGTGTCCCTATGACAATACTTTTGACCTCATGGATTCTCTGAAAGTTTTCAGAGATATTCCTTTCTCCTCCCTCATTTCTGTGGACCACCCTTTGAGAAGTATCATCCTAGAGCCTTGGGATCACATGGCAGGACCACGTTTAGGAGCAGAAAATATCCCAGCCGAGTAGAAGTTAGCAATTTCACTGCTGCGGAAGAGGCATAAAACGATGTAATTCACAATGTGACTTGAGGCTGTTTTTTGTTTTGAAAGGAATCACAATTATTTATTGGAATAATGAAACCTACCTACATTTATGCAATTTAGCATACACCACACTAAATGGGGCAAAGCACAAAAATGTTCTCAGTCATCAAAATTCCAGTTAGAGCCAGCTGGTTCTTTTTTCTTCTTTTTTTAAATTGAAGTATAATTGATATACAATGTTGTATTCGTTTTGTACAACATAGTGATTTGACAACTGTGTTACTCTGTGCTTACCACAGGTGTAGCTACCATCGGTCACCCTACGACGCCATTCTAGTCCCATGGGTTGTATTCCCTATGCTGTGCCTTTCATCCCTGTGACTTGTTCATTCCATGGCTGGAAGCCTGCACCCCTGCCTTCACCCATTTTGCCCATCTGCACACCGCCAGCCCCTCTGGCAACAGTGGTTCATTCCCTTTATTTATGGGTCTGTTTCTGCTTTTAGAGCTAGGTAGTTCTTTAAACTGACCTGTACTAATCTAGAGGCTTCTCCCAGTGTTTCCTCTGCTCCAGAGCTCCCAAAGAGATCCTTGTAAGCTCTGAAGGCTCTCACCCACTCCGTTACTGGTTCACGGTGCTGGGAAGAGTGCTGAATAGAGAGACAAGGCCCTTGTTCTCCTGGGGCTCACAGTCACGTGGGAGAGTGTTATGAACCACACAAACACGAATAGGATCACAGTTGAGCTAGGGTTTACAGAGAAGTACAGGGAGCTTTGAGGCAGGACTGGACCTGGCTTGGTGAGGGCCTCTCTGAAGAACTGACATTCAGGTAAGGTTTGAAGCACAAGCTAGAATGGCCGGGTAGAAATGGGGTGTGGTTAGGGAAGAGGGTTCAAAGCGTAGGCATGGGTGTAAGCTTGCAGGCAGAGGCAGGAAAGGTCTGAGCATGTTTGGAGACCCACTTGGGTGCTCCATTTTGACTGGACCCTCGTGGGAAGATAGCAGGAGATGAGGACGGAATGGCAGTAGAGGTCAGGGCCAGGACCTCCAACGCGGTCCTTCTCTCAGTTTCTACACCCTGCTCTGCTCCTTCCTGCCTCCGTGTTGGAGCCCAGCAGATGCCTCTGCCTGGAACATTCTTCCTCTCTCAGGTCTCCAAGGAAATGTCGCCACTTTTCTAAGTATATATTTTTTGTGTTCTCCAGATCAGCAGCCCGTTTTATTTGTCCAGCAACTCTTGTTTGCTCACATCCTTTTTGTCCATCTGCCCTATGAGACAGTCAGTTCCCCGAGCGCTGGCCGGTGCGGTCATGTTCGCCCCATAGCCCGTGTGGGCCGGCCATGCAATTGGTGCTCAGAAACGTTTGCTGGTGGAATGTGTGAAGGAACAAACACACACAGGGCTGGGTTTGAGATCCTGGCTCCATCCTTTAACAGCTGTGTGACCTTGAACAATCACCAAACACCTGATATTGTTTCCTATTCTGTAAAATGGGGTTTTACTTCCTATCTCAGAGGGCTTTCATGAGACCAGAATGAGGTAGTGCTCAGGGAGCACCTGGGTCCGAAGGAGCGTTTTAGTCCTAATTCTGTTCTCTTTTCACTGTTCTGGGACACATGATGAGCCTTGGGCCTTGCTTAACCCCGTCTGGGTCTCCTGCCCTTCCATTCCCCCCACCCCTGCCAGCTGCAACACAAAATTCAGAGCAGCTTCTAGCTTCCTGTGCTGGCAACAGAGTGGGAGGAACAAGAGAGGAGGGAGCCACTGGTTTTGATGGGAAGTGAGTGGTGGTGAGGATGCTGTTGAAACAGACCAGACTGTGGGTAGTGGGATTAGGGTTAGTTTCATCTTCTTTCATATATATATATGGAGAGAGAGAGAGAGCGCGCGCGCACATGAGCGGGGGGGCGGCGGGGGAGGAGCCGAGGGAGAGAGAGAATCCCAAGCAGACTCCACACCTCGTGCACAGCTTGACTCAGGGCTTGATCTCATGACCCTGAGATCATGACCTGAGCCAAAATCAAGCTGGACGCTTAACCGACTGAGCCACCCAGGTGCCCCTGTAATATACTTTTGAAAAGGCTTTTTGTTTTGAAATAATTTTAGGCTTCCAGAAAAGCTGCAAAATCGTACAAAGAGTTCATGTGTGCCCTTCGCTCCACATTCCCTAATGTTAACAATTTACAAAACCATAATACAATGATCAAAACCAGGAAATGAACATTGATATTATTTTAATTATAGACCTTATTGGAACTTTACCAGTTTTTCCACTAATGATCTTTTTTTGTTCTTGGAGCCAATCCAGGATCCCACATTGTATTTAGCTGTCATACGTTTCCTTAATATCCTCTGATCTATGGCAGTTCCTCAGTCTTTCCTTATTGCTCATGACCTTGACATTTTTGATCAGTCGTTTTGTATAATGTCTCACAATTTGGGTCTGTCTGATGTTTTCTTGTGGCTAAATTGAGATTATGCACTTCTGGCAAGAAAACCGCAGAAATGATGTTATAGCCTTTTCAGTGCATCATATCAAGGGTACCTGAGGTGGGTGTATGTCTTACTCATCATGAGTGCATCTTTATCATTTGATTTGATTAGACAATACTACTCAGTTTCTCCACTGTATACTCTTCTTCATCTTCTTCTTTTCTTTTTTTAAAAGGTTTTTAAAAAAAGATTTTATTTATTTATTTGTCAGAGAGAGAGAGAGAGCGCACAAAGAGGGGGAGCAGCAGGCAGAGGGAGAAGCAGGCTCCCTGCCAAGCAGGGAGCCCGACCTGGGGCTCAATCCCAGGACCCTGGGATCATGACCCAAGCCAAAGGCAGATGCCCAACCAACTGAGCCACCCAGGCATCCCTAAAAGACTTTTTAAAAAAGATTTTATTTATTATTTGACAAAGACAGACACAGCGACAGAGGAACAGAAGCAGGGGGAGTGGGAGAGGGAGAAGCCGGCTTCCCGCTAAGCAGGGAGCATGATACGAGGCTCAGTCCCAGGACTCTGGGATCATGACTGGAGCCGAAGCCAGACACTTAATGACTCAGCTACCCAGGTGCCCCAAAAGATTTTATTTATTTATTTATTTATTTTTTTTTTTTAAGATTTTATTTATTTGACAGACAGAGATCACAAGTAGGCAGAGAGGCAGGCAGATGGAGAGTGAGAGAAGGAAGCAGGCTCCCTGCTGAGCAGAGAGCCCGATGTGGGACTCGATCCCAGGACCCTGAGATCATGACCTGAGCCGAAGGCAGCGGCTCAACCCACTGAGCCACCCAGGCACCCAAAGATTTTATTTTTAAGTAATCTCTACACCCAACATGGGGCTCAAACTTACAACCCCGAGATCAAGAGTTGCACACTCCACCAAATGAGCCAGCCAGGCACCCCTATATTTTTCTTTTCATTAAATTCTTTCTTTTAATTGTTAAAGCAACAAATGCTTCCAAAAAGTTCAAAGGAAGCATGAAATAGGTAAGCTTCCCACCAAGCCCATCTCACTGTCCCAAAGGTTACTTATCACTGTCTGCTCTTGAAGCTATAACCTTCTTGATCACTTTCTAGATGTCATATATGCAGATATATGCATATTTATTTTATATTTATATTTATTTATATATAATATATAATATATATCTATATTTATTTTTATTTTATTTATGCAAATTTTAAAAAATTTGTTTTACTTAACAATATTATCCAGGGAAAACTTTCCATGTTAGTACAATCACATATGACTCATACTTTCTAAAAAAACAAAAACAAAAAAGCCAACTCATTCTTTCTAATGACTGGCTAGTATTTCATCTTTGGGTTACCCTAATATAATGTTCTGTATTTTTGAGATTTTGTATGAACACGTAAATAATAATAAATTTACTTAAAATAATAATTATTATAATATTACATAAATTATAAAAATAGAATATTTAACATATTATGTTTTAATGCATATAATAAATATATTTATTAAAGAAAATACAATATTTTATAAAATAACATAATATTTATTTATTTATTTATTTATTTATTTGACAGGCAGAAATGACAAGTAGGCAGAGAGGCAGGCAGAGAGAGAGAGGGAGGCAGGCTCCCTGCCCAGCAGAAAGCCCAGTTCGGGGCTTGATCCCAGGACCCTGGGATCCCAGGGTTCAGCCGAAGGCAGAGGCTTTAACCCCCTGAGCCATGCAGGTGCCCCTAAAATAACATAATATTTATTATTTTAAGAATATTCTACCCCCAATGTGGGGCTTTAACCCACTGACCCTGAGATCAAAAGCCACATGCTCTAATAACTAAGCAAGCCAGGCACCCCCATAAATTATTTTTTAAAAATTTTTAAAGATTTTATTTATTTGTCAGAGAGAGCATGAGCAGGAGGTGTGGCAGGCAGAGGGAGAAGCAGGCTCCCTGCCAAGCAAGGAGCCCAATGTGGAACTTCATCCCAGGACCGTGGGACTGTAACTTGAGCTGAATGAAGGCAGACGCTTAACTGACTGAGCCACCCAGGCATCCCTCCCCCCATAATTTTTTTTTTCAAGATTTTATTTATTCATTTGACAGACAGAGATTACAAGTAGGCAGAGAGGCAGACAGAGAGAGAGGAAGGGAAGCAGGCTCCCTGCTGAGCAGAGAGCCTGATGCGGGGCTCCATTCTAGGACCCTGAGATCATGACCTGAGCTGGAGGCAGAGGCTTTAACCCACTGAGCCACCCAGGCACCCCCATAAATTATTTTTTTTTAAGATTTTATTTATTTATTTGACAGAGAGAGAGATCACAAATAGGCAGAGAGACAGACAGAGAGAGAGATGAGGAGAAGCAGGCTCCCCGCTGAGCAGAGAGCCCCATGCGGGACTCGATCCCAGGCCCCTGGGATCATGACCTGAGCCGAAGGCAGAGGCTTAACCCACTGAGCCACCCAGGCGCCCCAATAAATTATTTTTTAATATAGAACATCTACCATCGGGGCGCCTGGGTGGCTCAGTGGGTTAAGCCGCTGCCTTCAGCTCAGGTCATGATCTCAGGGTCCTGGGATCGAGTCCCGCATCGGGCACTCTGCTCAGCGGGGAGCCTGCTTCCTCCTCTCTCTCTCTGCCTGCCTCTCTGCCTACTTGTAATCTCTCTCTGTCAAATAAATAAAAAAATAAATAAAATATTTAAAAAAAAATCTACCATCAAAATTTACATTTCAGGGGCGCCTGGGTGGCTCAGTGGGTTAAGCCGCTGCCTTTGGCTCAGGTCATGATCTCAGGGTCCTGGGATCGAGTCCCACATCGGGCTCTCTGCTCAGCAGGGAGCCTGCTTCCCCCTCTCTCTCTGTCTGCCTATCTGCCTACTTGTGATCTCTCTCTCTGTCAAATAAATAAATAAAATCTTAAAAAAAATTTACATTTCAAATTTCATCAACAGAAAAACATTTAAGTTGTTAGAAAAGTAAAAATTAAGTTAAAAATTAAAAATATTTTAATATAAATTTTCATATATTCTATCATCAGGAATAGATTATTGAAAACCTTACATGAAAATAAGCTACTAAATGGAAAGGTAATTTTAAAATGGAGCAAGAGAAAAGAAACTGAATTGCCATTGATTTCATTGAATCTCAGATGCCATTCATTTTAAAAACACACCATATTTTTTTTAAAAGATTTTATTTATTTATTTGACAGATAGAGATCACAAGTAGGCAGAGAGAAAGAGGAGGAAGCAGGCTCCCTGCCGAGCTTAGAGCCCGATGCGGGGCTCAATCCCAGGACCCTGGTATCATGACCTGAGCCAAAGGCAGAGGCTTTAACCCACTGAGCCACCCAAGTGCCCCATACCATTGTTTTATGTAGAAAAAAATTCTGCCAATTAATTGGATGATACTGCCAAAATGTGCAAAATGAGTCTTGGGATTGATTAAATAAGACAGGCCCTTTTGACCCTTCATTAAACAGAATTCCTGTGTGGTCTTCCAGGTACAGCCAGGATTCTAGGACCGGCTGCTCCTTCCAGCCATGGCGATGGGGGCAAATAATTCCTCTCGCGTGGACTCTGAGTTCCGATATACCCTCTTCCCGATTGTTTACAGCATCATCTTTGTGCTGGGGTTCATGGCCAACAGCTATGTGCTGTGGGTCTTCGCCTGCCTGTACCCTTCCAAGAAATTCAACGAGATAAAGATCTTCATGGTGAACCTCACCATGGCTGACCTGCTCTTTTTGGTCACCCTGCCCCTGTGGATCATCTACTACCACAACCAGGGCAACTGGATTCTCCCCAAATTCCTGTGCAACCTGGCTGGCTGCTTTTTCTTCATCAACACCTATTGCTCCGTGGCCTTCCTGGCTGTCATCACTTACAACCGTTTCCAGGCGGTGACCCGGCCTATCAGGACAGCTCAGGCCACCACCCGCAAGCGCGGTTTCTCCGTGTCCCTGGTCATCTGGGTGGCCATCGTGGCGGCAGCGTCCTACTTCTTCGTCCTGGACTCCACCAACGTGGTGCCTGACAAGACCGGCGCAGGCAACGTCACACGCTGCTTTGAACATTACGAGAAGGGCAGTGTGCCCGTCCTCATCATCCATGTGTTCCTCGTGTTCAGCTTCTTCCTCGTCTTCCTCCTCATCTTCTTCTGCAACCTGGTCATCATCCGCAGGCTGCTCAGGCAGCCGGCGCAGCTGCAGCAAAACGCGGAGGTCAAGCGCCGTGCTCTGTGGATGGTCTGCACGGTCCTGGCCGTGTTCATCATCTGCTTCGTGCCCCACCACATCGTGCAGCTGCCCTGGACGCTGGCTGAGCTGGGCTTCCAGAATAACAGCTTCCACCAGGTGATCAACGATGCCCACCAGGTCACCCTCTGCCTTCTTAGCACCAACTGTGTCTTGGACCCCATCATCTACTGTTTCCTCACCAAAAAGTTCCGCAAGCACCTCTCTGAGAAGTTCTACAGCATGCGCAGCAGCCGGAAGTGCTCGCGGGCCACCTCGGAGACTGGCACGGAAGTGATCATGCCGCTCAACCACGTCCCTGTCCCTTCCCTCAAAAAGTAGTCGCTGACTGTTGGGGCCAGGCCCAGAGCTTTCTCCTCTGTGGACATCGGGGGACTGACCTGGGGGATGAAGGGGTCTCTGTTGTGGCCTGGGTACAAGTGGCCCCTTCAGTATGGAGGCTACCTCACCAAGGGGAAGGGGATGATGGCGGGCCCAGATTGCGGGGAAATCCAGGACTTGAATGTGCCCCCTTCGGCCACATCGGGGCACACGTAGCATAACCTTGGCTTGCATTCTCATCCTGAATACCTGAGTCTGAGAGCTCTCCAGGGAATGGCAGGGCCGGGGGCAGACCTTGGGGGCAGATTCTGAGCCGCCCTGTTCACCCTCCCAAGGTAGCCACCCTGAGTCAGTATAGACTGAAGTTTAGGGCAACTACTGCCTTTGCTACTATAAAGGCAGAGAAGGGGGTTTTGGGGAAAGGGATCCTTCCCTGGTTGTCTGGTGGTGTCTCCGGGGAAGACTTTTGAGCTAGGATAGTGCCATCTTGTCTCCATTCAGAGGCACAAGATCTTTGTGACACGTGACTCATTGGAACCTTTTCCCACTCATCCAACAGCCTGTCCTGAATGGTGCCAGAGAATGTAAGACATTCACAGGTCAAAAGGTAGGAGAGGGAGGTTGTCTCGGGAGGCAAATGTGTCTGTCTCCACAGGTCTTGCCTCAGGCTTCATTCATCAGCTCTGGGGGAGTGGGAGAGGCATGGTCACACCTATCTGTCTCAACAGTGGATCCTGATGAATTACCTCCTGCAGGGCAGGTCCCCGCTCAAAGGGCAGAGACCCCTTGAAGCCAGATTGGGATAATCGGCAGCTCCACACTGCTCAGAGTTTCCATGAGAAAGTGCACCTGGGTGGAGAAGCACCTGTGTGGGCGGGGCCTCCAGAGTGGGAGGAGCCTGTCAGGTCTCACCTACCACTTAGCTTTCTGGGGCAGGGAGGTGGGCTGGCGGTGGAGGAGCCCTCCTAATTTAGCTTCTACAAGGTGAGAAGAGCAGTTATAGTCCCAAGGGCCAGGAGGCACTTTGAATTTTGAGTGCAGAAGAGAGGTCTCTCTTCTCTTGAAGACCTCTAGATGGCTTTTTGTCATTTTTGGCAAATATATCCAGATGAGCTTTCGCTCACACCCTGAGAACCTGCAGTGTGAATCTGGTAGCCACAGACCCTCCTTGCTCAGAGAAGCCTTCCCTGGTTTCCAGAGCCCCGTAGTTCTTCTGAAACATCGTCCTTCCTTCCAGCCACGTCTCCGTAAAGTGAGATCCTTGTTTCCTATTTTTCCTATCTACCGGGCGGATTTTGACAAATGCTTCCCCATGGGCCAGTAACCTGCTTGGGTCTGGGATTGTAGCTGAGGCTGAACTCAGCCGATGGTGACTAGGTGGAGATTGCAGCAGGATCGAGCTTTGGTGTCACACGGACCCAAGTTCAAGTCTTGGCTTTGTCACTTCCACCCAAGGGATTGTGAGCTGAATTTCCTACCTCATAGGGTTGTTAGGTGCCATGAATACTAAGGCAGATACCTCTCGGTCATGGTGATTGCTTGTCCCAGATTCTCCCATTTTCTGAGAATGCATTCCCCTTTATCCTCTGACAGGAGCTGAATGGATGAGACGTGAGGATCTGGCTCTACTTGGGTCAGTCAAGTTCTCTGTCTCAGGAATAAGCAGCCAGGCTCAGAGGTGCTGTTTTAGGCTCTTCAGGTCACTAACCTGAAGACGTTCAAGTCTGGAGCTGTGACTGTGTGTGCCTGTGTTTACATGTGTGTGTCCATCTCTGGGTATGAGGGAGGGTGGATGACCTGCTCAGAGAGAAGATGGAAATGTGCAGAGCCAAGCAGAGACCAGAGGGAGACCAGAAGCCTGGAGAATGGAGGGCAGGTGCTTCCGGGGCCTGCTGTCCTTTTCTTCCAGGCCAGATCCTCTCAAAGCCCAACATCCGCATTCCTTCCTTTGGGTCCTGTGAGATCCCCTCGTCGGGATGCATTCTATTATTTTGCTTAAGCTTATTTGAGTGGCTATCTTTGACTTGCATCCCATCTCTGAAGAAGATGAATGTTTAGATACTAAAGCACTATGTTTCTTGCATTTTAGTCATTTGTATACATGCCTCCATACACGGTTTTTCAATATCCATATGCCATCTGTATGTTTTCTTAATAAATATTTTCTCTAAATTGAGTCACTTTTTATCTATTTACCCAAATGTCCATTAACTGGTGAATGGATAATGAAGATGTGGTGTGTATATATATGGTGGAATATTACTCAGCCATCAAAAGAATGAAATCTTGCCATTTGCAATGAGGCAGATGGAGCTAGAGGTTATTATGTTAAGTGAAATAAGTCTGAGAAAGACAAATACCATATAATTTTACTCTTATGCGGAATTTAAGAAACGAAACAGGTGAACATATGGGAGGAGAAAAGAAAAAGAGGGAAACAAACCATAAACAACTCTTAAGGACAGAAAACAAACTGAGGGTTGATGTGGGGAGGTGGTTGGGGGAAGGCTAGATTGGTGATTGGATATTAAGATGGGAACATGTAATGATGAGCACTGGGTGTTATGTAAGTGATGAATCATGGAATTCTACTCCAGAAACCAATAGTACACTGTATGTTAACTAAATAGAATTTAAATAAAAAGTTGAAAAAAATTAAAACTTTATTTAAAAGGAGGCTTTATAACTAAATTAAAAATGAAAACCAGTGGCACCTGCCACACATAGAAAATAAACATAAAAATAAAATACAACTATTTTTTTAAAAAAAATATTATTTATTTATTTTGCGAGAGAGAGAGAGCATGTGTGCTCATGTGCATGGGGGCGCATGAGCCGGGGGATGGGCAGAGGAGAGCATCTCTAGCAGACTACAGGCTGAGTGTGGAGCCCCACTTGGGGCTTGATTCCAAGACCATGTGATCATGACTTGAATGAAAACCAAAAGTCAGATGCTTAACTGACTGAGCCACCCAGGTGCCCCAGGGACTGCCATTTTTATGTCTTAATTACTATGGTTATCAAGGTTTATCCATTTCAATGTGTGTCTTCCAGATCCTGGGGGCAGTACCTGAATCTTAGTCATCTATGTATCCACAATTTCTCACACAAGGTCTAGAGCTGAGATCTATTTGTCTCCAAAGCCTACTGCTTCCCCCAGGTGTAGCATCAACAGACATATTGACACATACATGCCCTTGCTTTGAAAGAGTTAAAGGAGGCAGTTGCCACCTCTGGGCCTGCATTCTCTTCCACCTTGGAAGAATGCTTTTGCTTTGACCACTGTTAAATTCTTGCTTGCTTATGAAGAAGAAAAAAAAAAAAAGAAGAGAGGGTTTAAGGAGACTCTTGAGAGACAGATGGGGAAGGAATTTAACACACATTTTGTCAAAGTTCCATGGCCATATTTTAAAAGAAATGTCAGGGAGTTTCAGAAGATCCAATCCCTTCATCTCACAAAGGGAAACATGGGATTCAGGAGGGCTAAGTGATCGCAGAAATTACACAGCACGAAACTGCAGTGAACACGGAGCTGGCTGCTTGCCCGTGTCTTTTCCTTCTTGGTGACAGGATTACGGAAAAAGCTGAGTTGCAATTTTAAAAAAAAAAAATATCTTATTTGTTTATTTGAGAGGAAGAGAACATGCAAGAGAGCATGAGCTGGGTGGGGGAGGGGCAGAGGAAGAAGCAGGCTCCCTGCTGAGCAAGGAACCCGATGTGGTCCTCGATCCCAGAACCCTGAGATCATGACCTGAGCTGAAGGCAGACGCTCAACTGACTGAGCCACCCAGGTGCCCCTGAGTTGGAATTCTTTTGATAAAATGCCACCAATCAGGATTTCCAAGCCATCTTTCGTGTCAAGAAGGGCTCTTCCTGCCCTGACCTCAGTCTCACACCAGTGATCTCAGTTGGAGGGTGTTGCTTGAAGCAAGATGTGGTCTCTCACCTCATTCAGAAGAGTCACAGACACAAGAGTGGTAAGCGTAGGGCACAGTTGATGAGAACTGGGCATTATTTATGCTTGTTTTGATTCATCTATGTTATATTTGTCCTTGAGACTCAAAGCTACAAACAAGTAGAACAGAACCCTCTTGTAAAACGCCTGTTGGTTTTTTTTTTTTTTTTTTTTTTGCAGGTGTAGTGTAGCTGAAATACAAATTTTGCTTCCCTTGACAACCTGCTAGCAAGTCGTCCTTCCACCTACCCCATCACCCATCTAGTCATCCATCCATCCATCCATTCATCCATTCATCCAGGTATCCCCCAAAAACCATATAGAGTACCTATTTTGCCCCAGTAACTATGCTAAGCATAGTTTTTATCTGTTGTCTTAATGAAACCTCACACTCCCCACTGAAAGGTAGCTGATTTTATCCCCCTCGAAATGAATAAAATATAGACTGATGGAATAAGACAGTGGCTGCCTCCTAGATACTCGGTACAAAAGGAAAGGGACTTCCTTTTTGTCGAGCCCAGATATTTGCTTGCTGCTTTCCTAAGTCTTATCTCAGTGAGTCCTTATAGCTTCTGTACGGAACTGATATTTTCATGCCCATTTTGCAGATGGGGAAATTGAGGCTTAGAGGGGTCCAGTGATTTATAAGAGCTAGCGAGTGGTGGAATAATCTTCAAACCCAGAGCTGCCTTAGTAGCTGTGGGTCCCTTGCCTTCTTTCCTCCCCTCTATGTGACTGTACCCTCACCCAAGTCTCTGTAAGCACTGTCTTGGCTTTGGTGTGCGCTGGGTTAGAGGTCTCTTTGGAGCAGCTGGCGAAGGCCCCGTTTTGCTGTTTCTAAGGCTTTTGTACACCCCATGCAGGCTGAAGCCCCGAAAGGAAGGACTGTTTTCGGGGCCCAGACCCCTGGGATCCATTAAGGGCACTCTTGCCAGTAGATGGTATACATGAATGCAGTGTTTCAAAGAGCTTCTGAAACCAGAGTGTCATTGTCGCTCAAACTAGAAGGTGCATTCAGCGGTCACCTGCCATTTCTGTAAGAACAGGGAAAGGGGTGACCGCTTACTGTGTGCCAGGCACTGTGAGGGGAACTTCACGTCATCACCCAGGGATAAAATGGACTCTTCCCTCTGCCTGAATTACTTCTCTTCCCTGGTATCTATGTGTCTGGCTCACTCCCTCACTTCCATCCAGATGCTCACATGTCCCCCTCTCGGTGAAGTCTGCCCTTGACCATTTTATTTAAAGCAGAAGCTTCAAGAATGAAGTGGTTCTCAAGGCCACGCAGTAAGCAGCTGGGTCTGTCTGGCTGCAAAGACCATGCACTTTTCATTTGAGCGCACTGACCTTCATAGGCTCCTCTCATGGCGTGGATGGTGTCCGTCCGTCTGTTCTCTGTGTACATAGGTCTGATCTGCCATTTGTCTATTCATTCTGTTAAGATTCCATCTATGAGTGGAATCATTTGGTATTTGTCTTTCTCAGTCTGACTTATTTCACTTTGTTTAATGCTCGCTAGGTCCACCTGTGTTGTCGCGAATGGCACGACCTATTCCTCTTTGCCGGACGCCTCTCTTGTGCATTTTTCTGTCTGAATGTCTGTTACTTTCTGTCACCACCTTTCTTCAGTCTGACTCCCTACAACAGCTCAAGAGCACTCAAAAAGTGTCTTTAACTTTATTTGCATCCTTGGAAAATGTAGTGTTTTCCTCTGTGTATATTCATTTGAAATTTACATGAAAGGCACGATTTAGATAAGTTGGGCTATGGACCTCCTTCTGTGTCTCCAAGTTGTCCCATTCAGCATCGTTTCTACAATTTCACTATGGTGAAGTGAGCACATTGGGTTCACTGTCGCAAACATCTGCTGGGCCCTCCGTCGTGTGCGTCTACGTTTTACTTACCTGTCCCCCTGGCGATGGACAGTTGGGCTGTCTCCTGCTTCCTTTACCATAAACAATGCTATGAGGAGATCCTTCCAGATACTCCCCCATGGACCAATGAGAACTTCTCTGGGATGAAAACCCAGGTGTGACATTGCTAGGGCAGAGGCTTCACACCTACCTAATTGGGCTTAGACCTGCCACATCACTTCTAGAATGGCTGCACGGGTCTACACTGACACCCATAGTTACAGGAGAGTTTCTATGTCTCCAAGTCCCCACACACACTCAGCATCGTTCCACTTATAAATTGCTCATAGGTTTTGGGGCACCTGGGTGGCTCAGTTGTTAAGTGTCTGCCTTCGACTCAGGTCATGATCCCGGGGTACTTGGATTGAGCCCCACATTGGGTTCCCGGCTCGGTAGGAATCCTGCTTCTTCCTCTCCCACTCCCCCTGATTGTGTTCCCTCTCTCACTGTGTCTCTCTCTCTCTCTATCAAATAATAAATAAAATCTTTAAAAAAAATAAATTGCTCATAGGTTTTAAGTAAAATATTGTTTTGGGTTTGAATTTCTCTCAGATTATTAATGGGTCTCTGATCATGTACTCATTAGCCATCTGAATTCGAATTTATACCATTCTGCTTCCAAAGCCTGCCCAGTATCACATAGTGATCATTAAAGTGGCCTCTGGGGCCACGTTGCCAGGGTTCAATTTCTGTGACTTCCCCTGGTCTGTGATATTCACCTCTCTGGGCCTCTGTTTCCTCATCTGTAAAATGGGCATAATTTTATTATTGATTTAATAGGATGGTTTTGAGGATTTAAAATTTCTTAGAATAGTGCCCAGCATGAAATAAATACCTGCGAATGTCATGTCCTGTCTGGGTAGATTGTGTCATTCTTCACACAGGCTTTCTGTTCATTCCAGCTCATAACCCTGTTTCCCCACCCCTGCTCATAAAGTTCATATTGTGTAACCCTGAATTTTCCTCAGAAATGTGAAACCATTAAAGGGAAAACAGAATGTAACTTGTTTGGCTTTCTTATTTAACTTCCCAGGTCATTCTAACGGACTTTTAGAGAGCATTTAAGAATTGTCACATGCATGAGTCAGGAGATTTTGGCATTCAGAAGGAAATGGTGATTCAGTTCCTTAAAAGAAAGTGTGGGTGGGGCACCTGGGTGGCTTAGTGGGTTAAGCCTCTGCCTTCAGCTCAGGTTTTGATCTCAGGGTGCCTGCTTTCCCCTCTCTCTCTCTGCCTGCCTCTGCCTACTTGTCATCTCTGTCACATAAATAAATAAAATCTAAAAAAAAAAAAAAGAAGAAAGAAAGAAAGGGTGGGTCATCAAAGCACAGTATTAACAGAGTTAAAAGGCAGCCCCCTGAAGGACAGACATTGTCTGCAAACCATGTATCTGATAGGGGATTTATATGCAGAATATAGAAAGAGCTCCTACAACTCAACAATAAAAAACTAGAACTCAATTAAAAAATATGGGCAAAGGACCGAACAGGCATTTTTCCAAAGAACACATACCAATGGCCAAGAAGCACAAAGCCACGGTGAGTTGAAAATAGGAAGTAACAAGAGCTGGCAAGGAATGAAACTCAGGTACCATGCTGGGGGGAAGGGAAAATGGCGCAGCTACCCTGGAAAACAGTACTCAGTTCCTCAAAAACTTAAACACGGAATTACCACATGGCCCAGGAATTCCAGCTCTACCCAACTCTACCCCCAAAGAATTGAATGCAGGGACTCTAGCCCTAAGGTTCATAGCAACAATATTCACGGCAGCCAAAGGTAGGAGCAACCCAGGGATCCATGAGGGATGAAGAGATACACAAAAGGTGGCATATACATGCAAGCGAATACGACTCAGCCTTAGAAGGGAAGGAAAGAAATTCTGACATGCGCTACAACCTGAATGAACCTTGAAGACGTTATGATGAAGGAGAGAAACTAGACACAAAGGACAGACATTTGTATGATTCCACTTAGAGGATGGGGCTAGAGTAGTCAAATCAGAGACAGGACGTGGAGTGGCGGGCGCCATGGCTGAGGAAGGGAGGAATGGGAAGTTACTGTGTAGCAGGTATGGTGTTTCAGTTGGGGAGATGAAAAAGTTCTAGAGTTGGGTGGTTTGTATGGTTTAGAACAATATGAATGTACTTAATGCCACTTTAAGTGATACTTAAAAACTGATGAAATGGTAACTATTATGTTGCCCACCTCCCCCACATAGATTTTTTTTTTTTTAAAGGAAGGACAGCGTAGGAAGAAGTGGGGTGAGAAGGGGCAAATACTGACTCCCAAAGTGTTCTTTTTCGTGGTGAGCCCATCACGTTCAAGGTGGTGTTGTCTGCCATTGATTCAGCCAACTTCACTGGAGCGGCTGGGTGTGAGAGAGCTTAGTCAGTCACACTCTGTACCCATGTGGTGTCTTTGTTATATGTGCCTGTCTGAGGCAGCCCAGCCCAGTGAAAAGAGAATGGGTGTCTTTCCTTCATTTCACCAATATTTGGTGATTCCTTGCCCATAGGTAGCACTCTGCCATGGGCTGTGAGAACAAGTCAAAAAAATTTTAAAAATGAAGTCTCTGTCTTCACATCTCAGCAAGCGGCAGATATGTTAAGAATGCAATAGAGCGTGAGGCGCCTGGGTGACACAGTGGGTTAAAGCCTCTGCCTTTGGCTCAGGTCATGATCCCAGAGTCCTGGGATCGAGCCCCACATGGGGCTCTCTGCTCAGCGGGGAGCCCACTTCCTTTCCTCTCTCTCTGCCTGCCTCTCTGCCTCCTTGTGATCTCTGTCTGTCAAATAAATAAATAAATAAATAAATAATCTTTTAAAAAAAAAAAAAAAGAATGCAATAGAGCCTTATGTCTGCTGTTCAGTGGTCCACTATGGCTGGCTGTCATGTTGGTAGCTTGAAATCAGTCCTGTTGGGAGTACTTATACCACAGAAATGAATGAGCGCTACGAATCTTTTGAACCTCTGCTCTGTCACTGGCTCTGCGATCCTGGGCAAGTCACTTCAGTTCCTCAGCCTCAGTTTCTTTCTCTGTAAAATGAGTCTAATAAATACCAGTTCCTTTCTCTTCCCTTTCCTTGCAAGAGGATAATTTGACACCTGGGATGGGGCGTTAGTTGTTCTTGGATGACAGGGAGCCCAGGTAACTGCTGATACCCCTCCCCCTTCTCCCCTCGCTGGCCACAATGTTGCCCTGGGCTGGTGTTGTCCAGAGAAAGCAACTGTCCAGAAATAACTCCACGGGCACTTATTATGTACCCCGGGGAGAGGAAGGGGAAGATTAGAAAGGAAGGAGGTAGCTATTGCTCTCCACAGTTCATTGTTTCATTGTTTATATTTGACCTTATGACCTGATAGTGGCTCCTCACATTATGGTTGTTTCACAACAAATGAACCTCAGCGACAGCAGCAGCCAAAACTCAGTCAGCAAGGCAAGAAGTGGAATGGGGAAGAACGTGGGCCTTGGAGTTAGAGCTAGACTTGTCTCCCAGTGCTGTCGTCGCTGGCGGTTTGGTGCTAGGTAACTGTATGCCTATCACTGAGCCTCAGTTTCCCCACCTGTAAAAATGGAGATCGTGACAATGACTGTACACAAGTGTTAGAAGTCTCGGGGAGGTCATGGAGAGAAAACCATGTGTCCTCTGTCAGGGACCATGACATGTGTCAGCAGATGTGAGCGACTAACCGCAGCGACGTTGTTGGTTGCCTAATACCTATTCTCTCCCTCTTCCAAAATAGAAGAACCCCAATTTTTTTTGGAGTAACAGTGTATCTGGCCTAAAGATGGCATTTCCTTACAGCTAGGGGTAGCCTCGTGACTAAGTTCCCGCCAATGGGATGTTAGTAAAAACAGCTGCTAAATCTGGAAATGCTGCTTCAAGAGAGTTGACTCAGCTAAGTGATCCCCTTCAGCCTTTTCCTCCTTTTCCCTTCTGGCCTGGAATTTGGTGCCACAGCAGCCATCTTTGACCTTGAAGGGATTTTGAAAGTAGAAACTATTGGGATGCCTGTGTGGCTCAGTCTGTTAAGCGTCTGCCTTCGACTCAGGTCGTGATCCCAGGGTCCTGGGATCAAGCCTTGTGTCAGGCTCCCTGCTCAGCGAGGAGCCTGCTTCCCCCTCTCCATCTGCCTGTTGTTTCCCTCTGCTTATGCTCTCTCTCTCTGTCAAATAAATAAATAAATTCTTAAGAAAAAATAGAAACTATTTGCTGAGACGGTAGAAAGAATGATCTAAGGAGCGTGGGGCCATATTGGGGCGGTACTATTTCCCACTGTCTATTGCCTACCTCTGGACCATTTTTATGGGAGAAAGAGAAAATTCTCTCTGAGAAAGAAAGAAAAGTCTCTGTTATTTGGGGTTTTCTTTATATGCAACTGAACCTAATCCATCCAGATATTACTGGATGGAGCATGGAAGACATAATTGGAGAGGGGCTGCCTCTTACCAAGCACCTGCTATGGGTTCGTATGATTTATACTTTTACGTAGTTTCAGTCTTTTTACTTGACACTGTTGACCTTTCCCTTCTCAAAACTCTCTCATGCCCTGAGTTCCATGACCTCATATTCTTCCTGGTGTTTGCAGAGTCTCTTAAAAAAAAATTTTTTTTTTAATTTTTATTTGGGGATAGTCGATACACACTATTATGTTAATTTCAGGGGTACAACTTACTGATTTGACAAATTTACACAACATGTTGTGCTCACCACAAGCGTGGCTCTCTTCTGTCCTGTTACGTTGCTTCTACAGTATCACTGATGTGTTCCTTATGCTGTGCCTTTTATTCCTGTGGTTTATTCATTCCGTTATTGGAAGCCTGTATCTGCCACTCCCCTTCACCCATGTTGCTCACCCCCTCGCCCCTCTGGCAACCATTAGTTTTGTTAGTTAGAGGTCTGATATGCTTTTTGCTTATTTATTCATTAGGTTGTGGTTTTTGGAGTTTACTCATTGCGGAATCAAATTCCATGATGAGGAGAATCATATGGTATTTGTCTTTCTCTGTCTGACTTATTTCACTTAGCATGATATCCTCTAGGTGTACCCATGTTGTCTCAAATGGCATGATCTCCCTTTTTTATGGCTACAGAATATTCCATCATATATATATGATGGGGTCTTTCTTGATTATCAAGGGACAGAAATCTCAACTTATGTGGGACAGAGGCAGAAGGAGAGGGTCTGTTCCCTATTTCTCTACTCTTGTGAATTTCATCAACTTTGCTGGCTTTTTTTTTTTTCTTTTACTCAAACTTGCCCTGTTCTCTTTCACTGGTTAATCACGGATATTCTGTGCAGTCTGGTGGATTACCTGTGACTCAACCCTCATATCCCTATAGACCCATTTTCAGCCTCCTGGACTAGATCATATTCTTTTTTCTCTGTGTTTAAGAAGCAGCTCCCTGCTGAGCAAGGATTCCGATGCAGAACTTGAACCCAGGACCCTGGGATCCCGACCTGAGCCGAAGGCAGACGCTTAACCGACTGGGCCACCCAGGTGTCCCTGCACTGGAGCATATTCTACCAATATAAACTCTTACTGCATTCGATTACAAACATTATAGATGGTATATTTCACCTAAGTATGGCCAACACAATTCTGATTTCCCATCTACATCTGTACACATTTGATTAATACTTGTTCTCCCCAACACAACCACCACTAATTTGTAAGCTCTAGCGGAGAAGGGCCTTGTCTGTGTCTGTTCACCATTAAATCCCTAGCACTTTTTTTTTTTTTTTTTAATCACAAGTAGATGGAGAGACAGGCAGAGAGAGACAGAGGGAAGCAGGCTCCCTGCTGAGCAGAGAGCCCGATGCGGGACTCGATCCCAGCACCCTGAGATCATGACCTGAGCCGAAGGCAGTGGCTTAACCCACTGAGTCACCCAGGCGCCCCGACCTAGCACTTTTTTTCCATAGGAATTTAATGTCTCTTACAAACATGGATGCATGTGCTCATTTTCGGATCTGGACACCGAGGCTCATTCCAAGGTCATACAGGTCATACAAACATCATGGGAGTAGACTGCAAAACTGCCTCCTAAAACTGCCTTTTCCTCTTTTCACTCTACTGACCTCTGAGATGGGGGAAGTGTTGGAACTGTACCACTGCTGGGTGTGCAGCTCTAGAAACCTTATCTGATTCCTAAAGTCTTTGGAAAGGGATCTGAAAAGAATGACAGTTTGCCTGAACTTTCAGGGGCGGGAGAAAGTTCTCCTTTTCCCTTTCTCCCATTTACATCTCTCTTTCGTGTCTTCCTCCCTCCCATCTCTATCCCTCTCTCCTTTCCCTTCTTTCTTCCTACTTTCCAAAATATGCCCAAAGTTCCTGTGCACTGTCAGACCCTCCTCTGAAAGATGGTGACGTAGAGATGAACCAACCCCAATCTCTCCCCTCAAAGTGCTCAAAATCTCGTCTGTTAGAGTTCTAGGTCAAGTCCATCAGTTTTAACCCAGTAAGCTTTCCTCTCCTCAGACATTATCCTTACTACATTAGTTAGACCTTTTGGATGCAAGTAGCCCAAACTGACTCTAGAATGGAATTTACTGGAAGGGCATCAGATGGAGTCCAGAATTGAAAGGAAAGCAGGATAATCAGCCTCAGAAAACAGGAGGGTGGGCAACTAATGGAGCCAAGTTCACACTCCAAGAACTAGCTTGTGAGATCAATGCCATGGGCCCTGGCAATGCCACTGTCCCCACTGTGATTACTCCAGCTATTCTTCTGTCTCTGACAGTGCCCCTCAATATTCAAAGACCTGAGTGAAGGAGGCCTGGGTGGCTCAGTCAGTTGAGCGTCTGCCTTCGGCTCGGGTCATGATTCCAGGGTCCTAGGATTGAGTCCCGCATCGGGCTCCCTGCTGGGTGGGAAGTCTGCTTCTTCCTCTCTCACTCCCCCTGCTTGTATTCCCTCTCTTGTTGTCTCTCTCTCTCTCTGTCAAATAAATAAATAAATTTTTAAAAACAAACAAAACAAAACCCTGCAAAGACCTGAGTGAGAGCATCCCACAAACCGAGCTTTGATTGGTTACTTGGCCCGATTCCAGCTGCCTGGATGCAGGGGAAGGAGGTAATTGCTCCCTTTCAGGGAAGGATGGGAGTTGACGCTCAGAGCTCCTGACACTGTTGCCCTCATTTCCCTAGGGTTATTGGTTGGCACAAAGGTCAAAGGAACTCTTGAGAGGTCATCTATACATCACATTGCTGGACAATGATCAGCTGCTAAGTAGCAGGGCTGTGACCTGAATCTGAGTCTAGGTGGTGGAGTAGCAATTAAGGTTCTCTGTTGCAATCAACAGACACCACCTCTGCCAATTTTCAGGGAATTTAAAAGGGAATTTATTGGAAGGATGTGGGCAGGGCTCAGAGAATTTGTGCGCAGCTGGAGAAGCAAGTCAGGGGACATACAGGAAGCCAAGGAGAGGTCAAGGGATTAGGCTGCAGATACATTTATCCCCAAGTGCTGCCTTCTACCAGCACCATGAATGACCTCCAACAAGATCTCCTAGCTTGGCCACACTGTCTCAAAACTCAAAATTCTCAGGAGAAGGTGTTTGATGACATTAATTTCCATTTTGGCCCTGTCCTCCAGGGCAAGAAGAAGCATATAGTTCCTTTAGTGAAATGGGTCATTTGGAGTTATTTTCCATCAAGACGGCAAAGGAAATTAATGCATTGGAGGGAGGGCAGTATACCAGGTATCCATCATCGCAAGGACAGCCCATAGTAGACAATCACGTGCTTCAGAAGCTTGTAGCAATAAGCTCATACATCTGGTTGTCAGCTGGGCAGCTCTGATGCTCTCAGTTGGAGTTGTCCACGTGTCTGGAGGTTTGATCTAGTCTGATCTTGATTGGGAAGACAAGGACCTCTGGCTCTGTAGGCATGTTTTCATGGATAATGGCAGAGGCACAAGAGGGGCAAACCTTATCACACAAATGCTTTCTAAGCCCCAGCTTGTATCACATTTGCTGACACTCTATTGGCCAAAGCTAGTCACATGACTAAGGTGAGCCTCGGAGTGAGGCAGCCATGGCAAAGGGCATGAGTAGAGGGAAAGGTGAAGAATTGGTGCCATTTTTGCAATCCACCGAGGGAATAGTGTGTACCACTACGAGGAGCCAGCGTCCATGGCAAATACTGAATTCCAAGTTCTTCTCACATTCCATCTGGCATCCCAGGCAAAAATGCTTTTCTATGGGATGGGACTCTGTTCCCTTTCAATGGTATCCCCAGAGTGTTAGACTGGTGAGAGCAGGGATTTTTGTCTGTTTTTTTTCACCACAGAATCCTGCTGCCTAGAACAGCACCTATTATGTATCAGGTGGTTGAATGAAAATTCCACTGTGAACCTACCTTACACATCTCACCAAGGCTTTTTACTTTTGTGAGGAACCTGTATGCTATGGAGGAAAGGACTTGGATTGGAGACATACCAATCTGGGTTAGAATCTGGACTTTATCATTTACTGTTGGTAAACTTGGGCAAATCCCCCAGTCTACCAAGCCCCGGTTTCCTATAGCGGTTTCCTATAGTGGAAATCTTTGGGGGTCACTTCTTAGTGCAATCTTTCCATTTTCTAGTAATTGTCTTCACATGTGTAGCGTGATCAGGCTTCTAGTATTAGGTGACCCCGGACCCCTCTCTTGACCCTATCTCAACTGATCCAGGATGACGAATCTGACCCCAAAATGGGCCAAACTGAGTCTCTTCTCCAGGAATTTGGAATTCCAGTTTTAGCCTGGTTGACCTCTTAAATGGAGGAGATAGGAACTCAGGGGGTCGCTATGGCCCTTTTCCGCTAAAGAGAGCTGGTCTATGGCAGGAGAGAGGTATAAAGCCCTCATTCCAGATTATATCTTAGGCCTAGCCACCTGTCAGACAGCTAGGTAGGTAGCTAGGTAACCATTGGTGTGATGGTCTAGGGCATAGTCTCTTGTTTCAAACTACGTTGGTTGAGATTCTGGCTTTATCACTTACTAGCCATGTGACCCTAAATGAGGTATTGAACTTCTCTGTGCCCTGGTTCTCATCTGTAAAGTGGGAATGGTAGTAGGACCTACTTTATGGGGCTGCCATAATGATTAGATCAAAGGTCATAGAACAACGTCTCTACGGGGTGAGCACTAGGTGAGCACTAAGTGAGCACTACTTACCATTATTCATATCCATGGATTTCAGGTCACATCCTTTGATCCTTAAACTTAATTCCTCACCTTTTCAGGAAAATCTCACTTCAGTGGATTGTTGATTCCAGTGCAAAGAAGCTGAATGAACATCTTTTCACCTGTGCAATGGGAAAAGTTGAGAATTGGAGTACTTAGAGTGGTTGGGAGGGTTCAATGAGATGAACAAAACTCTTGGCACACTGTAGGTAGGCACTCGGTCTGCATGGTTCCTGTCCTTCCTCCCTCAGACTTCAACCATGTTCACTCACTCACCTTGGCCAGATGAGGGCCAAGGATGGGAGATGGTGCTCCTGGTGTGGGCGGTCTTGCTTGCAGCTTGGTTTGGCCCCTTTCCAAGGTCAGTCTGACCTGCTCTGACAAAGTACTTGCAACCACACATCTCGATCCTTCATTCTGCACTGAGAGGAGTGAATCTGTGATCCTGAGGTGGTTCCTGATCCTGAGGTGGAATCCGTGATTCCTTCGCTCAGGAAGACTTCATGTCTGGATGCACTCTAGATCTTCTCATTGCTAGGGAAGTAGCACAGGGCACAGCAGCCCTTGAGGGGAGGGGGCAGAGAGCTGAAATCACCCTTCATCATTTGTTCCCTGCTGGCACAATCCCTTTCCTGGTCGTTGGGAGATACAAAGGAAAGGGGAAAGGCATGCCACTGGCTTAGGAGTTCAGAGGCAAGTGGCTTGCAGATATGGACTGGAAATTCTTAATTCACGTGATAATATTTTGGAGTGGAGAACAAGTCCATGATGGGGAGGTTTTCTTCCTCTGGGCTGGCTTCCTCAGCCTTCTAGCTCTTTCCTTTGAGGCCCCTTTTCTAAGCCCGCCCAGCCCAGCCCAGCCCCTGGGCCAAGCCAAGCAGGAGGTATGGGTAAGAGGGGTGGGAAGTTCTAGAGCCAGTTTTGTCTCCTGCATCCGTTTTCAACTGGACAAGCATCAGGGTCATCTGCAGAGAGGAGGTAGCTGCTGTCATTGTCCCTCCCCTGCCCCTTCTCTCCTGCGAGGAAAACTGTTGTAGGCATGGAATAGTATTGGCAGATTATTCTGAGGACCCATAAATCTCTGGCCACGAGATGTTGCCATGTTGGCCCAGTCCTGGGCTGGGATTCTGCGTCAGTTTCCCTACCTAGTTCTCCAGCTGCACATGAACATAGATTCAGACTTTCCATATTGCCTTCTTCTTAGCTCCACTAGTCAAGCATCTGCCCAGGCAACATCAAGTCCCCACCTTCTCTTGGATCCCAAACTCGGGACTGCCTGACGTCCTATCCAGGATGTGTCACCAGAGCTGGGTCACCCTTAGACTCATCTTGCCAACATCCTCCCTATCTCCACCAGCTCAACATCCCCCATGCCTGAGCTGACTGCTGTCATTATATTTTGAGTCTTTATCAAAGAGACAGCCTGGGGAGGGAGTCAGACTCTCTGGGCTAGGATCCTGGAATCATTTTCACTAACTTGTATGACTTTGAGCTGGTCACCTCTTCTTTCTGAGTCTCAATTTGCACACCTGTCTAGGACGCTAATGATCCCCTACTTGGAGTTGGAAGGATTTCATGAAATGGCCTAGCCATAACCCTTAGCATGTTCTGGAGGCTTGAGAAATGGCTGTCCACTGGCCCTCTTCCACATACCACTGCAGAAGGAAAAGGAGTTCTGGACCATCATTACTCTCTAATGACTAAAGTCATCCCTTGCTTGAAGATTTTCATAAACTTATTATCAGATCAAGATATCAGCATTGTGCTGGGGGTTGGGCCTGGGAACAGGAAACTGCACTGGAGCAACAGGTCCCTGACGTCAGATTGGGCAGAGACAGCAAAACAGTGGTGGAGCATGTGACCCCGGAAAGAGAGTGCCTGGGTTGAAATCCCAGCTTTAACTCTGGTTGAGCCATTGGCAAACTACAGTACTTCCTGTACCCTCAGTTTTTCCCACCTGCTATATGAGGGGTAAATTAGCATGTGTTGCCTAGAAGCATTTTAAGAATTAAATGAGATAATCTGTCTCAAGTGTACAACATGGGACTTGCCACAAAGTCAGCACTCAAAACATCTTTGACATATAGGTCATTTCCAGGTTTTTGCTACTTGATTTCCTCTTTATTTGATTTAATTAGGAGAAAATCCCGGGAGAAGAATTACCGTCTTCTAAAATTCATCGGCAAATTGCTTTCAAAAGGGTTCTTCCAGTTACAATGTTACCAGCAAACTGTGTAAATACTGTTTTTTTTAAATGTCTTCACCAGCACTGACCATTTTAATTTTTTAAAGTTTTATATGAGATTTCTCATAATTAACTTAGTTGGTTCTTTTTTTTTTTTTAAAGATTTTATTTATTTATTTCACAGAGAGAGAGACACAGCAAGAGAGGAAACACAAGCAGGGGGAGTGGGAGAGGAAGCCCAATGCCGGGGCTGGATCCCAGGACCCCAGGATCATAACCTGAGCTGAAGGCAGCCACCTAATGACTGAGCCACCCAGGCGCCCCTAATTTAGTTCTTGTCCCTTTGACCACAAAGGTGAACAGGGTGTGTCAATATGTAATAGTTTATTAGAATTAGGGAGGGCTACTTTTTCTTTGAAGAAGGAACTTAGAAAAAAACATACGCACGGTTGGTAAATATCTTGAAAATTGAGGATGTTCTTCTTCCTGTCAACTGCTGCTACTTCTCTTTTCTGAAACATCCATTTCTATATATCTTGTTCACTTCCCTCGGCTTCAATTGTAGGTCTGAGATGTGCAAAGGCCCCGAATGATGGTGATAATTTAACAGTTTTTGATGAAACTTCAGATCAATTTCTATGTCTCTTTTTAAAAAACAAATTTTATTTATTTATTTGAGAGAGAGAACAAGAGGGGGGAGGGGAGAGGCAGAGGGAGAGGAAGAATCAGGTTTCTCCCTGAGCAAGTAGCCCTATGCCAGGCTCAATCCCAGGGATCCAGAATCACGACCTGAGCTGAAGGCAGATGCTCAACTGACTGAGCCACCCAGGTGCCCCTCTATGTCCTTTTGAACATGCATTTTATCATGACAATTTTCTGATTCAGGAGAAACTTAAATTTCTCTACAAAATTATTGAAGGTGACCAGACTCAGTTTCTCCATCTGTAAAATGGAAGGGAGGTTGGGATGAGGCCATCTTAAAAGGGCCCTGACCTTTGAAAGGGAGCCACTTCATGGGCCTGCCAAGACAAGCAAGAACTTGGTTGGTAAAACATGTTTTGGTAGGGAAAGGGGGCACCTGGGTGGCTCAGTCGGTTAAGGGTCAGACTCTTGATTTCGGCTCAGGTCCTAATCTCAGGGTTGGAGATTGAGCCTTACGGCTGAGTCTATGTTGAGCATGGGGCTGCTTAAAATTCTCTCTCTCCCTCTACTCCTCCCTGCTCCCTGCATATACATGCTCTCTCACTCTCTCTAAAACAAACAAACACTTCTTAGAGGGAGGAGGAAGTAAGCCAAGACGAAGCAGCATCCGTTCTCAAAGCCCTGCTTGTTCATCCCCTGAACCTGTAGAATGCAGGAAGCTAAGAATGCAAAAGAAGTGAATAGGAGCCAGGGGAGACCAGAAGGTGAAGTTTCACTGTCCTCCACCCACAATCATGTGCATCCCTAGACATACAGGGAGGGGCTCTGAATATCCCACTCTCCAGGCTCTTAGAGCTCAAGCCAATTTTATGTAACTTCCCAAGAAAGACTGTTTTCCCCATCTCAGCAGCTCCTGTTTTGTTTTTGTTTTTGTTTTTTGTCTGCATTGAATTTATCATTTGCATTATTTTGCATTTGTCATCTTTGGCATTTTTATTGGTTAATGTCTGTCTCCCGTACTAGAATATAAACTCCATGAAAGCAAGCCCTAAATTCATCTCATTCTCTGATATATCTCCGGTTTCTGGAAGATGTTGGGTGTTTAAGAAATATAAATGAAGGAAAATGTGACCTCAGTGGGTTGGAGATGTGGGGGTCATGGAGGTTGACAACCTCATGTTACATGTATTCATTTCCTTTATAAAAATAGTCCGGGGCGCCTGGGTGGCTCAGTGGGTTAAGCCTCTGCCTTCGGCTCAGGTCATGATCTCAGAGTCCTGAGATCGAGTCCCACATCGGGCTCCCTGCTCAGCGGGGAGCCTGCTTCCCTCTCTCTCTCTCTCTCTGCCTGCCTCTCCATCTACTTGTGATTTCTCTCTGTCAAATAAATAAATAAAATCTTAAAAAAAAAAAAAAAGTCCGGAACCATATGTAATTGGTAGAGGTGGGATTTGAACCAGGCAGTCTGACTCCAGAGTCCATGTGCTTAACCATGATGCTTTGCAGCTTTGCAAAGGAAGACTGCAGCCATTAAATCCACGTGAATATTTATTGACATGGGAAAGAATATTTTCTGCGGGAAAATATTTACAACATGTCGGTGATGGAAAGAGACAGGCTTCAGTATACAGCACTTACCTTAAAATTCTCAAGGTTCTTGGGAGGATTAAATGGGTTAACACATGTAAAGCACCTAGAACAGTATCTAGGACTTGAAGTGTTTGTAGGAGTTGTCAAAGTAGCTCGTGAGCCCTCTCTCGTCTTCAGGATGGATTAGGGAGAAGTCGGCTCCCCGGGCCACAGTGTGGAGAGGTACCCCGATCGGTGGAGAACAGCCTCCCTAGGCTGGAAATTGTGTGTATTATGCCTCTCTCTCTCTCTCTCTCCCTTGCCGTTCTGTGGGTGGGGGGATAAGATGGTGGGAACAACAGGACAGACAAAGCTCTCTCCATCAAATTCTCCTCTTTCTACACCCTACCCACCTCTTAATATCACAGATCTGGCCCCAAGGTCCAAAAGTGCTTTTATAACCTCTACCTAGGGGTGATTTCACATTCACTTTGGGCCATGGTATCTATATTCCAGATCTATGAGGCGGAGACAGGCCCCATTTCCACATCCTACTACATGGCTTGTAATTATTGCCTTGGGTTTTCTAGGACCCCTGGATTCTCATCGTGAATTCTTCCCTCTTACTGGTTCGGGTGGTTTTCTTCTACTGGCACAGGTCCTAGTGATCTCAGCCGGGATGGGGGCTCCTTCCGAAGTAGGCAGGAGTAAGAGGAATCAGAGCAGAGAGTTTGTGTCCAAATTCCCCCCAAGTTCAAAGGGCTGAAATGGGGTGGAAAAATGAAGACAAAGTTACGGGGCCGGAGCCACGGCCCCAGAGCCGAACTGCAACTGAAGAACAGGAGGCTGAATTCCAAGTGGGGCAGTATCCTGGGTGGTGGTGACCCACTCCTGCTTTTCATGAGTTTACCTCTTAAATTCTGCAGCTGCAAAGTGCACGGTCTGGGAGGGCAGCTATCATTATCTCTCCAGGCTTTTGGACTTTGGCTTTTGCTGAATTATTTTCAGAGTGAAATTACAGAGTCACAGATTTGATTTAGTGTCTGCTACCAATGGCTTTGCCCAGAATGGGGCCAATGAGCCCTGCCATTAGCCATGTGTGGGCATATCTTGGGATATAAAAAGGCAGAGTTACAGACAAAGTGCCCAGGATGCCCTCCCCCACCCCCGGCAATGTAATACCTTTTAGGGAAGGAACAGTTGTAGGAGAAGGAGATGGAGAACAAGCAAGCTGGGGAAGATAGGACACCTAGCCAGCAGGTGAGGGTTCTGGATGTTTCTTTGGCTTCATTCTGCTGTGGATTCCTGACCCCCACTTCTTGATGATGCCCAGTTCCTGGCCTATGGGCTTGGTAGGTTCAACTTTTTCTAACCGTATCTCCCTCCCCCTTTACCAGCTGGTTAGTCCTCCATGAAGAAAAGATCATTGGCTCCTGCCAGTCTTTGCCTTTCCAGCCTGGAATCACTCCTTTGAGCTCTTGAGCTCACTCTGAAAGGACTCTACTTAAAGGTGCAATCTGATCTGGGCATTCCATGCCTTCATCTAGTCTCCTAACTCTTAGCGAGGCAGAGTGATGGAAGGGTTAAAAGCAAGAGCTGAAGCCAGACTGCCTGGGTTTAAAAACTAGTGGCTCCTCCTGCCGCCCCCCATCCCATGCTATGAACTGGATAAGTAGGGCAAGCCATTTAATCTCCCTGGGTCTCTGTTTCCTCTTCTGTAAAATGGGAATGAAAATAATAACACCTAACTCACAGCATTGTAGGAAGGATTAAACCGAGTGAATGTCTGTAGAGCCAGGGACACTAAATGAACCACAGTGAGTTAGGTGGACAGTTCTGTACAACAAGGGTCACCCCACCCAAAATGCCATCAGAACTAGTTGAGAAACACTAGCTGAGAGCATGAAGCACAAATGCCTAGGTTGAGTCACTGACTTACCACTTAGTTTCATGAGCTTAGACACTTACTGAACCTTTTTGTGCCTCAGTTTACTCATCTGTAAAATAGGGCAATGAAATGAGCTGTGAAATAAGAACAATGATAGCTTCCCTCATAGGGGATTACCTTGAACCTTACATGAGTTAAAATATACAAAGCTTTGGGGCACTTGGGTGGCTAAGTTGGTTAAGCCTCTGACTCTTGATTTCTGTTCAGGTCATGATCTCAGGGTCGTGAAATGGAGCCCTGTATCTGGCCCTGCGTTCAGTAGGGAGTTTGCTCTCCCTCTCCCCGCCTTCTCCCCCTGTGCATGCATGCCTTTGCTTGTGTATGTGTTCTCTCTCAAATAAATAAATAGAACTTAAAAAAAAAATGTATACAAAGCTTTTAGGACAAGGCCTGGCACGCAATAGCCAAACATTTTGGCAAATGTTACTATTTTCTGTTCCCCTTATCTGATGTTGTAGGCATAACAGGAGGCAGGATACCATATATCATGAGCATTTTTTGCATATCAGGAAATAAATCTTCTTTGACTGTTTCCTTTGAAATTTCTCCAGAAGAAAAGTTTTCCTTGGAAGGCTGTTAATTCTTATATGTGTGACTCATAAGAGAAAACACTTTCCTTAAGGCAGGGAAACTAAAGCTGGTTGTGTCCTAGCTAGTGGTGAATTAAACCAGCTTGAAGAGCCAAGGTGACTTAGGGATTGATACGCTGCAAAAAACAAAAAACAAAAAACAAAAAACATCGCGCACACGAGCCTAAGCAAGAAAAACACGCTGGAGAAGGGAAAGGGGGGGAAGTCTGGATGAGCTCACAGACAGGAAGTAGACAGGTCTCATGAGGAACTAGAACCAGGAACTAGAAACTTCAAAATGGACCCAGACTCCACACACTCGCTCACCACTCCCTCTGCACTGCCGTCCTCTGAGCCATCACCATCTCTTGGCTGGATCGTTGCGACATTTTCTCAGATTTTCCCCTGGTTCCCCACCAACCTGTTCTTCACACAGCAGCCAGAGTGATTTTTTTTTTGAAGACTTATTTTTTGGGGTGCCTGGGTGGGTCAGGGGGTTGGACATCCAACTCGTGATTTTGGTTGAGGTCATGATCTCAGGGTCGTAAGATCCACCCCCGCATGGGGCCATGTTCAGTGTGGAGTCGGCTTAAGATCCTCTCTCCATCTTCCTCCCCATCCCCCTTCCCATGCTGGCATACTCTTGTATGCATGCACGCTCTCTTTCTAAAATAAATAATCTTTTTAAAGAAGATTTATTTATTTATTTGAGAGAGAGCATGAGTGAGCATGGGGAAGGGGCAGGAGGAGAGGGAGAGAATTTTCAAGCAGACTCCCCACCTAGCTTGGAGCCAGATGTGGGGCCTGATCCCATGACCCATGAGATCATGAGCTGAGCCGACACCAAAAGTTGGATGCCCAACTGACCGAGCCACCTAGGCACCCCAGTCTTTTAAAGATGTGGTGATATTGTGTTTCTCTGCTCAAAACTTTTCAGTGGTTCTCCATCATACCCAAGGGCAGGAACATGCCCCTCTTGTTCACTGCCATATCAATGGGCATGGAACATAGTAGATGCTCAATAAATTTGTTAAATGACAGAATGGAAATGCACCACGGTTCAAGACAGAACCACTCTCTCCTCCCTCTGAGGCTAACGATTTCTTATAATTCTTTGTGGCTCTATCCCTTGGCTCCTTCCTGTCTTCTTGGCACACCCATTCATGTGGCACAAAATGGCTATCCTAGCCTGAAACTATGTCACCTCTCAACTCCAGCACCACCTGCTAACACATACCAGGGTCCTAATTCCAAATGTCCAGGAAAAAGAAGATGTTTTGGTTCAGGTGAAGTGTCTGCCCCTGTCCATTTGGTCTTGGCTGGGAAGCCCACATGTATGGAAAAGGCATTTTCAGAGAAGAGGAGCCTGGATTGGCTGACCAGCCCAAAAAATTGTTGATCAGGACTCAGGTGTGGGGAATCCTCAGTTCTCAGGGAGTCCAGTACTAGGTTTGGGTAGGCAGTTTAACCTCATAGAGAAGATCCCAAATAGAATCCAAGATATGAAATGGATATAATCAATGAACTACTATTTTTATTGAGCTATTGAACAATGTGCCAGGCACAGTTCCAAGAACTGGGTAGGTATCCATCCAATCTTCCCAACAATGTTATGAACCAGGTCCTCTTATCCCCATTGAACAGATGGGGAAGCAGAGGCACAGAAAGACTGTGGTGACAGAGCCAGAATTCTAACCAAACACTCCAACACCATGCTGCACCTGTTCCTTAATTACCTAAACAAGATAAGGATATAAGTCCCTTCACACACCAAGGAAAATGAGGCTCAGAGAGATAAAGCAGAACAAAGTACCAGGGTTACCTGGCTACAAACTAGCAAAGGCTTGATGGCAATCATTCAGCAACTTGCTCTATAACCTAGCCCACTACAGGTTTTTTTTAAAAAATAGCTTTGTTGAGATCTAATTCACATACCGTCCATTTCACCTGCTTCAAGTGTACAGTTCCTGGTTTCTAGTATAGTCACGGATACATACGTCCAACACCACAGTCAACTTGACAACTATAATTTTACGGATCCCCCCATCCCAAAGAGGGAAGTGAATAACCAATAGGTATATAGAGAGTAGTTGCAGAATGCAGGCTACTGCCTCAACCACTGTGAGAATGCTTCTGGAAACCCCCATGGGAATAACTGTGTTTCAGAAAGATGATGGTTTGTCATTGTGCAATGGCATGGGGCAGAGCTGGGAGGAGGCAGGAAGAGGAAGCCCCCACCGCATGGAGACAGTGATGGTCCAAAGCTGAAACTCTGGCCTTTGGGATCTCCCTCGCCTATCCAGACAACCTCTTTTCTTGTCTCTCTCCTTTACTCTTTAGACAAACACCAGTAGTCCTTCAAGACTCAGTACAGTTATCTCCTCCTCCAGAAAGGTTTCTCTGATTCATGCTCCCTGGTTGGGCTAAGTGCTCTGCCATGGTGCCTGCCGGGCATCTTTTCTTCACAATAGTTTAGCTCCTCTCTGTCTTGACTCCTCTGCCTCTGAGCAGTCCCTTAGCAGTCTTAGCAGTGCTAAGTGCCTGGACTTTGTTGTTGCTTTTTTTTTTTTTTTTTTTAAGATTTCATTTATTTATTTGACAGAGAGACAGAAAGCACAAGCAGGGGGAGCGGCAGGTAGAAGGAGAGGAAGAAGAAAGCTCCCCACGGAGCAGGGAGCCTGACGCAGGGCTCAATCTCAGGACCCCGGGATCACCACCAAGCCAAAGGCAGATGCCTAATTGACCGAGTCACCCAGGCGTCCCATAAGTCCATGGACCTTTAGAACTAAAAAGACATAGATTTAAATCCAGGGTCTGTCATGTCCTAGCTCTGTGACTTTTTTAAAAAAGCAAACTCTCGCCCACAACATGGGACTCGAATATATGACCCAAGATCAACTGCCATGCTCCTGGGGCACCTGAGTGAATCAACCAGTTATGTGTCTGACTTCGGCTCAGGTCACAGTCTCAGGGTCCTAGGATCAAGCCTTGCATTGGGCTCCCGGCTCAGCAGAGAGTCTGCTTGTCGCACTCCTTCTGTCCCTCCCCCTGCTTATATGCTCTCTCTTTCTCTCTGTCTCTCAAATAAATAAATAAAACCTTAAAAAAAAAAAACCCAAAAGAGTGACATGCTCCACTGACCAAGCCACCTTCAGTTGGTCTCCAGCCATCTCCCCCAAATTCCTGTGACATTGGCAAGGGATAGCGTGGCTGTGGGGTGACAACATCTGGGTGGCCCAAGGAATGGCGTTTCTCACGGTTACTCTTGTTCCTCTGGTGCTGTGTTTTTCTTGCATCCCCTCTCAGACACATCTGGACACATTCCTGAGTCTCCCATGCATCTGAGTGTCAGTAGCACTCAGCAGACTCCACTGAAGTTTGGGTGAAACAGGACAAGTCCACCATCATATGGGCACCAACTTGAAATGATCTAGAAGACATCTCTGTTCTAAAATTTCATGGGCCATTACTGCCAACAGGAATTTCTTTTTGGCTGTATCCCTCTATGAGAATCAGCTCCCTCCTATCTCCTCCAGCCTCTCCCTGGCACCATTCCAGTTCCCAGCAGTCTACTCCGAAACCTCTCACTCTCCATAACACAAAGGATTTTCTTCTCTGGACCAGACCCCAAGCTAAAGGTCAGGCTGAAGCTGGCCCACTGAACACTCATTAACATGCCCTTCATAACAAAGGACCAAGTACACTTGAAAATTACAGTGTTTCGGGGCGCCTGGGTGGCTCAGTCGGCTAAGCCCCTGCCTCTGCCTCAGGCCATGATCCCAGGGTCCTGGGATCGAGCCCCACATTGGGCTCCTTGCTCAGTGGAGAGCCTGCTTCCCCCCTCCCTCTGCTGTTCTCTCTGCTTGTGCACATACACACACACACACTCTCTCCCCCCCCCACCTTTTTCTGTCTAATAAATAAATAAAATCTTTTTAAAAATATTCGGGGCGTGGGAGGTTGGGGGGATCAGGTGGTGGGTATTAGAGAGGGCACGGATTGCATGGAGCACTGGGTGTGGTGCAAAAATGATGAATACTGTTATCCTGAAAATAAAAAAAAATAAAAATAAATAAAAAATCAAAAAATAAAATATTACAGGGTTTTTTCTCCCTAACAAAATTAAATTCTTACATTGGGGTCCCTTTCCCACCTGTTTTAGGGAAGCTCAAGAGAATATTGTAAGATGTAATTCTCCTGTCTCTAACAAACTTCCAAGAACTGTGGGAAACCCCCACCCCCCCCGGCCGCCACCAACTTCTAGCTACTGTAACTAGTTGTCCCTGTGTAAATACAGATTGCTAATAACAATTTTATTTGAGAAATAATTCACATATCACAAAACTTACCATTTTAAAGCACACAACTCAGTGGTTTTTAGGATATTCACTCACAAGCTTGTGCAACCATTGCTGCTGTCTAATTTCGGAACATTTTCATCATCCCCAAAAGAAAGTCGGTACCCTTAGTAGTCACTTCCTATTTCTTCCTCCCCCTGCTCCTAGCAGGCACTTTACAACTGATCTTACGGGCAAGCACTTAGTCGTTGACTATTAAGTATGATGTTAGCTGTGGGTTTTCTGTAGATGCCCCTTCTAGAGGGTTCCCTTCTACTCTTACTCTGTTGAGGGCTTTTATCATGAAAGGGGTTTGGAGTCTGTCAAAAACTTTTTATGCACCTACAGGCATACCTTGGAGATACTGTGGCTTTGGTTCCAGACCATTGCAATAAAGCAAATATCGCAATAAAGTGAGTCAAATGAATTTTGGGTTTTCCCGGGGCATGTTACAGTTATGTTCATGCTATACTGTAACCTATTATGTGTGCAATAGCGTTATGTCTAAAAAAGTACAGACTTCAATAAAAAAATATTTTGTTGTTAAAAGACACTAACCATCATCTGAGTTTTCAGTAAGTCATAATTTATTTATGTTACAAATATAATAAAAAAGGACAAAGTTTGAACTATTGAGAGAATTACCAGAATGTGACACAGAGACATGAATGAGCAAATGTTGTTGTAAAAAAAATGGTGTCGACAGACTTGCTTGACATGGGGTTGCCACAAACCTGCAATTTATTCAAGAAATGCAATAAAGCAAAGAGTAGTAAAACAGAGTAAGCCTGATTTGAGGCAATCATATTTTTGACCTTTATCCTATTAATATGGCATAATCTATTGAGTGCTCTGTAAATATTATTGTGATGTTTTTAACACATTTTAGGTTGCTCTGTGAAATCATCATCTTGGTTTAGGAGGTCACGTGGGCCTCATTTTAAAGGAAATTTGATAGATGACAATCCAGACTATACAACTGTAGGCTTGGTTACTTAAGTTAACAGATTTTTTTTTCCTTTTATGAAGTTTTCCTGAAGGAGAAAATTCATTATAAACATATGAAATATGATGCAAAAATGAGATGCTCAGGCTTTTTAGGAACTATCTTTAGTGTCAGTCCCTCTGGGCCTGAGAAAAACCTCAGCATACATGATGATTGCTAATTGCTCAAAATAGGCCTCACTGTAAAGTCTTAGGCCTCCTCAGGGATCCAAGAAGTCACCAAGGCAGGGGGAAATTGATCACTGGCCTCTCAGAGGCGGGAGTCTCCTCTTTTTATTTTATTTTATTTTATTTTTTAGGTGTCTCCTCTGTTGGCAGGAAAATAGAATGAGGTTTGAATAAAAATAATGGTCCACAGGAGTCCACCTTTTCCCTCCTATTATTATTATTATTACTATTATCGTTATTATTTAATTCTCTCTTCTGGAACTTTCTGCCTCAAGAGGAGAGTGGCTGCAGCAAATCTCACTCCAGATGGAGTTGTGCATTCAGCTTGGCCAATTACCACTTTGAGGACGTCTGTTTTTGTGTGTCCACCATTCTTTCCTTTGGGGAACTTCCATCCACCCCACGTGATGCTCACAGGGCTGCCAATCACAGGCCTCTACCTCCCTGACCACAGATGTGACTCAATTCTATGTCAACTAGAGTTTCTCAGGGTTTTGGAAGCTTGAGTGGAGGGAGATGAAAGGTAGTTGGAGGTGAGTCATTTGATGTGTTTACTCTAAAGCACTGGTTCTCATATGTGGTCCCTGGACCAACAGCAGCAGCTTCTGGGAACTTGTCAGAAATACAAATTTCCAGGCTCTAAACCACACCTACTGAATTAGAAATTCTCTGGTAGGCCCCGGCGATCATCTGTATTGTTTTGTTCTAAGTGTATTGATTTTTTTTTTTTTTTTGTAATCGCTACACCTAATGTGGGGCTCAGGCTTATGACCCCAAAATCCAGAGCTGCACACTCTTCCAACTGAGTCAACCAGATGCCCCAGTAATCTGTGTTTTAACAAGCCCTCCGGATGATTTTGTCCTAGAGAATCTGGAAGTTTCTGCTAGTGGGATTCCCAGAGCTTACCTGGATCTTGTCCTGCAACATCTTGGGGTGAGGGTTACTTTGTTACTACAAGAAGGAAATCATGGATAATGGTAGACCACTAGCAATTTTTCTTTTCACATTTTCTAACCCGGAGTCTTATATTCCAGTGTTGAAAGCTGCAGTGCCTTCAGGGAAGAGCAGGTGATGAACTGAACAAAGCCATCTGGGTGGGAGACTAGGAGTAAGTTGACTGGGACTAGGACAAAGGTGGGCAAGACCATGTCTTGTCTAAAGGGGGCTGTTACCTACCCAATATGCTTTCTCTCTCTTTTGCTAACAGACCTACCTCCAAGTTTGTTTGGGTGATTGTGTAACTTGGGGATCATGACTTTCTAAGCTAATCATGAAGTTGCTGTTTCTAGTGTCCCCAGCCTCCCAAGCTGGGAGTGTCCATGTGACTCAACCAATGAGAGGGTTATAGAAATCTAGTGGGGGACTTCTGGGAAAGCTCTTGGTTTCCTAGTAAAGAGTTAGCCAGGACTGGAGCCTCCCCTTACTTGTTCTTCCTGCTTTGAATGTGGGTGTGCCGCCTGGAGCTGGGCAGCCATCTTATGACTGCCAGGGCAGGGCAAGCATGAAGGGAAATGTCAGAACTACAGTGAGGCTGAGAGAAAAACGCCAGAAGCTGCCTCCTTCCAGACCTTCTGTTACATGGGAAAAACCAAAACCCAAAACACCTGTTTGTTGAAGCAGTTTATTTATTTGACAGAATGAGATCACAAGTAGGCAGAGAGGCAGGCAGAGAGAGAGGAGGAAGCAGACTCCCCGCTGAGCAGAGAGCCTGATGCAGGGTTCTATCCCAGGACCCTGGGATCATAATCTGAGCTAAAGGCAGAGGCTTTAACCCACTGAGCCACCCAGGCACCCCGATGTTGAAGCAGTTTAAAACTGGTTTATCTTCATAAGTTCATGGTCATTTGAAACTGAATAAATCCTTCCAGACTTTTCTATGTGCATATTTACCTTGTAAAGGTATAAAATACATACACTTCTTTGCAACAACCTGCTTTCCAGATGTACAATAAATGATGTGCAGTATTGTACAACATTAAAATAATGTGTAATTGTAAGCATCCTTCCCTGACATGTACTATTACTTAACACTTTTCATTTTAATGACTGAAGAATGTCCATTGTATGACTGTAGATAATGCCTTTACACAGTTTGTTTTTTTTTTAATAATTGGACAGTCAGGTAGTTTATGGATTTTTGTTTTGCCTTTTTTTTTTTCTGAGGGGGAGATTTGCTCTTTGCTCTTATAAACAATTCCAGAGAACATCCTTGAAACTAACTTGTAAACTTCTGAACTTATCCTTGTAATTACATTCCTGATTATTTCCTTAACTTCTTAGAAATGAAATGACTAGATCAAAAGATAATAAATAGCATGCTTTCTTAAGTAAAAGAGGCTTTGGTTCTGTTTCTGCCACTGTGAATAACCAGCCACTCATTTATTCATTATCCATTCACGTAAGAAGCCAAAGAGACGGTGTTAGGCGCCAGGTGGCACTAAATGGTGAGTCAAATAAGGTCCCTGTCTTCAAGGAGCTCATGATGGAATGGCAGAGACAGACAGGACAACAGGCATGACAAGATGGAGTGGAAGGAGTGACAATTGTGGTAGGCAGCTTCTCACAGGGTTCCAAATGTTCCCCACCTCCTGGTGTTTGTGTTCGTATAATTTCCTGCCTGTGGTTATGGGCTGGACCCAGTGAGTTGCTTCTAGTGGATGAAATGTGACAAAAGTAATGAATGTCACTTTTGTGATTAGGTTAAGAAAGACTGTGATGTCCACAGAGAGTGCCAGCACGCTCTCTTAGCCTTCTCATGAGCTCGCTCTGATGAAGCCAGCTGCCGGACTTGCTTGATGGAGAGGACTATGTGGCAAGGAACCAAGGGAGGCCTCTGGCCAGCAGCTCTTGAGGAACTGAGGCCTCAGTCCAGCAGCCTGTGAGGAACCAAATCCTGCCAACAGTACTGTGGGCTAAGAAACAGATCTTTTCTAGTTGCACCTCAAGATGACCAAGGACTCAGCTAAACTGTGCCTGACTGCTTGATCCACAGAAACTGTGAGATGAGGAATGCGTGTGGTTTTAAACCAGTACATTTGGGGGAAATGTGTTATGCAGCAACGGATAACTCACACACGAGGGGGGTGGCACAAACAAGCACAGCGTGTGACAGGTGTACCATGAGTGTGGGGCACCAACAGCCTGTCACAGGAAGGGCTGTGTCTAGGAGGATGTTGAGAAGAGAGCAGCCTTGCATTGCAATCAGCAAGCTAAGAAAGCATCAGTTTGGGGAAGAAGGGAGGGAGGTTATTTCCAGGCCAAGTCTGCAGAACAGTGGAGCTTTGTGTCCATTTCCCACACCTGTTACCAGCTCACTTGCCACAACCTTGAGGAGAGGCAGTTTTAAAAAATTTAATTCCAGTATAGTTCATATAGTGTTGTTACACATGTACAACGTAGTGATTCAACAGCCCTATACCTTACTCAGTGGACACTAAGTGTCCTCTTAGTCCCTGTCACCTATTTCATCCATCCCTTCTGGTAGCCATCTGTTTGCTTGATTAGTGGCGAATATACTGTGGAATCACCAGATCTTAAGTTTCAAGAGCACCTCACCTGCTCAGAACCCTCCCAAAGCTGGGGCACCTGGTGGCTCAGTGGGTTAAAGCCTCTGTCTTCAGCTCAGGCCCTAATTCCAGGGTCCTAGGATAGAGTCCCTGCATTGGGCTCTCTGCTCAGCAGGGAGCCTGATTCCTCCTCTCCCTCTCTCTGTCTGCCTCTCTGCCTACAGGGATCTGCCTACAGATCTCTGTCTGTCAAATAAATAAATAAAATCTTAAAAAACAAAACAAAAAAAACCCTTCCAAAGCCCAGGAAAGGCCCAGGTAGTTTTATATTAATAGTTTTGTATTCTTTTTCTTAAAGAGGTCTCATGACTTCTGGCCTCTGTCTCAATGGATCTGCCAAGACACTTTCACTGTCCCTCACTTGGCTCTCTATCTACAGCGTAGACTCACTAGCATTTTTTTTTTTTTATTTTATTTGGCTCCGTTTCTTTGAAAATTGTTTCTTAGCAGCCTAACCTTCCCATCTTGCCTTCACTTCCTTAATCCAAGGGCCCTGTTCTTGAACTCTTTTAATCATCTTGACTACTGCTTTTGACATTTCTAAGTTTTCCTTTTCGGTAGTGGTGTCCAGAACGGATGTGTTTTTCTAAAGTAGCAAATCTGGCCTCTGACCAAGAGGCATCTGAGCAGGGCCACTTCAGTGGAGCTGACTAAACTCCAGAGAGAGACTCTCTGCCTTGTTTGCTCCCTGCCCCTCCTAACTTCAGAATGGAAAAAGTTTGGAGAACTAAAAGAGGGAATAACTAAAAAGAAGGTAGAAGGATCAACAGGACAGGGAGAGCTTTGCTCTTTCCTCAGGGGTAGAAACTCCCTGTTGGGAAGCAAGGCCATATTTCAAGATGGTGATGGTTTCCCAGAGGGAAGGAAACTGACACCACCCATGCCCACTCTGTGTCGGGAACCTGGGCTTTCCCGCCATTATCTCATGGAATTCCCACTGCATTTGTTCAGGTGAAAAGCAAGACTCCCATTGTATAGCTAAAGAAACTGAAGATCAGAGGTGAGAGGCAGTGAGCATGCAGGTCCAGGCCCAGCTGACTTGAGAGCCCATGACCTTGTCCCACGCCCCATCCTTTACTGGTTCTCTGAGGCGGTACATCACCTACCCTAAAGTTCTAGATGAAAATTGGTGAGCATTGCAACAAACTTCCACCTGGAAATAACTTTCATAAATGAAAACTTCAGGTAGGCTAAAGTCTTGTTTCTGGAAACTATGTCTAAAGGAAGAAGACCCACCAGTGCGCTGAGAGCCATCCTAGACTGGGATTTGTTTCTAGAGAGAGGAAAAAAAAAATGATGAGAGAAGGCAGGAGATCTAAGTCCCAATCTAGAAAATTGGGATTGAGAGGCATGATGAAAGCCGTGAAAATAACAAGCACTATTTAGCAAGTTCTTACAAAGGACCAGAACGCTTTCTAGAGTTAGTGCATAATAATCTCACAAGTCTACTAAAAAGGTAGGGTTAGCATTCCTACTTTAAGTTGGGAGCCTGAAGATGAAGAAATTTATACACAGGGAGTCAGTAGTGATGCAGGACTTGACTCTAGATGTGTCTGGCTCCGAAGCCATTGCTTTTAACCATTGGGCTTTATTACTTCCAGGAGAACTGGGGTGGTAGAAATCTAGTTCTTGTGAATGAAGTTAACATGGCAGAGTGGGGGTTAGCAAGTGCCATAACTTGAGAGGGTGTAGCATCGGGGTGGCTAGGGTGCCCCCAGATCTGGTGCTCTGGGGCAGCCGAGGGGACTCAGGAGACTCTTGGCAGCCAGCAGCTAAGCACTGTGGAAGAAGCTCTTGGGACCAGAGTGAGTGGAGAGAAGCAAGAGTCTATCAGTATCCGTTGACTTCTCTCCAGATTGGCTCAGGAATTTGATGGGTGGGGACTTGGGCCTCAGGGATGCTGCTATGAAGCTGGACCAGGAAGCTGGAGCTCGCTGGCCCTCCAGGTGCTTCTGCCCCAGAGCGCTGGAGTCTCACACCTGTGTCGGGACCCTGCCCCTCTTCGTTCAGGGACTTTAGCTTAGTGATTTAACAATCTTAAACATCAGTTTTCTGTGAAGTGGGGATAACCAGAGTATATATAATCAAACAGTAAATGATAATTGGGTAACTGGGAGAATTCAGTGAGGTGATGGGTATTAAGGACTAACCCAGTGCCTGGGATCCTGGTAAACAGCAGCCATATTACTGTGAGATCCCATCCTCCATGGAGCAGGTGAGGCTTTTTCTACTTTCCACTTATTTTCACTCTCAATCCTACTTTGGTAGGTGAGACTGTAGTTCGATGAGGGAATAAATTTAATGCCTTTTTCCTTTGTTCACTCTCTAAAAGCTTTTCATTGGTTTTATGGTGCACAATTTCACAATTGTGATTTATCTCTTGCCTGGAAGTTTTTGTTTTGTTTTGAGACAGAGAGAGAGAAAGAGAGAACACAAGCAGGGAAGAGGGTCAGAGAGAGAGGGAGAAGCAGACTCTCTGCTGAGTAGGGAGCCCAATGTGGGGCTCAAACCCAGGACTCTGAGATCACGACTTGAGCTGAAGGCAGATGCCCAACCTACTGAGCCACCCAGGCACCCCTTGCCTGGAAGATTTTTAACTGTCATTTAAAAGCAAGAGATTTTTTATGCTAGGAATTTTCTCTATACCATTTTTCTTTTTTTAGAAAAAATTAATTTTAAGTGATCTCTACACCCAACATGAGTCTCAAACTCACAACCCTGAGATCAAGAATCACATGTTCTTCCAACTGAATGCTCTAGGCACCCCATATGTCTCTTGTAGACAAAACATTGGATCAGCTGTGGTTCATTGGTTAAAAACATCAGTGACTAATTCTGGTCTTAATGACAACAACAACAACAACAATATATTATTGGGAAGCTATGGAATAGCTCAATGAAGAGAAGACTGACAATCAAGCCTTGGTGAAAAGATGCAAGGTAGCTCCAGGGATCTAGGTAGTAGGAAGTGATGAGCAGTTTCTCCAGGAACTATCTGATGTGCCTTATGTTGATCTACCTTTACCCAAGGTTAAATTCTTCCATGAGACTGTTTGATTGACCTGAGTTGTGTTGTGTACCTAGCCCCCCTGTTCAGGGAAGGAAAGGGTACCTTGATTGAAATTCATAGTAAGGGAACATTCCCTGGGGGAGAGTAATACTCAGAAGGTAGGTGGAGGTGCTGTTACTAGGAAAGGGGTGTGTATGCTGGGAGAACATGTGTCGTCTACCTTTACTGTTCTCTCTGTCTTGAAATAACGAGGTTAGGAATTTTTCAAGCATTCTCAAATACACAGAATTGTTGAAAGTATAAAACAATGAACACTCTTATGTCCATCTAAATTCAACAATCCTAACATCTTCTACATTTGCTTTAATTTTGCTCTGAATTTTTAAATTTGTGGAACTATTTGACAAGTGCAAACATTATGGCCCTTTACCCTTTAAATACTTCCTGTATCTCCTGAGGATAACACTGATTTCCTACATAAACGTGATACCATTACCACACCTTAAAAAGTTAAGAAATATTCTATAATATCTTACAGAAAGTTTATGTTCAAATTTCCTTAACTGATAGAAGGCATTTTATAGTTTTTTTTTTTTTTAAGTTAAAGATCAAATCAAAGTTCACTCATTGCACCTGGTTTTGGGTCTCTTTATTTTTTTTTTCTTCCTTTCTTTTTAAGATTTATTTATTATTTGAGAGAGAGAGAGAGAGAGCGGGGCAGGGGGAGCAGGCAGAGGGAGAGGGAGAGAGGGACTCCCAAGCAGACTCCCCTCTGAGCCTGAGCCCAATTTGGGTTTAATCTCAAGACCTTGAGGTCATGACCTGAGCTGAAACCAAGAGTAGGATGCTTAACTGAGCCACCAAGGTGTCCCTCTTTATTCTCTCTCTCTCTTTTTCAATATCTTGTTTATTTATTTGTCAGAAAGAGATAGAGAGCACCAGAGAGAGAGCAAGTGAGTACAGACAGGGGGAGCAGTGGACAAAGGGAGAAGCAGGCTCCCTGCTGAGCAACAAGCCTGGTGCAGGACTCAATCCCAGAACCCTGGGATCATCATCTGAGCCAAAGGCAGATGTTTAACTGACTGAGCCACCCAGGTGGCCCTCCTCTTTTTTCTCTTTTAATCTAGAGCACTTCCTCTACAATTTCAGATTTTTCATGACATCAACATTTTGAAGAGTTCAGACTATTTGTCTTATGAAAAATTTTACATTGTTTTGTTTCCTTTGCATTGCTTTTGGGGGGGACATTTTTTTTTTTATCGTGGTAAAAGATACATAACATAAACTTTACGGTCTTAGCCTTTTTTCTTTTTAAATTTTACCTTTTTTAACATTCTTTAAGATTTTATTTTTATTTGAGAGGGAGGGAGAGAGAGAGAGAGCCCACAGTGGGAGAGGGAGAAGCAGACTCCCTGCTCAATGGGGAGCCCAAGGTGGGGCTCCATCCCACGACTCCAGGATCACAACCTGAGCTGAAGACAGATGCTTAACGGACTGAGCCAGCCACCCAGATTCCCCTTTTAAAACTATATTTTATTTATTTATTTTAATGCAGGCTCCACACTGGATGTGAAGATCAAGACCTGAGCTGAATGAGACCTTGAGTTGGATGCTTAACTGACTGAGCCACCCAGGCCCCTCCGTTTTAGCCATTTTTAAGTGTACAAGTCGGTGGTGCTACATATGCTGGTGGTGTCATACAACCATCAGAACTATCTATTTTCAGAAGTTTTTCAACATCCCAAATAGAAACTCTGTATTAATATACAGTAACTCCCTATTTCCCCTTCCCCCAACTTCTAGTAACCTCTATTCTACTTTCTGTCTCTGTGAATTTGCCTATTCTAGGTAATTCATCAAGTGGGATCATACAATATTTGTCCTTTCATGTGTGGGTTATTTCAGTTGGTGTAATGTTTTCCAGGTTCACCCTTGTTGTAGCATGTAACAGAATTTTATTCTCTATGTTGCTTTTTATTTTGTATTTATTTTTAAAGATTTATTTATTTTAGAGGGAGAGAGAGTCAGGGGGTGGAGGGAAGGACAGAGGGAGAGGGAGAGTGAATCTGAAGCCAACTCTGCTTCCCGGGGAAGGCCTCACTCTCATGACCCCAGGAACACGACCTGAGTGGAAACCAAGAGTTCGATGCCTAACTGACTGTCCCACCCAGGCGTCCCTCTGCATTTTTAAAATTAATCTGTCACTATGTTTGCCTTGACAGCACATAAACTAATTTTAATCTATTAGAGTCTTATATTTATTTTCTTAAAACTTTTTTCACAAAAAGGCACGTAGTTGGATGTATTACTAAATTTAAGAGAAACTGCCCAGACTTTTTTAAAAAAGAATTTATTTATTTATTTTAGAAAGACAGAGAGCACATGTGGAAGCAGCAGCGGGGGTCGGGGTGGCAGAGAGGGAACGAGAGAATCTCAAGCAGACTCCTTGCTGAATAAGTAGCCCGATGCAGGACTTGATCTCTTGATCCTGAGATCATGACCTGAGCTGAAACGAAGAATGGGATGCTTAACCAACTAAGTCACACAGACACCTCTGCCCAGACTTCTCTACTGGTCAAGTTAATTAGATCTAACTCAGCAAGGTCATAATTAGTGGCTTAATTTATCACTAAACTAGGGGGAGCTTGAGTGGCTTAGTTGGGGGAACATCTGACTCTTGGTTTCAGCTCAGGTCATGGTGGCAAGGTTGTGGGATCGAGCTGCTCCCCGCTCAGTGTGGAGTCTGCTTGGGATTCTTTTGCCCTTCCTCTCCCTCCCCCTCTAATCCTTCCTGAAGCACTCTCTCTCAAATAAATAAATAAATAAATTTTAAAATATTTTTTTATTTGTTTATTTGACAGAGAGGGAGATCACAAGTAGACAGAGAGGCAAGCAGAGAGAGAAGGGGAAAGCAGGCTCCCCACTGAGAAGAGAGCCGGATGTGCGGCTCCATCTCAGGACCCTGAGATCATGACCTGAGCCGAAGGCAGAGGCTTACCCCACTGAGCCACCCAGGCGCCCCAAATATTTTTTTTTTTTTAAGAAAAATTTTCTCTAAGCTGGAATAAAATTAACCTTCTATAATAAACATAGTTTACAGCTTTAAGTGAGTAACCACTGTTTTCTTTTCTTTTTTTTTTTGAGAGAGAGAGTGAAAGCATGAGCAAGGCATGAGGGGCAGAGGGCAAGGAAGAGAGAGAATCCCAGGCAGGCTCCATGCTCAGCAAGAAGCCCAATGCTCGGCTTGATCCCACCATGGCTCTGAGATCAGGACCTGAGCACAAACCTGTGATACCCAGGCACCACCCCTTCTTATCTTTCTGAACAAAGGAGAATGGATAACCCAGGACCTAGCATTCTCCAAAGCACTTGGATTAATGGCTTCTCACCTTCTCGAGTTTCCTTACAAAGATCAGTATTTTAGGGTATATTACAATTTTTTCCCGCATTTCTAAACTCATGAAAGTTTCATAGCATAGCTTCTATGTCTCCATTCTTTTCTGATTTTTAAAAAATATTTTATTTATTTTATTTGACAGAGAGAGATCACAAGTAGGCAGAGAGGCAAGCAGAGACAGAGGGGGAAGCAGGCTCCCTGCTGAGCAGAGGGCCCGATGCGGGGCTCGATCCCAGGACACTGAGATCATGACCTGAGCCGAAGGCAGCGGCTTAATCCACTGAGCCACTCAGACGCCCTCTTTTCTGATTTTTAATCATTTATATAAGTATGTATCTGAATAATTACAAGCACTTTACATATTTTTAATTCTCATACAGCTCTGTGAGATAAGGACTTTTTCCCCTCCTCTTCCTCCTTCTTCAATAAGTGTTTTTTAAAATCTCCATTTTATAGGTGAGAAATAAGAGGTACTGAGAGGTTATTTGACCTGTGTGGTGTCATCATATAACTATCAGTGGGAGAGCCAGCAAATTCTGGGAGAAGAGACACAATCTCTCTAAAGAGGCCTCGTTCTTAATCTCTACACATTCTCACTTTAGGAAGAAAGAAACAAACAGAAACAAAACAACCCCAGCAAACTTGCCTGACATGTATAACATAGAAATGAATAGCCTCTATCATCCTTACCAGCAAGAATTAACTGTTTATGTTTTACTTTTAAATCTAACGGAATACAAATGCACAGATAACAGCATTCTTAGGGGAGGACACAGACACAATTAAAAGCAAATATTAATCTATTCTCTGGTTGGCAGGAAACTTCCAAGAGGCTTCAGGTTGACCCATCTCTAGCCTAGAATAAGGGAACGGGAAGGCTGGAATTGGACAGGGAGAAGGGTTGGGGATGACTCAGCTTGGTTATGGGCAACTGGCCAGGATTCCCATAGCAAGGGGTCACCTGAAAGGAGAGGAACCCAGAGTGGGAATAGGAGGTCAAAGTGGATCACACTGATGTGAAATACAGTGAAAGCAGGGCATAAACCAGGCACTCTAGATGAATCCAGCCAGAAAGGATGATCCAGTACCAGTAAGGGAAGGAGCTGATCTCTGGGTCTCTTGTTGCCCACTCACAATTATGTGGAGTTTCAAGGCTGTGCCAAGACAGCTGCTATTGGACATCTGTGCGAGAAGATACTATCTTAAGTGTGTTAATTAAAATAGAAAGGCATCCTGGTAAAAGAGTGTTGGACATGGCAGGGATATGACCATGAGTGGGAGACAAGCACCCAGAAGTGGTTAAAGTGGGGGCTGTTGTAGATAGTACAAGAATGGGTGTCACAAGGGCCTAAGTCAGCAGTTCTTAAATGTTTTGATCTTAGGATCCCTTAACACTCTTAAAAATCATTGTGAACCCCAAAAGCTTTTGTTTAAATGGGTTATAGCTATGAATATTTGCTCTTGTACAAATTAAAACAGAAATTTTTAAAGTAAAACACATATATGAATACATATTCCTTAGCCATCAGAGCAATAACATGGGAAACTGCACCATACTTTTGGGAGGACAAGAGTGGAAAAGTGAAATACTGAATTAGTATTATTTTAAGATAATTCTTATTTTACTCATTAAGTAAAATATTTTACTCATTAAGTAAAATAAGAATTATCTTAAAATAATACTAATTCAGTATTTCACTTTTCCACTCTTGTCTAATGTCTTGGAGACTTCCATAGTTGAAGAAACACTGGTCCAGATAATATGTAGCATCTTACATCTAGGTAGTCCTGTATAGTCTACAAAGCTCCTTGAATCAGGAAAAGTATTCTTATTCCCATTTTATTTTTATTTTTTTAAAAGATGTTACTTATTTATTTTGACAGACAGAGATCACAAGCAGGCAGAGAGGCAGGCAGAGAGAGAGGAAGGGAAGCAGGCTCCCTGTCGAGCATAGAGCCTGACACAGGGCTTGATCCCAGGACCCTGGAATCATGAAAGGCAGAGGCTTTAACCCATTGAGCCACCCAGGTGCCCCTCTTATTCCCATTCTATAGCTGGAAAGCACACTGCTGTGAGAGCAGGGGAGGCACCCAGCAGAGGAGGGACCCTTCCTCTGAAGAGTTCCTGCTGAGATGGTGTCCTGGGACCCTTCACTGCAGCAACTGAGTCTTCTAAGCTTCCAGTGATTCCCAGGACTGGTCACATTCACTCAGATCCTGGAAAGCTGTAGAACTGTCTGGAACTCCAGGCTGTCTGGCATGTGGGGGGATGTTAAAGGCAAGGACATCAGGTGCTCAGATATCCATGTGAGGGACTCTAATATAGTCATCAGGCAAATATGGAAGGATTTACCTAGAAGGCAAAGATAGTGGGTACTGAGCATTTTCAATTTTAATGTTATCCCTTCTCAGTGTTCCCCACAGGAAAGAAATCATTCTAGGTGTCTAAAGCAGAGAGAATTACTTTAGGAAAATAGATGTTTAGGAAACTATTGGAAAATCTGAAGAAGAGAGCCTGGAGGCCAACTGGGGAATTACTGATCTCAAGAACATACCTCTGTAACTAAGGTCCAAGAGTCGGAAAGCTAAGAATGGGGAACTGCCTTCCTGGTCTCTGTTGTTAACAACTACCTTTCTGACTCATGGAGCTGGAGATAGAAACTGAGATACTGCCACAGAAAACCCCCACATCTCTAGTGATGATCCTACTGACCAGTAGAAACAGCTAAGTACAGGAAAATGGCCTCTTTCTCATTTCTCTTGTAAATAGGACCCAAGTGCCTCTAATCGGCAATACCTAGCTTTCATCCAGAGCCCTCGTGATCAGGGAGCCTGAGCGGTGCCATCTTTAACCCTCCCACCTCCGCAGTATAGGAAGGCTCACTAGAGAGAAGTGGGAATGGATATTGAGCCCCAGCTGAACATGTGAAACACACAACATTTCTGACCACAGATTGGTTGGAATGTGAGTTCCACAAGGGCAGGAGTTCAGTCTGATTTGTTTTCTGCTGTGTTCTCAGAGCCTAGTATATTACAAAGTAGCTGCTAAATAAATAGGTCGCTGCACATCAAAATGAAGGTTTCCCCAGGAGCTCTTCTGGTGAATATCAGGTGGCCTACAGAAAAGGCAATAAAGTTACTCTGACAATGTCCGGGTCTATCTGCATGTCCTCTATGTCTGCTTTGACCAATAGGCTATGATGGACATGTTCCCGTGTCAGCAGAATACTCTCTAGCTCTATCCGTGTTACTGTAAATGGCAAAATTTCATTCTTTATCATGGATGAATAATATTCACGCACATGCGCGCGCATGTGTGTGTGTAACATCTTACTTACACATCCATCAATCTATGGACACATGGTCTATTTCCATAATTTGGTTATCATAGCTACTGCTGCTGTAAACATTGGGGTGTTTGTATCTCCTTGCATTAGTATTTTTGTATTTTTTGGATAAATACCTAGTAGTGTGATTGCCGGATCATATGGTAGTTCTATATTATATTGCTCTTTAGAAAATACAGTATTGTGGCAAGAAACACATAGCATAAAATTTACCATCTTAACCATTTTAAGTGTACAGTTTAGCATATACTGAACAATTCCCCCATCTCCTCCCTCTAGTGCCTGGTTACCACTAGTCTACTTTCCATATTAATGAATTTAACAACTTTAGATACTTCACATAGATGGAATCATATAGTATTTGTCCTTTTGTGAATGGCTTATTTCACTTAGCGTAATGTCCTTTAAGTTCCATCCCTATTGTTTTTTGTTTTGTTTTTAAAATATTTTTATCTATTTTTGTGAGAGAGAAAGAGAGAGAGAAAGAGAGAGCAAACTTGCCCATACATGTGGCACATGACATGAGGGGAGGGACAGAGAGAGAAGCTGGCTTCCCGCTGAGTAAGGACCCCGATGCAGACCCAATCCCAGGACCCTGGGATCATGATCTGAGCTGAAGGCACACACTTCCGCCTGAGCCACGCACCCACCCAAGATTCATCCCTATTGTAACATATGACAGGATTTCCTTTTTAAGGCTCCATAGTGTTGTTATACATATATATCACATCTTGTTTATCCATTCGTCTGCTGATGAACACTTGGGGTACTTCCACTTCTTTGCTATTGTGACTAATGCTGCTATGAAAATGGCCATGCAAATATCCCTTTGAGACTCTGTTTTCAATTCTTTTGGATATACACTCAGAAATGGGAATGCTGGATCATACAGTAATCCCTTCTTATCCCACCAACTATAGATTGCTTTTAGAGGTTCAACTGTCATGTGTATAATAAGATATTGTCTTAAACACAACAGAGAAGCAAACAGAAACAAAGCCCAGACCATTGTGCTTCAGATATATCAGTGAGGAGAGTTTTAATTGAAAACTGTTAACAAAACACTGATCATACATTCATTGTTTTTTAAAAATGGAGATGTAGAACTTACAGATCTTATTTTTAGATACTTTCAGTGTGATTAGGCTTGTGTTTTGATTTGCATCTGTATTTGTTTAGAAAGAACCGGCTATAGGGGCACCTGGCTGGCTTAGTTGGAAGAGCATGCAACTCTCATGTGTTTGAACCCCACACTGGGTATAGAGATTACTTAAAAATAAATAAATAAGCTTTAAAAAAAAGACCTGGCTGTAATATTTTTAGCTATTTCATAGTTTTTAAAAAAAGATTTTATTTATTTACTTGAGAGAGAGTGAGTGAGCACGAGCAGGGGGAGGGGCACAGGGAGAAGCAGACTCCCTGCCTGGGGGACCCCAATGTGGGGCTCAATCCCAGAACTCTGGGATCATGACCGGAGCCAAAGGCAGACCCTTTACTGACTGAGCCACCGAGATGTCCCAATTTTAGGCTATTTTAATAGCCTTTGTTCTTTAATTAATTCTTTAATAGCATTTCTTAAATTTTGAATGAAGTATTTGAAATATTTCAAATCTACAGAAAATAATGTAACAAACATCTACTTACACCCAACTCAAATAAAACCATATTTTTTTGCATATTTCTTTAGCTCTGTCCCCAAGATTAGTGCAGGAGGTCAGGAAAACAAACAAACAAACAAACAATAAACATTTCGACTTCTATTGACTGACAGCAAGTAAAGATTCATGAAATCAGAGAACAGAAACTAGTAAGTAAAATGAATTCATACATGGCTACATAAACTCTTCCTGTAGTTTGAGACACCAATCCTGTGTCTCTGAAGTCACACAGACCAGGGTTCAAGTCCTAGGTTTGCTACTTGCCAGTTGTGTGGTCTTAACCTATCTTTTTTTTTTTTTTTTTAATTTTTGTTTATTTATTTAAAAGAGAGAGAGCATACAAGAGCGAAGGGGTGGGAGGGGCAGAAGGAGAGGGAGTAGCAGACTCCCCACTGAGCAGGGAGCCTGAACAAAGCCTGATCCCAGGACCCGGGGATCATGACCCAAGCCAAAGGCAGACTCCCCAAACAACTGAGCCACCCTAGGAGCCCCTCCTTAACCTATCTTTGCCTCAGTTTTCTGAGATAATCATAACACTTCCCAAGTTTGTTGGGATGATTGAAAGAGAAATATGAACACATATATTTACTATGTACAGTAAGTGACAGAGCAAAGCTTCAATAAATATTAGTAATTATTTATTTTACTTATTGAGCATCTACTATATGCCAATCACTCTTCTAGTACTGAAAATTCCGCAGTGAACAAGGGAGATAAAGACCCCTATAAGGGTGCCTGGGTGGCTTAGTTGTTGGGGGGTCTGACTTAAGCTTGGTTCATGATCCCAGAGGCGTGGGATCAAGTCCCACATAAGGCTGTCTGCTCTGTGGGAAACCTGTTTTCCTCCCCTCTGCCTGCCGCTCCCCCTGCTTGTTCGCACTCTCTGTCAAAGGAATAAGTAAAATCTTTAAAAAAGAACAGACACCTGTGGCGCTTTCTTTCTAGTGATAGACATTAAACAAGGTAATTTCAGATACTAGTAGGGACTCTGAGGAAAAGGTATGGGAAGGGGATGCAGGAACTACTTTAGACAGCAGACAGGAGGTCAGGGAAGGCCTGTGGGAAGTCTTCAGGGCTGAATTTAATTGAGAGTAGCAGAAAGAATTAGTCCTTGGAAGGTTTGGAGAAGAGCAGGAACAGTATGTGCTTAGGCTCTGAGGTAAGAAAGCTTGGTTTGTACAGGAAGAAAGGACAGGATGGCTGGAACTGTGTCAGGGAAGGGAGACTAGGCATGACATCTGAGAGTTAGGGAGAACAGGTCAAGAAGTGCTTTGTTGACCATAGATTAGAGCTTAGATTTTATTCTTAAGGGACTGTGAAGATATTGGAGGGTTTTTACTGTTAGTAGATACAACATTCTTTGCTCTCGGGAGGAATTTGTATGCTTTTCTGTGGCCCCGTTCTAGAATTCTGTACGTGCATATGGTTTAGGAAAAACTGTTCTGGGAAATAGCACATTGGTTACTCATGGGCTCCCCCCAGTGGAACTGGTGGCTCAGCTTGCATGGTTTCACATGAGCAAAAGCAAAGTAAATGGGCAATTTATCTTTTCAGTCAACAAACATTTATTGGGCACCTACAAAGTGCTTGGCTCTGTTTCCGTGCCGAAATACACCTGTGAACAAAACACAGACACCATTGCCCTCTTGGAGCTTACATTTTGGGTGTGTATATGTGGGAGAAAGACATTTAGCCAAACTGACCAGCAAATTGTTGGATAGGATAATGTTATTTGAGAAAAAATAAGTGAGGAATTGGGCTAGGAGGTGCAGGGAAGGTGGTGGTGACTCAGTTTTAAACACAGTGGCAGGGAAGTTCTCATGAAGAGGGTAACATGTGAACAAAAATGTAAGGAGGTGACAGGGTGAATGATCAGTTATCTGGGGGAAGAGCATTCCAGGCAGAGAGATCAACAAGCACGAAGGGCCTGAGTTTATGTGCAGGTTTGAGGAGGAGCAGGAAGACCAATACGCCTTGAGATGGGGGAGGGGCAATGCGGAGTAGAAGATGAGGTTAGTAGTACTTTGGGGGAGTAGGGAGGTGTCACATGTTGAGGGGTTCTAGACCAGTTTAAAGACTTTTTTTTCCCCCCCACTTGAAAATAGTAGTCCAGGGGCGTCTGAGTGGTTCAGTCCATTAAGTATCTGCCTTCGGCTTGCGTCATGATCTCAGGGTCCTGGGATCAAGTCCTGAACTGGGCTCTTTGCTCCGTGGGGAGTCAGCTTCTTCTCCTTCTGCCCCCTGCTTGTGTTTTCTCCATTGCTCTTTCTATCTCAAAAAAATAATAATAATAATAATAATTAAGATCTTAAAAAAAGAAAAGAAAAGAGGAGTCCACTGGAGAAGGGACATGGTCTGCTTAAAGTTTTGTGGGTTTTTTTTTTTTTTTAAGATTTTTATTTATTTATTTGACAGAGATCACAAGTAGACAGAGAGGCAGGCAGAGAGAGAGAGGAAGAGAAGCAGGCTCCCTGCTGAGCAAAGAGTCTGATGTGGAGCTCAATTCCAGGACCCTGGGATCATGACCTGCGCCTAAGGCAGAGGCTTTAGCCCACTAAATCACCCAGGCACCCCTCTGCTTAAAGTTTTAACAGAAGCTTGCTGCAGGGTTAATAGATCATGGAAAAGTAGGGTATAAAAAAAGAGCAGTCACACATTGTGTCTTTTACCAAGAGAGGCAGTGACTGGTCAGATTCTGAACAAATTTTGATGGCAGATTCTGAAGATCTCTCTGATGAATTTGATGTGGGGGTGCAAGAGAGGAGTCAAGGATCCTAGTAAATGACATTACTTAATAAATTGTTGTCATAGGAGGAGGTGATCAAAGAATATACAGCCAAAAACTTAGAAAAAAAAGTAATTTAGAGGCTCAGTCAGTTGAGCATCCAACTCCTGATCTTAGCTCAGGTCTTGATTTCAATGTGGAGAGTTCAAGCCCCACACTGGGCTCTACATCAGGACTGGAGCCTAATTAAAAAGAAAAAAAAGTGTTTTAGAGGTGTATCAAGTAGTTTCAAAATAGTGGGTAATTTTTCTGAATTTTGTGGTATTTGTTAAGTTTTTAAAATTTCTAATTTGTGATTTCTTTTCTCACCCCAAAGATTCATTTTTATACCTCATATTGTATTTGTAATTTTGGATTTTTTTTTTTTAAACAGGGCCCTCAAATTGAATAAATCTCAAGCCCCTGCAATACCTGAATTCAGTCTGGCTCCTTGCCCATATTTGGGCAGTAATTTAAAGTTAGCGAAGCATTAATACTGTTTCTGACATAAAATAATGGGCACGAAATAGAAGTCATTGTACCAGTAATACAATTTTAGAAATAAGCTAATATTGGGGATTGAAACACCACCCTGGACTCGCCTCCCTACCAGTGTCTTCCAGAATTTCTCACCCATTCTTCCACCCACAGTTTTTCTAAATCTGTCACATACATCGGCATTTCTTCTCACGATCGCTTTGGCTTTACACGAGTCTAAAAAAAAAAAGTCTAAAAATATGAATGCTAAAATATTCTTTATCCGGGCTGCTTGTGCTTCAGCTGCGCCACAACACCACTGCCCGCTGGCAACCAAGCACCACCTCTCCGCACTACCCAATTCCAGGCTCCCCTCGAGCCGTAACCAGGGGCGGGGCTCTCGGGAGGGTGGAGTTGGGAGGGGTCTAGATCCGCCCTCGCCCCGCCCCGTGAGGCCTGACACATGCGCCCAGAGGCTGCTGGTGGAACGAGGTGTGGATTGTGCGGTGACTCTGGCCTCTGACTTCCGGTTCCTAGGGATGCGCATCCGGGTCACGCTAACGCCGCGGTTTCCTCCATCCGCTTGGTTCTGCTGTGAGTCTGGACCAGTACCCATGTCCTGCTTTGGGGCCTCTGCAGCCTTAGAGTGAGTCTCCGCCGAGACAGGGTCTGAATGCGGCCGGTCGAATGCAGCCTGTAGGGGGACGGGTCAAAAGTTCTGTCTTGGTCCCTGTGGGTGGGCGTTCGCTCTGCCTGTCCCTTGTCCCTGCAGTGCTTCCCTTACTTCAGCCCTTTCCTTCGCCGGCCTCGCCTCATTCACCTCGCCTTAGCCTTGCCGATCCCCGCGCACCTCTCGCCTGGCTGCCTCCCCATCTTCATCCACCGGTTACAAGCCCGGGTTTCTTGCCTTTTGCGTCAGCGCTTCCCTTACCACTGCCTCTCGCTTTCGCCCGGCTCTCCTGCTAGCACCTCCCTGGTATCTCGCCGTTCTTTGCCGAAGCAGGACGGCCCACCTGCTCATTGTGCTTCCCCTCCTCCACTGCGAAACTGAGCCTGTCTTTCTGGGGTCCTAGGTCCCGTCCCCCTACTTTCATCACCTTCGACCCCTATATCTTCCTGGGACTAGTAGGTGACATTTGTGCTTCGCCTGGGGTTCTCCCGCCTTTTCTTAGCTAGAGGAGGGCTTAGCGAAAGTCCCAATCTGGGCCGATTTATCCATCCTGGGGGAAGTTTTGCCTTGAGGCGTTGTGTTAGAGTCAACTCTGGTAGCTTCCGTAGTTAGGGAACAACAAAGGCTTTCCCAGTTCTTTGCTGGAGCACAGTTCGGGGGGCTCTCTCTGGAGCGGGCTAACAGGTGGCAGGCACACGAAACTGCTAGAGATGGGGCTTGTGTGGTCTTGTTAACTGACAGGCCATGAGGACGTCCTGTCATTTTTGTGTTCTCTCTCCCATGAGAATGGATGCGCGCGGCCGAGGTAAAAGTGCAGATATTCTTGGCACGATCACCTTTGTTTTCTGCATAGGCTTTACTTACAGGACAGTTGCTATGACAGAGGACAGAGTTTCTTGGGAGATTTTTAGCCCCAGATTTGGCAAAAATTTTATTATCACTGAAATTTTGTTTCCTGCTAAAGAATGCACTGTTAGTAATTTCAAAAGTACATTTTCTTTGCTTGAACTCAGTGTGCATATGTATCTTTATCCTTAAGTCTCATAAATTGTTTCTTTGTTTTTCCTATATTGACAAGTTTTCTATTTTTCTTCCCATTTCTTTATAAGCCAGACATTATACTACATTATCTCTTCGACTATTACTCTTTCACTTTTCTTTATTGTTTTTACTTTACTCTTTTTTTTTTTTAAAGATTTATTTATTTGAGTTGGTGGGGGGGCAGAAGTAGGAAGGGCAGGGGGAAGGAGAGACTCTCAGGCAGACTCCCTGCTGAGATTGGAGTCTGCTTAATGGATTTCATGACTGAGATCAGACCTGAGCCAAACCAGGAGACACTTAACTGACTAGTCTAAAAACCATCTTTTTCTCATTTGAGACTTAGGTTTCTCTTAAATTTCTGTGATGGTTCTTAGTCACCTCTAAGATGAAGAGATTGGATTTCATAGTGATTTGTGTCCCATTTCTCAAATTTTGTGATCTGAGGTGTATTTTGAGACACAGGTTTGGATAATTTTAATTTTTTTTTCTGATGTTTTTAGTGGTGTCCAGCATATGATTGCAAATGTTTTTCTGTAAGCAGCTTCTGGAATATAAATTGTGCTCTGAAATTTAGTACTTAAGTGAACAGAATAAATATAGCTTTTAGTGTCTGCTTCATTTTTGACTGGTGAGTTATAGAAAAATTTCTCTCATTTTATGATACATATACATATGCAAGCATAGCATAGACCTTGACTCATTCCAGAATTGAGCTGCTCCCTTCAGCTATTTTTAGCATAGGACTTTGGAGTGTGGCCATATTCGTCCTGCAAGCCACAGAGAAGGACCCTTCTGGTTGGCTTTCAGGCCTTATCTAACTGCTGAGGGAAGACCTTTGGAAAGCTCCTTACCCATACCTCTTCCCCAGCACCTATACTGGAAACTCTAGCTTCTGTTCATCGTGGCCTCATCATTTGGCATCCTTAAAAACTAATCCCAGTGAGAGTGAGTATGGGCTGGCTCTCTATGTTTCCTCACCTCCAGGTTTGTAGACTTTTTTTTTTTAGCCAGGGGAGTTCCATAGATAGACTTATATTTGGATTGATGCAAGGCCCTTTTTCAACCTTTTTTTCATTTCTGAACTTTTTATTTCTTGGGCATGTCTAAGTCTAAACCTAGATGGATTTCTCAGTTTACAGCTGGAGGGAACCATAGAGCTCAAACTTACTCCTTCATTTTACAAATAAGGAAATCAAGATTTTAGGAATTGGTGATTTTTCCAAGGTCAGGTTTTACAAATAAAGAAGTTTTGTGCATGCACTCAGAAGTCGGTTTTAGTTCCCTTAAAGTTGTAGGTCAGAGAGCACAATATAGTACTTAATGGTTCATTTCAATACATTTGTGTCACAGGAATGAGTTTTAGGATAAGAAGTTTATGACAGATTTTAAAATTGAAGGCTCGGGGGCGCCTGGGTGGCTCAGTGGGTTAAGCCTCTGCCTTCGGCTCAGGTCATGATCTCAGGGTCCTGGGATCGAGCCCCACATCAAGCTCTCTGCACAGCAGCTTCCCCCTCTCTCTCTGCCTACTTCTCTGCCTACTTGTGATCTCTCTCTTTAAAAAAAAAAAAAAAAAAATTGAAGGCTGAAGTTATTTTGCCTTCAAAGATGGACTTGAAAAAAGTTGTGTTGTGCAGACGTAGAAGTTGAGAAGTTTTAGGGAGTCTCTCTCTTTCTTCCAAAATCACTTTAGCTTATTATGATATAAATGCTGCATAAAAGCCTTTACATGGAATGAACATCCTATGGTCTTGTTGGAGCAATTGTGTTTGCGCTCCTGGTCTTCCTACCCAATACTAACAGACCTTCTAGTTACTGAAAAGCCTGCATGTCTTATCTAACTTCCAAATAAACGAAAATATCACTAAAGATAGCTTAGAGTATGTTTGTAATGCTCAGGAGAGGAATCGTTGTCAGTTTTCTATAAAAATTTCTCTTTTAGTTTAGCAGTCTTAGCTTGTACGCCTGAGGGCTCAATTTAAAATAAATTTCTGCATATTAGCTTATGCCTACAAGGTTTTCTGTTTTTATTTGGCTTACTTATTTTTGAATGTTCTTCTTCTTCTTCTTTTTTTCATTTTACTTGCTACTGTGCTTTTCTTACATGGTTAATTTTTATTCTTGAACCCTGGGATATATTTTAAGGAAATGTAGCTTTAAAAATTTGAGAAACAAAGTACCCCTCTTCCATGTTCTTACCAGTTGTACCTTGCAGCGTGATGGTTTCTGTGATCTGCCTGAGCCACTTCATAACTTCATTCTTTTTGTTTTGCTTTCAGATAAAAGGCTGGTAGAACTTTTTTGATAGTTTGTCTAAAAGACCTCGTGTTCTGCATATAGTGGCAGGGTATTTTAACTGAAAATTATTTTAAATGGAGGAAGAATAGTTCAAAATAGTTAACATAGACTAGTTTAATAATAGAAATAATTCAAAGTATATTTAAGAATATTAGGAATAATTTATTTTTCTTATACATTCATTTGCATCAAGGAGTTAATTTGGAATAAAGTTGAAAATAGGTGGAATTTCCATCTGCTAATTAACGTAGAAATGCAGGTGCATTTTCTTATATAGAATATATGGCTTAAGCTGTGAATATGTTTTATTGACAGAGAACATAGTGAATAATGGATTGGCAACCACATCATCATCTCAATATTTTTATTTGGTCCCATCAACCTAAATTTTAGGGTATCTAATTATTAAATGTAAAAATAATGAGAGTATTTTCTTTGTTATTTCTAGTATATTCAAAAACAGTTATTAGAAATATGGGCTTCATAAAATTTATTTTTACTATTTTCTCCTTTTAAATAATGCAGTATTGTTTTTCTTTTTCTTTTTCTTTTTTTTAAAGTAATCTCTACACCCCACATGGGCCTGGAACTTACGACCCCGAGATCAAGAATCATATACTCTACCAACTAAGCCAACCTGGCATCCCTGTATTAGTATTTTAAATTAGAAAATGAAAAGTGTAAATAGTGCTAGCCTTTCAACACCCATTGAAATCATAAAATTAGATTAAAAACTCTTAACAGGGGGCGCCTGGGTGGCTCAGTGGGTTAAGTCTCTGCTTTCAGCTCGGGTCGTGATCTCAGGGTCCTGGGATTGAGCCCCACGTCGGGCTTTCTGTTCGGCGGGGAGCCTGCTTCTTTCTCCCTCTCTTTCTGCCTACTTGTGATCTCTCTCTCTGTCAAATAAGTAAATAAAATCTTCAAAAAAAAAAAACCTCTTAATAAGAGTAGGAATAGAGGGAACATACCTCAACATAATAAAGACCATATATGACAAACACATCACAAACACAGTCAACAGTGAAATAGTGAAAGCCTTTTTTTCTAAAATCAGGAACAACGCAAGTATGCCCACTCTCGCTGTATTTATTCAACATAGTATTGGAAGTCCTAGCCACAGCAGTTAGACAGAAAAAGAAAAAAGAAATGTATCCAAATTGCTAAGAATAAGTTAAACTGTTACTATTTGCAGGTGACCTAATTCTGCATGTAGAAAACTTAAAGTTTCCATAGACAACTATTAGAATTAATGAATTAAGTAAATTTGCAAAATAAAATAACGGTATACAAAAATCTGCTGCATTTCTACACAATAATGATTAACTATTAGAAAGAGAAAACAGGGGCACCTGGGTGGCTCATTTGTTAAGCGCCTGCCTTCAGCTCAGGTGGTGATCCCAGGGTCCTGGGATTGAGCCCTGCATCAGGATCCCTGCTTGGTGGGAAGCCTGCTTCTCTCTCCCACTACCCCCTGCTTGTGTTCCCTCTCTCGATGTATCTCTCTGTCAAATAAATAAATCTTTTAAAAAAGAGAGAGAGAGAGAAAAAACAATCCCATTTACAGTGGCATCAAAAAAAGTAAAATGGGGGGCGCCTGGGTGGCTCAGTGGGTTGAAGCCTCTACCCTTGGCTCGGATCATGATCCCGGGGTCCTGGGATCAAGTCCCACATCAGCCCTGCGTCTGGCTCTCTGCTTGGTGGCGAGTCTACTTCCCCCATCCCTCTCTCCCTGCTTGCCTCTCCGCCTACTTGTGATCTCTGTCAAATAAATAAATAAATAAATAAATAAAATCTTTTTTTTTTTTTTTAAAGAGTAAAATGTCTAGGAATAAATGTAATCAAGGAAGTGAAAGATATGTGCACAGAAAACTCTTAAGAATTTAAAAATTGAAGGTGATGCAAATAAATAGATAGTCCATGCTCATGTATTGGAAGAACTAATATTATTACAATGTCCATACCATCTGAAGCAATCTATAGGATCAGTGCACTTTCTTTCTAAATTCCAATGGCATTTTTCATAGAACTAAAATAAGGAACTCTAACATTTGGGTGGAAAATTTAAAAAAAAAGAAAAATTAAAAAGATAGTGTTGACTTATTGTAAGTTAACAGATCCCCACTAGGCAGTCAGTCAGTGCTTAATGTCTTAAAGATCTTACTACAGATTGTGTTGGATACACTTTAACTTATTAGCTTGGTTAATATTTGCACTAGTTAGATTTGCTTTTATTTGCCTTAGAAAATAGCAGTAATCTTTCTAACACATGTCTTTTAGCAAATTTATTTTGGGTGCCTACTATGTATCATTTTAATAATATATATATAGGTTGTTCATGTGAACTAGGTAATATTAAGGCTGACATATATACTTAAATCCTAAATTTGGTTTTCCTTGTACATATTTGGATTAAACTATAAGATGTAATATAATGTATATTATAGGGGGTAGCCAGAAAAAGAAGCAGCAGCAGCAGCAGCAGCAGCAGCAGCAGCAGGGGGTAGAAAACAATTAGAATTAAAATAAACCTTAGTCCTGAGAAAGTGTCACTTCTTACTTCTTACTGGTGACAATGGTAGATGATTTTTTTTTTTTAAAGATTTATTTATTTAGTTGACAGAGATCACAAGTAGGCAGAGAGGCAGGCAGAGAGAGAGAGAGGGAAGCAGGCTCCCTGCGGAGCAGAGAGCCCGATGCGGGGCTCGATCCCAGGACCCTGAGATCATGACCTGAGCTGAAGGCAGCGGCTTAACCCACTGAGCCACCCAGGCACCCCGGTAGATGATTTTTTAAGCTAGATTTTATGTTTTTCTGTTTTGAAAATACTTTGGTTTTTCATCATTAATTGAGTTTAAGGTTCTTGTGTTAATTTGCATCACAGTTTAATATAAAATCCTATTCTTTATAGGTACAATTAAATAAATTTCATTTGGGAAACTTCACAACTGAACTGTAAAAATGTAATGGTAAAACAGTAAACATTAAAGTAGCTTTACATAGCTCTTACTATGTGTCAGGAACTATTCCAAGTGGTTTACATATATTAACTCTTTAATCTTTACAGCCCTGTTAAGTACTGTTCTTATCTCCACTTTACAATAGAGGAAGCCAGGGCAGAAGTTACATAACTTGCCCAAAGTAACAAAGCTAATTAGCCAGAGAGCTGGATTTGAGTTTAGTCTCTCTGGGTTCAGAGTTCATGACATTTTGGACAGAGTTCTACTAGTTTAGTGATCTCTTCCTTTGTAGGTTAAGGTTACCTTAGGGGTTTTACGTGGTCTTTTTATCAATGCTGGCTTAAGGCATATTGCAAACCCTGTATTTCCTATGTTTCTTAGAAGGCAAAAATCATGTATTAAGAAAGGAAAACAGGACCAGATCTTTCCCTCTTAAAAAAATTATCTTGTTGGGGCACCTAGGTGGCTCAGTCAGTTAAGAGTCTACCTTTGGTTTGGGTCATGATCCCAGGGTCCTAGGATTGACCCCACATTGGGTTCCTGGCTCAGCAGGGAGTCTGCTTTTCCCTCTCCCTCTGCCATTCCCCCTGCTTGTGCTCTGTCAAATAAATAAAATCTTAAAAAAAAAAAAATTATCTTATGGAAGTTGGTTACTTTTGAGTTTTAAAGAGAAAAGGTAATACATTTAATACAATACATTCTATATTATTAACATGTCTTACCTCTAGATCTTAATATTTTTCCTTTCTTTGATTTGCAAAATATTAAGCAAATTTATGTAATAGTCTCAAGCTCTGAAATCTTAGTGTCCCCAGTATGAATTTAACAACTCTGAAATATGAAGCAAAACTAAAACTGAAATTTCTCACTTAGATGTATCTCATTTTCAAATTTGGAAATTTGTGCAAAATTATGTGTTTTTAGTTTTACTTAGAACAGTGGAGAACTTTTGCAAATTAATTCCTTTGTAAATTGAAAAATGCAAATAGTAATTTAAAACATTATTAATCATATTAATATTATTCTTTTGTTCTTTTATTTTTCCCAAATATAAAAATTCTTGTGTGTCCTTAGGGAAGGGGATGATTTTACATCAGTTCAGGTGGTAGTTTAATGTAAGAGTCTAGGACTGAGATATGCGAAGTGATTCTTCTGAGTATTTTAAAAACAATTGAGAATCATGAGATCTGGTTAACAGGAAAAAACTACAGTATTCTTTCTGGTAAGAAGAGACACTTGTTTAGGGATACTGCTTATTTTATTTCTTACATATTAACTCCCACTTATTTATTCAGACATTAAATAAGTACACCATTTTTCATAGTCTTGATTTTTTTCATTTTGGTGGGAAAATACTGTTATGGAGCTAAAAAGTCTGAGCTTTGTTGTGCTGATTTACTTATTTGTATTTAGAATGTTTTTTACTTCGGTTTAAATGTTTAATTTTTATTTCAAAAACAACTCTTTTTTTGTATGTGGGTTTGATAATCAGTTTATCTTCTAAAATTTCAATAGTTTTTTTCTTTCACCTGAAATTTAATAATGTAGCAATTACTGGATTTAGGAAAATTGCTTATTGCTATCAGCACTGTTACTATGGGAATAAATTAGAATGATTAGCTCTAAGGTGGAATTGAACTTTATTCTTTAGTTTCCATAGTAGTTGAAAAAGATTTAGGTCAGATTCACCTGTTGTTCCTCCTTTTTTCAAAATAAGAGGGAATTTTAATTTAGCACAATGATGTTAATATTTTCCCACTAGATATGATAGTTTCTCTTTTTATTGATGGCATAATCCAAAATAATGTGTATATGATTTGGTTTTTAGAAAATTTCAGAATTTAGAGAACACTGTAGGATAAAAAATAGTATATACATGACCTAGGAAAAAAGTGCCCTGGAAATCAGTGTGTTATTAATTCACTGAATTTTTCAAATTTGCTTTTACTTTTTACCAAATCTTTGTTGTCGATTCAGAATCCATGATTAGATAACAAGACCATGAACTCTGAATAAGAGTTCTTGAGAGTGAGAAAGAGAGCTTTTGCAAAGAAAAGAAGCCATCTCTAGTATTCACGTGGCATTTAATAGCTAGATGAACTGAAAGTCTTTGTTTTGTCTCATTTCTGCATATCTCCTGTTAGTATTTATTTATTTAGTTTCGATACCTCACATTCTGTGAAATTGTTGTCTATTTGGAATAACTCTGTTAAACTATTAATTCTTACGCAGACGGTTTCCTTTTCCTTTTTTGTTCTTTTTCAGAGGGTTGCTTTGAAAAAACTGTAATTTAGAGAACCACCAAGACTCAATGTTATTTCCTGTGTAGTTTGAAGTGGATATTTTCCTCCTTTTCTCTGGCCAGTTTTTTATATTCTGTTAAAGTGGCTTTCAAATTTTTTTAATCATGACCCACGATAAGATGCAGTTTTTCATTGTTACTGAGTCTGTATACACATATGTACATTATCTAGTACTTGTACATATTAATGTTTAAAAGTGAAGTAGGACATTGGGGAGGGTATGTGCTTTGGTGAGTGCTGTGAAGTGTGTAAACCTGGTGATTCATAGACCTGTACCCCTGGGGATAAAAATATATGTTTATAAAAAATAAAAAAATTTAAAAAAAAAGTGAAGTAGTTTTGTGAAACAGTATTATCCTTACACTACTTGTAATGAATTGTAATTTTTTTTTCTATTTTGTTTTATTGTATTTCATTCAAAACTCTTGGTCTCCACTAAGTTAGTAAGATAATATATTAATGCGTTTGGAAAGTTTGGAAAATGCAGTTTGGAAAATTCTAATGACTGCTAGATTTTTTCCAATATCGTCTTTTTTGTAATTGAAATGTTTGGGTTTGTTATTTTCTTTCTCTGAAATGTATCTTGATTCTTTTAAGCTTTTGATCTAAGTAACTATGCAGAACAGTTGAGAGAGGGAGACCCTATTGCCCTGATTGTCATTGCTGTCATCTGTGTTTTACTTTGTCTAGGCACATTAGTTTTAGAACCACAGTAATACGGAATCAGGAGCTTGAAAACGCTTGGTCACATGCAGCACTTCTATCATTGGAATCCTTTGCTAGATTCCAAATAATAGTCAAAGTTTAAGTTGATGAAGTTGCTTTTCACCAACTGCTCCTGCTCTTGGCAACTAGTCAAAAGTTTACAAAGCTGCTTTATTCTGCTTTCTTCTGGCTCCAGGCCAGTCTTTGTAAGCCAAAAAAGAGAAGAGAGGAGTGTAGAAGTTTGCGTCTGTGTGTAGATGATCAGGTGAAAGTGATGTGGCTGAAGAGTGGACTGTATGTATGTTTTATATATTGTCGGGACTCCTTTCCTGTAATCGCAAAGGGGAAAAGATAGTAGAGGTCCCAGCAGTTCCTAGCATATCGTAGCCATTAGAGTGAGGCAGTGTCAACAGCACACCCTACTGTTTATCACCACCACCTCCTAACGCTTTCTGTTCCAGGCACTGTTTAAAGCACTTTTTTTTTTTCACTTGGGGCGCCTGGGTAGCACAGGCAGTTAAGCATCCAACTTTTGGTTTCAGCTCAGGTTGTGATCATGAGATGGAGCCCTGTGTGGGGCTCCACACGCAGTAAGGAGTCTGCTGGGGATTCTCTCCCTTTCCCTCGGCCCCTTGTGCTCATGCACTTTCTCTCCCTCTCTCTCTCTCAACATAAATAAAGAAATCTTAAAAAAATAATAAAGCATTTCACTTTATTCACTCATTCACTTGAGAAGCCTGGGAGAATGAGAACGAGAGGATAAAGAAGAAAACTTGCCTCAGTATTATTATCTGGCTTGTGAATTCTGGCTACTTGCGAGTGTGGCATGGCATCCCGTGCATTTTTAGCTTGGTCAGCTTTCTGAAGTCATCAGTGCTGCCTGTGATGTTCCGTATTGAATGGCACATAACTGTGGTTTGAGACCTAAGGCTTTGAGGCTAGGCTGTCTGGGCTTGAATTCCAGGTTGGTGACTTACTAGGTAAATAACCCTGGGCAAGTCCCTCTCTGTACTTTAGTTTTCCCATCTGTAAAATGGTGATAATAATAACTAGTACCTATCAAAGACTTACTGAGTGGATTAAATGAGTTATACACGTAAAGTACTTAGGACATTGAGGCATAAAAAACATTCCATAAATGTTAGTTATTAATAACTCACAATGCACAGTTGGATCTCCTGAAAGTATTTGTGACCATGATGAGTTCTGTGTATTTGCTAAAGGATGTGATTGACATTCAGTGTTTTATTGTCCTGGAGCTTAAAAACAGCTTCCCTTGCAAAGGACTTACAGGGAAAGCTCTCTTGTAGGATATTTGGACACAAAGCCAAATGAAAAGGGCAAAGCTACAGGTCCAATTTATTTAATTTCTTATAGGAATCTCTTGTTACTTAGATCTTATCCTTAATAATTTTAATATTTTTCCCTTTGAAAAACTAAAGACAGCTAGTTGCTGAATTGACTTTCACTCAAGACCAGATTTCTTTCCTGAATTTATCTTGTGTCTAAAATATTTATTTTATTTTTCTTTAACAAATAGTTATATGATGTTTACTGAATGGTGCTAGGCACTATCCTGAGAGCTTCACAAATATTAGCTCATTTAAATCTTTTGACAAAGACACTTGTTATTCCCATTTTATGGATGAAGTATGGATGGATGGATGAAGTAATTGAGGCACAGGAAAGTTAAATAACTAAACTCCCACACCTTTCATCAGTCTAGAGCTGGGATTTGAACCTAAGTAGTCTGGCTCCAGAGCTAATGCTTCAGGTTTGCCAAACCTGTCTCTTACAGAGGTAAATTATGTTGAAAAGAGTAAAAGAAAAGAACAAGTATTCAAACTTCACTATTATTGTGAAACTAATATGACACTGTACGTTAACTACATTGGAATTAAATTTTTTAAAATATGGAAAAAAAATCCGTGTTCCTCATTCTGCTGAAATGACAGCACTGAATTTTTGGGTGATGAATTCTCAAAGGAGTAAATAAGTTTGGAGAAATAAAACAATAATGAAAGAACTGAACCTAGATTTTATAGTTCTAACAGCTAAAGACATGCATTTCAAAAGACTTAGTTTTGTTAGTATAGTGTAAGATAAATTTTCTATGAATAATGGAGAGCTGATGTATAAATGTGTTATATGTAGCTTTATAAAATGTGATGTAAAGTTTTGACTTTTGAATGAGGAAGAGGTAGGGTACAAGTTTTTCAGTATAACTGGAAACAGCGCATTTGTAGGATATTCATGTTGGAATAAACCATGTATCAGGCCATAGTACCTACAGAAAAAATTATGATTCTCTTAGAAATGTTAACTTCACAGATTAAAGGAGGATAAAGATAAAATTTTGGAGGTTTTGAGTTCCGTGGAGTCTGGATTGCTACACATTAAATTCTTGAGCTTGTGACTGACAAGTTACTAAAAACAGGGAGAACTGGAAGGAACATAGAACTGTAGGATTATCGTTAAACTCACTTTGACAGATATAATTCAGATTAACTCATTTCTTCTCTATACTTTTTACTGTGCTTTGGAATTTTTCTTATAGAACAGATCTCCTTATTTTATCAGAAGCTTGTGGGGATAAGTTTTCATAATTTTTATTAAAGATTGTTTTATAAACAACTTCAAAGGATGATTTTCTAAGAAATAATACTAGAAATTTTAAGAACAGTTTTTCTTAGAGAATCTATTCCTGATCAAGTATTTTTCCTATTAAGAATTTAGTACAGGGGTGCCTGGGTGGCTCAGTGGGTTGAAGCCTCTACCTTCGGCTCAGATCACGATCCCAGGGATCGAGCCCCACATTGGGCTCTGCTCAGCAGGGAGCCTGTTTCCCTTCCTCTCTCTCTGCCTGCCTCTCTGCCTACTTGTGATCTCTGTCAAATAAATAAATAAAATCTTAAAAAAAAAAAAAAGAATTTAGTACAGCCTAGGGGCCCCTACGTGGCTCATTTGGTTAAGCAACTATCTTCAGCTCAGTTCATGATCTGGAGTCCTGGAATCTAGTCCTGCCCGCATCAGGCTCTCTGCTCAGCAGAGAGTCTGATTCTCCCTCTGACCATTGCCTTCTTGTGCTTGCTCTCTCATTCTCTGTCTCTCAGATAAATAAATAAAATCTCAAAAAAAAAAAAAAAGGATTTAGTACACTCTAAATGTATTTTTTTTTAAAGATTTTGTTTGACAGACAAAGATCACAAGTATGCAGAGAGGCAGGCAGAGAGAGAGGGGGAAGCAGGCTCCCTGCTGAGCAGAAAGCCTGACGTGGGGGACATGGGGCTCGATCCCAGGACCCTGGGATCACCACCTGAGCTGAAGGCAGAGGCTTTAACCCACTGAGCCACCCAGGCACCCCTCTAAATGTATTTTTTAAAAATTCTTCTCAGTAAGTTCTGATAGTGTTCTGTTATTATAAAGTTACTATAAATATTCCTACAGCTGACAATACCATAACATGTTGGTCAGTCATATCTCCCAAATAAAGTAACCAGAAGAATTCACCAGCTTTACCACAGTCAGTTGGCTGGGCTGTTTATTTATGGAAGGAGTTCACCAGCATGGTGATGGCTTTTGTCTATCCACAGACAGTTCTGTGGATACACAATTACACAGAAGGTGTAGTTGGTTAAAATTCCTCCCCACCCCCCCAGAAATGTGAGTTGTGCTGATGCCTGAATTGTGGAACTAAAAGGCTTTCTTAGGGTGCCTTGAAAGATAGTCTGAAGGTAGATCAGCTGAGTATAGGTCTGCTGGATTTTTGTGTCTACTTCAGCAGGACACTTGAGCTCAAAGGACTCTGAGTAATATGTTAGGTTTGTTAGAAGTTTTTTGAAAGGTAATATATCGAGAAAAGTTACCATCAGTTGATGAGATTGGTGAATTTCTAAAAGATAAGAAACGATAAGATTGAATCAGTAGAGACTAGGAGAAGAAGTCATAACTGAAGGTATATGTAGGAGTTTCAGAATTGGGGGTGCCTAGCTGGCTTAGTGGGTTAAAGCCCCTTCATTCAGCTCAGGCCATGATCCCAGGCTCCTGGGATGGAGCCCCTCATCTGGCTCTCTGCTCAGCAGGGAGCCGCCTTCCCTTTCTCTCTGCCTTTCTCTCTGCCTACTTGTGATCTCTGTCAAAAAAATAAATAAAATCTTTGAAAAAAAAAAAAAAGAAGTTTTAGAAATGTATCAGACTCCACGTAGACAATTATGAAGAAATGAAGGGTGCCTGGAGTATAGTGATTTTGAGCATTTGGTGTTTGTCCCCTGGATAAAGGCTGGGAAAGTGCTTTCCAGACACATTGAACAGTCTGCTTGTGGAGGGCATGTATTTCCATGGTCTGTTCTCCCCATGGTGTTTAGTGTATATTAATTAGATTATGTCATTCCTTTGTTTGAAACACCCATCGCCTTCCCAAACTCCGTATCATGTGTTACAAGGCTGTGTGTGATCTTGCCCTTGCCTGCTTCTTGGTCTTTGTTTCCAGCTACTCATTCACTTGCTGACAATGGCCTTTTTGCTATTTCTCAAACATGCCAAGATGTTATCATTTCAGTTTCTTTTTTCTTCTTTTTTTATAAATTTTATTTATTTGTCAGAGAACGCATGTGCGAGTGCACAAGCAGGGGGACCCCTGGCAGGCAGAGGGAGAAGCAGGCTCCCTGCTGAGCTAGGAGCCTGATGTAGAACTCAATCCCAGGACGCTGGGAACATGACCAGAGCCTAAGGCAGATGCTTAACTGACTGAACCACCCAGGTGCCCCTCCTTTCAGTTTCTTTTTACTTGTTTCCTTCTGAAACCTCTTCCTTTGCATCTTCTTATAACACTCTCCTTTTCATTATTCAGATCTCTGCTGAAATATTACCACCTGAGAGAAGCTACCACCCTATCTGAAATAGCTCCCTTGTAGTCAGTCTCTATTCTTTGTGTTGTTTCCTGTGGTACTTAACTACTTTGTGAAATTACATATTTGTTCATCTTTCTGTTAGAATATAAGTTCCTTGAGGCTGGGGCCTTCATGTTTATCACTGAATTTCCAATATCTAAACTAATGCCGGGCACATAATAGACATCCATTTTATAAATGAATGAGTGAATCTTGAGATTAGAGAAAGAAGCATGAGCAGCCTGAAGTCGCAGAGGAAGCGAAAAGCAAAATGAGTAGTTAACTCCAGTGTTTCTCCCCAGGATAAAGCTTTGCTAGTTGCTCTGAAAGTGAGTCTTGGCATAAGAGGCCAGAAATATCCCTAATAATTTGTGATGTTCAGAAGAGACAGGGATTCATATCTAGAAAGCAGGTTACCAGCAGACCAGGCCTAACTGTGTGTTTCTCCCCTCTTCATAATCAGTGGAAGTGAATATGTATAACTAGAACCTACTTAAAGCAACAGATGAACAAAGATTCTCATCCACTCTGAGAAAAAAAAATGTTGAGGTAAAACTCCCAACTACAAAAATGAACTCTAGGGGCACCTGGGTGGCTCATTTGGTTAAGCGTCTGCCTTTGGCTCAGGGCCCTGTCAGGCTCCCAGCTCAGTGGGGAGTCTGCTTCCCCCTTACTCTTCCTCTGTGCTCTCTCTCAAATGAATAAATAAACTCTTTTAAAAACAGTGAACTCTAACAATCTAGATTTAATCATTTGAGGAAAATTAATGCTATGAAAGAGAGGAATCAAATGTAACTGACACTAAAGTCAATAGTGAATAGTATAAGCCGAAGGAGATTTTAAAGATAAGCATTTTTAGTAATTTGAAGAAATAATGAAATAAATTTAAATGTTGAAATTTTAAAGAGAAATAGCAAATATAGCAAAATAATAAGTATAAAGGTTGAGTTAAGGGGCGCCCAGGGGCTCAGTCAGTTAAGCGTTCAACTCTTGATTTTGGCTCAGGTCACAATCCCTCGGGTCATGAGATTGAGCTCTGTGCTGGACTTCATGCTGGGTGTGGAGCCAGTTTAAGATTTCTCTCCTCAGCCCTCACCCCCATCCCACTCAGGCATGTTCTCTCTCTCTCAAAAAAAGAAGAAAAAAAAAAAGAGTGAAAGGAATTTCTCAGTTAAAAAGCAGTCAACAATAATGACAGTAAGAACTTCTGAAAGTTTTCTCCTTCATAAAAGCAATGAGAACACTGGCAGACATAGAACCAACTCTTCCAGAACTCTGAAAATTAACCATAGGTTTAGAGCAAACTGGGAACATTTATTCAAGAAAAATGGCCACATTTTAGGAAAACAGTGAACTTTGTAGCAGTTTAACTTGACCAAAAGCCATCCTCCTCTCCAGTTCCACAGTAGCTTTGAAAACTAGTAACCTCCAATCATGGTGAAAACTAGCAGCCTAGAAACCAACTGGAAGCGATGGAACAAGATTGGTTCTTCAAAGCCCCATTCTCAGAGAATTGTCAATTGAATGTGACCTGTCATTACTTGTTATTATTGACCTGTCTGGTAGTTCCTTACAAGACCTCATCTGTACACTTGAAGAATTCTCCCCCCCCTCCCGCCCCCAGGGTGTTCATTGAGAAAAATTTAGAGGCAATTATTGAACATCTCAGCTGCCTGTGGTAGTGAATAGCAGTTGGGGCAAACAGGCTAACCAAAAAAGCTTAAAAGGAAAAGCTGGGGAATAGATGTCCATAGGAGATCTGTAAAGCTTTGATGCGTTCCTGGGAATCTAGAATGCTGTTGCACAGATGTTGAGCAGTATGCATGTTTAGGAAGGACCTGAGAACGCCCTAAATTCTCAGTTCTGGTTCATCTGAAGGCTCTGTGCCTGCAGATACTAAGGCTAAGCCAGAATTGTGAACTGACTGGCTGAGTGCTGAAGGTGTGCCCTAATATATATAGAAAGCCCATCAGTAAGGACTGGGAGATTTATTGGTTCCAGGGGACTAGGGAAATCTATCTAATCATTAGCTGACCATTAAACTAACAGCAGAGACCTCAGTGGCCACGTACAACAAAAAATCCAGGTTCTATAGAATTAGTTTCTCTATTTCCTTGTCCTATTTTCTATTCCTTACTGCTGCTTGAATAATAATTTACTTTTTATCTGTCTCTTCCTTCCAATTAGAACGTAATTGTACTAAGATCAGGGACTCTTTGTGCACAGTGCTTTATTGCCAGTGCCTAGAACAATGCCTAGTACATAAAAATATTTCTTTCTTTCTTTCTTCCTTTTTTTTAAGTAAGCCCTGTGGCCTTCATGGGGCATGATCCCAGGATCAAGAGTCGCATGCCCCGGGGCGCCTGGGTGGCTCAGAGGGTTGAGCCTCTGCCTTCAGCTTGGGTCATGGTCTCAGGGTCCTGGGATCGAGCCTCAAGTTGGGCTCTCTGCTCAGTGGGGAGCCTGCTTCCCCTTTTCTCTGCCTGCTGCTCTGCATGCTTGTGATCTCTCTCTGTCGAATGAATAAGTAGGATCTTAAAAAAAAAAAAAAGTCGCATGCCCCACCGCCTAGGCCAGCCAGGTGTCCCTTAAATATTTCTTGAAATGGTGAGTAAATGAATGACTCCAGTATTAATCCCCTTGAAGTCACTGTTTTTATTTCTTTATTTCATTTTAAATTTAAATTTCATTTATTTATTTAAGTAATGTCTGCTTAAGAAAAATTAAGTGGGTCTCAAGCTCATGACCTTGAGTTTAAGAGTCGCATATTCTTCCAGCTGAGCCAGTCAGGTGCCCCACTGTTCTTATTTTATTGTTGTGTATTTTATCTGTTTCATTCCTTTGCTGTTATTTTATTTTATTTTATTTTACATTTATTTTGACAGAGATCACAAGTAAGCAGAGAGGCAGGCAGAGAGAGAGGGGGAAGCAGGCTCCCCGCCAAGCAGAGAGCCTGATGTGGGGCTTGATTCTGGGATCGTGACCTGAGCCGAAGGCAGAGGCATTCACCCACTGAGCCACCCAGGCGCCCCCCACTTTGCTGTTATTTTAATGGGGTGGATATCAGGAGAGAGAGAGGATATAAATGGGTATGCTTCATCAGCTCTCATGAACCAGAATGTTCTGATTACTGATTTTGATAATAGGAATTTCATTGAGAGTAAACTGATTTGGATGAGGTTTGGAAGGTTTTATGGTAGAAGTCATTCTAACGAAGAGAACGCAAGAACTACACACACGCAGGGCACCTGGGTGGCTCAATCATTAAGTGTCTGCCTTCGGCTCAGGTCATGGTCCCAGGGTCCTGGGATCGAGCCTCAAATCTGGCTCCCTGCTCAGATGGAAGCCTGCTTCTCCCTCTCCCCCTCCCACTGCTTGTGCTCCCTCTCTTGCCTCGTCTTTCTCTGTCAAATAAATAAGATCTTAAAAAAAAAAAAAAAAGAACTACACACATGTATTATGGTGTAAAACCTTGTGCAAATAACCTTGACAGTCTGCATGAAATAGATGTTTTAGAAAATGTTACCAAATTTGACCCCAGAAGAAAGAAATTCAGGAGACAAATTATAAAGGGAATCAAAGTTATCAAAGGACCGCTCCATAAAAACTGTTGGACCTTGATGTTTTCGTAGGTATATGTTACCTCAAATAGCCAAGGAATAGATGACTCTGTTCCAGAGCTTGGATAGAGAAGGAAAGTTTATAGTTCTTTTTTTTTTGTTGTTTAAATTTATTTGACAGACAGAGATCACAAGTAGGCAGAGAGGCAGGGAGAGAGAGGGAGGGAAGCAGGCTCCCCGCTGAGCAGAGCCGGATGTGGGGCTCGATCCCAGGACCCCGGGATCATGACCCGAGCCGAAAGCAGAGGCTTTAACCCGCTGAGCCACCCAGGCGCCCAAAAGTTTATAGTTCTTTTAAGGAAGCCAATGAAATGTTGATTCTAGAGCTTCATGAACACCACAAAATAACAAACTGTGGAAGAATCTTACAGGTATCAATGTAAAAATCTTAAATTCAGTGCTAGAAAATAGAATTCAACAGTATGTTAAAATAATATTCTCTAATCCAACGGTTTTCTTTTTTTAATTTTTTAAAAGATTTTGTTTATTTATTTGAGAGAGAGATGGCGACAGACATTGTGAGAGAGACCATGTGCTGGGAGGAGAGGGAGAAGCAGGCTCCCCACTGAGCAGGGAGCCCGATGGGGGGCTCGATCCCAGGACCCTGGGATCATGACCTCAGCGAAAGGCAGATGCTTGATTGACTGAGCCATCCAAGTGTCCCCCTTCCAAGGATTTGATTTCTAAAATAAACGCATATTTGGCTTAATATTAGAACATCTATTAACATGTTTTAATAGATGAGAGAAAAGCCATAGAAAAACCATCGTTTGGGATGCCAAAAAAGCATTTGACTAAATTCATATCCGTTCCTGATAAATGTTCTTTATTTAATTAAAATTGATGAATTCCTATTTGACATGATTAAGGAAAAATGTATTTCAAACCAAAATCAGTATCATACTTAGTAGTGGTATGGTAGAAGTATTCTCATTGATGTTAGAAACAGGAAAAGGATACCCAGCATTTAGGACTTAATATTATAGTAGAGGTATAAGGAAGCCTCGATGGCTCAGTTGGTTAAGTTTCTGCCTCTGGTTCAGGTCATGATCCACAGGGAGCCTGCTTCTCCCCCTGCTTGTGCTCTTTCTCTGTCAAATAAATAAATAAGTTTTTGTAAGTGTATAAACCAATATCATTAGGCAAGAAGATGAAATAAAGAGGTTAATATTGGGAAAGAGGAAGGAAACTATTTTTATGCAGCAGGGGAAAATAGATTCAACATCAGCCATCTTACCAACCATGTTACCATCAACCAAATAGACTCAACAATCAACCATCTTACTGTTCTCATTATGAGAAAGAAGGAGACTTTGGTAAAATGGCAGTTTACAAAAGTACCAGTACCAGTAGCTTTCCTATATATACAAAATAACTTTTTTGGAAAATATAATGAAAAATGTAAAAAGCAAACAGATAAAATAGGAACATAAATAGAGAGGGTCTACTAAGATATTTTAAAAAAGAATAACTGGAAATATATATTGTGCCTTTAGGTAGGAGAGCTTAATATTGTAAACTTACATTTTCCTCTAAATTAAGTATTTAATGCAATTTAAATTAAAATATCAGTTTTTGAAAATTTGACAACATTGCCCTGGAGCTCATTTGGTTTTTAAACTTTTTTTTTTTTTTTTTTTTTTTTTTACTTTGATGGAGAGAGAGAGTGCACAAGTGGCAGAGCTGCAGGCAAAAGGAGAGGGAGAAGCAGGCTCCCTGCCGAGCGGGGAACTCAATGTAGGGCTCAATCCCAACACCCCCAGGATCATGACCCAAGCAGAGCCGAAGGCAGACGCTTAACCAACAGCCACCCAGCGCCCCTGGAGCTCATTTGGAAAGCATAAAATCTGAGAAAAGAGAATGAAGACTAGCCTTTCCAAGTACTAAAACATATGAAATTACTGGGGGGGGGGGGAAGCCTCTACAACGTGTTATGAAATTATAGTAATGCAAGTTAAATCTGAGGAAGTACAAATAGATCAGCAAAACTTAACAGTTTATATACAGAAATTTAGTTTATTATAAAATTGGCATTTCAGATAATTGGAGAAAAAGGCAAGATTTACTAAGTGTTGGGGCAACTGGCTAAGCATTTAATAGGTGAAACAAATAACACCTAATGCTTAACAATTATTATGCATCAGTGTTATTATCATAAGCTCTTTATATTAACACATTTAACCCTCCTAACATCCTTGTGAGACAGATAATATTATTGCCCCCCATTTTACAGTTTAGGAGATTGATGCATACAGTAACAGCAATTAAGTGACAGAAGGTAGGATTTGAATAGAGGCAGACTGATTCCATGATCTGTTCTCTCTCTCTCTCTCTCTCTCTTTTTTTTTTAAGATTTTATTTATTTATTTGAAAGAAAAAGAGAGAGAACACACAAGCAGGTGGAGGAGCAGATCCATAGGACCCTGGGATCATGCATGATGTAAGCCGAAGGCAGAGGCTTAACAGACTGAGCCACCCAGGTGCCTCCCACGATCTGTTCTCTTAATCACTATGCTATTATTAGCCTCTCTAAACATATATGTAAATAAGGAGATCACCTTACTTCACTTACAAAGATAAATGACAAGGGGAAAGAAAATGTATAAGTGAAAAGACTCATTTCCAAAATTTACAGTGTCCTCATACCAAATATTAAGAAAATGATCAACAATTCCGTAAAAATTGGGCAAAAGATAGGAATAGGCAGATTTACTAGAAAAATGTCAAACGTCTCAAAAAACTTATTTTCGGGGTGCCTGGGTGGCTCGGTGGGTTAAGCCTCTGCCTTCGGCTCAGGTCATGATCCCAGGGTCCTGGGATCGAGCCCCACATCGGGCTTTCTGCTCTGCAGGGAGCCTGCTTCCTCCTCTCTCTCTGCCTGCCTCTCTGCCTACTTGTGATCTCTGTCAGATAAATAAAGAAAAAATCTTTAAAAAAAAAAAAAGACTCTGCTTTCAGCTCAGGTCATGATCTCAGGTTCTTGGATCGAGCCCCACGTCGGACTCTCTGCTCAGAGGGGAGCCTGCTTCCCTCTCTCTCTCTGCCTGCCTCTCTGCCTACTTGTGATTCTCTCTGTCAAATAAATAAATAAAATCTTTTTTTTTAAAAACTTGTTTTCACTTACAATTAGAGATATAAATCATGCAGTTTGAGATCATGTTTTACCTGCTGAATTAGGCAGACATTTAATTTAAAGATTGATGGTACTTGGTACTGGTTAAGGCACAGGGAAGTGGATATTAATGGTTGTAATCTTTTTGGGAGATGTCAGGGTTTTTTCAGTCTGGCAGATGTTAGGGTTCATGAGAGAAGCAGAACTACTTAGGAGAAAAAAATAGATATACACACACACATATGTACATGTGTGTGTAAGGCCTAAAAGTACTTAATGTTGTGGGTAAAGAAGGCAATTTTCAGGTATCCTAAAAGGAATCTAGCACAGAGGGTGCAGTTAGCATCATCAGATCCTGCAGAAAATACAAGTAAGATATGGACTGACTACACCAAAATGAAAGGCTTTGGTACAGAGAAAGAAATCATCAACAAAACAAAAAGACAGCCTACTGAATGGGAGTGGATATTTGCAAATGATACTTTAAATAAGAGGTTAATATCTGGGGCACCTGGGTGGCTCAGTAGGTTAAAGCCTCTGCCTTTGGCTCAGGTCCTGAACACTGGGTCCTGGTCTCTGCCTGCCTCTCTGCCTGCTTGTGATCTCTGTCAAATAAATAAATAAAAATCTTAAAAAAAAAAAAAAGAGGTTAATATCTAAACTATAAAAAGAACTTTAAATTCAACACTAAATAAACAATCACCTGATTTAAAAATGGGCAGAAGACCTGAATAGACGTTTTTCCAAAGAACACACTGAATAACAAATGTTGGCAAGGATGTGGAGAAAAAGAAACCCTCCCTCATGCAGACTTTGTGGGAGTGAAGATTGGTGCAGCCACTCTAGAAAACAGTATGAAGGTTCCTCAAAAAATAAAAATAGAATTACCATGTGATTCAGTAATTCCACTACTGAGTAGTTATCCAAAAGAAAATGAAACACTAATTATTCAGAAAGATATTTTTTCACCCCTATGTTTATTGCTATTTACAGTAGCCAACCCCTGGAAGCAACCCAAGTGTCTGTTCATAGATAAGTAAAGAAGGTAGAGGTGTGGTACGTGTACACACATGCAGGAGTACTACTCAGGCATGAAAAGAAAAGATCTTGCCATTTGCACCAATATGGGCAGACCTAGAGGGTATAATACTAAGGTAAGTCAGTCAGAGAAATACAGATACCATATGATTTCACTCATATGTGGAATTTAAAAAGCAAAACAAATGAACAAAGAGAAAAAAGACCAAAAAACCCAGACTCTTAAATGCAGAGAACAAGCAGGTGGTTGCCAGAGGGGAGATGGATGAGGAATGGTGAAATAAAGGGAAGTGAGACTTATCTTGGTAAGCACTGAGTAATGTACAGAATTGTTGAATCACTGTATTGTACACCTGAAACTAATATAACACTGTATGTTCATTATACTTCAATTTAAAAAGGAAAGAAAAATATAAAGAGCTTACTCTATAGGACATATACAGATGTGGACTGAGAAAAGACTATTAGTGAAAAATTAATTTCTATAGAAAACGTTTTACAGTGGTATAGAAACCACTATACAAATTAAAAGATTGGAGTTTTAAATTTTGACTTTTTTTTTCTTTTGCGGATTTGCAGTGGTTTCATAACTAAGAAATCCAGTAGACTGTGAATAGCCTGTGGAAGTGGTCCTACTTATATATTCTTCCACTCTTGGTGCATAGCAAGATATTAAAAAATGCAAAGGGGACTGACATTTTTGGGGTACCTTTATTTGTGTTAGGCACATGTATTGTACTAGATTCTCTGAATGTAAGTATTCACTGAATTTTAAGATTGACTTTTTAAAAAAGATTTTATTTATTTATTTGACAGAGATCACAAGTAGGTAGAGAGGCAGGCAGAGAGAGAGCAGGAAGCAGGCTCCCTGCTTAGCAAAGAGCCCTGTATGAGGCTCAATTCTAGGACCCCGAGATATGACCTGAGCTGAAGGCAGAGGCTTAACCCATTGAGCCAGCCAGGTGCCCCTGAAACATGTGTCTTACAAAGCAAGCTTGCTTAACAAGTTTTTGCACCCTTTTTGGTATTATTCTTCTAAGTCCCTTAAATATTTTTTAAAAGAAAACAGTACTGTACAATGTTAACATCCATAATGACACTCCATAAATGATGATGTGGGCTTTTATGTGACTTTTCTCTTTTAAGACTTCCAACTAAAGAATTCTCTTTGAGGGGTGGTTAGGTGGCTGCCTTTGGCTTGGGTCATGACATCAGGGCCCTGGGATCGAGCCCTGTATTGGGCTCTTTCCTTGGTCAGCCGCGAGTCTATTTCTCTCTCTCCCTCTGTTATCTCTCTCACTTTCTCTGTCTTGAATAAATAGATAAAATCTTTTAAAAATTTTTTTTCTTTGGATTTTTTTTTTCTCTTTGTTTTTGTCAGACACATGTTTTCATGGTATCATTGGGTTTGCAAAGTATTTTGCTATGTAGTAATTCTTCTGGCTTGATAAATGTGTATATGTTTTGCAGAGATCGTTGGTTCATTGCCTATCTCTTAAGTACCCTCTACTTTGTGTTTTTGTCCTTAAGTAAATATCAGTTTCTATTTTTTTTTTTTAAGATTTTATATATTTATTTGACACAAGCAGGGGGAGGAGTAGAGGGAGAAGAAAGAAGCAGGCAGGTTCCTCATTGAGCAGAGAGCCTAAAGCAGAGCTCATTCCCAGGACCCTGGGATCATGATCTGAGCAGAAGGCAGATGTTTAACCGACTAAGACACCCAGGCATCCCAGGTATCTGTTTTCTTATTTTAGGTGTAATTGCTTCTGAATGATGGAATTGTTTAGATCTACCTATAGTGGCTTAGCATAGGTGAAGAATTCTTCTACCACTCCAGTTTAGGTAGGGAAGGAGTGTCTGTTGAGGATAGTCATATTTAAAATAAAAAATTTATACAATTTGACCTTATTTAAGTCATCTATGTAATGGAAAACTCTTCTGTTAAGATATCAAGTAGTACTGCCATTTCATGTACTCATGAACTGTTGATTCAACTCTGTTTATAATTTTCTTAACCAGCATTTCAGTCCATTTACTCATAAATTGATCTAACTATATTTATAATTTTATTTGCATATATTACAGTTACAGAATTTTAATCAACTTTGTATATAATTAATTTTTTCTAAATATGTAAATAGATCCTTTTATGATGTTATGAGATATAATTCACATATAATAAATTCATCATATTAAGTGTACAGTTCTATGAGTTTTACAAATACATACCATCATGTAATGACCAATATAATCAAGATGGAGAATAGTTCCATCATCCCAGTAAAGTTCCCTTGTAACCCTGTGGAAGCAGTCCTGTCTCCCATCCCTAGCACCTGGCAACCACTGATATCTTTTCTGTCCTTACAGTTATATAAAAAATGCCGTATGAATGGAAGTATACAATATGTAGATGCCTGACCTTGGCTTCTTCCACTTAGCATAGTGGAGATTCATCTAAGTTGTTCCATGAATTGCTGCATAATATTCCATCCTATAAATATACAACAGTCGATTCATTTACCGGTTTAAAGGACATTTAAGTTGTTTACAGTTTTCACTGTATATGTGAACAAAGCCACTATATGCATTCATGTACGGGTTTTTGTGTGAACATAAGTTTTCATTTAGGTGGATACTTCAGTGGGATTCAGTGGGTCATATGGTAAACATATGTTTAGTTTATAAGAAACTACCAAACTTTTCCGCAGTGGCAGTGTTGTACCTTTTTGCATTCATACTAGTAACGTGTGAGAATTGTAGTTGTTTTACATCCTTGTCAACACTTGGTATGGCCAGTTTTCCTTTGTTTATTGCAGCCATGCTAGTGTGTAGTGATACCCTCTTTTTTAAAGATAAGTTTTTTATTTTGGTATAATTTTAATTTTGGAATAATACAATCCAGGCTTGAAAACAACATTAATCTCATTGTGTATCTGCATCAGAGCTCTTAGATGATCAAGGTGCATTGTCAGTGAGCAGTAATATTTTGAAAGGAATCTTTTTTTCTATGCAGTAGGTCTCAGCAGTGGGACTAAAACATTCAGAATGCTGGGGCACCTGGGTGGCTCAAGTCGGCTGAGCATCCAACTGTTGATTTATTTTGGCTGAGGTCGGTCTCAGGGTCGTGAGATCAAGCCCAGACTGCTCCACATTTAGCATGGAGTCTGCTTGTCCCTCTCTCTGTGGCGCCTCTCCGCTAACACACACTTACGTTCACACTCTCTCCCTAAAATAAATAAATAGAATCTTAAAAAAAAATTTTTTTTCAGATAACCACATTGTAAATTGATGTGCTGTCGTCCAGGCTTTGTTGTTACATTTACAGAGTGCAGGCAGACTAGCTTTAGCATAATTCTTAAGGGCCCTGGCATTTTTGAAATGCAAGAGTCAGCCTCTCTTTTGAAGCTTTGAGGCCAGGTGTTGATTTCTTCTCTCCAGCTATGAAAGTCCTGGATGGCATCTTCTTCCAACTTAAGGCTGTTTGATCTGCATTTAAAATCTGTTGTTTAGGGAAGCCACCTTCATCAGTATCTTATCTAGATCTTCTGGAGAACTTTATACAGCTTCTACATCAGCACTTGCTACTTCACTATGCGTTTTTATGAAACGGAGATGGCTTCTTTCTGTAAATCTCAGGAACCAGCCTCAGCTGGCTTCACATTTTTCTTCTGCAGCTTCCTCCCCTCTCTCTGCCTTTACAGAATTAAAGAGAGTTTGGGCCTTGCTCTGAATTAGGCTTTGGCTTAAGGGAATGTTGTGGCTGGTTTGATTTCTATCTAGACCACTCAGACTCTTCCCATATTAGCAATGAGGCCGTTTTGCTTTCTTTTTCTTTTTCTTTTTTTTTTTTTTTAAGATTTGATTTTATTTGAGAGAGCACAAGTGGGAAAAGGAGCAGAGGGAGAAGCAGACTCCCCGCCGAGGAGGGAGGCTCAATCCTAGAACTCTGGGATGATGACCTGAGCTGAAGGTTTAACCAACTGAGTCACCCAGGCACCCCTGCTGTTTTTCTTTCTTACCATTTATGTGTTCACTCGAGCACACTTTTAATTTCCTTCCAAGAACTTTTCCTTTGCATTCACAACTTGGCTGTTTAGCAGAAGAGGCCTAGCTTTCATTCCACCTTGGCTTTTGATATGCTTTCCTCACTAAGTTCAATCATTTCTAGCTTTTGATTTAAAGTGAGAGATATGAAAATAAGTTAAAAAAAAAGTGAGATATATACAAAAAAAGGATGAGATCTTGCGACAATATGGATGGACCTAGAGGATATTATGCTAAGTGAAATAAGTCAAACTGAGAAAGGAAAATAGCATATGATTTCACTCATATGTGGAATCTAAAAAACAAAACAAACAACAAGAAGCAAAATCAGACATAAATACAGAGAACAAAGTTATGGTTGTCAGAGAGAAGGATAAAATAGATAAAGGGGAATGGGAGATACAGTCTTCCAGTTACAGAAAGAGTAAGTCATGGGTATGAAAGACAGCATAGGGAATATAGTTAATGATATTATAATAGCCTTGTGTAGTGATAGATGGTAGCTACATTTGTGGTGAGCATAGCATAACTTACAGAGATCTTAAATCACCGTGTTGTATATCTGAAACTAATGTAACATTCGGTGCCAACTATACTCAAATAAAAAAGATTTAAAATAGGGCGCTTGGGTGGCTCAGTTGGTTAAGCAACTGCCTTCGGCCCCAGTCATGGTCCCGCAGTCCTGGGATCGAGTCCCACATCAGGATCCCAGCTCCATGGGGAGTCCGCTTCTCCCTCTCACCTTCTTAGCTCTCATGCTCTCTCTCACTCTCTCTCTCTCTTAAATAAATAAATAAAATCTTTTAAAAAAATTAAAAAGAGAAAGGAGACCTAATGAGATGGCACCCTATTGAGTCCAGCTAATTCAATAAATGGGTTATACTGAAAAAATAAAGTGAAAGGTGTGTGACTCTTCTTTTCACTTGAACATTTAGAGACCATTGTAGGATTATTAATTGACCTAATTTCAATACTGTTGCATTTCAGGGACTCGGGAGGCCAAGGAAAGGGCGAGAGATGGGGGAATGGCTGGTCAGTGGAGCAGTCAGAACACACATAACATTTATGGATTAGGTTGGCCCATCTTGCATGGCACGGTTCGTGGTGCCTTAGAACAGTTACAGTTAGTAACATCAGAAATTGCTGATTGCAGATCACTACAACAAATAAAATAATAGTGAAAAAATTTAAAATATTGTCAGATTACCAAAATGTGGTATAGAGACGAAGTGAGCAAATGCTGTTGGGAAAATGGTGCCAATAGACTTGCTCAATGCAGGGCTGTCACAGACCTTCAATTTGTAAAAATCAAGAGTGTCTGGAAAGTGCAGTAAAGTGAAGTGCAACAAAGCGAGGTATGCCCAAGCTTTATAGAGAAAAAGGAAGAAGTAGGGAGGGGCTCTCCATTGGAGGAGAGTGAGTTCTGGGCGGTGATGGTTTCTCACTGGCCAGGCTAGGAGGTTATATCTTATATCTTATATATAAGATATATATATATCTTATATCTTACTGACCACTGCGGTAGTAGAGTAGGCTTCTTCTTTTTGGGGTCTATAGTTGGCAAGTTGGTAGGGCTTGAAAACACCCCCTTTAAGGCCTTCCAGCTCCATATATGAGGTTTCCTTTTTCATTTTCACACTTAGCAAAGATGGCATTTTTGACCTACCCAGATAATCCAGCAGCATTTCCTCATCTAAAAATCTGTAATTACAATTGCAAAGACTCTTTTTTCCAAATAAGGTTACATTTGTTGATTCTAGGGATTAAAGTGTTGATCTATCTTTTATCAGAAATCTATTTTCTGTGTATATATGTGTTGGGCAAGGGGATTCTCTCTCTCTTTCCCTACTCACCCCCCAACCCCCACTTTTCTTTTCTTTTTCTAACTTTATTTATTTTTAAAGATTTTATTTATTTGACAGATGGATCACAAGTAGGTAAAGAGGCAGGTGGGGGGGAGGGGGTAGGCTCCCTGCCTATCAGAGAGCCCAATGCAGGGCCCAATCCCAGGACCCTGGGATCATGACCTGAGCCGAAGGCAGAGGGTTTAACCCACTGAGCCACCAAGGTGCCCCATCTTTTTCTAACTTTAAACATTCATCTGTTAAGGGAGAGGAACCTGAGGGCTCCTAATTTTTAAATAAGTAGTACCTGTGCTGTGATCCCTTGTTATGGATGTGATTTAAAAATTTGATTTACGGTATTTCATTCCTTGCTTTTACTTGAAGGGAACTTTTCAGTTAACACAGACTTCAAAATTATATTCTTCAGGTCAGTTAACAAAACCTTGTAAAGGATTAACGTTGTGACTTAGGTACAGATACCTAAGGCTAGAAGTGGGAAAAGTAAAGATTTGAATTTTTTTGTGCCTCTAAATATATCAAAGTTTCTTAGTGAGCTGGTTTTCAGTAAATATATAGAAGAATCAAGAGCCTAGAAATTGTGCTCGATTGAATACGTGTTTATTGAATACCCAGAATGTGCTGTCAGATACTAAAAAGAAGAAAGTGATCTCTGCCACTGTGGAATTTAGGATGAATATTCCATAGGAATCATAGGACCAACCATAAGAAAATTAGTAGCTGTTTTCTTTGGGGGCAAATTATGCTCAGAGACAGAGACTGTCTTTGCCAATAATTTATTTAACACAAATTATTTAACAGTAATTTATTTAACATTGCGGGAATTATAATTTATAATATTAATATTTTATAAGCCAGTAGCATAGGATAATGTCTTATAATAAGCCAATAAAGAAACAACATACTGCAAACTAATGATAAATTAATTACCCTACTGCTCCAGGCAAAGGGGAGATGCAAGAAATAAAGTCCACATTTAGTTGAAGTGTACCTTTCTACAAGCTGGTCTTGGTAAGAGTCAGTCATTCCAACTAAAAGCTGGTTATCAGCTGCTGCCTTAGGTCCTTTGCTGCTGGTGCATGTAGCTAGCAGACAGTAATACTGGTGTTGCTGGCAAGGTGGGTTGCTCTGAAGGGTGTTACTCCAGGAACCACTGCCTATGAGGAGTAGCCTCACCAAGGCCTGAACAGATGTGCCGTCTACTCCTGAGACTGCTACATGATTTTATTGCCCCTGGTGATGACAGGTAGTATGGCCGTAGCATGAGCAAGCTTCTCAAGATCTTAAGAGAGATGGGGTGCCTGGGTGGCTCAGTTGGTTAAAGCCTTTGCCTTCGGCTCAGGTCATGATCCCAGGGTCCTGGGATTGAGCCCTGCATCTGACTCTCTGCTCAGCAGGAAGCCTGCTTTTTCCTCTCTCTCTCTGCCTGCCTCTCTGCCTGCTTGTGATCTCTGTCTGTCAAATAAGTAAATAAAAATCTTAAAAAACAAAAAACGATCCTAAGAGGGCTATGTAGATCTGCAAAGAGTAGCCTTGCCCAGACTGAACACCATCGAGTTGGTCAAACTTCTTGGGTTTTTAAAGTTTAAAAGTCCAGCACTTGCTGGACACCATTGCTCTTACCATGGTATCAGTGATGTAAAGGTCCTCTCCATTGCAGGTGCGAAAGAAAACCCTAATACCCAACTTCAAAACAGGCTATTCAAAATAAGTTCATACCACAACTTTGTCCAAAACAAACTTTGAAAACATGGATTTGAAATTATAACAAGTCGTACATAACAATGGTATTACCAGAATTGTTAACTGCCAGTCAAGATCAGAAGAGTTTTGAAGAATTCTTAAATATTAACAATAGAGAGAGAAATCTTTCATTAACAACATTGAGGTTTTTGTAAGTTAGGAAGTATTTTAATTTTCTAAAATCATAATGCTTATCTCTGAACAGAAATAGTAGAAGAATTTACTTTCATATACCTTGTAATTAAAATTACTTGTTTCATTAATAATAAATCAGCCTGTACATTGTAAATTAAAGACTTATGGCTGTAAAGGGAAGTTAAATTGTTATTTTTGCTGGACTGCCCAGGAAGTTAAAAAGCAGCATAAAAAAAGAATCTTGTTTTAGGATTTTGGGGCGGTCCTTAAGATGCCAGTTAAGATATTGATAAAGTTTTGAATTTGTAAATTTAAAACATTTTAAAATTATGCTATTATACCATGAAGTCAGAGTAATGTAACAGAATAGAGATTTAATGTAGGAAAAGGAATAAATAGCCTATGTTAATATTAGAAATGTGGGGCGCCTGGGTGGCTCAGTGAGTTAAGCCGCTGCCTTCAGCTCAGGTCATGATCTCAGGGTCCTGGAATCGAGTCCCGCATCGGGCTCTCTGCTCAGCAGGGAGCCTGCTTCCCTCTATCTCTCTGCCTGCCTCTTCGTCTACTTGTGATCTCTCTCTCTGTCAAATAAATAAATAAAATCTTTAAAAAATATATTAGAAATGTGGTTTTAAAAAAGGGACTCAGATACTCAATTCTACGTGAAAGGAGAAAAACTTCAGACGGGGGAGTTCATAATCTTGGGTCCTGCTACTGGTTCTGCTGCTTAAGAGTCTTCCTGAGGCAGTGCCTTCCTCTCTTTGATTTTAATTTACTCAGCTCTGAAATTGATTATCTCTAAAATCTATGTGCCTTGTAACATTTTATGTTATGTATTTTCTTCCATTCATAGAATGAACAGTTTCTCTCCAGTAGGGCAAAATCAAATGTGAAACATCATCTGGTATCAAATTCTTTAACTAGTGGAAGTTCAGTGCTTTTGTACAGAACAGTTAAATGAGCCAATTCTGTGCTTGCGTGCAGCGTCTAACTTCACTTCATTCTTACGAAAGAGATAATGGAATAAAAATTTAATGAATCTTTCCGTCTGTAGTGCTGTCTTGAACTTCTTTAAGATTTGGGGTAAGGGAGGATCAATGCAATTTAAATTGCTTTTTCCCCAGAGTTTAAATTTTTTTTTCCTGAGGAAAAAGAGTGGGGCAAGAATGGAGAAGTTGTGTCCAATTTTAACTTAATGTCTTGAGGAACACTTTTTAAGGAGCATTTATAAAATAATGTGCATAAACATTTTACTTTCCAAACCTTAAGGCGTTGTCCCTTGAGATCTGCTTTTGACTCTTAACAAATTACATTTAAGCTGTTAGCATTATTCCATAATTAATTTAATTTCTTTTCTTCTTATATTCTTCTTAATTTAATTTTTTCAGTGTTCCAAGATTCATTGTTTATGCACCCCATAAACATGCTCCATGCAGTCCATGCTGTCCTGAATACCTACCACCAGGCTCACCCATCCTCCCACCCACCCTCCCTTCCAAAACCATCTCTGTTTCTGAGAGTCCACAGTCTCTCATGGTCTTTCACCTTTTATTTCTTATTTATTTATTTTTTAAACAGATTTTATTTATCTATTTGTCAGAGCAGGAGAGCACACACAAGCAGAGGGAGCAGCAGGCAGAGGGAGAAGCAGGCTCCCTGCTGAGCAGGAGGCCCAATTTGGGGCTCTGTCACAGGACCCTGGGATTAGGACCTGAGCCAAAGGCAGATGCCTAGCTGGCTGAGCCACCCAGATGTCCTCTCTTTCACCTTTTAAAGATTTTTTTTTTTTAATTTTTATTTATTTGACAGAGATCACAAGCAGGCAGAGGCAGACAGAGAGAGAGAGGGGGAAGAAGTAGGCTCCCCATTGAGCAGAGATCAGGACCCTGGGACCATGACCCGAGCCGAAGGTAGAGGCTTTAACCAGTGGGTTAAAGCCCACTGAGCCACCCAGGTGCCCCTACAGTTTCCGTTTTAATATAAGATATTCATTCATAGAATTACAGTATGGGTAAGCCATTCTCCACATGTTTTCTGAGTTTTCATTTCTCTGAACAAACTTACTCTTTTTTGGAATTAGAGTTAGCTTTTTACCCCTCTGTTTAATTTTTGGGAAAAAAATTAGGAAATTAATCAGGCCATGGATAATTTTATGATCTGTTTTATAGTCTAACCAGAGAACAGTCTGAGGATAACATGATTTTACAACTATGCCTGAATATTTCTTATAGCTCAGATAACACTCAGTTTTGTTGTTTAGATTTATTTTTGGTATTTTCTTAGGTATGAAGTAGTATCTTAAAAATATTAAAATTTATTTAGTTAGTAGTGAGAGGCTTTTTTCCCAAGTGCTGATTTGATCCTGGTGGTTAAACTGTTTGTGTCCTTTGATGGATGTGTATTTAGTTACCGTTTGCTACATAACAGATGATCAGTAATGTTGAATTGGGTGGGTTTATATTGCAGACATTAAGGTTTATCATAATTATCGCAGGTGTTGCTTCTATTATATTCTTCCCTTTTAAATTTTTAAAAAAGATTTCCTTTCTTTGAGAGAGAGTGAGTGAGAGAAAGAGTGGGCATGAGAAGGGGAGAAGTAGAGGGAGAGGGAGAAGCTGACTTCCTGCTGTGCAGGGAGCCCAATATGGGGCTCGATCCCAGGACCCTGGGATCCTGACCTGAGCCAAAGGCAGACACTTAACCAACTGAGCCACCCAGATGCCCCATGTTATATTCTTTAAATCTTAGATTCGTTATTCCTTATTGCAGAAAGTATATTTTATATAATCACATCTGTTGATTTATTTATGCTTTCTTCTTTTGCACACAATTTTTATCTCTTTTCCACAGATGAGATAAATATGCTTAATCTGCTTTCTCCAAAATTTCTTGAATGTTTTTTGTTTATTTAGAATTTAGAACATTGATACTGTTTTTCTGGCAATATACATACATATATATATTTATTTAAAGATTTTATATATTTATTTGACAGACAGAGATCACAAGTAGGCAGAAAGGCAAGCAGAGAGAGAGAGGAGGAAGCAGGCTCCCTGTGGAGCAGAGAGCTGGATGCGGGGCTCGATCCCAGAACCCTGGGATCATGACCTTAGCCCAAGGCAGAGGCTTTAACCCACTTAGCCACCCAGGTGCCCCATATATATATATATACATATCTATATGTATATATACATGTATATATGTACCGCAAGACCAAGAGTTGCATGCTCTACCAACTAAGCCAGCCAGGTGCCCTCTGGCAGTATTTTTAAATCCTGAGTTCTCTACTTATAAGCACTTTTGTTTGTTCTTGTTTTGTTTCAAGTTTTTATTTAAATTCTAGTTTATAAGCTCTATTTAGATTTGATTATTGCTTTGGTATTTCTTGTTTCATGGGTCTTTTTTTTAAAGATTTTATTTATTTATTTGACAGACAGAGATCACAAGTAGGTGGAGAGGCAGGCAGAGAGAGGAGGAAGCAGGCTGCCTGCTGAGCAGGGAGCCTGATGCGGGGCTTGATCCTGGGACCCTGAGACCATGACCTGAGCCAAAGGCAGAGGTTTAACCCACTGAACCACCCAGGTGCCCCTCATGGGTCTTTTTATATCTTTTTATTATGGTAAATATATATAACAGAATTAACTATTTTAACCACTTTAAATATACCATTCAGTGGTATTAAGTACATTCACAGTGTTGTGCAACCATCACCATCATCCTCCAGCCTCTTTATTTGGTATATTTCTGCCTTAACCTCAAACATTATTGCTGTTACTCTCAGGCATTGTTTAAATCTCTGAGTCCTAGTTGCCTTGTCCATAATATGAAGATAACACTATGTCTTAGGATCGTTGTGGAGATAAAACTTAGGTAAGACAAAAAAAAAAAAAACCAAAAGAAAAAAAAACTAGGTAAGACAATAAATGTAAAAATATTTGCTATATTATATATGCTTGGTAAATGATTGCTCTTATCCTTCCCACTGTAATTGGTTTTAAAGGCTGTTGTAGGGTAAATCTTCCTGAATTCCCTCAATAATTCTCCACTCCTCCAAGATACTCATTGTTATTTTTGCCTAATTTTCACAAGATATTTGTAGGTATTAGAATAAACCTTTGTTCTCTTCTCGTTTGAAACTAATATATATGTTCTATGGATTATGAAGGCCAAATTACTACATGCCCCCTGACACAACTAATAAGCAATGTTCTGCAGGAGACCACAGAAATGTTTTCTTATATTTTGAAATCATTGATTTCATGATTTTGCCTTATAAGGCCTCTTAGTTTATAAATTAGAGTTTAAGAGGTATCTTCAGGTTTTATGTTTGGTTCTTTGAGTGTTAGGGTACTAGTTTCTGAATTCATTTAAGGGTCTCCTTTAGAATAGATCTGTTATTGTTGAATAACAATACTTGAAGCAGTTGTCTTAAAGCCACTAAAAGATGGTATTTTGCTTATTGTTTCATTCTTCAAGGCACACACATAATTGTATTTGAGGATACCATGGTGGATATTTACTAATTATGTACTTTTAAATCCTAAAGTAATCCACGTTAATAATCTTTTTTTTAAAGAGATTTTATTTATTTATTTGACAGAGATCACAAGTAGACAGAGAGGCAGGAAGAGAGAGAGGGGGAAGCAGGCTCTCCGCTGAGTGGAGAGCCCGATGTGGGGCTTGATTCCAGGACCCCGGGACCATGACCGGAGCTGAAGGCAGAGGCCCACTGAGCCACCCAGGCACCCCAATCCACGTTAATAATCTTAAGTGATAATATACCACTTTTTTGATACTTCTTTTTAGATTACTTTTGTTTATAACTTTTATTGCTGAGATATATTTAATTTTGGGAAGGGTGCTGTTCATTTTCCCCAGGGAAATTTCTTTAGCCTTTTATTTAGTGTGTTCTAAAAAAAAAACATAATAATAATACATATATATATATATATATATATATAGCACGCCTTGGAAGAAATATTAAGTAGACTTCTAAAATACAGTGTGGTCAGTGATTAACTTTATGAGCTACCTGTTTTCTCTTTAGAATTATATGAAAGATACTCAGTTAATCTGTGCACACTTTGCCACATGAAAGTTCCCCTTCTAGGACCTACAATCCAAATATTGTGCTCTATTTAGATACTTCTCTTGATGTTATAATTAGGAGTAATATATACTTTATTTTCTTTGAAAGCAATTTGATCTTTATTCTGCTCTTTATATGTGTGTATGTAGAACATATATATATATTTTTTTCCCCCTTTCTGTACTTGAGTGCTATAATAACATTGCAGTAACCTAGGTTTTTGCTTGTAGCCATTTACAGTTAAAGGTTGAATAGTATGTTCAACTTGGTACAAAACAGAAATTATCAGGTAGGAATCTAATTAGAATTTTGAAGTAAAATATTTACTAATTATTTCCCTTCTAACATTTAATGATTAAAAAGAAAAATTATAGCTGCCATATTATAAAAGTATCCTGCTTTATTTATGAACATGTGAAATCACAGTATTTAAATTTGTGACCTTTTTTAATCCAAACAGAATTCCCTATTTTTGTCTTGTCAGCATTTGCAGATAGGGAAAGTCTACAGAAATAATACCATTTCTGTTCTTGGTTGTAGATTTTTCCTAGATTTCTGTGTATAAAGGCATAGAGATACTGACAAACTCTCATGATAAAAAAGGTGTATTTAGAAATCAACAGTAAGAATTGAGGGGCGCCTGGGTGGCTCAGCGGGTTAAAGCCTCTGCCTTCGGCCCAGGTCATGGTCCCAGGGTCCTGGGATCGAGCCCTGCATCGGGCTCTCTGCTCAGTGCAGAGCCTGCTTCTCTCTCTCTCTCTCTCTGCCTGCCTCTCTGCCTACTTGTGTTCTCTATCAAATAAATAAATAAATAAAATCTTAAAAAAAAAAAAACAGTAAGAATTGAAACTAGAAAATTGTGAGAAGACATTACTATCCAAATGCTTAAAAGCACTTAAAAGATCAACTCACAGCATGTTTTGTAATTTCACTGGCTGTTTGACTAAGTTATAATAACTGTATTCATTTAAGTTGCACTTAACGAATCCACTTTATATAATGAGCTGTATTCATTAAGTGCACTTAAGAATCCACTTTTTACTTCTATGTCAAGTCATTATATTTTTGGGTATTTTAGAAGATGAATTTCATTTGTAGAATAATGTCAGGTTACATTAATGGTTTACAAAAACCCACTTAGATTAATAAACTCTAGAACTAGTACATGAAAAAGAGAATACTAAGATTTGTATAGTAATTCTGTACTTTTTAAATTATCAATTATAGTAATTCTGTACTTTTTAAATTATCAAATACTGGAGCACTGTTTGTGTTATACAACACTTTCATCTGGTTGCTAGTAAATGTGACTTGATTATAAGCATGTGCACTTATAGAAAATGGTAAGAGATCTTAATATTAAAGTTTTAGCATATTGAGAAGTTCTAGGAATGTGACAAATACTTGAATTCTTGTATTTAGTAAGTCTTATATTTCAGATTAGTCAAATTATAAATTATTGGAAAATTTTAAATTTGTAAATTAAAATATTTGCAAATAAATTACTTTTAAATTATTTGTAAATTTGTAAGTTTGCAATTTTAGGCATTTTACATGTTGCTGATGGAATCCCAGAAGATGCTGTAATAAATCATGTGCTTTCCTTGTAAGATTGCTTTTGTTTGTTTTATTTATTTATTTTTAAAAAGATTGTTTGTTTGTTTGTTTGACAGAAGGAGCACAAGTAGGCAAAGCCAGTAGACATGGAGAGGGAGAAGCAGGCTCAGGGAGCCCAATGTGGGACTTGATCCCAGGACTCTGGGATCATGACCCAAGCCAAAGGCAGATGCTTAAACATCTGAGCCACCCAGGCACCCCAGCTTTCATTTGTTTTAAATGATCAAAATTGTTAGTGATCATTGATCCATTTACTTGATTTTTAAAATTTTTTCCTAACTATAGAAATTATGCCCTTTTATTCCCCTAAATTGAAAAGCTGAGAAAATAAAGGTCACTTTTAAGATTGAAACAGTAGTGCTTATTTTCAAATAAGAAATAGGAGAGGAAGAAAGAATGGCTTCCAATTTTTCCCTTAAAGTTTTCTTGCAACTTAACCATAGAATTTGTCTTAAGAAAAATGGAAAATTCCTTCTTTTCATTATAAAATCACTGTTATTTTGCCCTATTTTTAGAAAACAAAATTCAAGATTTTAACATTTAATTTTGTATGACTTGAGAATTTATTTCCCCATAATTAAGAATAGTATTTTTTACCTTGTAAAACCTATGATCCCTTTTTGATAAATAAAAAAGGTGCCCCTTTAATGTTTATATTTTTGAAATCAGTTCTTGTGTTTAAAATTAAAGCACATGTTATTGAATATCCTTTTTTAAAACAAAATTTCTTACCTTATTCTTGCCCAGAGGTAGATTTTATAACCCTTCCCCCATGAGAAGGAATATCCCCTCCCTCTCCCGTGCTGAGAATCTACTAATTAGAGATTGCAATGATTACATATGGCTTTCAATTAAGTAAAACATGGAATACTATAACTTTTTGCTTAGGTGAGAGATGATCACACAAAAATCCAACAAATGAGTTATTAAAGGTATCCCACTTCCCTCATGATTTGGCCCTATTTTGCTCCTTTGGGGATGAAATTATATATGTACAGAAGTACATTTAGACAGTATTAAAAGCCCATAAAATAAAGACATTTCAATTTAAATCTAAGATAGGTAGAAGCTGATAAAACATAAAAATGTTTCATCTTTCACAGTTGTGAATCCGTTTCACGTCACATTGATTATGCTCTTCTGAGGAGAGCAAAACAAATTCAGGCAAGATAGCTCCTGTGGGCTTTAGTTACTGTGCCCTGTAATTCTGCAGCACCAATTACCTGCGTCATGTAGTTGGAGAGCTTGGCTTTTGGGGCTCTGTATGAGCTACACGTGAGTATTGATCACCAAGCGCTTCTGACCTTTAAACCTTTTTTCTTGTGACATCTAGGTCAGGGAAGGGAATAAAGTCACGGTAGAGTTGGGCTCTTCTGCCTCTAATCACGTGTGTGTTCCCTCTTTTTCTCATTCTGGAGCTTGGCTGTAAAATAAAGTGTGTTGTATTGCATCGCTATAGAGCAAAAGAGGGGAGGGGTGATATGGCACAACTGAGGGTTTTCATTTCCCTTTTCATTTTTTTTTAAAATTTTTAACAAGTAGGCAGAGAGGGAGGCAGAGAGAGGGGGACAGAGAGAGGAGGAAGCAGGCTTCCTGCTGAGCAGAGAGCCCGATGTGGGGCTCGATCCCAGGACCCTGGGATCATGACCTGAGCTGAAGGCAGAGGCTTAACCCACTGAGCCACCCAGTCGCCCCTTTTTTTAAAAAACTTTATTTATTTGACAGCATGTTTTTTTTTTTTTAATCTCTGTTCGTTACTTCAGTGATAAGGTTCTATACTTGATTTTGCTTTTATATGTTTAGTTACAGTGGTTAGTAGAAGTAAAACAAGTGTGACCTTCATTAAAAGCATAAATGGTCACATCAGTTTTGGAGAAGTGTCATTTTCATTTGTGTTGAATAGATACGGAGTTTTTGTTTTTATAATGTGTTTAGTTTCATGATACGTACCTATTTCTTGCCAGCAGGCCACAGTAGGAAGTTCATACCAGTAAATGGGGGGTTTTGAGTCCTCTATTTTTCTTTCTTAGTTTGAAAAATGAGGACAGGAAGAGCGGGGTCTGAGAAGGTAGAGTTTGCTTAAAAATTGACTAGATAGTGGGACTCCTGGGTGGCTCAGTCGTTAAAGTATCTGCCTTTGACTCTGGTCCTGATCTCAGGGTCCTGGGATCAAGCCCTGCATCCGTCTCAGCAGGGAGTCTGCGGCTCCTTCTCCCTCTGCTCCTCTCCGCTGTATGCACACACTCTCTTTTTCTCTTTTAAATGAAAAAAACATTGACTAGGTAATATATTTAGTGGAGCTTATTATTTCAGAATAAAATTGGGTGTTAGTTTTACATAATTTTTCCTTAGTTCTAAAATTCAAGGTTTTGCTTTACTTATTTATTTGAATACTAAAATAAGTCCAGAAGAATTTTCTTTAAAATCAATTGCATATATACAGATAGTTGGTTGTGAAAGTATTTAATCGATATTCCAGTTTGTTCCATTTAAAGTGATTCAGTGTGTCTGTGTTAACAGTTATGTAAATGTTCCACATTCAAGCAGGTTAGATGTTATCATAACTTACTGACTTCCTAGGCTAGTTTTTATCATTTTTTAATGTAACAGTAATCCTAAAATCACGTTTTAGTTATCTGCACATGGCTGTCATTATAAGATGTTTAGTGCATTAGGCACTATAGTAACCGGGTTTTAAGTACAGCAGAAGGGGTTCCACGTGTTGGCTTTTGCTAGGCAGTATAAAGGTCATTGTGTGCACCTATCTCGACTTGGTGCAGCATGTCAATTTTGAAAAGCCACGTGCAGGTTTGAGATTTTGAGATTGGGACTCACGTAGAAAGCTTGGAGTAACAAAAAGTTTAAAAAAATTATTCTCTGATGACCTCAATGATAATGCTTTAAGAGTTCATAAAGCTTTGAATCCCCCCTTTTTTAAACAGACAGTGAAGACTGCTGACAGACACTCGCAATCCAGCCACATAAACGTTAGGAAGGAATACTGGTCCTCATGGAAGAAGAGCAAGACTTACCAGAACAACCAGTAAGTAAAGTGTCTCCTTTAACACTTTAAGGTTCTTTTTTTTTTTTTTTTTTTTTTTTAATTTTTATTTATTTGACAGACAGAGATCACAAGTAGGCACAGAGGCAGGTAAGGTTGGTGGGGGAAGCAGGCTCCCTGGTAAGCAGAGAGCCTGATGCAGGACTTGATCCCAGGACCCTGGGATCATGACCTGAGCTAAAGGCAGAGGCTTTAACCCACTGAGCCACCCAGGCGCCCCAATTTAAAGTTCTTTATAGAGGGGCGCCTGGGTGGCTCAGTGGATTAAGCCGCTGCCTTCGGCTCAGGTCATGATCTCAGGGTCCTGGGATCCAGTCCCGCATCGGGCTCTCTGCTTGGCAGGGAGCCTGCTTCCCTCTCTCTCTCTCTCTCTGCCTGCCTCTCCATCTACTTGTGATTTCTCTCTGTCAAATAAATAAATAAATCTTTAAAAAAAAAAAAAAAAAATAAAGTTCTTTATAGAAAAGCTAATTGTAAAAGATTTTAAATATTACTCAGTTATACTAGAGATTCCAAATTAGAATAAAAATAAGGAGAAGACTTCCTAATACTTCCCTTCTAAGAAAACAGCGTTCTTAAATTCAGTTTTGTTAGTATAATTCTAGAGAGTCTGCTTAGAAAATACAGTATTAAAAAATTACATATTGTATTTGGAAATGCCATTAAAATAGAAAAAACACCAATGGCTATTCTTAAAGTTTTTAGAAAATAAAAGAGGGCATCTGTTTACCAGTAAAACAGTATATATACGTATCATTTCTGCCTGAAAACTTAGTTTTATCTTTACCTAAATTTCTCTGATTGACTTAATTAATTAATTTTTAAATTACTTAAAAGATTTTATTTATTTATTTGACAGACAGAGATCACAAGTAGGCAGAGAGGCAGACAGAGAGAGAGAAGAGGAAGCAGGCTCCCTGCTGAGCAGAGAGCCTGATGCGGGGCCCCATCCCAGGACCCCGGGATCATGACCTGAGCTAAAGGCAGAGGCTTTAACCCACTGAGCCACCCAGGTGCCCCTGACTGACTTAATTTAAAAAAAAAAAAAAAAAAAAGTTGAAGAAAAGTATAATTTGACCACTACCTAATTGTTAAAAACATAAGATCCTAGAGTCTAGGTTAGAGTCTTAATTTCTTATAAATATTTAATATAAATAAATAAAAATTCTAAATGTCCCCAGGTGATACAGATTATTGCCTTTGCCATGGCCTTTGTTTGTTTTGCTCTTTCTGTATTTTGACTCTTAGCATTTAAAAAAGGAAAGCTGGGGCACCGGGCTGGCTCAGTCAGTAGAGCATCCAATTCTTGAGCTCTGGTTTGTGAGTTCAAGCCCCACCATGGGCATGATGCCTACTTAAAAAATAAATAAAATATAATAGGAAAACAATAGTAATCATTCTTTCAAGATACTTTTTTTTTCTTTTTAAGATTTTATTTATTTATTTGACAGAGATACAGCAAGAAAGGGAACTCAAGCCCTTTCCAGGGGAGAGGGAAAGGGAGAAGCAGGCCTCCACTGAGCAGCGAGCCCAACGTGGGGCTTGATCACGGGACCCTGGGATCATGACCTGAGCTGAAGGCAGACGCTCAATGACTGAGACACCCAGGCGCCCCTCAAGATACTTTTATATTAAAGAATTTTTTCCTTTTGTGTTGTTTCTCTTTCTGAAGTTAGATAAATCCTAAGGCAATTTACTATCCTGAATGAGCCTCTTGTATTTCATAGTAAGAAAGAATGTAGAATAATAATATGTTTACATTTATGAAAATCCAACTTGGAAAAAAATTGAGTTTTGAAAGCAGATGATAGGGCATGTTTTTCATGTTCTAGATGTATTCTTTATATCACAGAAGGATGGGCACTGGCTTGCATCAAGTCCTTTAATACATTTTTAGTATTTGTTGTTACATTGAGAGTACATGCTAATGATTACTTTGCCATTATTCTTTTAGCCCCCTTTCTTAAGGTAAGTATAAAACTAGAAAGAGCAGGACGCCTGGATGGCTCAGTTGGTTAAGCATCTGCTTTCAGCTCAGGCCACAATCCGAGAATCTTGGGATCAAGTCTGGCATCAGGCTCCCTGTTCAGCAGGAAGTCTGCTTCTCGCTCTCTGACAAATAAATAAAGAAAATCTTTTTTAATAAATAAAACTAGAAAGACATAAGCAATTGGTAAAATGATCTTGGAACATATGAAGTGTCATCCCTTATCCCTGATGGGGCAACAATAATTAGGGAAATGGTAGAACTAAAAATCATCCTTAGCAGTGTTCCTAGGATATGTACTATGAGAACACATAGCTAAATTAGAGGCATTAAGTATGCCAAAGAAAATTATGTCATTGAGTTTTTATGTAGCAAGACAGAAGTCTAGTCAGGAGGTCTAGTTTCAAGACTTATGTGTTGACACATTATGGAAATGGGTATTACTAGTTACTCCGTATTTATTGAAAGTAATGAGAATTGTGAGGCTGACCTGCTGGTGAGTCATCTTTTCTGCTCTGCTTCATTTCCTTGCTGTTCTGTTCAATTTCTATAACACAATGTACAAAACCTGACTGTTAAGAAGGTGAGAAATTAAAGCATTTTTAAAAAATTAAAGCATTTTAAAAACAAATTTTCTACTGACTGTAAATGGTGATTGTCACAGAGTGTCATTTATTTTGATTTGTGTCTTAATTTAGAAAGGTAACTGAGTGACGACATGGGGAGGTCAGTGCCACTGAAAGAAGAGTTTAATGTTACTCATTGTCCTTAGATATGGAAAGCATGGCACACCACCCAGGGCCAAAGGGAGACGCACCAGTGTCAGTTAGGAGGCAGGAAGGAGCAACGGGAATTTATAGGCCACGGGCTTTATTGGGGTTACCACAGGCAAGGCGAGGTAAACAAGGTTTAGTTTGTTTGAATAATTCCAAGGGCTTTGGGGGCATTGTGGCTGTCAGTAGGTGTCTGGTGTCTGTTTCTGGGTGGGATGATTAGAGCAAGGGAAATACTGACTTGATGTGTATGTTGGAAAGGAGATGGATCAGAGTATGGGCCCTGCATCACAAGGGAGATGTACACAACTTGGGTCAATAGTTTGTCCCTATGATGAATGGATGCCAACTAGACAAATATGGAATCTAAGAAAACATGAAATTTTTTAAAAAACATGAATATTTATGAACTGTTAAAAATAATTAGAGTAGGAAGAGTAAATATTGTACTTTGAGGAGAAAAGTATTCACAGGCTGTAGTAGAGGTCTAAAATTTGAGTAGAAAAAGTAGTTCTATCCCAAGTTGATAATAAATAAAACCGAGAACTTTAACCCTACCGTTACCTGTATACATAGAGAGATGTTACTGGTGGGCATTATTAGCTGGAGTTATGTTACTCTGATTAGCTCGTCTTGTCTCTTTCCTACTGAATTATCCCTTTCTTGTTTCTTTTCTTTCTTTCTTTCTTTTTTTTTTTTTTAAAGATTGTATTTATTTATTTGACAGAGATCACAAGTAGGCAGAGCAGCAGGCAGATGGAGAGGGGGAAAGCAGGCTCCCTGCTGAGCAGAGAGCCGGGCTCAGGGCTTGATCCCAGGACTCTGGGATCATGACCTGAGCCGAAGGCAGAGGCTTTAACCCACTGAGCCACCCAGGTGCCCCAGCATACCTCAATTTTTAAAAATATTTATATTCCTGTGTGTATAAGCAAGGACTCAAGTTATTTCTAATGAGTTCTGCTCCTCCAGACTTGCAGCAGTTTTATCTTATAAACCTAAAATTTTGAGATGTCAGGGCAGAGCCAGCATTGATCATCTGAAAAATCACAGAGTCATCCACAGAACACAGATATTCTGAATTCATGTACTGTGTTACTAGTATTCCCTTGCTCTGTTATGTTAAAAGCATAATTTTTTTTTTTTTTTAAGCAGAGGCACAAATAGAACCCTGATTCACAAATTTGTCAGTGGTTCTTTTTGTGTTATCTTTAGTTATAACATGCCCATAAGATTATGTCATTTTTTAAAATAACAGGTTTGAGATACAATTCACATCTTCTTTTTAAAATGCAATTCAGGGGCGCCTGGGTGGCTCAGTCGGTTAAGCTGCTGCCTTCCGCTCGGTCATGATCCCAGTGTCCTGGGATCGAGTCCCACATCGGGCTCTCTGCTCAGCCAGAAGCCTGCTTCTTCCCCCCCCTCTCTCTCTGCCTTCCTCTCTGCCTACTTGTAATCTCTGTGTCTGTCAAATAAATAAATAAAATCTTTAAAAAAAAAAAAAAAGCAATTCAGTGGTTTTTGGTATAGTCACAGTGTTTTTCAGTCATCACCAGAATCCGTTTTAAAACATTTTCATCATTCCCAAAAGAAACTCCATACCCATTAGCAGTCACCCCCCAATTTCCCCATCCCCTGCAGCCCTAGGCAACTACTAATCTAATTTCTGTCTACAAATTTACTGATTTGTGGACATTTCATATAAATGGAATCATACAGTTTGTGATTCTTTGTGACCAGCTTCCTCCACTTAGCCTAGTCTTTTCACACGGTTCATTTACTTTGCAACATGTCTCAGTACTTCACTCCCTTTTATTGCTAAATAATATTGTATGGATTTTTAAATTTTATCAGTCATTATTTAATTTAGCATTATTTTATCATTTTATTTATCCATTTATCCATTCATTCATGTTGTTTTTACTTTTTTGTATTTTGAATAATGTTATGAACACGGTGTCTGGGTGGCTCCATGGGCTAAAGCCTCTGCCTTCGGCTCAGGTCATGATCCTAGGGTCCTGGGATCGAACCCCACATCGGGCTCTCTGCTCAGCAGGGAGCCTGCTTTCCTTCGTCTCTCTCTGCCTGCCTCTCTGCCTATTTGTGATCTCTCTCTGTCAAATAAATAAATAAGTAAATAATCTTTTTAAAAAATGCTGTTATGAACATCTATGGACATATGTTTTCATTTCTCTTGGTTATATAGCTAGGAATCAAATGGCTGGGTTATATGGTAATTCTATATTTAACCACTTGAGGAACTACTAAACTGTTGCTGGGGGAAGAGGGGTAGGGAGAGGGTGGTGGGGTTATGGACACTGGAGGGGGGTATGTGCTATGGTGAGTGATGTGAAGTGTGTAAACCTGACAATTCACAGACCTATAGCCCTGGGGCTAATAATACATTATATGTTTATAAAAAAATAAAAAATTAGCTGTGATAATAACATTTTCTTCCCCCCAAACTTTTTTTGTTTGGTAGATATGATTTTAGGTACATTTTCTCCATTTCTAATATTATTCTTTGTACTGGGTTGGCACTGTAATAAATAAAAAGTGAAATAAAATTTGAAAGACCCTATGGTGTGGGTGCCTGGGTGGCTCTGTTGGTTAAGTGGCTGCCTTCAGCTCAGGTTATGATCCTGGGGTCCTGGGATGGAGCCCCACGTTGGGCTTCCCTGCTCAGTGGGAATCTGCTTCTCCCTCTGTCGGCCCTCCACTTATGCTCTCTCGGTCTTTCTCTCTCAAATAATAAAAAAAAAACTTTCGGGGTGCCTGGGTGGCTCAGTGGGTTAAGCCGCTGCCTTGGGCTCAGGTCATGATCTCAGGGTCCTGGGATCGAGTTCCGCATCGGGCTCTCTGCCCAGCAGGGAGCCTGCTTCCTCCTCTCTCTCTCTGCCTGCCTCTCTGCCTACTTGTGATATCTGTCTGTCAAATAAAAAAAAAAATCTTTAAAAAAAAAACTTTAAAAATAATAATTATTTTATTTTATTATTTTTTAAAAGATTTTATTTATTTATTTGACAGAGTTCACAAATAGGCAGAGAGGCAAGCAAAGAGAAAGAGGAGAAAGCAGGCTCCCCTCGGAGCAGAGAGCCTGATGTGGGGCTCGATCTCAGGACCCTGGGATCATGACCTGAGCCAAAGGCAGAGACTTTAACCCACTGAGCCACCCAGGTGCCCCAGAAAAATAATAATAATTTTTAAAGGCCCTCTAGTATAATTTGTTAATTATAAAATTTAATTATAAAAAATTTATACTTTTGTATAAAAGTTTATTTTATATAAAATGTTATATAATTAAAATTTTTTAATTATAAAAATAAATTTTTGCTCCAGTTCCCTTTTTTTTTTAATGATTTTGTTTATTTATTTGAGAGAGATCACAAGTAGCCAGAGAGGCTGGCAGAGAGAGAGGAGGAAGCAGATTCCCTCCTGAGCAGAGAGCCCAAGGAATTTCTTTTCTTTTTTGGGAATTTCTTTTTTTTTTTTTTAACTTAATTTGTTATTCTGTGGTTCTAATAAAATTAAGATTATGATAAGTTAGATAACTCAGTGCTCCAGTTTTCTTTGTATGGATGATTTAAAACTGTATAGAATGTTTTGGTTACCAGGTCACAAATACATTTCTTTGGTCATAAAGAGAGTCTTAGGGTGAGCTAAGCATAAATTCATCCCCGCTGTTGGAAAATTACATTATCATCTGATGTTATGTAAATACTATCATCTTTAGGTGGGAAGGGCAGCACATTTTATAACAAAAGCATATATTTTGTCATTTGTGAAATTATGGCAGGCAAGTAAACTAGATAATTTTATTTTCCTTATGTCTAACCTTGCAATTTCCAGTCACAATGTCATCCATTATTATCTTAAGTAGCTCCTTTATGTCTCACCCCTTTCAGTGGGGTTACATCATACAGTTACAATAAATTAAATGCTTTTGTCAAAGTCCATATATTATCCTAGGAGTATTCAATCTCCTGGTTGGTTTATGGTATCTTTTATCACATAGAAGTTTTGAATTTTTGTAATATCAAATCTGTTTTTTATTTTATGGTTTTGGAATTTAATATGCCTAGTAAGAATTTATCTGCCTCAAAGGTTTTTGTTTTTCTTCAAATGCTTCTGTAATTTTTTTAAAGTTAGAGGATTAAAAAAATTTTGGGGGAGCACCTGGGTGGCTCAGTGGGTTAAAGCCTCTACCTTCGGCTCAGGTCATGATCCCAGGGTCCTGGGATCGAGCCCCGCATCGGGCTCTTTGCTCAGCGGGGAGCCTGCTTCCTCCTCTCTCTCTGCCTGCCTCTCTGCCTACTTGTGATCTCTGTCTGTCAAATAAAATAAATAAAATCTTTAAAAAAAATTTTTTTTAGTTGACACACCATGTTACATTAATTTCAGATGAACGTAGGGATTTATCTACTCTTTGTTGTGTTGGGCTCACCCCAAGTGTAGCTGCCATCTGTGACCATGCCATCTATTGCAGTGCAATTGACTATATGCCCTATGCTGTGCCTGTTTTTCTTAGAGGTTTTTTCTTTTTTAAAGATTTCTTTATTTTAGACAGAGAGATCGGGAGAGGGAGAGAGAGAGAGTGCATGAGTGGGAGAAGCCAGAGTGGAGGGGAGGTGAACACGGAGCCTGCTGTGGGACTTGATCCCATGACCCTGAGTTCACGACCTGAGCCAAAACCAGGAATTGGACAGCCAGCCAACCATACCACCCAGACACCCCAAGGGTTTTTCTTAATGCCCCCCTTTCCTTGATTTTCTCTTTACTTATGAAAATTAAAGTAGCAGTAAAAATAATGTCTGTTGGTATGCCATAAGCAGGAAGCCAAGAGTGGCTTTATTTATTTTGTCATGTTTTCTCATGAGGAATAGATGTCCATGAAAAATGTTATGGGCCTTGTATTTATCTTTTGTTTATTATTTACCTTATCTAAGGAACTGCTAGACTGCTTGCCAAAGTAGCTATACTATTTTACATTCTCTCAGTTTCTGGATTATATTGTTTGAACCCATACTTGTGAAGTTTGTCTGTATCCTTTGAGTTCATTTACGTGCCTCTAGTGCCAAGGTGGCACACGTGTCCTGATTTACAGGGGGACATAATTACCTGAATCAAGGGAAATAATGTCTGAGATGTTAAATTGATTCATATTAAATATTCATATTAAATAGCTATATTCCCACCTGATATTTTTGCTTAAAATTATTTAACAGTGTTTCTGCCTTTTGTTGGCTTGAAATACTTTGAAGGACCTATAATTTTGTATGGCTAAGCATACTAAGCATTTTTCTACTATGACTAGTTATTCTAATCAAGAGCTCTAAAATCAGCTTCTTTGTAATATGAAAGCAGGGAAATCTACTAGCAGTGTTAAATGTTGATCTTCTGTTTGTGGATTCCTGAACTATTTCAGTGGAAATGCTTTCAGCTCAGAAGGAATTAGAAAAGACAAAAATCTGGAATAAAATAATAGCATGCAGAATATTTTTTTAATTGCTCATAACCTGGGGCTCTTGGGGTCTCAGTTGGTTAAGCATCTGACTCTTAGTTCTGGCTCTGGTTGTGATCTCATGGGTCATGGGATCAAGGTCAGCACTCCGCTTGAGTTTTTCTCTCCCTTCCCCCTCTGTCCACCCCCCCATCTCCTCCTTCCCTCTCTCTCAAAATAAATAAATAAATAAAATATATTTTTTTTAATTAAAGGCATTCCTGTTTAATAAGTTAATAAATGAGTAGGTGATATTGAGATTGCCACACTTACTGTTGGATAATATAATTATGTGTCTGTTAAAATTTAAAACCAATTAGTTTGTATCCAAGTTTAGATATTTGATTCTGACAAAAATTTTTGTAAATATTTTTATTTATTTGGCAGAGAGAGAGTGTGTGTGCACACAAACAAGCACAACCAGGCTCCCTACTGAGCAGGGAGCCTGATGCAGAACTCGATCCCAGGACCCTGGGATCATGACCCAAGCCAAACACATACGCTTAACTGACTGAGCCACCCAGGCACCCCTCTGATAAACATTTTATCTCGAGTAAAAATCTGGTAAATATTTTACCTTGAACCTGAAAAATACTTTTTTCATTAAAAGAAAAGAGCTCATGTGAAAACCAAGTCCATCTCTAACTCTAAAATAAAACAAAGGTTAACTAAATAAATCCAAGCAAAACAAAATGAAACAGTTACCTTGTAATTTATTAGTTAATATTAGCCTGCCATTTGAATAGCTTGATAATTTCAAGAGCAGATCACTATATTGATGCCTTTGTATAATTATTTTTGCAGGTAAAAAAAGCCAAGATGCAGGAATCAGGAGAGCAAACTTTAAGGTATGTAAAGTTGAATTTCTTTTTAATGATCTACTTACTGTCTTTTTTTCATATGCTGATTAGTATAGGGGCGTGTTTTGGGTTGACTACTCTCTTTTTTAGTTTTAGCATGTCAGACTTTGTTGGTTTTTTTTTTTTTAAGATTTTATTTATTTATTTGACAGACAGAAATCACAAGTAGGCAGAGAAGCAGGCAGAGAGAGAGGAAGGGAAGCAGGCTCCCCACTGAGCAGAGAGCCCAATATGATCCCAGGATCCTGGAATCATGACCTGAGCTGAAGGCAGGGGCTTTAACCCACTGAGCCACCCAGGAGCCCCATCAGACTTTATGTTTTGAAATTACTTGGTTTAAGATGAAAATTTCCTTCCAGTAGTTTGTCCTTGAAACAAGTAAGCGCTGATATTTTCTTATTCATTCATTATTTATTCAGTAATACGTACTGAACTCATGTTATCTACCAGGTCCTGTGATATATGGAAGAGACAACAGTAAATATTCTCCAGTCAGATGTAAACAGAATGGGAAGAATAAACAGAAATAAGGGAAATTCAAGGGATTTCGTGTCAATTACCAAATGAATATGGGATGCCTTAGTCATTAGCTCTACTCCCTCTTGGATAAGAGGTAGCTTCTTTGCACCTCATGCTCTCACTTCTGCAATGCCATTGTTTTCTGCTTTCTCCAGTTCTTAATTCCTTTTGTTTGTCTGTGAACTAGTAACTACATCATCTCTGATATCTTAATTTCCAGAATCTGACTATTTTAGTACCACACACTGCATTCTAGCTCATGTAGCTACTCCCATACTCCCATAGGATATCTTCCTATGCACTTCCCATTAGATGAGCTGTCATATTTTCACTCTTAAGCATTGACCCCTCCCATAAAAAAAAACTTCCGTATCTTTCTTATGCTGTTTAAATGATAAGATCTATTAATTTAATCAGTCCCTGACAAACATTTTGTGAGGGACTTCTCCTTTTAACTTCTCCTTTTCCCCTGTGGCATGCTTCTTAGCAAAACCGCAACCCTGGTCAAGCCAACTATCCACCCATTCCATGCTTATTTCCAATCACCCGAACTTTGTGATGGAAAAACACAAAACGGTACTGATCTGTTTTCATTTATAATTACATCTCAGACAGGCTCTTAAAGATTCTTGGTGGTCCGTCCACCCTTCCCGGTGTATTTTATTCCCTAGCCTCTAAAATTAACTTTCTTCCCCTCCCTTCCTCCTTACCTCCTGGTTTCTCCCCTTCCTTTCATCTCCCCTCCCCTCCACTCTGTTCCCATCCACTCAGCTGGGGATCTTGCTCTCCCTAATTCAAAGAAAAATTAGAAACAGTTCAATACTGCCTTGTTTGCCTGTCACCAAATCTACCAAATTTGATTAGACCAAATCTACCCATTTATCTACTTCTATTTTGACCAAATCTACCCATTTATCTGCTTCTCTACAATATTCTCTTGAAATCAAGAGTCGGACGCTAAACAGACTGAGCCACCTAGGTGCCCCATTAGCACTCTTGCTTCTGTTGAATCTCTAAACACTTAGTTGAATATGTAGGGGATTTTGCTATAACATAAGATTCTAGGACCATAGGTCTTTATACCATTGTATACCAGATTATACAAATAGACCTTCTAAGTTACTGGGTCTAGAAGTAGTCTTTCATCAGTGGGTATAACAGTGAACCCCAGACTTATCCAGGTATACATAGGAGACAAAACAGCCATTGTAGTTGGAATATGAAGTTCTTGTCTAGTTTTATACCCATCTCCTGGTAATCTTGTTTAAGTAGGCATGACTAGAAGTCTGTATTTTTACCAATTATTCAGGTAATTATAATAATAGACAAGTTTGGGAAACATGGATATAACTAGTCAGTTTGATTTCTTCCCCTTACTCTTCAATTCCCATAGTCACATCTTGATTAGTACATTAAATGCTATTCCAAAAATACAGGCATTTCAGTAAATAGATAAACTTCATCTGGGGATTTAGCTTTAAAAATTAATTACAGAGGTGCCTAGCTGGCTCAGTTGGTAGAGCATGTGACTCTTGATCTCAGGTTCATGAGTTCACACCCCAGATTGGGCATGGAGCCTACTTAAGAAAAATAAGGGGCATCTGGGTTTCTCAGTCCTTAAACGTCTGCCTTGGGCTCAGGTCATGATCTCAGGGTCCTGGAATCGAGCCCCACATCGGGCTCCTTGCTCAGCGGGGAGACTTCTCACTCTCCCCCTCCCCTAGCTTGTGTTCCCTCTCTTCTGTGTCGCTGTCAAAAAAATAAATAAAATCTTAAAAAAAAAAAGAAAGAAAGAAAGAAAGAAAAATAAAAGTTAATTATAGGGACACCTGGCTGGCTCAGTCAGATGAGCATGCAACTCTTGATCTCGGAGTTATGAGCTCAAATCCCTGCTGGGTGTAATGATTGCTAAAGTAAATAAGTAAACATTAAAAAAACAAAAGGTAATTATATCTGAGGAAAAACTGTTTGAAAATTCAGAATATACCGGGGGGGGGGTCTTGATTTCTTATTTGAATGTTTGAGGTCCATTCAGAAAAAATATGAGAGCTTTAAGGATTTTGATGCTGTGTACTTTTTATGTAAGTAACATTTCTTTTAGAAATTTTGCTGTGTAGAACCTACTCTTACCTTTTATTAGTCTCACCTTTGAAGATATGTGGAGTCTCTGGTATGGTGTTGTCCATTTCTCCCTAGAGTATAAAATAGCAGAGCAGATTTCTTTCTAAGGGAAATGAATGTGGGAAGGATGCTTGGGCTGGGGTGAAGTTATAATACAATAATAATGGCTATGGTTATATTACATTTACTCTCTTCTAGTCTCTAAGTACTTCTCATATATTAACTCACTAATCCATGTAACAACCCTATGTGTTAGGCTCTGTTATTGTCCCTCTTTGACAGTTGAAAGCGGGGTACAAAGAAGTTTAGCTCAAAGTCTTTAAGCTAATTTTGGCAGAGTGTAACATGAATGCAAGCAATCTGGCCACTATGCTATGCTGGTAACTGAGAGAATAACTGGAGAGTAGAAAGGAAGGTAGAAAGGAAGAGGAAGGACACTGTAAGGGGTGAAAGTTAGTAAAATCTCCATTCCAGAATTTCAGTGAGAATTTTGCCATTCAAGTGTCTAACCTAATGATTTGTTCTCCCAGTTTATGTGATTTACCTTTTGTAATTTATCTGAATTCTCCTTATAACTTAAAAAAAGATACTGCTCAGGGGATATGATAGCAAATTTTTAAAAAAAATTTTAATTGAATGGGGACCCTGGGTGGCTCAGTGGGTTAAAGCCTCTGCCTTCGGCTCAGGTCATGATCCCAGGGTCGTAGGATTGAACCCCGAGTCGGGCTCTCTGCTGGGCAGGGAGCCTGCCTCCCTTCCTCTCTCTCTGCCTGCCTCTCTGCCTGCTTGTGATCTCTTTCTATCAAATAAATGAATAAAATTAAAAAAAATTTTTTTAATTGGAGTAAAAAGAGAAATATAATAGAATGAGCCATTTTAAGGTTCAGAACCCCCTTCTTGGAAGCAAGCATGTATAATTTGAAAAAAATTCTCAAGTAACTATGAGAACCACTGTCTGAAATCAGGAATCTCCCCATTTTACTCTGGAACTTTGGAAACAAAGTAACAGTGAAGTTTGGTTTGTTTTCTTATTTTTTGTTTTTTGTTTTTTGTTTTTTGTTTTTACCCCAAGTTCTTTAGAAAAACTCTGACTTGTCTCTGACTTAGCTGGAATTTCTGAGTGATAGGAAAACAGGAGTGATATGAGAAAGAAGAGTGAAATGCTGAAGGTACCAGCCCCAGCCCTACTTCTTCAGGTAGCCGCTAAAAACCAATCATGATACCATGAAGACTTACTTTGCCTCTTACTTGTGTAGCACAGGAAGAGAAATGAGTTTGATGAAATCACTTTTAGCAACACATCAAGTCCATGAGGGGCTAATGTTTTCATTTTGGTTCTCTCAGTCAAGTGAGCAGCCCTGAAGTCAGTGATCAGAAACCTGAAACTTCAAGTCTTGCTTCAAACCTTACCATGTCAGAGGAAAGTAAGTACTGTATTCTGTGCATGATGAAAGAGGTATTCTTATAAATGGATGATGCTGTTCTTTTATAATTGGTTTTCACTGATTGCCTTGTTTGTTCTTTATATCCAGAAGCCTTTCCTGTCTGTGTCCGTGTGTGTGTGTGTGTGTGTGTGTGTGTGTGTTTTCATCCTTGTGTTCTCATATATTTGACATACCAGCTGAGGAAGAAAATCGCATGGAATCCATTTACCTGAGGAGTCACACTTGGTGATTTTATTTTTGTTTTGTTTTGAAGTTGATGTTCTGGAAGTAATATTGCCTTACTCGCAATCAGAAAAGTTTCTGGGCCAACCTCTGACTGCTCCTCCAAAGACATTGCTGTTTCTCTACCTTTCTAACAACCAAATGACTCTACCTATCCATCTGTGCCAAAAAGAAAAGTAATCCCCTTAAGAGCCCCAAATGGAAGGGTACCTGGGTGGCTCAATTGGTTACGCATCTGCCTGTGGTTTGGGTCATGATCCCAGGGTCCTGGGATCGAGTCCCACATCTGGCTCCTTGCTCAGCAGGGAGCCCGCTTCTCCCTCAGCCTTCTGCGCCCCCTGCTTGTGCTCTCTATCTCTCTCTCTGACAAATAAATAAATAAAATCTTCAAAAAAAAAAAGGAGCCCAGAATTGATACTGGACGCTGGGGGAGACCCACCCCAATAAGATACATCCTCCACTTACCAACCTGCTTTCTCCTATAGAAAAGATAAATTTATAATGGACAAAATTTTATAGAGTGTTCTGGGTTTGTTTGGTTGGGTTTTTTTGTTTGTTTGTTTGTTTGTGAAGATGTAAGTTTTCTCTAGCATACCCACATATGTCCCCAGGTTCCCTCCATAGGACAAATAGTCATCCCTGAAATTAAGTATCAGTGCCCCTCCATATTTTACCACGTACTTTAAAAGAATAAATTTGTATAAGACACTTTTTAAAAAGACACTTGTTTAGGGGATTTTTTTCTTCTCTTAAGGTGGTTATGCTTAACTTGACATACTTTCATGTATTAGAAAATGATGTCTTAAAAAAAAAAAGGAAGGAAATAGTATATCTTGAACTATGTATATTATTTCCTCAAAGGTACTAGTCTAGTGGTTCTCCAGCTCTTAGTGTACTTAAGAATCTGGAATGCTTGTTTATAATGTAGAATTTTGGCCTCATTTTTAGAAATTATCATTCAATAGATCTGATATGGATTGGAATGTGTAAGAAGATAGGTGATTCTGATGCATATGAGAAACTGCCCATACTGTGGAAACTGCTCTAATCCGTGAAAAGTCTCTGATTTTTTTTTTGATGTCCCACTCATCCCCAAGAAAAAAAACCTATTTTTTTGTATATTCCAGGGCCAGGAAGTAAGTTGAGTCTTCTTGCTCCTTCCAGATATTTCTTTCCCTTTTTTCCCTTCGAAAACTCCAGTTCCTTTGAAGTACATATTTATGCCTCCTTTGCCTTTCTTTTTACCCTAAACTGAACTACTAGCCATTTTGCTCTTTAAAGACTAGGTCTTCTTTGTTTTCTTCTCCATCCATACTCTTACTATTCTTGGTGATTTTGAAATCCATGTAAATGACCTATCCAATACTTGTCATCATATCTGTCTGCCTTTATGTCCCTTTTCACTCTGTATGGATTCTATGGCTCTTTATTATAATTGTTCCTTACAAATACCTTCAATACCTTTGCCTCTTGTACTCTCCTTGCTAAACCCCAGTCCTAATTTAATACAACTCTCCATCTTCCCTTTAAGTGCATTCACATAGCTAAACATTATTGGATAAATTATCTACCTGGCTGACTCACCAGGCCTCAAAGAGGCACCCAGCATGTTTGGAAATCCTACTACATTTTGCTAATGAATTTTACCTTTTGATATTTCACAGAATACCATATCCTCACTCACCTTTCTTCATTCTTAACCGATGGCTCCATTGCAAATAGAAGTTATCAGACAAAAAAAAAACCCTTATCCTCTCACCACCACCAAATCTTTAAGCCTACCTGTGTTTGTACCCATGTTTTCTAGCTTCATTCTTTTTTTTTTTTTTAAAGATTTTATTTATTTATTTGACAGAGATCACAAGTAGGCTGAGAGGCAGGCAGAGAGAGAGAGAGGTAGAAGCAGGCTCCCCGCCGAGCAGAGAGCCCGACGCGGGGCTCGATCTCAGGACCCTGGGATCATGACCGGAGCCGAAGGCAGAGGCCCTAACCCACTGAGCCACCCCGGTGCCCCTTTCTTGCTTCATTCTTATCGGGACTAAAATAGTCCTAGTCTGTAGAAATAGTGCTCCTGTCAACGGTAAGACCTTTTATTTGGGCTCCACATCTAACCCTTTCTCACCTTCCCCAAAGGCTTTGACAGACCATGCCTGTGTCATCAAATTCTTCTTCTCTTCTTAATCCTTCCTGTCAGTAAAGAGACATGACACAGTATTTGCCATCTTAAAACAGAAACAAAACCCTCCTTTGGCTCCACATTCTCCACCTCTGTTCCATGACCCATTGGAACTTCTGGAAAGAGTTGCGCTTTCTTGTTTTCTTGCCTCCCATTCATTATTCAGTCCTCTCAAGTTTAACTTCGGTCACCACTCTTCCACTGAATTGCTCCTCTCAAGGTCATTAGTTACTTGCAGTTACTCTGAGAGGACTAGTTCTAGTGAACGTTTCTTCTCATAGCCTGCCTCTCACCACTTTTCCTCCCACCTTTCTCTTCTGTTGGCCCTTCTTCCTCTGCCTGAACTCTGAATGTTAGGCCTCAGGATTTATTTCTAGTCCAGCATTCTTTCCTCTTTCTGCATCCTCTCATCCACTGTGTTACTTTAAATATTGTATACATGGTTGATGAATTCCAAATTTAAATTTCCAGTTTGACTTCTACCCTGATTTCATTTGTGTATCCACCTGCCTGTTTGACACCACAACTTAGATTTCTGAAAGGAAAGTCATACTTAAAATATGGGAAAGCTTTTGGGACACCTGGGTGGCTCAGTGGATTAAACGTCTGCCTTCAGCTTAGGTCATGATCCCAGGGTCCTAGGATCAAGTTCCTCTCCCTCTGCCTGCTGCTCTCTCTGCTTATGTGGACATGAGGGCTGTCTTTCGCTCTCTGACAAATAAATAAAATCCTTTTTAGCACCACGCTCTAACCAGCTGAGCTAACCGGCCAACCCATAAAATCCTTTTTAAAAAAGGATTAGCCCCATCAAATCTCTTCTTTTCCCAAATTGCCCCATCTTTAGGAAGGGGTTTCACTATCCCTCCCATTGCTCAAGCTGGAAATTATCCCATATTCCCCTGTTTTCCTCAGTCCTTACATAGAGATCCGTCAGAATGTCCTGCTTTACCTTCAGAATGTATTTCAAGGTTGTGCCTCATCTCCACTGCTGCTATTCTAATACTACAGCAGATTATGCCTTGACTGTTTATAATCCTTTCACGGTTCCTAAGTACTGCAAAAATAAAGCCTTATTCATTCTACAAAGCAGTAAATATTGGTCTAAATCTCCTAGGATGTTTTGTCAATCTCTTCTCAAATTAAATCAGAGGAGAAGGGTTTGGGTTTTTTTTTTTTTAAGTAGTTGTCAGCAGGGAAGGAACCGTCACGCAGAATCCAAATGAAGGTATGTTTTCTGTGATGGACATGAAGACCCTTTAGACCTAATTGAGATCTCTTTCATTTTTGTCAAAATTATTGTGGATGAATGTGATCTACAGATTTCCAGTAATTATTTTTAAAGACCTTGAACAATGGCAGTGGACAAGATATCGATTTGTCTTACTATTGGCCATGAATTGCTGGCAGCTTATGTGCTCTTGACCAGAGTTCCCTTTTTAGTTCAGATACTCAGGAAACCCAGCTAGAAGTAAAGTTAGTTGGTTTACTCTAAAACCCGACTAATAGTAGAACAACCACAACCTCCTTCTCAGATGCTGAAGGAAGTTCTTGGACAATTCAGGGATCTGGTATAAGTTCTTTATGATACAACTCTGTCTACAGAATGGACTGAAATAGTGCGTAATGAATAGGATTTCGCTACCCATCAGACTTGAGTTGAATATTTACAGATGAAATCATGAGGGTGAAGCCTTCTCAGGAGCTATTTCAGATAAAGTTATAGGTGTCAAGAGGACCCTAGCTGTGAAAGTCTCTTTACTTGATGGTTCATCAGAGCATCACATCAGTTCCTCAGATCTGTGTCTTTGCTTTGCCAGACTTGAAAGCCTTCACCACAAAGCTGAAAAAGTAGTGGTATGGAAGTGTTCTTGCATCTTTTGCTGCACTGTAATAGCAGTAGCAAAAATTTTCTAATAAAACTGGGTACTCCCACCCCAAATCTGTCTTCCTGCAAATCATTCTTACAGCTTTTTACTCAGATGAGTGGAAACACCCAGAGAATGAATAAGCTAAAGAAATATAATGCAATTTCTCAGATATGGATCTTGGTTTTTAAGTTTGCCTCTGAGCACAGTGAAAGCTTAGGGTGTTGCTTCATCTGTGACCTTAGATCAGTGACAAATAAAGATAGAGATCAACTGGTACTAACCTTCAGCTCTTCCCCAAACCCCCCACATTCTGGCTTCTTCTACTGTCTCTAAAAGTCTCTAAACCCATTACTATAAGAGAGAGGGATTTTCTACTGCATAGTCTTTTTAAATTTCTCAGGTGCCATCTGTAATCTGTTATTTAGTTTGAAAGACTACAGTGAGATATGCAATTTTCTCATTTCATTTTTGAAATGTTCTAACTTTTTACCTGATGATATCTTTCTTTCAGTTATGACATGCACCGATTACATCCCTCGCTCATCCAATGATTATACCTCACAAATGTATTCTGCAAAGTAAGTTCAATAATTATTTCAAAAATCTATATGCCTTTTCTCTAGGTTCATTTCAAAATTTAGTTTGATATTTAACTTAGTAAGTCGACATTTTAACTTCATTTCACCTCTTATGTTTTCTGACCCTACTCCAATTTTTTTATTCCCTCTAAATGTAGAGTCTCTGTAACATGCTTTTAAAAAGTAGATGGTTGCCTGGAATAGATAACTGTTACACAGGAGCTTGCTGTAAAAGAATGGCCACTGAAAATGAGAAATATTCGTGATCAAAGCGTATCACTGATTGACCTCTGATCATTCTCTCTTTCCTCTGCCTTGCTAGATCAGTAACACAGCTCAAGCCAGCCTCCTAGTGGGACTTCTCAGCCTATTCTATGTTCAGTTTCTTGCTTTAGGAATGTCCTCAAAGTAGAATTTAGGCTTGAAGTTAGGCTTAGCAGGTTGAAGTCACTGAAAGGCAACGTGCTTTGGGCCTTCAACAGGTAAGATCAGCATTTAAGATCCATAAGCTAATCATCTCCAAGATGAGCAGTACAGAACTGGGTGTATGCCAGACTACCAACCATCTGTTGATAAAGAGTGAACCTGTACATACATTGATAGATACATATGAGTGTATTTATTGAGGTTGGATGTATGCCCAGGTGCTTACATAGGCAGAACACATGAAGGGATTGGTAACAGAGGTGACTGATACCTATGGTACTGTTCATAAAAAGAAAACTGGCATTTTTTCCCCCTTTTTGTGCTCGTTTATACCTTTTGAATTTTTCATCAGTTAACAAAGAACTAAAAAGATTAATTCAATGAGTTATCCAAATTCTCATCTGATATTTAACAATAATAGCATCTTTGACCCAGTCATTTGCACATGATTTCCTTCTGTGAAATGACTGAACCTATTCTCTGAGATCATTATGAAGGAAATAAGAAAATAACTTTGAGTTATAAAAACTCTACAGGAAAAAAGGATATTATGATCTTTAACATATCTGGAGATCAATCCATTTGAAGTCACCAAGATTTTAAATTATTCCCATGTGAGTTGATTAACAGTTATGACCTGAGTTATTTCTTGGTTCAGATCTGGATAAGAAGAATGATGTGAACATGAGGCATATTTCAAATTCATCTGACTATTCAAAAAATAATTTACATACCTGTTGCATTCAGGACTCCTTATTAGCTATGCATTCAGTCTTAATTCAGACCTCTTTAGCACTTATGTGAATCATTGCATTATAGCCATTTTTTAACTGGACCTCTACTTCAACTTTTCCCCCTTCTAACCCATTTTATAAAGCAGTGTCAAATTAATCTTTATTCAAGAACAGCTCTGATCTTGTCACTCTTTGCTCAACAATTTTAGTGGCTCCCGATTGTTGCAGATTGGTCTGAACTCAGCCTGGAATTCAAGGTCTTTGCTGTCTTTCCTTCTTTTGCTACTCCCCTTCACTTCATGTATGTCCTTTAATATAATCTTTGCTCCTTATAGGCTTAAGCCCTTGTTTGCCGCCTTCTGTACCTTTACCAGAGCTTTTCTCTTTTCCTTGGACGCCCTTTCTTTCCCATTTCTGCAAATCTTATCTGCTCAGCTCACATACTGCTTCTTTATAGCCTTCCTTCATTTTCCTTTCCCCCAAAGCTGAAAAAAAATGTTTTCTCCTTCCTCGCAGTATTTTATTGTTCAGATTTATGTGGTACACAAAACACTTGCATTGTAAGTACAGCATAACTCACCAAATAAAATAACTGGTATCTAAAAATTCATTGCACAAAATGTGGGACCATTTTATTGCACGGATGAAATGACCGGGTCCTCTAGCTAAAGTCCCAGAAGTTTCACTGCTGAATTCGAATTCCCTAGCTAAACCTGATGTGGTTGGCTGCAACTAGTGACAGTATATTCTGTCTTAAACATCAGTGGGAAGATTCTGAGTCCTGTCTGGGACTTCTCAGATTTTATTATCTGGCCCCTGATTTGTAGGCTTGATCTGGGAATATTGGGGCCCACCGCTACTCCCCGTTCTTTGATGTGTAGTGGTTCCTTGCCTTTTTTCTACCAGCCTAACCCCTCTCTCAAGTCCTACTCTCTCTCTTAGAACTTGTTTGTCCCAGAGGGCTGGGTGAAGAATAAGAGCCAATTGTGAGTCCCATTCTGTCCAGTTTTGTTACTTTAGGGGTTCATGTACATGGAGATAAATTTTATCTACAACTTTGCATGTAGCATATTACAGATGGTTGTAGCATAGTGATTGGACGTTGGGAGGATACTTGGAACTATTTAATTTCCCATAAAGATGTTTCTTAAGTGATAGTACAACTTGGAAGGGAAAAATTAATTCTACTTTCTGACCACAGTAAGAGACATTTTATGTGGAAGGTTAGTCTCCTCATTGCTGATTTTTTGCTTTTAGTGTTATTAGCTCTTCCCTCTATTTCTTATTAAAAATAAATCACATATGAAAGTTTTTATGTTCTTGAACTTTTATAGACCTTATGCACATATCCTCTCAGTTCCTGTGTCGGAAACTGCTTACCCTGGGCAGACTCCGTACCAGACACTACAGCAGTCTCAACCCTATGCTGTCTACCCTCAGGCAACCCAAACATATGGACTACCTCCTTTCGGTAAGGCATTCTATTATAAGCAGTTTCTAAGAGTGTTGATTTTATCCCCTAGAAACTTCGATCTTTCCCCAGATACCAAGGATGGCTAATCAGAAAGCTGAAAGATGATGGGTTGTTCTTTATAGAATATCTACTCAGTTACAAGTGTGATAGATGTTGGGTGTGCAACTTTCCAACAGTATGTTTGATGCATATTCAATAAAAGCATAACTTTTAATGCTCATTTGTGTATCTGCCAAAATTTAGCTGTTTCTAGAAAGGTACTAAATCTCGACTGTAAAGCTTGGAATCTTTAAGTGTTGGGAGAAACTCTTTGAGGAATTACTGTTACTTTCTTTATACAAAACACATTACCATGGTTATATAAGCATAATAAGTATATTTTGTGATGACTGATTTTCATGCTAAAACTTGGTAATCTAAATATCCAGATAGAGTATGCCTTATAGTGTACTCTCCCCTTTTTTTTTGGTCAATTTTTCCCTCTTTTTCTCCCTCTGCCTTAAACTGATCAGTTGTTGCTCTGCTGAACTAACAAGTTATCTTAGAACGAGGAGAATCCCCAATTTTATATAGCCCTATCTTTGTGCGTAGTTTGTTCTGTAGTTTTAGGTATGTTGGACGTGAACTGTGAATTAGATTGATTTACTGGAAGTCAGTTTGAGACTCTGGGAGCACTTAATATCTGTGCTGATTTTTCTTTGTGTAAATTGATAGATATTTGCAGTATGCTTTGTTGTTTCTTCCCTGGTTTCCTAGAACCAATGTTAGAAAGTTGAATGAGAACTGTATTATTTTCACATATGCAACATGTTAATAAAATTTTATCTCTGTAGCCTTTACTGAAACTAACTGGAAATTAGAAAGAAATTCTCAACAGATCGCCACAGATTCTTGATGTATTGTGGTGTTGCCTGCTTTTGGTCTCTACATTCTTGCTTTACCTGGCCCATTTGACTAGTCCCTTGTGACAGTGACAGCTCTCTTAGTTTTAGGCTTGTTAATATGCCTTGGCTCCTGGTAACTACTAGAAATAAAATGGGAGGTCGTGTTTTAATGATAGTGATGGGTCTGTAATCAAAGGAACGAGACTGATACAAAGGGAAAGTCAAGCAAAGCTTTATTTTGCGCCGGGCATCGGGAATCAAACCAACCATTCAGGACGCCTCTTACAGAGAGGGCAACCCCTCCCAGCCTCACAGACTAACTTTTATAGAGCAAAGGCCATGTGGTTGAGCCTGGCCACGCACAGGTGGCCAATGAGATTGTAACACACAGAGAAAACTGCACAGTCATGCTAGGTCACACATGGGTGGCCAATTGAATTACAGTTCACCCCATAGTAGCTATTTGAACTAGCCTATCACCTTGGTCAGGATTGGCACCCAAAAGGCGGGTCCCACACTCCTTAGTAGCTAGGGAGACAGTATCCTCACTTTACTGATTGGATGTCTCCACCTGGCCCTGCTCATCCCTGCATTCGGGCTCTGTTACCTCCACCTGACCTGACCTGCCCTTGTATTTGGGCTCTGTTATCAGGGACTGGTCGACCATATTCTACTGGTTTCCCGGACTTGCTTTTAAGTAAGTTCCTTGTGGGGGGCAGAGGGGGGGGCGTAGGGTCAGTTTAAGTTTTACTGCATAAACAACAAAATCACTGTTTAACCAGATGGAATCGCTCTGGCTAAATAGGCCCTTACAGTATTGGTAGTTGATAACTTCATGAAAGAAGACAAACAGAAATGCTCTTGTTCCCCCATTTGTATGTCCATACCTCCACGCCTGTCAGTATCCGCCCGTATACTAAAATCTTAAATTTGTTATATATTTAACCAGCCATAACTGAGTAATCCTTTTAGAAATGGAACTTTCTGTGAATATGTTTGTGCTTCTATCTTTTTGCATATGTTAAAGTTAATTTTTCAACAGCTGACTAGTAAAAGCTAGCAAGTATAAAGTAAGTATTTTTATGTTAGTTTTTTACCTTCTGTTTTGGTTGAAATTCATTGTTAGCAAGCCCAGAGCTCTTTATAACATTGTCGAACAGTTGATCATTCCTGCTGTTCAGTATTGAGTAAAACTCTTATTACATCTCTGATCTCAGATTATGGAAGACCTAACACAGTGCCATGTGCATATTATGGTATCTTTTATGATCACTGCATTTGCCATGTATTAAAGAAAAAAAAATTCTGTATAATAGGTCCTTGGTAAAAACGTGAAACTGTTTATATTGTAAAGAAGTATTGGTAATAGCAGGCTCTTTTATTAATCTGGTTTTGTTTAATATTTGGGAGTGAGGGAGACTTGTTTCATAAATTCCTCTCTCAGTATTTCAGAGAAAGAGAATCAGCTAAATCTGACTCTTAAGTAATATATGAAGCTTACTGGAGGGAGATTTAGGTTGGGGTAATGTGAATGAAAAATGTGGCATATTTTCAGAATTTATTAAGGAAATTATAGATATGGCTGTTTTTTTTAAAAAGTGTGTTCACTCAAGTAGAAAATACTGTTTCTTCCTGTGAAGATTTGGCAATTTTATCTTAGTGCTGCTTATTAGCATTAAAACTAGATTAGCTGGTCTGTTATTTCATTTCAGATGTAAACAGGGCTTCAGGAAATCTCTAATATCTAATATTTATGAAGTGCTTTATATACCAAGCAGTATGCTGGGAACAAGTACCTCACACTTTACATTATTGTCTTATTTAATCTTAGAACAGCCCTCAGGAAAAGCAGTAGCATTATCCCTTTTTATAGATGAGGAAACAGGCTTAGAAGGATCAAATGATTAGCCTGAGGTCATACAATTAGGAAATACCTGGGTTTAGAATCGAACCCGGATCTGTTTAATTCCAGAAGTGCTCCTAAATTTAGCCTGTGTCTCAGAGTTGAGTTTGAAATTTAAAAACATTCTTCCTCCTGATGAAAGGAGAAAAAACTAGAGGAAATCTAGGAGGCCTGTACTGGGAGCAGTCTGTAATGCTCGCATGTAATGTGAATAATGTAAAAGTAAAGAAATAGTGGTCATGCTGTTTTTAAGAGCTCTGTAGAAATGTAGTGGAATGGCAGAAAGAGGAATGGAGGGTTAATTTCCAGTGATCTCAGTGAACATGTGGGAGGAAAGGGGCACCATTTATTTTTAGGAGCTCATAAAAGATCACCTTAGCTGCCACTATTCCAGCTTCTTTTGAAAGAACTCTAATGTGAGTTGGAGATTTGGTAATACTAAAACCTCAAGGACGTTCATGCCATTTCCCCCAGCAAATTCACTTCTAGGGATTTATCCTATGGAACTAATTAGAGATACCCACGGATTTTCAAAATAAGATACTCATCACAACATTATTTATAACAGCAAAAGATTGGAAACAGCCTACATTTTGAATTGAAAACCATGTGTTAAATTACAGTGTATCTATAGAATGGGAAAGTTAGAAATCATATTCTTATAAATTCCACATTCTTTTTTTTTTTTTTTTTAAAGATTTTATTTATTTATTTGACAGAGAGAAATTACAAGTACACTGAGAGGCAGGCAGAGAGAGAGAGAAGGAAGCAGGCTCCCTGCTGAGCAGAGAGCCCGATGCGGGACTCGATCCCAGGACCCTGAGATCATGACCTGAGCCGAAGGCAGCGGCTTAACCCACTGAGCCACCCAGGCGCCCCTAAATTCCACATTCTTAAAGAATATTCAGCATCTTGAGAAAAGTTTATTATTAATTTTAAAGCAGTATGTAAAACTAAAAACAATATAATATGCCAAGTTAGTGTTTTTTTTTAAATATGTACATAAAGAATAATTTGGAAGAAAGATGCTCATATTGCTATACAGGCATTATAGATTTGATCTCAGTTATCAGGGAACCATGCAAGGCAAGGACTTAGTTGCATTATGTGCCAGTTTCTGGTAACGCAGTCCTCTACAAAAGCAAGAACTGCCTGTATTTTTTTTCTGCGCAAGGAGACTATGCACTTTTTTTTTTTTAACTTTCTATGTTTTCTTCACTTTCTGTAATATACATCTACTCACTTTATAATCAGGGAAATCTCAGATTAATTATTTAGTATTTGTAATAGCTCATCCCAGTGAGCTATTGAATCAACAAACCAAGATATTTTTCATGTGTTTTTTCCTGAGCATTGGCATGTGCTTCAGTTCCTAACCAAAATAATTTTTCTCTAAAGAGCCACTACTCTGATATATAGTTCTATAAATGGAAGTGCTCAGATTAGTTTGGTTAGTGACTAACCAAAGATGAAGTATTTGTGCTGAGAAACTTAGGAGTAGAGTTTGTGATAAGACCCCAGTGTGGGGCAGTAAGAGGATAGAGCTCAAAGACTGGCTTCATTTGCCACTGTTAGACCAGTGGACCAAGTCCACAACAGGCCCTTGGTGCTTAAAAGGCCTCGATAAGCTTGGTAGTTGTAGGGATAGAGCAGGGGACTGGGAGTCAGGAGACCAGGGTTTGGTTTCATCTTTGCTATGGGCAGGATTGCTATATAGTCAGACCATTTGGTCATGTTGCCTGTGACTTCACTTTTAAAGGAAGATTCTTACATGCTTTCAGAGCAAGGCTACCGTGATGCCAGAGGCAGTGTTCCTGTGGTCTTTTATTCTTACCTTCATCGTAAAATAATTGTAATTTTAAATACCAACTTCTTGTTTCTGGTCAAAAACATTCAAAACTACTATAGTCATTTTCCTACTTGCCTTGGACACTTTGCTCTGGTTTTTGGCCTTATAAGGAGGTCCAGTTTATAGACATTTTGCATTTTGAAGCTGAAATATATAACTAATGAGACTGGCAAAACATTTTCAGGGAATACTATTCTCATGAATAAGATTGTATTTTAGTACAGTGTAATCTGAATGTGTTCACAGATCCAACACCTCAGATTCAAAACCTATTTAGAAAAAAAAAAATCACATCGATTACAATAAATCTGAAAGTTATTGTGACATTGAAATGGCAATTTGCTAAAATGACACTCAACTACAAAGAATCATGGCACTGATACTCAAATTTCACGTAACTGTTAAAAAATAATATTTCCAAATATTTTTAGTGTTGAAATTTAGGTTTAGTTAGGACTTTAGCTGTGATAATAATAATAAACTAAGCACAGAACAGGGGCCAACCCTCCAAATGTATCCTGTAGATGATGGAGTTCTTCATTTTCCTCAAATAAGTTATTTCATATGTTTAATAGGTAAGAAAAGAATATGACTTTTTTTTTTATGTTCTAAGAGTTTGGGACAAGGCGATTGCCACATCCCATGTCGATTTGAGATTTTTGCAGCTCCCTTACACTTAGTAATCCACAAATTTTACAGATCTGAGTTTACCTGGATATTTCAGTGCCCTGGTGAGGCAGAGGGCCCTATTGTCGGTCCATTATATTTCTATAAATTCAGTATCAGGTTAGAAGTAAATGAAATGAGTTAATACTGAATTTGGAGCTGTGGCTGACCTTGGTATTGATTTCTTACCTGGAATGTGATTGATGAACCTTCTTGGACCCGTTAGCTTCAACTACCCTGATCCACCAGCCATAGCTATTCAGAACACAGTGAACAACCAGACAGTAAGTTTTTTTTTTTTTTTAGATTTTTATTTATTTATTTGACAGAGATTACATGTAGGCAGAGAGGCAGGCAGAGAGAGAGAGGAGGAAGCAGGCTCCCTGCTGAGCAGAGAGCCCGATGCGGGACTCCATCCCAGGACTCTGGGATCATGACCTGAGCTGAAGGCAGCGGCTTAACCCACTGAGCCACCCAGGCGCCCAGATTTTTTTTTTTTTTAAGATTATATTTATTTATTTGAGAGAGAGGGAGAGAAAAGCAGATTCCCTGCTGAGCCAAAAGCACGATGTGGGCCTCCATCCCAGGACCCTAGGATCATGACCTGAGCCAAAGGCAGACGCTTAACTGACTGAGCCACACAGGCACCCCGTAAGATTTTTTATAGATAAATTTTTGCATAGCCAAAATTATCACTAAAACTGTTCACCATAAAGGACATCCTTAGGCTGTTGTGTAGAAGCAAAGCTTCGTTTATGGTTTCCTAGTTTACTGCACATGAACAAGGAGGTAAAGTGAGAAGCAAGAGATTGTCAAGTGACAGGTCACAGAGAAAAAGTTAAAATGATGTAGATCTATAACTGAGTTCTATTTAGTACTAAGCAAATGTCTTCACATATCCCAGTACCTCTGGGGATGTCTCTGTAATATATATATAGCACAGCACACTATTAATCTTTGTGACAGTAATTCTGAGAAAATCTAAAGGTACATTCACTATTTCCTTCCTGCAGAGAAGGCAGGAAAGTATATAAATATATTTGAAAAAGATTGTCACTCAGGAGCATTGTGATAAAAATAAAATAAAAGTGAACAGCTATGATATCTATCAGTATGAGAAATTTATGTGTTCTGACATGGGAAGATGTCTTTCACAGGTATTATGTGGAAAAGCAAATTATGAACAGTATGGATAATATCCCATTTTTATTAAAAAGAAAAAAGATTAGTAAATATGTAGAAGAAATCTAAGTGACTTCTGCAAACTGTTAATAGTGCTTAAGTCTGGATGCTGGGATTATATATGACTTTATTTTTTCTAAGTTATATATTTCTGTAATATTTTTAATTTATAAAAATAAGCAAGTATGTCTTTCCTAATCAGAAGAAACAGGTAATAAAATAACCAGCTTAAGAAGGCAGAAAAGTACTCAATACATTTTAGAAAGTTTTGGTGCTTGTTTAATGGGTAAGTGAATTTTAAACTTGTGTGGAATGTCTCCCACCTTGACAATGGATAAATGATTTATCACTGTACATGATCATCAGGCACTCTGTACAATAAACACTCCAGTTGGGTGTCAGTAGCTTTTTTTCCTGAACCCCGACCAATCTTCCTCAACCATTGAAATGAACTTATATACATATCATTATTGGGGATTTTGACAAGATTTTTGTTTCTGTGGCCCCACTCCCCAGTTTTTGAAACTGTATTTGCTTGTGGTATATTAGGAGTGGGACAATCAGTAATTTTCTCTTACAAGCAAATTTACTTTTGTTCTAAGATTTAGGTTTTAAACCTACTGGCTGATATTTAAAAGCATAACCATGCTCCTCAGTCCCAGTGTATTGTTTGTAATTGGTCCAATTTATCTGATTCAGGTGCATTGTGGCCAGGTATGAAACCTGAAAGTGGTTTAATTCAGACTCCATCTCCAAGTCAACACAGTGTTCTTACCTGCACTACAGGGTTAACCACAAGCCAGCCAAGCCCAGCACATTATTCTTATCCCATTCAAGGTAAATAGGCATGGTTGTGTGTGTTTTATTATTGTTGTTTTTGTTGTTTTCAGTCTATCTGTATCTCCACACAAATTGGGTAATACAGGAGCACTGTCTTGTAAAACAGAAGGGGGTGATATTTGCACTTGTGCATGCTTTTTGTGTTAGGCACCCAGAATTCGGGACTGTGGTTTCTAAGTAGTTTAGCCTTTAAATGTGAATTGTAATTTGTAGAACTTCAGCCTTTCCTTTTGCATGTTGGTGTCCAGAAAACCTGTCTGATTTTGTTTTAGTCTGTTCTCAGTGGCACTTTGTCCTATAAATGAGCAGAAGACTCCCCTTGGGGCAGAACTTTGCTGATTTCTTTTATGGGAAGTCCAGGTAGGGCAGAAGTGAGATGTGTGCTGCATTTTTTTGCTGCAGTGTTGTCATACCTCCCACTTGCTGCTTCTTGGTGAGAGCATTTTTCCTTCTCAAAAAGTTTAGTCTTGTTTCTATTTCATGATAAAAAGCATTGCCTTAAAGCTTGAACTCTGAACATCTTTGCCTTCCTGAGTTGTTGTTCTAAAAGGTTAGAATTATGACAGGACTATTAGGAATAAAGAGAGAGAAATTCAGAAGGCACTATGGGATTAATTCCCAGCCCTTCCACATCTAACACAGGCAATTTGTCATTGCTCCAGATTGGAAATTAATGTCCATGTTCCTGGCTTCTCATCTGCCTCCCTTCTCCTGATTTCTCCCAGCTTTAAAATTTTATTCCTCATAAAATGGATGCTAGAGGAGTGAGGATGGGACAGCAAAAACTGGTCTGAGGTACTCTTAAGATACAAACTTTGGTGATAAAAAAGTGTTTTGATATAGATTATAGTAAATAAAATATTTTGCTACTCAGTTTTAATTGTTTTCATTTTAAATGATTAAGAACTACTTCTGCTTGTTCCATTTACCAGTTAGTAAATAATTAAGTCAGGATGTAAGCTGGGCAGTCTGACCTCAGAGCATGAGTGCAATATTTATGATTTTCGGTATTGAAATCATGATGTCAATATCAGCTCTCCCATAAGAGAGAACCTTTACGGACAAACAAGTAAGTTTATTTTTCCTCCCTTTTCTGGTTTTAACCTCTTGGCACATTTTGTTGTTCGTTAGAACTTTGGCAGAGGGTAGAATTTAAGGCCGAAGGTAACCATCAAGTTATTAATTTTTACCTTTATTCTAAAGAAACATTGATAGAATACAAATTGAAACAATTGGCTAAAATGAAATGTGAGTATTGGCAGAGTCAAATTACCTAGGTTGTCTGCTATCAATATCACTCTCCTCTCTCCCACCTTTAGTTTTCCTTAGCATGGATAGTGAATGGCTGTCCGGGGCTGCTCTGTTCCCCCTGTATAACTGTCCAGTCCCTCCACGGAAGAAAAGCAAGAATTCTGTCAGTTTTTGAAAAATGGTCAAAATAGCAGTGTCTCCTCATTGTACCCCAAAGCATTCTACAATTGACATATAGAGTTATCTAGAGTTGTCAAATCACTATGTTGTACACTTGAAGCTAATGTAATATGTGCCAACATACTGCAATTTCTTTAAAATGTATAATTTCAACCTAAAAAAAAGTTATACTTCTGGCTTGATCAACTCTGATCAAAGCCCTTTCTTCAGTTTATGCAATGCTTATGAAAGCCCTTCAGTTAAGTAGATCTGGCTGCTTTATATCAATCTTTTCCTACAGTATAAATATGTGGCCCAGTCTCTGGTTATTTTCTTCAGTTGAGATGGTTTAGGTGGTTAATATTTAAGTGGTAAAATTAATTTCAGAAATTTCAAAACTAATTTTAACGTAATCTTGACTTTTAATGAATGTGTTTGTGCTTAATTTTGTTGGTAGCCCATGATAGTCTTTTTTTATAGTCTTTCATTGAGTTTTGTTTTGTTCTGTTTTTAAATAGACATTAGTTTTTAGTTTAGTTTTAGATTTATAGACAAATTGAGAAGATGGTACAGAGAGTTACAGATACCCCCCATCTTGTATATAATTTCCCCTATTATTGATGTCTTATTTAGAATGGAACATTTATTATAATTAATGAACCCATACTGGTACATTATTATTATTATTATTATTATTATTACCTAAGTCCATAGTTTATTCATAGTTCCTTAGTTTTTTGTTTTGTTTTTTAAAGATTTTATTTATTTATTTCACAGGCAGAGATTACAAGTAGGCAGAGAGGCAGGCAGAGAGAGGAGGAAGCAGGCTCCCCGCTGAGCAGAGAGCCCGATGCGGGGCTTGATCACAGAACCCTGGGATCATGACCTGAGCTGAACGCAGAGGCTTTAACCCACTGAGCCACCCAGGCACCCCATAGTTCCCTAGTTTTTACCTGATATCCTTTTTTTTGTTCCAGGATTCCATCCAGAATACCACATTCCATTTAATTGTCATGTCTACTTAGGCTTCTCTTGACTATGCAGTTTTTCAGGGTTTTTTTGTTTTTGATGACCTTGACATGCTATACTTGAGTCCCACAAGTTACACAGGTGTATACCTGTCTGCAGGATAGATGTGAATCCCACAAGTGTTTACTGAGCATCACCTGCTCTGTGCCAGGTATTTTGCTAGATGTTGGAGATAAGAATAAGATAGTAAGATTCTGTCTTCTTGGAGCTTACAGATGAGTGGAAGAAACAGAAAACAAGCAAGTAAATAATTAAATAGATTTTGAAAAGTTCTCAGAAAGAAAAAATAAAAAACCAGATTGCTGTGATTGGGAAAACAAGGAATTAGTTGTGGTTTTTTTTTTTTAATTAAATTTAATTTTTTTAAATTAGCATGCAAGCAAGGGTGGAGGCGTTGGGGGGAGGGGCAGAGGGAGAGAGAGATGGAGAGAGAGGATCTTAAGCAGGCTCCATGCTGAGTGTGGAGCCTGGTGCAGGGCTTGATCTCACAACCCTGAGATCATGACCTGAGCCAGAGTCAAAAGTCAGATGCTTGGGACGCCTGGGTGGCTCAGTTGGTTAAGCAGCTGCCTTCAGCTCAGGTCATGATCCCAGCGTCCTGGGATCGAGTCCCACATCGGGCTCCTTGCTCAGCGGGGAGCCTGCTTCTCCCTCTGCCTCTGCCTGCCATTCTGTCTGCCTGTGCTCGCTCTCTCCCCCTCTCTCTCTGATAAATAAATAAAAAAAATCTTAAAAAAAAAAAAAAAAGTCAGATGCTTGACTGACTGAGCCACTCAGGCACCCCAAGGAGTTAGTTTTAATAGAGGGGTCAGAGAGCATGCCTCTGAGGAAGTGGACGTGCTGAGCATGAGCCATCATGCTGGGAGGGCAAGAGGGACAGGCCAGGGAGAACAATCCAGGCGGAGCAAGCAACATTGCCAAGGTGCTCAAGTGAGAAAGAGCTCATCTTGCTTTGAATAACTTGAAAGCCAGGTAGGCAAGGGTGGTAGAGGGAGACATGTATGAAGTTAACACATGGGTAGAAAGTAAATCTTGCGCCAACTTTTATATATCACTAACCTTTAGGTCAACCTTCTGGCTTTGGGGCAGTGTCATTTAATTTGGCTGTGACTCTCACAGTGCTATAACCACTGTCTTCTGATTAAAGCTGTCTGTGTATATTGACTATATTATTTGGACCTCTACTGGGGCATGGTTTTTTAAAACACACCTATGAGGAAACTACTGAGTCTCCTCTTTTCGTATTTATTGATTGGACCTCTAGTGGGCATGGTTCTCAGAAGCTTTGTTTTTCTATTATTTCATGGCTCCGTTGTCAGAACAGGAGTGGAGACTATCCAAAAACAGTTGGATGTGCCATTCGCATTTGGAGAGCAGATAGTCTTCAGATATGTATCAGTAGTATTGACCGCTTGAGTTTTCTTTGATCCTCTAAGTTTGTATGTTTTGTTGCAATTTTATTGCTGCTGTTTTTGTTTCTTAAATCTGCAATCAAATATTATTTGTTGAGACATATATATGTGTATATGGGCAGAATGATAAGTACTATTTAGTACCTTTAGTCATAGTTATGTGGAGGGTAGTGTATACAGTGATGTGTGTGCCCTTTGAGGTGAGTTTGGCTTGGGTGCAGTGATGGTTACAAGAGCCTAAAGAATTATGTATTTAATTGTTATCTCACTCCATCAAAGCAGTGTGATCTCCATGAGAGCAGGGGACTTTGCCTTGTTCACTGCTCTATTCCTCAGTGACTGGAACAGTTTCTGGGTGCATAGTAGACCGTGGTTTGCTGAATGAATGAATATGGCACATATGAGAAAGGATTTGATTGAATTAGAGAAAGAAGTGGTATACTGAACCCTATAAGCTTTCTAGGTCAGTAGGCCAACATTTCCTGTAATAGAAGCCACTATTGCTGAGAGTAGTTTGTGATCTTTAGGAAGGTATGTATTAAAAATTCAGTATAGCAACTAGCTAATCAAGTTATTAAACTTCTAGTAGAGATATAAGAGTATATGACCAGTTGTTTATAAGGTCTACCTTGTTACCTTTAGCCCAGTTCAGTAAGTAGTCTGAAA